>NC_045561.1:17172468-17772468 GCF_009819795.1 Aythya fuligula | reverse complement strand
CTGTTGTGCAGCAGGTTTTTGTTTTGTTTTCCAGTTCCTCAATCTGCTCTCCCAGAGGCCCAACCAGCATCGCTCCCTGGCTCAGCTCTGGCCAGCAGCGGGTCCCTTTTGGAGCAGCTGGAGCTGGCGCTGATCTGACATGGGGCAGCTGCTGGGCTCTGCTCACAGAGGCCACCCCTGCAGCCCCCCTGCTACCAAAACCTTTCTACATAAACCCGTGATAAGGGATCTGTTGTACATGAATGTCTGTATCCTTAATCCTAGCAGTAACTCACAAGCCTCACTGTGGAAGGCAGCAGGTCTGATCCTCCGCTATGGCATGTTGACCCATCCGGGGAGAAGGGGAAAGAAACTGGACCATCATTCTTCTCACATTCTTGCACTCACAGAGAGCTAGATAATTTTCTGATGTAACTTAGAATCTAAGTCTCTGAAGTTTTCCAAACTGCACTATGGGAACTGCTTACTTCTCTATTTAAAATGTCTAAATTGTATAATGAAAGATTCTGATTTTCACAGCAAAATAGTATTGCTGTCCTCTATGTATATATGGGACTATACTGATGTGTCTCCAATTACTCCTTAGGTATAAAATAATATTTTCACGATTCAAAAAGTCATTACAATTTATTTCCTAAATGAAATTAGTATTTGCTTAAAATTTAGGATATTTGGCTTGTGATAATTTCTTTCTGTCTAGATAAGTAGCACCATAAACTTTATAAATATTAGCATCATTTTAATTAACAATGTTATGCTCCTAATACCTGGAACAACTTGAAATTTGTCACCAAAAATATCAATTTGTCATGAAAACCTAAAGCTTTAAAATATCAATATCAGATCTAGAAAAGTCATTAAAAGCCAGGATGATGTTCATACTAACATCATTTTCCAGGAGCACGAGTGCACCAAAACACTCCCTGGCAGTGAGTAAGCAGCCTATTCGATGAGTAAGCCACTCCAAAGCACCGAATAGCAATTCTAATAGCAGCTCCAGTCCACTTTTACACTGTAGTAAGAAGGCTGTATATTGCCATTAGATGACATTTCTTAATGTTTAGCTTTCTAGTTTTTATCGTATAGTAGGGGTGAGAACGAATTAATCACCTCTGGCTGCAGTTTGAGGTTACAGCCAGATCTTTGTTTTAGTCACTGAAGCAATGCCCTTTTTGTTTTCTTCCCCTCTATATATTGATTGCATTTTGCTTCCAGACTGCTCTGTGATCAATTGCTATCATGTTTCTTGGATTAACTCAGATTTCTCAAGTTTTCTATTTCCGTTTCCTTTTTCCTATTCCAGTAAGTGCTCTAAAGTTTTAAATGTTTAAACAGAAGCTGCTTCCCATAAAGCTTAGGATTTACCAAGATCACTTCCTAGAAGAGGAGCATGATCTAATGATCAACACACACAGCAGATGGATGCTGCCATTTTCTTACCATAGTTTATTTACTTCGGTGGCCTTGGACTGACCTCTAACCTACCTATCAGGAGACCTGTGAGGATTAACTAAACAAGCAAAGTGCCATGTAACGCTTAATACTGTCTGACTTTAAGATTATTGTACATTCACTGTCACCCTCGGATATGAGTCCGTGATGTTACTGGGAGAAATTGTGCTTTTTTGGTGATCCTGCCTGAAGAATGATGGTGAGGTTCCTAATGCCAGTAACATGACTTCATAATTGCACAGACTTTAATTTCATGATGCAATGAAACTCTGTCATTTCTGCCTCTCTCCAGTAGCTGATATTTTTGCTAAAGTTTCCTGTAAAGCTTGCAGAAGAACAGAAGATTACCTATAGTTGTGTGGATCCATTTTGAAATAAATTTCAGGATTGTTGCTATCGATAGTCTTGGAACCAAAGATGGAAAAGGGAGGCATCCAGAAGATAAATATGCTAAAACTGATGTCTAGAGAAATAAAAAGTAGTATATAACGGTGGTCATGTTAAATTGAAATTATTTACTCCTTAAATAAATACTCAAAGTAGTGAATTTTGTTAGCTTGATAATAGTTTGATCAGACATTTCTCTTTCATAACAGACATTCTACTACATCTTTAGCATTTCTTTTATTCCAACTAGTGTTAGCTGGGTGCTCAAATCAGAGTTTTCTGTAATTGCTCTATTTTGATTTAATTTTATTTGAATAAGAGTGACAAGCCCTTATATGTAATAAATTTCATTCTGATTAGCAGTTTGCATCCTGACAGAATATGTTAGTGTTTTCTGTGCCACATCATAGTGATGTCTCATAGTCATCCCCTGATGGACTAATATACCCTATTTTTTCTCCTCATTGGTTATTTCCAACTTGTCACAGGAATTCATACGCCTGTGTGTATGACTATGTACTTTATCTGATTTCATTCTGCTTCTGTTATTGCAGTTACCCATTCTCCTTTGGTGTGGAATACAGTATTCCTTTGTATTAACAGCTTACCATAGACCTAACTTGTGTGCCAAGGTCACAGGGGAAAATATTAAGCATATCCCAAGACAGATACTTGAGGAATTAACCTAGCAGTTTCTCTCCAGCCTTGTACTTCTGTTGTTGTCCTCTTTAGCCAGTGCTACATCCATGCAGAGACATATATTCCAAATTTTCCTGTTAACTTTATAAATGAGTCTGAGGTTCTACAGATGATGCTAAAGTGTGAAAATGAAGTGGACAGAGAAGACTCTAAGAGATTCCAGACATCCTTCAGGCATTTGCAGAGCAGCTCCACTCAGACCATTGTGCCATCACTAAAATTTCCAAGCCAAACATTGCTTTTAAGAAGACAATTGTTACTTTCTCTGCAATTGTTACTTGCTCTAACTTCACCTCCAAGTAGCTACAGCTTTACTTTGGAACTGGCAGAGTTGGCATGCATTTTTGAGCACCTTTCAATAGTAAGCTAGTGTGTATCAAGTTCAACTTGCAGCATCCATATGCACATGCTTTATTCTGTCAGGTCTTGAGCTGCTAAGGGTGGAGACAATGCAGCCTCTTTGGCCAATCTCTGCCAGTGCTTCACTGGTGAAAAAGTTTTTCTTTATATCAAGCTGGAACCTCTCTTATTTCAATTTAGGTCCTTTTCTTCTAATCTTTCTGCCACACACAAGAAAGATGTGGACCTGCTAGAGAGAATCCAGAGGAGGCCACAAAGATGCTCAGAGGGCTGGTGCTCCAGCACCATGGCCATCTTGGTGGCCCTTCAGTGAACTCACTGCAGTTTATCAACGTCGTCCTCATACTGGGAGGCCCAAAAATGGATGTATTCTTAGTGCTGTTTAAAGTGTGCTGAATTAAGGGAGATAATCACTTCTCTTGATCCCCTGGCTACGTGCCTGGTGATAAAGCCCAGGATGCTGTTGTTGTTTGCTGCCAGGGCATGCTATTGGCTCGTGTTCAGGCTGCTGCCAACATCCCCAGCTGTCCAGCCAGTTGGTCTCCAGCCTGTACTGCTGCATGGGGTTTTTCCTTCCCAAGTGTAGGATTTTTATTTGTTCTTGCTGAACTTCATAGCATTCCTGTCTGCCCAACCCTCTAGCCAATTTAGGTCCCCTTGATTGGTGGCCCTGCCTCCTCCAGGTCATTGATAGATGTAAAAACAGAACAGATCTCCTGATGTGGACCTGTGCCATACTCTACTTGCTACAAGACTCTAGGCTGAGGACAACCCATTAGCCACTACTTTCTGAAGCCAACCACCCAACCAGATTTTTACCGATTACATCAATTCATCAATATAACTTTTTTAAATTCAATTAATACATTAATTTACATTTTACTGAAGGAATATATTGAAGCCATGACAGTGAAGGACCCTGATAGTCCAGATAAAAGAAAGCTGTGGGTAATAATACAGCTTTTAAATCTAAACTTTTAAACCTGGATTGATTTCATTTATTCTTAGCCGATCCTGAGATGAGACATCTCTGAAACTGGATGCTCAGTGGAACACTGTGTAGACACACCCAAGTTGGTGCTTTGTAATGATAACTTAAATCTAGTGAGCTTCGTTAGCTCAGGTGAAGAGCTGTGTGAACCACATTACTTCTGGGCTCAGGCTTGCCTGAGAATAAAGTGGCCATGCTTCTGTGCTGTCACTTAGGTGTGGTGGACTTCAGCTAGCATGCACATTACTGTATTAAGTACCTCTGCACCTGTGTCCTGATTTATCTGCAGAGTAGGTAGCCCACACAGAAATTTGACTGAGTTACTGTCTACGTGCTGACAATGGAGTCTCTTAGTAATTAGGTGGTTGAGTCAGAACATGTGTCTTTTTAGTTCATATTTTCCAAGGCAACCTCCTATTTGAATTTTGCAAGTGATTCGGCAAATATAAATGGAGTCATTTGGTAAGTTTGCTATCTGATGTCATTTGCAAAGCAAGCAGATTTTTAAATGGCCCTGTTTACCTTTATAGTTATTTGCAATAGTGAAATAAATGGTGAGGCAGGAATCCCTTTAAAACTAGGCCCCGAACATTTTGGTCTTGATTTTGCTTTAGCAGAAACTTCTGAAGAGCTTGCCACTAATGTCAAGGGGAACGAGGTGGGGCGTGTCTATAGAATATAGACATTACGTAGACTGGTAATGGTATGATGGTGTGTGAATAAAACTGGTTTATTTCACTAAATGTTAAGTGGTTTGCCTGAAATCACTTTCAATATTATTTCTTGTTCTCTATACAGTAAAGTATGTAATTAGGGAGCATGTTATACAGCAAATGTAGTTTGAAAAATTGGTTTTTAAAGCATAAGAGAGGCAGTGACTGAAGTCCTGCCAGGCTCTATCGAATACTCACATGCATTATATTGTAAACATAATACGATTATACTGTATGTTGTCATAATAATTGGCAGTGGTATTGGAGCCAGTCGCAGAGTGCTTCGTTCATGTGGTAATAGATGACAAGGGTTAAGAAGTTTGTTGGCAGCAAACTTGTTTTCCTTTCTGTTTTTCGTAGTAAATTGGTTTCAAAACAGTGGGAAGCTTTTTTGTTTTGTTTTGTTTTGTTTGTTTTTGTTTTTAACCAACTGTCTTAGGATCCAGATGCCTTTATCTCTTTTTAATGAGATTTGGGACATTCTCCTTAGAAGCGCTGTTCACCCAGTGCTGTCACAATGACCGTGTTGTTCATTTGTCTCAAAGCACAGCGCTGGGACAATGGCGACAGGGAACACTGCTGGGTGGCAGGAGCTGCTCCTGGGGTGTTGGGATGGCAGAACTGGGCCACTCACTGCAAGGGGCCCACAGGGGCAGGCAGGAGAGGTGACAGCTGGGGAAGGGGCAGCTGTTCTGCCGAAACTTCAATACATTTCTTACTGAGGTAACTGCCGGCGTTATACAGGGCAAGGCATTCTTACAATTTCTTTTAAGATTCAGGCCATATAAACAACAGCTCTCTGCAGGACCCTGGAAGAGGATTTGTGGTGGCTTGAGGCATTCACAACAGGCATGCATTTCAGTTATGATGGAGTGAATTTCACCTCGTACAAGTTCAACAGCTGAGAAAATGTTGCCTGTACCAACTTTTCATCTTCCATCAAATTCAGATTATAAGACTCAACCACTTAGCTTCGTATTGCTGCCAAATCATCACCAGCACACACACACACCCTATTCATCACCATTCTTTTACCTTTACATATATCCTGCACTTTTGCCAATTTGAGTCCCGATCCAGCTCTCCCTGACTCCGTAGTACACGTTACAGCCATATGCTCCCACCCTTCCCAGGCTTCCATGCCTTTTCTCATTCCATTTATGTGCCTGTCCTGTCTGTCCCTGTGTCAGTCATTTTTCCATTTCTTCATTTCATGTCGTGTACTTCTCTTGATCTCAAAGTCCATTTATTTCCGTTTTCATTCTCAATGTTATTTTGTCTTTGTTCTCAATGATACTCTGTAGTGCCTCATTCTTGTTCAGATATTTCCTTTGGATTTCCAGTTGCAGAATATGCCACTACCACATATCCTTAGTTTTGCCAGTAGAACAGGAGTTGCAATGAAATAAGTACTACAATCGTATCTTGTTCCTACAAAGCAGAAGAAAGTTTATGCTGCTTTGCACCGATGTATACACTTTGGTTTTCCTTCAGAACACCAGTGCGATCAACAATCTGCCCAAGTAGTTACAGAGACGGGATGGTGTTCAGCTGCCATGAGATGCCTACCTGTAACCAGCACTTAAAAACACAGTGTATCAGCAAGTGAAGAACAGCTTGTTTAGGTCAATCTTCAGAGGGAAATGAAAATCAATAGGATAGTTACCCATAGTGATATTCAACCTGGCCTCTATCACTCTTTTTCCTCTTGAAAATGTTAGCAGATTTGTGATCTCCTACATGGTGTGGTGTTTCTCAAAGCATGGGGGATTTAGCCCCATACTGAGTCATAGGGAAGAGAGATGTGCTTGAACCACTAATATAGTTTGGATTGCTGTCTTAGAAGTTCTTTCAGGATTTCCGATCCAGGTGGTGTCCTTGTATAACTGTTTAGTTCGTGAACATCTTTTAAAAATCACCACTCTGGATGGTTTAGTAATTTAAGACTACGTTGAAACACAAATTAAATAGTTGTTAAATACAGTATCTCAACAATTTCCAGTTAGCACAAAAATGAAAATTTTAATATTTTTTCAACATTTCAAAGTTTTTATTTACATGCTGGTATGTCAGCCAGCATATGATGAAATTGCTGCCATTTTTCCTCATTAAGATGTACTAATATGTGCGTGTGTGCATTCTACGCAGAATCCACACAGTGGATTCTCAGCTCAGGTATTATAAGCATTGTAAACTGCAGATGTTCCAAGTGCTTTTCTCCTCAATATTCCAATTGTTAATTATGTGGCTAATCAGCACTTAAAGGCAGAAGTTGCATGTAAAGAGTTTATTCATCCTCTGGGGACTTGCTACCAAGTTCTCTCTCTACACAAGTGCCCTGCCCAGTAAGACACACATGTGATTAGCTGCGTGTGATCAAAATAGAATCAAAAAAGGAAAGTTTTCACAGCATACAAAATAGCTGGAAATTGCTTTTTGAAAACTTCTGTGATTTTTTTTCCAGTGTACTTTACACACTGGGAGGGGAAATACATTCATGCAACAGTGCCTAGTACTGGAATTAGGACTGATTTAGCTTGTACTTTAACCATGTAAAAAACTCCTGATGTCTCCACAGTCTCTTGTGACTTTTGTCCACTCTGCTGCTTTAGCAGTCAAGTTTTTTCAACCATGAAAAATCTTGAAGGTACAGCTGTGCTTTGCCACACCTCTTTCTCTGTAGGAAATGGCAGAATGGAGAGAAAGGTTTCCTGTACCAGAGCCATTATTCAGAATTTGTGCCTGTTTATTCCTCTGCAGTGGAAAATTCAGAAAAGGGTAGGCTTGACATTTCCTGATATTCTAAGGTAATATGCTTGAAGGCATGCAGTAACCTAGCCTTAGGAAAATACACTCTCAAATGTTTACAGATTTTTTGTACCCCATACCAAAGAAGGAAAGGAGCGCACAGACACAGCTTTTCCTTCATGAGTCATCTTCTTCCTCACAATTCTGCTTTTGATAAAATTATTTGGAAAGAGACTTAAAACTCTTTTCTTCAAAGTGACACAGTTTATTAGAAATCTGAAAGATCACGAATTAGCTTCTGCTTCTTGCACATTGATATATTTATCCCTATCTCCAGAGTCAATTCAAAGGACAGATGCAGAGTGTGTGAACATGAGCATTGCACCACTTCAGAGTCACGCTAAACTCCGTGGTGAGGAGAATAATACCATGCCCTTTCAACAAGCATTGTGGAAAGTGTTGGCCATCATCCCTTAAACAGTATAGTATTTGCATGGCTCTTGATCATCTGTCCCAGAGCAAAGTTCAGTAGGTTGAGGAAGTATTGTTTAAGTGCAATTGATCTAAAAATATATCAAAAGGAAACAACTGTATGTGAACAAATTATGGAAAGGCTTTATATAGTCTTGTTGATGTCTATACATATATAAACAAGGAAGCAAGACCTTATGACATGGCTATTTCTGGAGAAGCGGAAGGCCTGACTGTTGTTGCACCACACACAAAGCCAAGTAGTTGCTACTGAAGAAATTGAGTGGAATTTAAGAATTATTAACACTCAATTTAGATAAGATTTAGATATTTAGACTCAATAATAATTTAGAACTATTTTTGTAGTCTTATGAACTCTTTGCTTCAGGTTTTGCTTCCATGAAAATCACATATTAATCTCAGTGGGATCAACTGATTTTTGCTTCCTTCCCCACCCCATACCACTTCACTCCTTTTTTTTTTAAACACAAACCATTTAATTTCCTTTCCAGATAATACTTATTCTGATCATAAGCCTGAGGATATGACAATCTTCAGTGATTTCTGGCAGATCTCAACAGAGAATATTCCAAAGTGAGTGATGTCAGTTGACTTCTTCAGAAGAAAGAGTAAAACATATTACAGTATCTACAGGAATAAATAATTCTGGAAGGGACTACTAAGTCAGTTAATTTGCTCTCTGTATCATAGGTCATTATTAGCTTGTACAGAATATTTGGTGTCCAGTTGCAGTAGTAAGCATCTAAGTATGTGCTCAGCTGCAACACTCAAAATGGTGTCTTGACTTGAAGACCTCAAGAACTAAAGATGCCATTGAGAATTCCCATGGTAATTCAAGTTATACATAACTTGTTATTTAATGTGCCTTGTTTCCTACCTGAACTTTGTGTTTGCACTGAGGAGCCCTGTAGGAGCCAGTATTTTCTGTGAAACATTAAGTCAAGCTAGTTAATAATGTTAATAAATGAACTTTAAGTCTTTTCTCTGAAAATCTCACTGTAAGACATTTTCTCTTCATTTTGTATGCTTTTCATATTCTCTTTTGAAAATGTTTTAAAATGTGAAACTTGGTGTGGTGTTTCACTGTAGGTTTCACTAGTGTTGCATATAGTTTTATAAAGCTTTTAGGTCAAATCCCTTTGCATTTGGCTGTATTAACTCTTGTTTAGTTTGAATGGGATTGGTTTATTAACTGGTCCAAATTGTTGTATATGGCTATCTTCAGCTTTCATCCTTACTTATATTTTTATTAATCTCTCAAATCTTATTATTATGGGTATTGATATCTATTTCCAAATCATTGATGAAAATGATAAGCTCTAAAGCACATTTAAGTTACAGGTCTCCATTATTACTTTGCTATGTTTTTCTGTTTTTAGTCCATTTAACATATTTTATTGATATTTTGTTGTGCTAATGTTCATAATTGGAACATCATACACTCTTAAGTCAAATACTCTCCAAAATATATTACATCTATACAATTACTTCCATCAGCTAAACTTCTGTCTCATCAAGCAATGTAATAACTTTATTTTACAGGATCTATTTGCCACAAAAATGTTAACTGATTTTAATTATATCCCTGTACATTAGTTTTTATTAATATAATTTTATAACAGCTTTACCATTTTATTACCTGGAAGTAACGTCAGCCTAACTACCCATTAGCTCTCTGAGTCATCCTGCTGGCTTTTGCTTTTGTTGGCACAACATTAGCACTTTTCCAGTGAAATGGAATTTCCCTAGAATGCCTTAATTTATTAAAATAACCATGATTAGTTCTAAGGCCTTCTTAGCATTAGTTGTCAGGTGTAAGGTAGATGGATTGGCTTATTTTGAAGTGTTTATTTCTAGTACCTGTTGTATAACATCCTGCTTGGAAAATACTTGGTCATCATCATGTGACATAAGAACATCTTTCCAAATAGAGAATAGAAATATTTCTAAAATTTTTTGCCTCTCCTGCATCACCATTAGAAAATTTTGTCACCTCTATCTGGCCAAAGGTTTACATTACTGCTACAACTATTGTAGTATCGATAACATTTTCTAAATACTTTGTGCTGCATTGGTCCTGTCAGCTCTGGTCTTTCTACTCATGAGTTTAGCTTGCCTTATTGATTTCTGCCCTTCATGACTCCTAATTCATATAGATTATCACTGTTGCTCTTTATTCTTCATTTACTAACTACTGATAACAACTGCGTAGTGAAACAAGACACCATTTGTAGCCAAAATTATCCTGTCCTTGTCTGTGCCATTACAACTTGTTGCACATCCTAAGAATTCTTCCTAAAAAAACTTCTCACTTGACTTTCTCACCTCAATTTCAATCATCATTTTAATTACTCTGTGAGGATAGTACACTTATAAGTTACTGACAACTGTAACACATATACCACACTCATGGCTTTATGCTGGAGTGTGTCCCTCATCTCTCCCACTCATTATGCCCATTCAGTGTTTTTTCTGTTGTTGTAGGGCTTTTTTTAGCATTTAAATCAGGTGAATCATTGCACAATGTTCATGAGTAATAATAATGGCATCATTCTTTTCCACTGGTGACAATTCCACATTTTCTGGCTTGTTACCACTTCCACCCTCAAAATGTAAATGTCATCTTTTAATACTTCTTACCACAGTCATTCAATGTCTTCAAGGACTGTTGGAGCACGCACAGTGTTTGCCTTCTTACCGGCTTCCTCAGGAGTTTCTACTTTAACATTCTCCTGCCTGCTCCAGCTTGTCTCCAGCTCAGACTGGACGTCCACACCTCTCAGATGCCTGCTGGCTGTCCATGTGCTCCCATCCTCCAGTGCATTACAGTGTGCTGACCACCAACCCATCAGTGCCACACCAAAAACTTCACCAGTTTGCTGCCGGTGTTTTCCATTTCTCTGCGAGCAATGTAGTACGTCAGAGGAGTGGAGATAGGGGTAGCACTTGCTCCATCCTCCCTTAGGGTTTTTCTCAGCAGTCAGATTACCACGGGTAGTGAATTTTCATAAAAAGCCCTGTTGGTGAAGCCTCCCCAGGTCATGAACTTATGTCTGCTGTCCACCTGACCATGCTTGCTCAGAGCATAATGCCATGTGTTCCAGAAGTGGTGCTGCAAAAAGGAGGTTCAGATATCACAATATTGAGTTCTCTATCCAAAATTTTCACCAATGTGCCTTCCATACTAGTATACCAGCAGAAATCAAAACTAAATCTCAGTTTTCTGAAATTTTTTTTTTTGAAACAGGTCTTCCTCTTTCTTAATTTTATGCATTTTGCCTCTGCAACTGAGACTCCTGCATATTTGGAAGATGTATCACATTTTTATTTGAAAATGTTGGATAATTTTATTTCTTATTTTAGAATAGGGTGTGGTAAAAGATGGGATGATATGAGTGTTGATGGAACTATACCATCTAGCTATAGATGTTGGTGTTACTAAAAGTTACTCTCCAGGAGTCGAGCACACTGTATGTTTTGCAGTGAGCATTCAAATTTGTTCAGCACTCAGAAGCAGTAGCCAGATGGAGGTGATAAACAAAAATTGTGACTAGTGCATATGTCCTTGCTTCCTTATTTTAAATAAGATGCCTTCCAAGGGTAGGGCCCTCAGTGAAATTTTACCCTCGGATTTCCTCTTGCATTCCTGAAATAAAATTATTGCAGCTGAAGGCTCTCCTATCTGCAGCAGATATGACCAGCAAAACCAGTGTTTTATTAATACATATATATTGCAATAAAAACTTTTTATTATTATTATTAATTTTGTTTTAGTAATATTCCCACTTAGACCTGCCACAGGCTAAAGAAGGAACCAGACATAAAGAATTATTTCTTTTTATAAGTTTTATTATGTAGGGAACTGAAATACTGATAGATGATGAGTAGAGAGGGAGAGAAAGAGCCGACAGAATTCAACTGCACCTATTCCTTCACGGGCTTACAGTCTGTCTTGTAACTGAGGAAGGAGAGGAACAGTAACCAAAAGAAACTAGAATGTACAAATAACTTTAAATAGAGGTTTTTCTTCCCTTAGTTACTTTGTGCTCTGTTTAAAGTGGACATCTTATTACATAAATTTCACCTATTATTTTCCAGTGACAGAGACTCAAAACCCAGTGATGACTGAGTGTCACACGTTTGACCTGTGATCGGAATTATTTGGTCGAGATCATGTTGCTAAAGAAATCTTTAGATCTCATGAATGCATAAGAACATCAAGTTCCTTCCAGAATAAAGATCACAGAAGGACTTTGTGCAAGAACAAGTACAGTCCTACTGTAGCAGCAGTATTTTACTTGACATGACCAGTGCAGAAGAGTACTAAGAGTCCCAGTGATGGAGCCACAGTTTTTCTGAATCCGGACTTGTTTGGATGTTTTGAAAGAGAAAATGAAATTGTCACATGGTTGCTGATTACATAGTGAGTGAATTGTTTCTAACTACGTGTGCTCGGGAAGATAGACTTGGCAGCTGGGAAATCCCCAGCATGTGACTGGTACAGCTGTGTCTGATAGCGTGATTAAGCCTTACTGCAGACCTGAGGATTTCACCGGGTTGCATCTGTACCTGTGGGTGTCTGCCTGTTGCAGCATTCGAGAAACTGCCAAATGTCTTTCAGTTTGCATCAGCTTTTGAGTGCCTGAGCTCCTTGAGCTGTGCTAATCTTTTGCTGATAAAGCAATGAGGAAATAGAGTCCCAAGTGCAGGGAGGAAGAATGTTTCTCTTCAAGGGTGACTATGGTATCTTTAAGTCATCTGCATTGGTGCCATGCTGCTAAAGGGCATAAATAAATGCTTAGGAAAAGCAGAAGTTGGGACTTCTGCTTTTCTTCAGGCTATTTTTATGCTTATCCATCTGCATCTTGTTCCTGTGTTTTCTCCCCCTGTGGCATCTTGTCAGCAATCGAGATGGTGAGTTGTTTGGGACAGGAGCTTTTTTTACTCTGCTACGGTGCCAAGGGTAACAGGATTTGATTCCCTGTGGGGCTTGTAGGATCTTCTGTAATATAGATTTGTGATTTCGGCTAAGAGTTCATTGGGTGACTCATTCTGACCTGGTGCATTGTCTCCTGCGTCAAAGCTTCAGGCAAAGTGTCCCACGTTCACATGGGAAAAGGGAGATAGATGTTGCGTGGCTGAGCAGTGACCCCTAGCAGGGCTGCAAAGCAGGCATCCTGCTGCATGGCTGAAGGTGAGCATCACCGATAATTGCAAAACATCACTGTGGTGACTTCACCTTTTAGCAGTCAGACTTTTTCACAATTCTGCCACTCCCTGGAGATTTTCTAGTGCGCGGTAAGCTTCACCGTCTCTCCCAGTTATGCACTCGTAGCACAGCCTGGCAGTGACCAGTCAGCTCTGTGACACTGCAAGAAACCATTGCTCCTTGGTTTTAGCATACTGATGATACAGTCCATGCACTCTACTAAGAAATTATTCATATAGAACAGAATAATTCAGTTAGAAGGGACCTACAAAGATCATTGAATACAACTGCCTGACTGCACCAGGGTTTACCATAAGTTAAAGCACATAAATGAGAGCACTGTCTGAATGCTTCCAGGACACTGACAGGCGTGGGACACCAGCCACCTCTCTAGGAAGCCTGTTCCAGCATTTGACTGCCCTTATGGTAAAAACAATTGTCCTAATATCTGATTTAAATCTGATTTAGGGGGAAAAATGCATCAAAGCACCATTTTACAAAGTCTTCTATCTTATGAGGGGAAAAAATGCAAAATTTTTCACTGTAAAGTATATGCAAGATGGTGTCACTTAATAATACATTTAGCCTTTGCTTCTCAGATTTATCATAAGTTTATTTAAATGCATGATGTCCTGGTAGAAGCCGTAACAGCTCTGGTCTTTCTCTTCCATCTCAACTCTGCTGATCGTGGGCTGGATTGTAACGGTGCTGCTTTGATCGTCCTGCCAAAGCCTTGTAAAACGTTTAAAGCATGTTTTCCTCCTGAGGCATGCTACCTTACGTTTTCTGAGACCAAGGACGGCTGATGTTTAGCAATTGTTTCAAAAGGTGAAATGGGGAAAATATTGTTTGAGAGGGTTTGGGTCTATTTTGGGTTTATTTTTATTCCTGCAATTTGTCACACATTATGGTGTAAACGTCTGTGGTGAAATGCTGTAGCATGTTAGCCTTATCTTCCCTAATTGTAAATGTAAATGTTGTTTGTTGACAAAATTTAATGGTTTTACTCAGGGTTGCTTGTGCCCAGCTTTATGTTCTAAGTGGCAGAAAGATAGTTGTACAAACAAATGCAATTGTTTAAAAATATAGAACTATTCTATTTATAGATTGCTATATTCCATATTCATATAATACTTTTTCTTTTTATATTAAAATAATAACCCCTTTATGAGGCCTTTAAAGGTACAATACTTCAGAAATCTGAATATTCTCTGCTATCACTCATTTCGTAATGAAGCACAACCTATGCCTTGGTCAATCTGATTAATCAAAGGTTAGTGAAATTAATTAGTCAAATATTTGATAGGGCATGTAGTAAAGATTAGCATAACAGAAGAAAAAAAGCAGCTATTATTATTCCCCCTACTAGTTGCTTCCTAATTTCTGTATGCTTTTTATATATATTCATCTGTGCTGTGTTTGAGGAAGTAATCAGGTAAAAGGTCAGAAAGGGTTTACAAAAGTGAATCATGTACTGAATCATTGTACACGGGCAGTGTGTGTTCAGTGTATTTGGACTGTGCCTACCTTTATTAGTTTGTTAGCCACTATAGCGCAGAACCTGACTTAAGAGATTCATTAGATTGCAAATCAGTTGAGTAGATATGTTGTTGCAATGTAGCTGTGTGGACTTGAATGGAAAATTATATAGTTCATTTAAATTCCACAGATAAGCCATCAGTCAGTGCTAATTTAGGCCATGTCCCCAGAATCTCTGAGTTGGAATTGAGATGAAGAGATATTTGCGTGACAAAAGCGAGATGCAGGGAGCAAGAGTATTGCTTTCTGATCATGAGATGGAGAATGTGCTCCCTTCCCAGTTTTCTGTGACTGAATGCAAGTGGTGTAGCCTAAGGACATGTTACCTCCCCAGATTTGTGTTAACGTGCATAAAATGAAGTTGGGGTTGGGGACAGGGCCTCTGTGACTGCTGGAAAGAGCCAGGGCAGCAGTCTTGGTCATGCTTTCCTGCCCTTGGCACTAGGTGTGGGGAAAGTGCCACAGCTGGAGTTGGGAGAGGGCAGGCAGGGAAAATCTGATGTAAAATTGCCACCAAAAATTGTAATCAGAGTGGTAGAAGAGTCTGGTTGTGTTTATGTGATTTTTTTTATATTTTTTTTTTTCTTAAGTCTCCCAGGGCGAAGTTGACATATTTCTGCATGTTGCAGCCTGCTTAGTCATGTGTCTAATGTGCCTTGTTCTCTGTGACCACCAGCTTATATAATGCAGAGGGGTTTAACCAACCTCACATGCTTTACCACAGTGTGATGGGTCACTTGACAGTATGAAGAACACAATATGGTAATTAGGAAGTCTTTTCTTTCTTCTCCCCGCCTCCAAAATAGATGAATTCATGCTTGTGGAAGAGCACCGTGCTAGTGTTTTTGGGAAGTGATGCTGTCTCTTTATCTGCAGAAGAGATGCAACACGTACTATTACACTGCAGGCTTTCATCACGCCATCATGTCAGCATCTCAATTCTCACTTGGAAACGCAACTTTTAGGGCTGAAAAAGCAGTTCAGGCCAGCTAAGGCACTTGCCCATTGTTAGTACACCTTCTGGGTAAGACTAAGAAACATTAAAACCAGAGAATTAATTCCCTGTAACATCAGACAGAGATATATGAAGATATCAGTACTGATGCCAATGTGAACCCTGTTCTGCTAGAGATGCTACCTTGTACTTGAGACAGCCAGGATCCTTCTCATAAATCACATAGTCTGAACCTTTAAAACTGGAGATACAGCTCCATGTGCAGCTGTGGTGTAGGAAGGGGACTGCATAGGCAGGATAAACCATCACGTGCCTGGGTACTGCTATTTGGAGTGAAGGGGCAAGAGACGGTCATATTAGCAACACCTGTAAATCTGCTTTAAAGTATTTGGAAACCAGATCCATGCTTAGGATCCTGTCTAGGAAAGCACCACAAAACTCCTGCATGGTACTTAACAGCTGAAAGCTAAGCAATTCCATTGATACATTTCTGGACCGAGGCCTCTGGTTTCTTCCGACGAGTATAATTGCAGCTCCTCTGACCTTTAGTTGGCTTAATGCAGGCATCCAGGCTTGAAAGTTGTGCATTGTACTAAGGGAGTTCGAGTTTGGTTTTCTCTTACTACACCTACAAGTGGAATGCCAGTCTGATGTGCTCTGTAATGAAAATAAATACTGAGCAGAACAAATGGAAGCACTGTTGGATGCAAGGGCTCAGTATAACTTTGGCATCATAAAAAAAAATCTTCAGGATGGCATTAGAAAATTTTTATTTTTATGTTTTTTAAGTTGAAATAAATTTAACTATTTTTTAGCCTTTCCTCTTCAGGTGATATAAGATTAATATATATGGAACTGAATGGGTTTCAATATGTTTTGAAGGGTATGTCTTCGGAATTACCCCACAGCACATCTGTGGAGTATTGCTTCAGCAGACTAGATGCTAGATTCAGAGTACTGCTTCTAGCAGATCCTGTGTTTTCTGCAGCTAAAATAATGTTTTAAAGCCTAATTTGGAATATGAACAGACAAAAGTGTGGAAAGAGTAAAAGGCTCTGTAAAATGTCTGTAGTTACTTGCCACTGAATATGCAGACATTATGCAATTAAAGTTCTTAAAAGTTGTTTTCCCCTCCTCGTGGACACAGAGCTTACCTCTTCTTGAGATCAAAATTTACAATATTCAAGGGAAAAATTAGGATTGTTGATCCCCTCATCCCTCCCCTTTTTTATAGTTATTTGCATAAATTCTTTCTCTATGACTATATGCATGTTTAATAAGCAATTGTATCCAAGGAAAAGATTCAGATGGATAAACGCGTGTATGTGTGTCTGAGGATTTCATTAATAACTGTCAAGGTAAGGCTTCCTGAAATCAGGAGTTTTTATTGACGCCCTTTATTTTACTTAACTCATGTAACAAAAAATTGCCCTTTGAGAGATAGGCATGCTTGTCAGCAATTCGGGGGGGGGGGGGGGGAGAGGGGAATGACACAGGTTTCTCAAATATTTGGACTAATGGACAATACTAAGTAGTCTGGAGAATGGGGAAGCACATATGCAGAGGGAAAACAGCTGAGTTCGGGAACTAAAGTGAGAGCCACAGTGTGAGTGGAAAATATATCTTGGGTGAGAGGAGAAAAGCTGAGCAAGAGCTCTTGGGGCAGCATCTCCCTTTACCAGCTGGGGGCACCTTTTAGCTGTCTCGTTTGTTTGATTCTTGCACAGCTGGAAAATACCAGACTCTCTAAAAGGAGTTGTTAGTTTTATCTTGAAAGTATAGCCGACAAATAATTTGTCAGTTCTGGTTTCTGCCTTCTCTCCACGGGAGGCTTTTAGCCCTTCAGCTAGAGGGTAAGTACTCAAACAGGCCGAGTGCCTGTATTTGGCACAGCTGAGAGGCCGAGCCTGTGGTGAGGAGCGTAGCCTGGAAGCAGTCAGAAGTCTAAAACTGATCTGGCATCGATGAAGAAAGCTGCTGTGCTCTCAGCAGCAGAGCTGCTGGAGAAGGCTCCCGCTCCCTGCTCAGCTGCTCCTCCCTGTGCCCCTTCCATGTGCTGGTGAGCAGGATGGACGTGGGATGTGAGGCTGGGGGAAGGTCTTAAAAGGATAATTAATAGTACTTACTGAATCTTTTAGTTAAAACTAATTATTTGTGAAATTGGTGGTAACTGAACCAGTTATTTTGTTAGAATAAACATCTGTGCCACTGTCTTCTAACTGGAAAGACCTCCACAACACTGAGTTTTGTCTAGGTGCTCAGGGTAAAGGGTTAAGAGCTGAATAGTTTGGATAGTGCCAAAGTTAAATGTGCTTCAGCAGTGATTAAAGGTCAGGTTCAGCTTCCCCCAGGCTGTGGATTCGCACATACTTCCTTCTCATGGTAGTGTCATCCCCAACTGTCCCTCCTTGCTTGCTTCCCATCCTTACCTGTGTATTGATTTGTCTCAGTAAACAGTTTGTGTGGCTGCAGAGTGAATTAGGTTGGGGAACTAATCCAACTCTCTTTCTCCTCACTTTTTTTGGGGAGGGGTTATTTTCCTCAATACACTTCAGCCTGTGCCCATAACTGCAGTTTTCCTGGCACAAATAAGGCTGTGGTGTGAGGTGGGTATAAGCCAGAGGGAACAAAGTGTTAAAGCCAGTACTGGTGCTGAAAGAGATGTCTGTAAAAACACACCTTGTTTTGGTGCAGAGGAGCAGGAAACAGGGTGTAACTGACTTCACCAGGCATTGCTGGCGATGTGGTTACATGTGGTCGCTTTTGCTCAGAGCAGAAGCCCAGATCTGAGTGCCTGTGGACCTTCATTTGGATCCCTTTTTTTCTGTAGTGGGTTCAACAGAAATTTCACTGCCTCTGAACTCTAGAAAAGTGTTCTGTGCTAGACCGAAATGGACATAAATTAATTCATTGATAGAAGAAGGAAAAAAAAATAAATTCTGTATAGTACTGTTGTTCTGTGCAGTCGTCGCATTGTCCTTTTCTCCATTCTGTCCTGGGCACTGCTGCAACAGGAGCTGCAAATGGCCTTTCCTGCTGCACAGATATATGTCCCTTCCAGGTTTCACCTCAAGTCTGCCACTTCGTGTGCTGTAGATCATAGCACTTGAGGACTTTGGCTGAGGGACAGCCCACTCACTCCTTTCCTGTGTATCTCACAACTTTGCCAGAGCTGTAGTTCCCTCAGGTAAACAGTTTCCTTGCCTTCCTTTTTCCAGGGGTAACAGTAAGATTTTGCTCTTTTTCTAGTGCTTTTTACTTACAGCTTGGTAAGCGCCTTCTCATTTTTCACACAGAAAAATAGACATAGATGACTGAGTGCATTGGTCTCCATCAGACTCTGGAATAGTTAAATATCACTTCGCCCCCCAACAGAGCCTTAATCTGAAGGACTTTTCATCTCCAGAGTACAGCAATTAGGTAAGATTAAATGACTTTTCTGAGTCCAGAAAGATGACAAGATGTCATTGTGTGAAGGAAAAATCTGCATTCAGGCTGGAGTTGTGCTGTTAACTCTTGGAAAAAAAAATCACTTGCTTCAGGCCACTGCCTGTCATCTACATATTAGCAAGGTACCATTCCTTCTATCAGCTTAATTTTCTTATTTTTATTTTTGTGTTATATGTCTCTGGTGCATAATTTTCATTAATTTGGGCTAATTTGCTCCTTAGATAGAATTAATGAGACAACCAAATTCTGCTGTATGTCTGCTTGCCTCTCTCATTCCACATCTGAGGCAACGCTGACCTGTATCACATCTCCTATTCCAGTTATAAGTTCATCCTGTGCTATTCTTGCCAAAGTCCTACAAGGCTGTTCTGGTACAGTGTAGATAGATGCCTGCTAAACCCCTTTAAACTTTAAAATTCACCTCATCTGGGTCCTGAGGGGAAGGAGGCTAATATCAGCATAAGAAAATGGGAGAAACCTCTATGTTGAGGTCAATGACTTGACTCAGAAACCTAAATGAGATCAGAGTAGTGCTCTAGGGCTCTGGAAATGAGAAGGTAATGATATTAAGGAATAAACAACAATAATCAACCCCTAATGTTTTCTTTATTATTTCTATTATCATTGTATTATAAAAACTCTTTAGTCCTTTGCCTTGATGTAGGTGGCAAGGTTTTGGTAGCAGGGGGGCTGCAGGGGTGGCCTCTGTGAGCAGAGCCCAGCAGCTGCCCCATGTCAGATCAGCGCCAGCTCCAGCTGCTCCAAAAGGGACCCGCTGCTGGCCAGAGCTGAGCCAGGGAGCGATGCTGGTTGGGCCTCTGGGAGAGCAGATTGAAGAAAGGGGGAAAAAAAAATGAAAAAAAGAAAAAACAACAACAACAACAAAAAAAAAAACCCTGCTGCACAACAGCAGCTGGGAGAGAGGAATGAGAAGCGGTCCTGCAGCCTCCAATGTCAGTGCAGAGGTGCTGCAGGCAGGCAGCAGCAGTTCCCCTGCAGGCTGTGCAGGAAGAGGCCCCTGGTGGAGCAGGCTGTCCCCCTGCAGCCCATGGGTCCCACATGGAGCAGATCTCCACGCTGCAGCCCCCCCATGGGTGGAGGAGCCCCCGGTGGAGCAGGTGGATGTGGCCTGGAGGAGGCTGCGGCCCATGGAGAGCCCCCGCAGGAGCAGGCCTGTCCTTATCTCAACCCTTGAGCCCTTTCCATTGTATTGTCTTACCTTTTTGTTTTGAGGAGGGGGAATGAGTTGTGGTGGAGTTCAGCTGTGTAGCAGGGTAAAACCACCACATCCCTTCAGTTCTGCACCTGGTCTGTTAACAGGTCCCTTGCTTGAAGTCTTGCTCTAGTTTTAACTCAGTTCTCAGGTGGACAACTTTTGCATCAAAGTTGATGCTATTTTGCCCGACTGGAAAAGCAACGCTCAACGTAATGGCTCGCCCCCTGCACTGACAGTGCAGTGCTTGTATCCGTGTCCTAGGATGTGCCACGCTTAGTTCTCACTTTGCCACGCAGTACTCTAGCTTTACGCTGTTGGATTTCTCAACAAGGATGAAGCAAGGAGTCTTCTCTGCCAAATGCAGCACTCCCAGTTGCTTACATTATGCTGTCCTCTAGTGGTTAAAACATTCTGCTTGCTGTCTGGTATCAAAAGCAGGGTCTTTTCAGGCACTTCCTTCTGTTATTCACATTTAAAGGTTGTTCTTAAGGCAGCGCCTAGCTTTGTGACAGTTACCTAACGATGAAGTTCATAATTCAGTTTCAAGGTTTAGCTTTAGGGTTTTTTTTTTGTTGTTTGTTTGCTTGTTTTACACTGCCTTAGCCATTCTTCTACACCACTTCTTGAAGTTGCAAGTAGAAGAAGAGTTGGAAAAGTACAAATCAAAGACAAGAGATCTGAGTTATCACTATTTCAACTGTAAGATTTTGGTGAAACTTTTGATGTCATTCTTTGCTACCCTTTTTGTATGGTATGGGGAGTGAGTAAGGGGTGAAGTAAGAGCTACTTCATCAGGCTAGTTGAGAGCTGTTGATGAAAACAAGGTCTTAAATGCAGCAGATTTTCACTGTAAAAAACAGTAATGCATTGTCTCATATGCTAGGACCCAACCACTGTGAGAAAATCCTGTTTCTGAGGTGGATTTTTTATATATGTTTACATGAAATCTGTAAACTCTTACCCTGTGTAGATCATATGATTTAAGCTTCTTTTTCCCCACTGTGAGTTCTTATCTAATGTAACAAACTTCAAAAAGAGGTGGAGGCCAAGGCAAAAACAAAAAACATTTTAAATGTTTTTTACTTTTTATGAAAGTATATTAGGATCTATTTTCTTAATACACCTACATTATTAAATCATTAGGTCAACAAGTGATTAAATGCTAACCTTTAAAAAAGATTTTTTTTATTATTTAAATAACCAAAAAGTAGTAATAATTTCAAGTTTCTGGTGTCCAATTAAGTGTAATGATATGCAGGACTAGGTGGAAATTCTACCAATTACCTTGTTAATAAATAATAACTCTTCTAACAGAAGACAATTCACATGCATTTTTCTGCACTCTTCTACAGGAATAGGTGTAGAAAGAGAAACTCTGGAGAAACCAAGTACCAACTCCAGTCAACATCACTTCACCCCCCAACAGAGCCTTAATCTGAAGGACTTCATCTCCAGGGTACAGAAATTAGGTAAGATTTAATGATTTTTATGAGCCCAGAAAGATGACAAGGTATCATTGTGTAAAGGAAAAACCTGCATTCAGGCTGGAGTTGTGCAATTACGCTGTTAACTCTTGAGGAAAAAAAAAAAAGTCACTTATAGGCCACCTTCTGGAAGGAGCCACTGCTGACTAGTGATTACAGCTCAGAGCAATCCAGGTTTGCTTGTTTAACCATGAGCACTAATTGCCCAGTGGCCATCAGGACAGATCACTAGAAACACAGTTGCCTGTCACTTACCTAAGTTAAATCCACCCGTAGATAAAGCTGCCCCTGGGCAGTCACGTTCTGAACAGCCTGATGAACTGCAGGACCTTTACCTGGGTGCTAGTGCCAGGCTTGGACTAGGATGTGACTTTGTGCTTCATTACCAAGTTTTTATCTGACGAGACCAAGTCATTGCTACAGTGTTCTTCCAGCATCTAACAGACTGGTTCTTAAAATGGACACTTTTTTGTCTACCGTCTGACTGTTGGTAATGTGGCTTTTTTCTAAGAACAGGCAAAAAGCTTGGGATTTGCCTTTACACACTTTACACACATCAAACATGGTCTAAAATCAGAAGGGAAAACTATTTGCTATAATTTTCCAGTCACTTAGGGATATTGAGAAATCTCTGAATATATTGATGTAAAGCCTTCCTGAAAGTAGATTCTGGTGATGTTAGCCATTAAAATCAAGCCCAGGGGGCAACTGGTAGTTATGAAATGTTTCATTTAATTCAAGCACAGAGTTAATGTTGATCAAAATTATGCCAAACAATTTTGCAGCAGTAAGTGCCTTGTGGACTTTCTTCTTTACTTTTGTAGTAGAAGTAGCAGCAGCACACTTGAAAAGCCTTGCAAGGAAATGCACAGTAGAATGAAATATTTTAGCAGAAGGCTCAGCACAAGACTTCAGTCTCCTTCTGTGTTTTTCGTATATTAGGGTTCTCTCTATTGCAGCTTGATGTGCTGTTCTCCTTGTATGAAAAAATCCACCACACACGAATAAGATAGAATAGGAACCAATTTGACAGAAAGGAAATCCAAGAGTCAAAGGAGTTTGTCTTTGACACAACATATGTGAACATGAAAGGCCACTTGTTCAAAAAGTAGGTTACACCACAGAGCATGAAAATCCCTAAGAGCCAGCACTGTGCACAGGTCAAGTGTAGTAGCTGAATTATTTATTTGCTTTCTCAATTAGTGTACTTTTAAGTGTCCAATATTTCTGAAGGCACCCACATGGGATGAGGTACTGCAGCAAAGAGTGAGTTAGAACAGTCAGATTTCTGATCTAATTAATACAAAAGACTGTCTCCACCTTCTGTCCTCACAGCTGCATGAAACATTCAGAGACAAGTAAGAAAATATGGATTCTTTGGGTTTTGTTTTCCCATTTGAATCCCAGTCTTAAATGCCAGTATGTATTCAGGGTACAACACCACCTCTAGTAAGACTGTGACTGCTGAAAACAAAGTAAAATAAAAACAACACACATCATCCCCAACTGCAATACTGAAGCAACAGTATGAAGAAACATGATGCAAATCCATGTCTACTAGAAAAAGGCTCTGCCCTTACCTTTTAAGAACCAGGAGCTGTGTACTTAAAACTAACAGAATGGGCTTGTCATCTGCATTATCAGAGTTCTTGCAGCAGGACAGGTCTCCTGCTTGACATTTGCCCAGAGTGCTCATCTTGAGAAGGTGGAGGCAGTCCTGCAAAGCACTAAACATCTGAACATATTCATCTATGGCACAAGTTCTACTCCAGTCTTCCAATGTTGCTGCTTCACAGATGTGCTAATACAGGTCAAGTTTAGGAGCTAACAGTTTAACAATGAGCAGGCAAACAAACACAGGACAGGTCTTTGGAATGAAAAAATCATCTCCCTGCCTAGAGGTCAAAGATTCACTCCCTCCAGAGGACATACTGTCATGGTAAATCTCATGACAGTGCTCTTACAAACAGCGCATGGCACTGCTCACACTGCAAGGCAGCTAGCAAAAGAAATATGTCAATAGGCAAAGAAAAAAAAAAAAAGACATCAAGACAGCCTGAAACTTCTGAACTGTTTTATTGCTTTGTGATTATTAGTTGCACTTTGACACAACGTACTTCGGAATAAATTGGCATCTACAACATAATTTAAAAACTTAGTATCTTACAGCTCATATATTGGCACTATAGAGAAAACCCAGAGATTTGTCATTTTGACCCAAGATTAAAAGATAGATAAAATATTTACACCCTTTATTGCTGGCAAGTAAACATTCATTGTGGAAGGCCCTTAAAAACAGTGAACAAAAAACATCAACCTAAGTACCCTCCAAAAATATATAAAAACACTATCAGGTAACTCACTCCTTTCTGAAACTAGACTTTTTTTTGGTGCTTTGGCACTTTTAGGGTCCAAGTGCATAGTAACTCCCTCATCTCATTAGTTAAGGAAAAAGTAACGTGCTTCAGGTGAAAAGAGGAGAGATTCCCACACACCATCCTCCATTCCCACACAAACAGTATTTTCATCAAAAAAGTGACACTGCTTCAGGATTTAGCACATACCAAGGAGTTTATAAATACTAAAGCATTATAAATACTAAAGCATCTTTTTTAATAAGAACCTTTTTGAATAAATAAATGACAGTTGGTAATAGAGAGCTACATTTGCTTTGGTGATCAGTTATCTATATGCAGCATAAGTTATCTTCATAAGGCAAGCAATGAGATAGCAGACGTGAAGTCCCTGAGGATCAGCAACTCTGTGAAACAAACGTGTTGAACAGTGTGTGTAGACAGCCTGGAAAACAATCAGTCCCAAGGCATCTGCTTTTTGATCTCCAAGCACAGCTGCAGACTACACAATGAATTATTTCTATACCTCTTCTGTAGGCAGGAATTCATAAAAAATAATCAGAATACTTAGTAGACAGTGGTGGGAAATTAGTTCTTCTAATGCTGGACCAAGTGCTCCATCTTGTGTTAGTCCTCAGTATTCAGAAAAAGGCTTTCACTCCCTCCTTGATAATTGCTGGTTGGGCAGAACAGCTTGTAACTTCTGCCTATGAACTACTGTTGTCCATGGTGCCATATGATGGCTGCTCCTTTTGGGCAAGCATCGTCCTTTCTGTAGAATGAGGATGCAAAACTCGGGGGATGTATATCTGAAATCACAAGTGTTAAGGATTTTACTAGTCTCTCAGATTATAATGTTGGGATAATTTACCCAGGATAATTTTTCCCCTTGCCATTCTTCTTTTCATCCATTTTCCCATTCTTCAGCTTAACACCCGAGGCCTTTTGCACGCTACAGGAGGCTTCCTGGTGCACCTCTCACCTGTACACACACAACTTGTAGATGTGGCACAGAGACCTCTACTTCTACTTCAGTCCTACAGCCTTTTTAGTGGCGAGGCAAAGACCTGCTATACATGTCACAACTTTCAAAGTCACAAAGCAGCGGCAACTGACTACATTTGGCTGCTGTCCAGATGTCAGGTACCAGCTGGTGTATGGCCCAGAACAGCATCTAGAGCTGCTGGAAGTAGCATATCTCAACTACTCCTAAAACTTCAGCTGAAGGTACTTCTGGAACACCACCTGGGAACAGTCAAGGAGCCCAACTGCAGAACTCTCTGGTCCCACCAACATATTAGTTTGAATGGACTGTAGGACTTCCATATGTCCTACATAAGCTCTTTGGCAAGCAGGGTGAGAAATTAGGCTTTTCTGAGAATAAGAGAATATTAGTAACTCTTAACTTCTTACAGAAGACGCTGCGACGGTTGGTACATCTGTGTCGCTTCCGCTTTCACACTGCATGCCTTCTACCTGTAACCAGTAATCGGGGGGAAAGGGAGAGAGACAACAAACTGGTAAGTTAAAACAGTATTAAGAGATGGTAAGCACTTGAAAGCCTGCAGAAAGAAATCACAGGGCAGTGCTGGTGCTCTAATGTACAGTTACAATGATCTTGCCTCCATTCTTCTTCCATACTGCTCCCTCTCTTAGATTTGCTTCCTGCTGCCACTGGCACACTTTCTGCTGTGCCAAGTAATCTGCCTCTACTGATCAGCCCTTTTACTCATCTTACTGGAATTAATGTTTGTGGACAGCCATTGCTACTGTCAAGGCAAGAAACAGCCCAACATGACTAGCTGGTGCTACATCAAATACATAGGCAGGTGCTGAAAGGTGCAAGGTATCCATCGCTTACCTTATAATTCAGTGGGCTCAGATGCTTGAAACAGCCAAAACAAGAATAAGCCACACAAATAGCAATTGTGATGTTGACAACCAGGAAGGTAAACATGCTTGTAGGTGCTTTAAAGCCTAGAAAAATATTCAGAAAATTTAATATAAAAATACAGAACAAGAAAGACTCATTCTTGTCTTCCCCATTTTCAGAAGCCTCATGTTTCCTCCTTGGAGGACTGGGCAAGCTACTTCCCACCTCAACTAGGACAACCTGCTTAAGCACAAAGCCCGCTGACTGCTAAAGCTGATTGATGAATGTTATTTTTCCAGCTTTTTCTTTTTTTTTTTTTTTTTTTTTTAGAAAGAGGCTAAGGCAGGCAGCTGCAGATCTTGAATGCTAAACAAGACTCGGATCCTTCTTCTCCTCCCTCCTTTATCCTGGACCCACTTCTAAGATGCTTTTAATTAATGATCTGTGAAATGTAATAAGCAGAGTCCATTTATTAAATACAATGGTGGTAACCAAACCAGAGGGCTTGCAAACAGCTCAAAGGGGAAAAAAATTACCTTTACAGATTAAAAGTTATTCCTCCACTACCTCCAAGGGAAATATATATATGAATAATAAGACTGTAGCTTCTCAGAGTAAGAACGGATGAGAAAAAGTTAACCCAGCTGTTTCTAAACTTCTTTGGCCAAAACATGCAATACCAATCTTTTTTTTGTTGTTGTGTTGTGTTAACCCCAGCATGTCTAGTGACATAGAACAGACAAGTTTACTGTTTAGTAGGTTATATGAACAGATCTGTGCAGATCTGTTTGAGAAGAGGAAAAAAAGTACATGTTACTTTCAAGCAAGAAAGGGAAATGAAAGAACTTCCCTATGGCTATTCTGGAATCTCCTTTAGAAGAAGCTGTTTTTCTAAGCATCAGTTACATCACTATTTAACCAGCTGTTGAGGAACATCTACATGGAAGCCAACGTATGGAGTGAGCCACAAGGCAAACAGCAGACATCAGGGGAGAAGTCTCCACAGAGCAGTTTTCCCCCACCCTGCATCCTCAGCACTCATGCCTGCCAACAGCTCTAGAGAACCATGGTACTTAGGTGCCCATCGTAGGAGACAGGATGAACTGCTGATACTACTATCCTCTGCTGTGAGGGGCACAGCAGTGGTCTAGGTGTCTGATGGGTAAATGGGATGAAGTTGAGGAAGAAAACAGTAGCTGAGGAAGAAATAGATGACTCTGATGCAGCCTGTCTACTTGCAGTACTGTGGGCAGGAAAGCAATATTTGATCCTGACTCAGAACTGGGATAGAAGTCTTCCTAGCCTTACATTTCTATGAGTGAGAAAATGGAGTATCGCTGTACTCTGCATCCAGAACATCCATTACTGCACCAGGCAAACTATGTAAGTCATTGATTAAGCAATCAAACTTTACACAAAGTGATCAATTTCGCAGATAAGGAAGCAGAGCACTCTTTCCTTTCCTTCCTTCCCCTTGGCTCAAGGAGTAGCAATTAAATGAAAATGTCAAGGTCCTGCCTCTCATCCTAACGCCACTTGGTTGGACAGCCTTGCGCACTGACAAGGCATTGAAGAATACCCAGTTAAACAGTAATTCCATGCTAAACCAAGCCTAACATAGTAATGGAAAATACAGATTGGGTTAAGTTCTACAGCAAATGATGGTCTTGCCACAGACCCAGGAAACATTAAGATAAGGATTTCATTTTTACTACACCAGGTTTTCCTTCGTAACAATTAGAGACATATCAATTGCTGCATATTTTTTTTCCCTAAAGCATGTTCTAGAAATTCTGTTATTTTAGAGGACATGAATTTGTTCATCCCCTCAGTTGCAGAGATAGACCTCAGAACAAAGGAGAAAAGCTCCCAAGGATATAACTACCACAGTGTCACCTGCTCAACTCCAAAGCTCAACTCCAAAGATGGCCTGAAGCAATAGTTCTGATTGCCTCCACTGGGAACTCTCTCCAAAGTTTAAAAAAAAAAAAAAAAGAAAATGTTGGCAGACTGTCATTTAACTGCAAGAAAGCTGGAAAAACAGTGTAAACATACTTTGCCATTAGTGCTGTGAGATCAGAGAAGATAAAATACAGTTAGAGTCCAAGGGCTCCCTTCCCAAGAAGGGAAACTCAATTCCTTCAAGCATCACCAGCACTTCTGTTCCATGCCAAGTGCTTCCTCCTACCTCATGGGTAAAAAGCTGCAAGCTATCACATACCTTTTCTGATGCCAAAGTTGTTAGTATATTGCAGCCAATACTAATAATGCCAAGTAATTGCAAAATAGAGAACATCTGTGTATTTAAAATGAACTACACTAAACCATGAGTTTTTGAATCAGAGTATGGGGAGGAGAGTCACTATCTCACTGCAGTCTTCCATATAAAGTTTGACAGATGATGTAGAACAAAGGTCTTAGTAGCATTAGCCAATATTTTAAGAATTTTTTCCTAAACAACAGATGTACAACAGAAGTAATAACCAATTCACTCAGGCAAATTCAACTTATATACAGACTGCACAAATGTGTGTAGTGAAGCCAGAGGCCATCTTACTGACAATAACTAATTCTGAACAGACTTTTCTTTAATGTTGGTGTGTTTATTTTTATTTGTTTTTAAATACTGTCACTCTACAGTCCAATTGGCCAATTCAAACCCTGCAGATTTAGGGAACAACTTCCTGTAAAGTGAAAAAACTGAATGGAACGTGATATTTCAAGTTAACTTACCAGCCATCTATGCCTTCTTCAGAGCATCTTATGCAAACTTGTATAAGCTGCAAATATTGCATACCTCAGTGCAAGAGGTAACCCCCATGACTTCCCATTTACAGAGGCAAAAAGAGAAGCCCATAACACCTATGGAACTTCACATTTCATGTTTAAAAAAGATGGCAAGAGAAGTAGGACTATGTTCTCAGTGAAAAGAGGTAAAGCTTACCCAGTCGCAAAAAGGAGAAAAAATAGAGCCATAAAAGGCAGAGAATTGGAGCTGCAAGGGCCTGATTCACTGCTGCAAAGTGCATCTTCTTTTCCAGCTTGGCAGGGAGATATGCATAGTAGAGGTTGTAGCGGTCAACCATGTGCTTCAGGAGTATATATATTAACCCTGGAAGGAAAAAAGGAAGAGCCAAGGAGAGGTTGTTGGAGACTTTTCAAGACTTGATAAAAGCAGCAATTCTATGAGGAGATCTACAGCAACAAAGCGACTGAAAATCCAGATCCTAATGGTGGATACAGCCCAAGTATGAATGGAGTACAGCTTCTTGAAAGCAGCCTGCTTCCAAGGTGGTTCATGGGGCAGGGCCAACATCCCCAGGGTTTCACTATCCCTCCTCCCCTTCTCCTCACACTTCTCTGTGGCACCACTTGTACTCCCAGAGTAGAGCCCGAGTTCCTCTCTAGTGCTGGCACATCGGCCCAATCTGTTTGGGTAGGCCTGGTAACTCCCTCACTGCAGTACACGTAAGGCAGCCTGCAACTTGGAGACCTTCTTGAGGTCCTACAGAAGGACCGCAGCTCTAACTGCACTACAGGGTAGCTGCACTTTACCACATACCCTGAACTAATTAGCTGGTTGTCTAAGCCAGAGTATGGACCTCCAGATACCTTATGCAGCCTGCTTCTCTTAGACCTCAAGAACCCAGAGAGAAAAATAATCCCCTCACAACCAAATCTATCTGAACTCCTATGCTTAACTACTAAAAACCACCACCGGAGCTAGTTGAGACAACACTCAAAAATAAAATAAGCATTTAATATTCATCAAATACAGTTTCAACTTCTAAATGCAGCTCAAGAACTAATTCACCATCTTCTGTCCTATTTTGCCCCACAGGAAGGGATGAGAACTTTAATTAAAGTCCTAGGGATCATCAGCATCTAAACTGTACCAAGAACCTAGAATTGTGCCTTCCTTAACTCCCACTTGCCTCAGCCTCACTCACAATGTCCACAGCTCGTTGGAGAACTTACCAAATGGGACAATGATGGGGCACGTAATGCTATAGGCCATGACGACAGTGAACACACACAACATCCACGCGTACATTGCTCCAAACTCATATTCAAATGCTTGTTGCTAGGAAGGAAGAACAAAACACTTAAATCTCTTGTGTCACCTATCAATTTGTTAGGAGTTAAGACAGATGCACTAAAGCAAGTTCACCTTCTCTTATTCTCTCCCTTTTATAGATCAATTATTGCCCTGAGAGGTACAAACAAACAATTATACATAAGTTTTGTGTGTTTTAAACAGGTACACTCACAGAAAACATGTTACTACTTCCATAGCCTGAAAAAAAAAAAATCCTCAAGGAAAGTGTTTTCATCTACAAAAAGCAACTACTTAAAACTACAAGGTAGGAAGTAATTGGGCCAAACACAGAATCTTCATCTAACTGCGTATCTGTTCCTTGTGCTGGCTTTCACACTAGGGAAAGCTCAAGATGTCAAAGTTTTGGTACGGTCGGTACTCCTATTTTTTTTTCTAATGCTTGGCTGAACATCTTGGAATGGGAAATCTATAGATATCAGTTCAACCACAGCAAGGCATAACACGCAACAGTTAACAAAAGTGAATGTTTAACATGATTGTTTTAAAATGGACACCCCACCTCCACCCAAGAAAAAAAGAAAAGAAAAAAAAAGGAATGGGGACAGCTGTATACAGGCTTAAGCTCGTATTCCAATACCTTGAATGTCAAGCTGCAAGACAAAACGTCATCTGAAAGTTAAAGTTCACTGCTTAAAATTAGACAGTAAGCATTAATCTGAATGTAGATCTAACCAAATAAAATCAAATAGCACATATTTGATGGCCGATAGAAGAAACTAACTGTGGACAGATCCAAATTTTAAAAACCCTGCAATTTAGAGTATAAAGATAATATCAGAATTCTACTAAAAAATCCAAACCATAAAAATCTGACTTGGAGATACAAAGATTTTGACCATCTCTTACTTGAATAAATACTTCACAGTTAAATATGCTGCAAAGAAGGGCAATACAAACTTGTTACAGGTGAGTGAAATCAAGGCCAAAAAAAGTCAGGACATGATGGTTAGTGGTCTGAAAGATGGGGGCTCCCACTGTTTCTTACAAAAAGCAATTGTTTAATTGCCTCTTGGCTAAGGTGGGGCTCTAATACCTGTTTAATATTTTTTCTTTCTGCTGTGGACTTGGCCATTATCATGCGTATGGTATAAAGGATGAGGCCAGGTAGGCGCAGCAGCTCCATTCCATTGCCAATGAAAGCAGAGGCAATCACGTAGTTCACAAAGAATGCTCCCTGGTCAGGCAAAAAGACACATCTGCAAGGAAAGACATCAGACAGTGACTGGAAAGCACAAAAGCAAATAGAAAAAAATATATCTACAATGGATCTCTATCATCTTTGGAAATCTCTCTCCATAGGTATAAGTACTAGCCACCATAAGAAGTGTCTAAGAAGACTTCTGATAACCTTGTTGAAAAAGAGTACTACGTAACTATAACTGCAGTAAAAGTGTACTTCTATGGAGCCAGTGCAAAATTATCTGTAAGACCAGCTGAGTCACACAGGTTGGATAAGGAATACACTGTTCAAGCAAAGAAACAGCAGTCTGATGGGGTGGCTAATGAGAGCATCACTTGATGGCTACAATGGCAGCTTGAGACAAGATAAGACTAGGAGATAAAATCCCATTACAGGGTGGTAATTCCTACTCATCTTGTAAGTGACTTTGAAATAGCAGTTGAAAACATAATTAAGTCTTAATAACTGCATCCTATTCTTTCCCTACAGCCACCTCGCAAACTAGCCACCATGCTCAGCTCACAGTCACAAGAGCTTCTAATAATCAATACCTGCAAGTGTGCAAGTACTGGCATGAAGACATTTGTATTTCTTAGTATCAAGAGTGAGTCAATAGATTTCAAAAAAGGAGAACTGTTGAAGCTATTTAGTCCCAGTGAAATTCTTTGGAAGATCCTTCCTTTGTCAATGATACATTAGTACATTATCTGGTCCCCTCACCTGCATTACATCATCCTGCCTTTTCTTGTCTTCTACAAAATTTGTAAGGTTTGGGGAAAATAACTCTTCATAGTAAATATCTGCATGTATTATCTGGCAGGAAAAAAACTACGGACTTCTCCATAGCAAAAGCATCTGCATTCTCTCCTCCCCTTACTAGAAGCTCGATGTCCTCCCTAAGGTACCATCCCTGAGGTAATCTTAAAAAACACTAGCCAAAGTTAGTCAATAGCAAAAAAAGCATCCTAAATAATTGTACAAATTGTTGCTGATACTTACTCCAGCCTAATGGCAGAATCAGATGATTGTCTGTCAAACAGCCAACGGAAGAAAAAATCAAGACTGAAAGAAAGATGGTTAATATAATTAGTGTCCAGAAGCTTAGCATTGTGCAAAATTGCTTCTCTTTCAGTAGTTCAGATCAGGATAACAGATGGGAAAAATTTAATCAAATAATCTGAATACTACTTTAGCTTTATACTTACTGCTGGTCAGATATAGGAAAAAAAAAAGATACATAATAAAAGAAATATATCTACTTCATACTGAAGTTCTAAAAATTAATTTTTAGAAGTCAGAATATAGGTAAGACGCATACGTGCTATCCTATTAGCTAGGGACAGTTAAACAGAGTACAGGTCCAGAGAAAGAAAAGAAAAAACTAACTCAGTTATAAGACATACTCAGGAAACTGGGTTCTCAGCTACAACAGCGTGGGCAACTTTCAATTAGCCATTGATCTTCCAGTGTCATAGATTTCTTTGCTACACAAAAAGTGAAACTTCACAAATGTTAAGGGCAATGAGGTCTTCAGATGAAGAACATTGGATTTCAATGTTATACATGTAACATTTCAGTGTGTCACCAGACACTCTGGAAAGGGGTGGGGTACATCAACTGTACCTCAACTAGCAACTAAAAAGCAAGAAATCTGTCATTCGGAAGCTGTCAGAATACCCAAACATTATTCTATTAAACTATAACTTTACCTGGTCAGACCAAGGGAAGGCAGAATCAATACCATGAAGATCAGAAATATGTAGACTTTATGCATCATTATTCTGTTCTCTGCAGATCTGCCAACAGAAAAAGTTAGTAAGAAAATCACATGAAAGACTTCCACACATGAAGGACCTTGCTCAAAGAATGTCAGGACCCATGAGACTTCCAGCTTCCCCTACCATATACACCACTACAAGATACTTGTGAAAGAAACCCCTTTGGGATATTCACTGATTTCAACCAAGCAGGCTCTCAGTATCATCTTGGGCATAGAAAGCATTTCAGAACATTAGTCCAGATGCAGTGCTAAGAAAACTACCACTCTGTACCACAAGCAAGGGGATGAGCACCAGTCTGGTCCCTCTTGTAATGATACTCACATCTCTCAGCAGCTTGTAAACAAACTGCTCTTCAAATATTGTGCTAAGAAGGATTAGGCAGTTTGTTGAAGGGCACCAGAACCAAGAAACTAGACACTCAGACAAGCTACTTAATTATACTTGCCAGGAGTCAAGACTTGGGAACATAACGCTACTAATATTATACCCTCCTACAGTAGTAGGAACATCTTTCTAGAGACACGTTGTCAGAAAAGCACAGAAATGCCATAAACAATTCAGACTCTTTTAAAGATGCTGTCTCATACAGCATTAAAACCAGAGATTTTTATAGGATCACATGGCCACTGGGTACTATGGGACACACCAGTTAGTATAATTATACTAAGGCTTAAAATCAGGTCTTTAGGTCTTTCGGAACACCACTAACAATATCCAGTAGCACTGATTTGAGCACTGTTACATCTGATCATTTTTTCTATGTGAAACAAACATGAAGAAGGATGTCCTTCTTTTAGTTAGCATGCCAGCATTTGAAGCGCTTTTTCTTGAAGAAGGATTGAGGGACTCAGAGGGTGGTGAGGCACTGGAACAGATTGCCCAGACAGGTTGGGGATGCCCCATCCCTGGAGGTGTTCAAGACCAGGTTAGATGACGCCTCAGGCAACCTGATCCAGTGGGTGGCAGCCCTACCCACGGCAGGGGGGTTGGAACTAGATGGTTTTTGAGGTCCCTTCCCACCCAAGCTGTTCTACGATATGATTCTATCATGACTCTTATGTTCTCAGCCTGGAGAGGTTCCAAACCCACACTTCCTACCTTCCCAGACAGTGAGCTAGTTACAGGGTCAGAGGTATTACCCATACTCGTGTTGAAGATACATTTCTTTCCAAGTAAGTTTTAAGCACAATGTATATGTGATGAGGGAGCATAAGCAAATCATGTGGTTGAATCTGTAATTAATACAGCAAGTGTAATAATTCCAAAGTGTTCAGTATTGCATTAGAAAGTGATGAGAACATGATATTCCTGGCTATGAGAGATCTGGAGATTTAAAAGCACCATGAAAGATAAGCACTTTCTCCATTTGTTCTAGTAGTACATCTAAGACCAAAACAGAGGAAGATCTTGCTTACTTTGTCCAGTGGGACTCCAGCAATGTTGAGTAATAGACAATTGTTGGTAGCAAAGCTGAGAAGGACCAAAGCAAGAGCGTTGGGAAAAACTGACTGATGATGGGATTCTAATTGGGGGAAAAAAATAAATAAATAAAGGTGTTAAAAATATTTTAATGCAGCTGTGATAGAAGAACAGAGGCTACACTAATTAGCCTTTTGTAAATTATAGCAGGTTGGACTGTGAAAATCATATTCAGATGCAGACTTAGAATGAAGCAGAGCTCATGTGCAAAACAGGAAACAGGTGTAGGATTGGGATTAAATTCCATGAGGGTGAAGTCTCACAAGTAGCTTTTATGTAGTTTATACCACCTTGGGGAAATATCTAATATGAACAGTTTGTAAGAGATTTCAGCTGAAGTTAGACTAGGACCAGATATACGTGACATCCTGGTTTTCAATCCAGTAAGCAAAATAAAACCATGGCATTTTACTTTAGAGTTTAAAAATCTGAATTCCCCTCTTCTCGTCATAAAAATCAAAATACAAGTTGGACGTGAAATTCCATTTTTGGCAAAAGGTTTTATATTTTAAATATTTAAAGATAGAAAACTTTGGAATGCAACTTTTACTACAAATAAAATTATATAATAAAGTTTCAGATGAAATTATCCAGCCTACTATCAAAGAACAAAAGAGGACCAAGGACCTGATTCTAGACATGCACTTTTTAATCAGAAGCTACACTAAGCAATTCTGAGAATTTCAACTGAATGTAGCTTATAGACATTATTTTGTTTTCTTATTATACACCTATCCATTTAGTAACGCTTTTGGTCTGAAATACAGCTATATCCAAACATAGTGATACTCACGTTAAGGTAGTGAATAGGTTTAGTGACATTGAACTTGTCCATGGTTGAAATGATTATGGATGGAGTGGTAAGAAAAAACAGCACGATAAAAAGAAAGAAATTAATGCAAAACCATCTAAACCACCATTTGAAACCATGCACCGAAAGATTATTCCTGCCAAAAAAAAAAAAAGACAAAAACAGATAAATATATATATATATATATATATGTAATAGCAAATGCTTACTATCAAGTAATAGGTGGCACTACTATTTCTAAAGCAGGCTTTCATATTCTCAAAGCTAAATAACGAAGCACTACAGAAGTTCCAGTTGCTGTTAGAAATAATGAAAACAGAGCAACCTTTCTTGAACGATAACATAACTTACACTTTCAAAATTTTTATAACACTTAAATACAATGTCCAAAGTAGTTAAGCTTTAGGATGAAACACTTTCTGTTTAGTATTTCCACATTATTAAACTGTGAAAGTTAGAATGAGATTGCAACTATACAGAGAAGTTCAGCAAGGAGAACAGCTATCAGAAGAAGAATCTACCAAGAAACTCTGATTTATATAAAAACACACAAAAAACACCCAACTGAAACATCCAACTGCACCCACAGCAACCACAGGTCTTTACCAGGCAGTGTTCTTAATGTTTTCTGAAACAGTTCCCAAAAGGACTGTAATGATTTGAACCTCAGCCAAAGCCAAGCATTACGAACAGACAAAGCAGGAATAGAGTCTCATTATCATTCCCTCTACTGACAACTCTCACATTGAGCCTAGGTAAGTAACGTGGCAAACTCCTTATTTTCAGGGGAAAAGCCAAACAATGAGTATTTTTTGTCTTATTTGCAGTTTCAGTTTGGGCAATAGAAATGTCACAACAATTTTTCTGTCATATGACCTGAAGATTACATTGGTGCAATCCTAAGTTATTTACAAAGCAACTGGAAAACATTTAGTCATTTTTAGCCTCTAAGCATGACAGAAGACCGCACAGGAACAGCTTGATTCAAAAAGCACTTATCTGTTTTCACACACTCTCCTAAGTAAAGTCTGTGAAATTTACTGGGTCAGTAAAAAAGATGTTGGAAAACAGACCATAGTTCAGAGCGAATCAAGCTGTACTTGTCCTGTAGCATTGCCAAAAATATATATTGTGTATATATATATATATATATATACACACACACACATACATGCACATACTTGAGGAATACTCAGCACTAACACCAAATTCCTTGCCTCATACCTCAACAGTAGATATATATTAACCTCAAAAAATAGAAAGGAGGAGGTAGAGACTAATTAAAAAAATAAAAACAGCTTTAAAAAAAATCAAAATTAAGAACTGCAAGTACCAGAACTTCATTGTGGTAAAACTCTATAGTCAACCTCTGAGAGATATCCCCAAGGTCAATGAAGAGCACCATTAATGGAAATAACGATTCACACCAGCCACATGGAAACATTCCATAAAGTTTCAGTTTAGGGTTACAGAAAAATGCACTTAGACCCCTTCTCCTGTCTCCATTCTACACCTGCACTATCATAAATAAATTGTGGAAGACAGGAATCTTACCAACATATATTCTCAGGATATGGAGCATATTTAACCTTCCAGTTTGATATGTGCAGCTCCTTGCTGTAGGGTGATGGCTGTGGTTCTCCTTTACAATTAAATCCCTCACATTTGCACGCATTGAAGTCCTTAAGGATGCTGTAAGGAGGGAAACAAGAGGAGGATTTTTCCAATTTTTTACACCTGAAAACACTGCATATATAGAGGAAGACTGGCAATAGTGATAAGAGTTTGCGGTGCTGTTTTTTTTCCCCTTTTAATAACTAGAGATTGAGAATGCATTTAAATGAAATGGTTATTATCTGATTGTAACATCATCTCATGTATGTAAACAGTTACTACCACAAACCTTTGATAACTGACAAAACTGGAAAACAAAAAAGCAATCTTGATTTGAGCTGTTCAGTGCTTCTATTAAGACTAATGGCAGCAGTGGTTCATATTAAAAAAAAGTCTGAGAGCATCAGGAGAAAAAGACAGTTCCCCAACACCTCTTACATAACAACAACTTTTCTCAAGTCATAGCAGAGTGAACAATTAGTCTACACTACTTCATTACACCAATACAAAATCTAGCCATCTTTGCATTTCGTAGAATTTTGGTATCCTCACAATTCACAATAATAACCTTTTGCCTGTTCTCAAAATAATCACAACATTTAGTTTTATCTTCTAATATTTTGAGTTGAATATCAATGTATTTAAACCACATTGAAACATGGCCAGAATAAATGCTCTAAAAGATTTCTCAAAACACACCAACAGAAGTGATAAGCATATATTCAGAGACAATACAACTGTGTGCAAGTTACAGTGTAAAAGGTTCTACTCCAGATAAACACCATTTCACTAGCATAGAAACAGTATACATGTACATTGTATTCGAACGAGTGGACTGTAAAATTCCTGAACATGCTTTTTTCTAAGTCATGCTCTTAACGTAAAGAAAATAGAGAACCACACAGACACCAAACAAAACAATAGAAGACAAAACAGATTTTTACCTTACCAGAATTCAAGTAGCGATGTAAAACTGTAAATACTTGCTGCTGCAAGATGCTAAGAAAGTTTTTCGATACTTCGATAGCTTGTTTTTAAAGAGTAAATATGAAGCAAGCTTTAGCAATTCCAACCACACTACACCAACATGAGCACCAACTTCAATCCAGCTTCTACAGCTACCTGACTCCATGAACATCAGTCCTGGCTTCCAGCTTCCTCCACCCTATTTTATTCCAGGGCTCTGTGGGGAAGAGACCACTAGTGGCACCATATGACTTTCTAATCTGATGGTAGCCTCAGCTCCTTCTGTAATCTAGTTTTCCAAAGAATAGAATCCACTGCAAGCTAAACAAGCTAAAATATGTTCCATTCTTAGTAACTCCAACTCAGATGCCTGCAGTGCAATTCAGAACACATGTCTGAGAAGAAATTATCCTATCAAAATTAAAAACAAGAAATGAACAGCTGGAGAAAGAACCTCAGTGCTTATTTTTCCTTTTAGATTCACATCTTAAAGCATTAATTCATGCTCTAGAATCTCAAAGTACAGTATGTAACATCACAAAAACAGAAGGGCAGATTTCATCACATAATTAATAGTCGGTTAAAGAGCAGCATGCAAAGTTTTTCCAGCACCTCAAATCCTTGAAATCCTACACCCTGGAGTTCCCTGAAAAGAGCCTGAAAGACTGGCTCTCTACTGTGACTTGAGGGTCAAAAGAACACAGACAATTTAAACTAGAAATGCTATGAAGAATTAAAAAAAAACACAAACATGATGTGTTATGCTTGTATTACAAATATTACTCTGCTTCCCTTTACTCACTTTGTGCTAGTAAGAGATGCTCACAAACTGCTAAACAAAATGGCAGCTTACAGGCATTTTCTCTACAAACAACTAAATAAAAGGGGCTGAACACCTTCTGATAATAGGTCTACACACGTATCTGTAGTAAAAGGTAAGAAATACACATATAGTAAAATCCAAAGTCAAACAGATTTTGAGGGTCATAAGCAATCTACAAGCAAAAAAGGAATATTGAAACAGATTGTGCCACATAACCCTCCATCATCTTGCAAAGAAGTATTACTAAAACCTAGAATAGCTTTAAAAATGTCATAGCTTTAAAAATATCTTTTTTGAATTGTCTTATCCTAGCTTATCTAACAACTTGCTTATTCACCACACTTTTTAAAAACACGTACTCACGCAGATTTATAGACACATACACAACATAAAAAGACTGAGCGCATGGACACACACATACTTTTCATTAAATCTTGCACATCAAGTTATTAAGCTTTCTATTTATTTACAGACACTCAAAGCTGGAAACTTCAGTTTCTCCTCTTTACTCTGCCTGGTTCTTTGCCAACACCAAACATCCAGAAACTACCTTTAAAACAAAAATAATTAAGCACTGATGGCCAGGTCAGTCACTAACTACTTCGTTGAGATTACTAACTAGCAGTATAATTGGCACCCATTGTGATAGATTGGTAACTTGCACAGTAGAAAATGGAAAAATCAGTAATCCACATTCAAGATCCAACTAGTCTGGCCTACTACTAGCCTAGACAGATGCATCCCACACAGAAGAGAAAGTTCCTTATACCAATAAATGTCTAGAGCCATTTAGTCTCTTAGCATCTAAATTGTTTGTTTGAAATATAGAGGCTTAACGCACACTTACAGGGAAACTTACCAGTAAGCAGAGCAGACCAAATCCACAGGATGGTGAAGAATAAGAAAGGAAGAAGAACCAACATAAGCACACAAGCAACATAAATCAGATCAGACTAGTAGTACTATTACAGTTAAAACAGACCAAAGACAACAGCAGACAAAACTTACTAGGTTGCCATGGATTTCTCTTGAAATGTTACAAATGCCATTCCCAGTGGTTTATTTCGAACAGCTTGTTCCTCCTCTGAGAATTCTTCCATCAGTGCATTTGTAACTCTAGTATAATAATCTACAGCATCCTCCTGTTGGGAAATTGAGGACTTACTGTTACATCCAAGTATCAGATGGCTAATACCTTCATTAAAATACAGTTTACACAAACCATAGCCCCTATTCCTTACACTAATTCCAGAAATTACAAATCACATCACTGCACAAAGACAAACAACCAGAAGGGGTTTTTTGTGTACTTCTGTTTTTGCACTAAGATTAAACCTCAAAAATTTTAAGGCACTCCTGTTCCCTACTGTAAAAGAACATGAAAGATGAGCTCCCTGCAATACATAATTATCTTCTGAAGTTCAACAATATGTTACACAAAAAACAGTCTTCTCTACTCCTATATTAATCTTCCCAGCCACAAGTAAGAATGAACGTTATCTCTTACCCTTTCACATCCTCTCATTTCACAGCAGCAGAACTGACCACATGGCTTCGGGTTGATTTGGACGCGCTTGCCGTGCTTCTGATGCAGATGCTTATAGTAAGTCAGGCTTTTTTCTGCCTGTTTCCTAGATAGAAAAATACATCCAAAACATTTTGCAAGAGAACAGTATCAACAGCAAATTATCCCCAAGAGAAAATATTACGTCAAGAACTCGTAACAAATCAAAGATACTCATATATCTTATTTTGTCTACTTCATACAATTTATTTTCAAACCTATAATATCATGAGTCTACACTTGTTGTGAGGTTCCAGAAGGAAAAGTTGTTATTGTATAGCCCAGAAAACAACCCTTTTTCCTTCTGTGTCCAAGATCTCTGAGCAAAGCAAAGGTCTGCTACAGTTTCTAATTACTAATGCAACAGCTCTGTTTTCCACTTTGTACTGCCCAAACCAAAACAAACAAACAAACAAAAACAAACAGCTACAGCTCACTTCAAAATACAGCTGAATCTAACTGAATACCAGACCAGAACTTTAAGAGCAGAAAGCAGTTCTAGTATATGCAAGCTTAGTACTACTTGTAAAAATTGATTGAGGACTGGCAAAACATTCATAAAATTATTCCAAACTCAGATATATTACAAAAAGAGTACCTTTTTTTAAATAGATAAATAAGCCTGGCTACATCATAACACAGCTGGACCTCCAGCACAGAGCAGCTTGGGTAGGCAGCGCTGAAAAGGAAGCACTACGTGAGAAAAGACAGTACACTGAAGAAACTTTTTCAAAGAGCATCACTGATATCTAAATGACATCTCAATGGTGTACCACAGAGAGGAGACTTCCACGGAGACAGATGCTGAAAGTTACTTGAATGAGATGTGCAGCATTATTCCCAAATAAAAGCCATGTGGGAGCATTAATGGTAAGCATGGATATGCAGCCACTTTTTTAGATTCTAATATTCAGATCAGCTATCTAGCTTTATTGAAATATAGTATCTTCCCTTCTATTCTCAATTATTTCTAAGTAATAAATACACTTAGAAAAGATGGATACTATAACATGGATTTGAAACAATGCAAGAGTCAAAAAATATTTGTTTGGACAGGTAGAACTACCAGGATAATTTTAAATCACCTGTTCCTAGTGATACTAGTCAAGCACAGAACTTACTTGAAATGACATTGTATGGTGTCTCGATTTGCATTTTTTGGAAGACCAGTTATAAACAACGTGCATTTTACCTGAAAAAGAAAAAAAAAATCCTATTTTGAGAAACCAACTGTATGACTAAGGAGAAAAGAATATGAGGAAGGAATTGACATAGTACAGGTAGCTAAGTTTTAGAGGGGGAAAAAAATTAAAAAAGTAGGATGCTCTGATTTTGATGGAAGCTGCACCTATTCAAGACAGCAACACATTTACCTTCTATACTAGTTGAAGATGCATCAAAATTTCACAAGTCCCTCCCCACTCCTTGTCTCTCCAGCCATGTTTCACAATTCACTCAGTGGAGTTTTGCTTTCAGTAAATTCCCCTCACACTTGCATCACATTCTAGCAAGGAGGAAGCATCTTAGCAATTTACTTTTTTAACACTATTCACTTTCAAACACTTAAAAAAAAAAAAAAAAAAAACCACAAACTTACTATGTTTTCTTCTTTATATGTGACTGCCTTCATGTGATGTCTCATGAAGACAACAGTCAGAATCAGGTAAACAACAGCAAAAAATGTGTGCAGCCAAAGAAGATCGTTACTGTTGGACAAAATGTTATGAATGTGAGAAATAGAAACAACGAATTGTCCTAGTGATACAAACAGCCATCAAAACCTTTCTTTGAACACCATCATAAAAAAGTAATAACTGGTAAATAGTCATACCCATGAAGATGCTTGGACAGCCACTAGGGTTACCCATAGCATTTTACAATAAACAGTAAATGAAATTGCAAAGAAAACCACTATTCTATAGCATGGACCTTTTAGGAGGCATTTGGCTTGTGCCTTTGCGTTCAGATTATCAATAGTACACCCCACAGTATTTGCCAAAATGTATTTTATTGGCATAACCACACTTTGTGCATAATTGAACTCCCCTTGAAGACAATCCTTACCCAAAATGAAAATAACCCAATACAGGGAGTAAACATTGCTTCTCTGATAGCTTGTTCCTCCAAACTTAGAAAAGTTTGGTTCTATGAACAGCTCTTCATTTTTGTGAAGAGCATTAATAATTACAGTTAACTTAAGATGCAGGAATCTATTTTGCAGATGAAAAACAACCAAAAGTCTCCACTAGTTACTAGGAATCATAATGTGGTTAGAAAAAATGAAGTGCATTGGCAGGAATTCTATTGGACATAAGAGCATAGATAGATTTTTTTTTGATCAAGTAATACAACACAGAAAAAACATATAGCCTTGTATTTCAACTATTGTATAGGTTTAAAAAAATAGAAGTTTAACAGTGGTCTCAAATGAGACAGACACATGCAAATCCAGTGTAACTCAAATGATTTGAATTCTCTTATGTTACAGTAAAGCTGTCAGCTTTATTTCCCTTTCTGCACCATGGTTTCTTTCAACAAGGAAATTTCTGAAAATAATATTGTTAAATGTGTGAACATTACCCAAGAAAAGCACATGGTATAGGAAGTAAGAGCTGAGAGTAGAAGCCAAGTTTCTAGATTTCTTATCAGTGCTGTAATGCGTAGCCTGAAGCAGAACACATCCCAGTTTCAGTTGATGATGCTTAAATAAGTAATTCCTACCCTGTGAGCCATGTTGCAAGTATCAATTCATTGTGTTTAGAGACTATGGTAGGAAAGAGACATAAGCATAAAAGTACTCTGCAGCATTTACTTACCCGGTTTCTAAATTTTGTATAGTTGTTCTTCCAAAACTATAGGGATCTTTAACTAAGAACAAAAACAAGTATCATAATTAACTGGTGCAAAATTCACATGCAAACTATGAGAAAGCCAGCTTTTCTCTTTTTAAAATATTGATCTATTCAACATTGAATATATTCAGAATCATAATCAATGCTGGTTTGCAATATTGCATTTTAAAGTTGGCAAAAGCGTGCAAGTAATAAACCACTTTCAACCTATCAAGAGAAATAATAATTTTTAAGATCTGAATACCAGATCTTTGCAGCCTGTCCCCCTCTCCTCTAAGTCTCTGTTCACATCCAATTAACAATACTGTTTAGGGTTTAGAATCCGTTTCCTTCACATTCTTATTTCATCTTCACTGATTTCTCTTCTCTGACAGTTTTTTTAAACTGCATGAATTCAGTGCTTAAAGAACAATACCGATAACCTTACTGAGGTCAAAAATGAGAAAATTTATATGGCTTTGCTTCTTCGACTATCAGATATTTGAAAAGTGATCATTCAAGTGACTGAAAATTGAGTATACGTTCAAAGGAGAAAGAGATATAGTATATCTGAAAAGCTAAATGATCTTTTAGCACCGACTATTACAAGTTAAACCATCACAACAGAAAGAACTGCACATGCATAAACAATGTACAAACACTTACCAAGTAGATCACCTGATAAGTTGACAGGCAGTATGACACCCACAGACAAAACACTGACAGCAATCAACAAACAGATGATGTGACGCTGGAAGGCAAGGTAATGTATGGCATCTTCACCACATCTGTCATGAATCTCATCATCACTACACCATTGACAGAAAAGCACAAAGGTCAGTCTACTCAGTATTTCTGGAGTTTTTGTTTTCTGTGTCATTTTGTTTCTTAAACATACATTATTCTCTCAGTCTACCCAATGACTTTCAGTTTTCAACATGGTTGCGTTCCTTCACACAAAAGTTTAACTTCAAGTTCCAAGTGTCTTCTTGCACAGTACCAACATATGAAAATTAACATAGGGGAATTTAAGATAGAAACAAGTAATCTGAAAAGGAAATATGCATACAACATCCTTTTATCAAGCTAGAGATGACAAAGACATCTGCCATGACTTTCTGTTTTAAGACAGTCACAGGGTTGTAAGTCTAACTCAAATTTTAGGAACACGCTGTGACAGCATTCATTCATCTCAATTTCCATGAGGAAAATGATAACAGAACCACCTTACTCTCATGCCTCCCAATTAACAGAAGGTATTAATACGTTTCCAAAAGAACTGTCATCTACCTCTTTTCAGCAAGACAGATGAGTAAAATATTAGTTCTTAGAAAAGGAAGGAACTGAACTAGCGAAAACAGAGAGACAGGCTCAAACCCCATCCCTTTCTTGTTTCAATGTATCTAAGCTAGGAATTGGTTAAAAAAATAAATAAATCACAGTTTACTAAGCCCAAAGGGATATAGAGAACGAATATCACATGTCTAACGCTCAGTTTCTTGGAGACAGTGGAATTGGCTTTTCCTTGTTAGTCAATTCCAGCCCCAACTAAACCAACAGTCTCCATAAAAACCCTTGCAGGGAAAGCCTGTCACCTACCCAAGGCCCTCCTTGCTTCAAACAGCAATCACCCATGCAGTACTGTTTGAAGGGTAAAAGCCTAAAGCCTGGTTATCAGAACCCATACAAAAGCCATAGACTCACTTCAGTTCAAAATCTGTTCCTTAATCAGGAAGTCCCTATACTGCTAAAAGAAAGGCAACTGTATCCTGTATTCCTATGTGGTCACCTTGTTTTCATATTCTTTTTCCTACTATTGCCCACCCCAGTGGAGGCACATATTGTTTGTATTAATTCTATCTATACAGGGGAAGGAAAAAAAAAGTGCAGAAAGTTCACTACTTTTTCATATACTTACTGCATCCGAAAAGCAGCTGTCATCCAAGAACAAAACCCCTATAAAGAAAGATGTTTTAGGAGCCAACATAGAAAAACATAGTCTCTAATCTGTACAATTGAGGGAAGCATTTCTATTTCTATTAAAGCCAATTTCTTAGCTAAAAAACTTGCAGCATTACTCTAAAATCATTGTTTAGAAACATACAGAAAGATATCTATTACTTTACATATTTTTAAAGGGTTCTTTGTAACACCTGCCTTCAGAGAGTATTTAAGACATTAGTGGATGGTGGTGGAAGATTATTTGCTTGGACTTTTAAAATTTATGAAGTGTGTTCTGATCCCATCTCTGAACAAAAATCACAATTTAATCTTGTAATGAAAATTGGTTTCTAATGCACTGTTTTAAACAGGTGATTTCCCCCTGCCAAAAAAAAAAAAAAAAAAAAAAAAAAACACAGAAAACACATTTTCAGAGACCCCAGTTTCAAGGATAAGCTACACGTGAGTCTCATACAAGTTAATCTCTTAAACTGAAGTTAGAAGCCACACAGTGATGTAAAGCTAGATAAGAAGCCTTTCAATTAATTTCAAGTCCTCCTATGAAACTGTACAGCAGAGATCACATCCCACTGCATGTTCTGTATGGTTAAAAAAGCTAAAGCCCTCTTTCTTGAAAGGCCTATTTTTCAAGTTAATAATATTTAAATAATTACATGTTTTTATTCAAGAGTTTCAGTGATATAATTGCTTTGAAGTTGCTTTTTAAAGTCTACTTTTAAAGTAGATGGCATTATTACTAGTCTCACGCTTTCATCCATTTTTCTTTTTCATGAGAAAAAAAAAAGTACTATGAAGATCAACTAGGTTTTATTTACAATGTTAAAATAATGTAGCTTTTTGAACTGTTATTTAAGTACATATTTCACAGTCCATTTCCCCACCTTTTTGAAACAGTAACGTACAATCCCTCTCCCAGATAAGAGAGTTACTTGAAAACAATGCTGACAGAAGATCCTGGTTTATGATATGTCAATAGTTTGTCAGAAAATGGAGATTCCATACAGTTCTATAAAAACAGCACATGATGTATTACTAATTTTTCACACTTGAAAGCTATCTACATGCAGTGACTGGTTCATTGGGCTAGGTGCAACGGCAAACCACAGCCGATTCCATTACACAGTTTATATCTAAAAAAATACCAAAACTCTAGAATACTTACACTGTCATATTCAAGAGCTTCAGGTACCAATGAAGATACTGACAACCGGTTGTATCTCAATTCACTGAAATAAAAACATCATTTAATTTAAGTATCTTTAATAGCAGATGCTGAAATTCCATAGAATTATTTCAACTTCAACTATTTTGAAGTAACTAAGTGAAGTAGTAGTAAAATACTTTTCCCTCTTACGAAGGCTGCGGCTTTCACTTTTCGTGCATATGCTACACAGAAGCTTGTACTGCATCTCATGTTCCTAAGTTAGTACTTGTGAGCTCCTGAAGCGAGTGTGTAACTGAACTAGAAATAGAACTGTATGTTTTATTCAAGTATTAAATTGAAGTCACATAAAAAAATGCAAAACAGGTTTTAAGCCTAGGCAAGATCAATTCTGCAAGCTAGTTTCCTGCTCAGATACTCCTGCTCACACTTTTTTCCCCTCCACCTCTCTTCCTTTTATCTTAGAGCCATTTCTCAGAATTTCCCTGCAAAATTCAGTCCTTTAACTGCAAGAACTCCTCATGCAAATTCGGTCTTGTAGCAAGGCTAAAAACAATTAGGAAGTCTGTAGGTCTCAAAAACAGCAAAGTACCTGTTTTCAGTTTGTTGCTAAAAAGAAATGTTGCAATGTTGATATGCCCATGATTACAGTATTCCTAGGTCACTATCCCACAGGGATAACAATGTAGACTCCTACCTGACTCAAACATCTGGTTGTGGATCTCTGTGGATCCCTACAGCCCACTAGGAAGCCTGTACCGGAGCATCTTCATTCCTGCTACCTGAGCTAGCTAGATTAACGCTGTCTCAATTATTGTCCATCTTTTTTGCTGCATCCACTTTTCACACTCGTACGTGGATACAGACTAAGAAAACCACACTTGGAGCCACTTCCTTTTGCTTAATTGCAGATTACCACAACTTAGATATAACATTAATATCAGCAGGAGCCTCACTGGTAATCTTCTGCCACTTCATAAAAACATGACTAGCTTTTAAACATCTCAAGAGATCACCTTGTATAAACAATATTTAAAATAAATAAAAAGCTGAGATGCAGTTATCACTTAAAAAAAAAAAAAATCAGTGAAGAATTTCAGAAACTCATAACAAGACTTTTTTTTTTTTTTTGAAATTCTTCAGACTTATTATGATACAGTCTGCATAGGGAGCTCTGGGAAGATACCTGAACCAGGATAAGCACAAGTTAATATCCTTCTATTACAGAAACACTGTAAACATTAACAAGCAGTTATGTGATTTGCTAGCAGACAAACAGCCTATTATTTTTTATTTTTTTATTTTTTAACTTCCACTTCCTTAACCCACGACAAAGGAATGAGATTTACAATGACAATAGCAAATACGGTTTTATTAACTGACACTGCAAAGGGGAACTCTGTGAGTAGTACGTATTTCAAACAAAGCAGCACGACAATGTTTTTAACAAATATGTATGTGATTACAAGCACATCTAAGTGATAAAAATTAATGTAATTTAAGCCCTATTTACTCTATTAACTTCCACAGTCCCCAACAGGTTTCAAGAAATCAATCCAATTTTGTATCTTTTTACCTTTCAGTTTCTGACACCAGAGCAACACGACCGTAGTCCCAGAATCTCTTTCTTATAGTGGAAAAGAGAAACATGAAAATCTAGAAAAGAAAAAGAAAGATCTTTGAATATTTGTTTTCAATTTCATAACCATTATTCTATAGGTACTGTCAAAAATGCTGTCCTAGCTCTTAAACCAACTTGCCTGGGACACAAGGGCCAGAACAGCTACTTTGCTGTTCTAATTTATGAAGGAAGACTTCTGAACGTAGTATTTCCAAACTGAATACTGATAAAGGTTTGTAACAGTCAGGAAAACTAGCAAGTAGTAGTTGACAGAAAGTCCAAACTTTCATAAATACACCTTTACTGTTTTTCTTTACTCCCACACAAAACTACAATGGAAGACTTGCAATGAATTGTGTGTTTTTTTTTAAACAGCAGTGTAATCAGCTGTAGGGGGGTGGGGGTCAACTATTTTCTCAAGTATGAGAATTATTTAGTATCCTTCTCAGTAATAATACATTATAACTCAAACCCCAGAAACTTATAGTTGATTTCTCCAATGGATTTTTGCTCTCCCCCCTATATTTTCACATTTTGAAAGAGGCTAGGAAAACAAGAAAAAAAAAAATCACTATTTATTTCACAGATGCATAGGATTTTTTAATTTCTTAAAAAGACCTTGCTCTGTATGAAGCAACAACGCAGAACTAACAAAGCCTGTTCCCTAAACATATGTTAACACCTACACTCTCACCTTCTAGCCCCTCCTACATCCCATACCTGTTTGGCTAGGAAGTAGTGCCAGTAATGCAACTTATTTCAAGCTCTGCAAGTACCAACTGGCCAGTCAGGATAAATGTCAAGATTACCCAGCTCATTTCCGCATTTCGCAATAAATAAAACCTTCTTGTAATAGATTTACCCCCAACAGGAAATGCAAATTTAGATCTCTCTCTTTTATCTGCCCATTAAACTTCAGGAACCCAGAAATTTCAATGACAACAAATCATTGAAAATCAAGTCACTGACAACTTTGAAATCAGCTAATATGTTCTACGGTTATTAGGAGGAACTGACAAATGGGTGGACGGTGCAATACATAAACCTCACTTCCCTAGGAAACCAGCCTAGAAGTAATATTCAGAATTACATCAACTGACACTTATTTAGGGTATTTGCAATAGAGATGTCACAAACATAGGAGGAATACAGGAGTTGCTAAATAAATTGCAGTACTCAGTACCTGAAAAAGAGAAAAGTCTTCTACACGGCAGCTAACTTTTCCTAATGCCTTTTGAGAGGAGAGTACAACAGAAAGGAACTCAAAAGAAGAGACTCAGCATCTTTAAATTCAACCACAGCTCAGAAAATATCCCCCCAAATAGTCCAACAAAATATTATTAAATGTCACTATGTAATTTTTAGGAACATCCTCTAGTTCTTATGGAACTACCAGCTCAGACCTCACAGAGGTGGTTTCAAGTTTCCCCACAGTGGCCTTCTAGAATTCAGGAACTGTGATTCCCTCAGTCTCATTTCATTACCAGAAACCTTACTTATCAGGCCCATTTGCAGGTGCACAGTTCTGTTTTTCTGGTGGCTTAAGACCAGTAAGACCAAACTCATTGAAATAACCATAGATTTTATTGGAGTCTCAGGCATGCCCTGGAGCCTCCAGATCAGCAGATAGTCTTGTTTCTCCTTTTGTCCAGACTGAGCTGATCAGAACGCTATTTCTTCGACAGCTTCACAAAATCTAACTCAAAAATCTCTGAAGTGACAGATTTTCCATACTGTAACTCCTGTAAAACAATCAAGATATTTTCCTACGGATAAGCAATTTAGTAGTGGTGTTCCTGTTCTGAAAAACATACTCAGGAGTTAAACCCAGAGTAAGGAAAAAATGATCTTGCCATTAAAACAAAACATAGAAAATTGAGCTACCACTACAAAGCCCACCATGATTCTAAATACAGAGCCCATCATACTGCACTCTCTCTACACCTACACATCCAACACACAGTGACATCATCATCCCACTTATGTGAGAGTTTTTATCAATAATTGAAAGTAAACTACCTTGAAGTTCTCAGGACAGCCTTAACACTTTTATTATTCTGAAGGTTCTCCAAAACAAATTGCTACCTGATAACAATTGTGCAGAATTCTGCGTCTAACTTTTGAGATGGCCCCTCTATTTTCAATACATGAAATAGAAACTGGTCTTACAACAAAGCAGGTTACATCAAGCAGCAGGACAGTTGGGATTCCACCAAAAGTTACTCCCTGGAGCACCGTGCTGCCCCGGGCTGTGCTGTAGCAGTACGTCTCATTTGTTGAGTTGAAAGGTACACTTCTATTCCAGTAGTAGGCTAGATGAGAATGTCCAAAATCCAGAAACAAGGAAAGGCTCATTTTCTCTCTCCCTTTTAAGAAGAAAAGAGAAACAACCATGTGAAAAGCCTTCCTGATATTTCTGAGATGTACTATCATCATTAAGTACAGCGAACATAGTAAGATTCGACAAGGAAAGTACTTTGGAAAAGAAGTTGTATTTAATAAATCATTCCTCTTCACCTGAGAAATATTTTTGCAGTAACTCAGTTATTCAGTAGACTCAGTTACTAGCAGAGCCCACGCAAGAATTCCAGACATCTAACCAACCACGTTCCGTGCAGACATCTGAGGAAGGCTACAGAAGAACACACAAACTCCTCTCTTATCTAACTTATAACACTAAACTACTTTCAGGCTGGATTCTGATTCTAGGAGTAACACAGGGCATTAAATATTCCAACGAACTATAGAAGTTCAAAGATGGCTCCTAGTTAATGAGCATGTGTGATTACACTAGCTTATGAACTTTGCATCCAAATGTTTGAATCCAAAACCTTGAGATTATTAACAAATTTGCTACTAATTCCCCAGGAAGAAAAAAAAAATTACTACCCAAATACACATGCTCCTCTTTCTCTGTTCTTGGAATATTTTCCAATTTCCAATTGGAGAGTTTAACTAGGAGAGCAGCACAGTAATTACAATATATCATTACCACAAAAGAACAGAGTATTTCCAATTTTCTATGAGACAGCCATGTACCTCATTTTAATCATCTGACTTGCTCAAATAAATCAGTAACATATGAGACCAGACAAGATTTAGCTACTAATATAACAGTATTTTTTGGGTTTTGTTTGGGTTTGTTTTTTTTTCTTAAATCACTGCAGGCAGTTGCCCACGTACTTTGGGACTTTCCATTTCAAACACTTCTTTTCTTGGATCTTATAAACTTCATCATCCTTACCTACTTGGGACAAAAGCGTGCTTCATGCAGAACACACTCTGACTGATAAATTCATAAAGAAAGCATACCCCAGACAACCTCTATCCTCTGAAATCAAAGACTGTAGGTCCTCATCACAGGTCCAGGAACGCTACTTTTAGGATATCATGCCTTTAGAAGAAGAGCACACATGGCAGCACTGTTCCGGATGCTGAAAACAAAAACAAAAGAAGAATACGATTAAGCTCAAGGTCTCCCTCTGAAGAGCAAAAATAACAATAACAATAATAAAATCACTATAGAGAATACTTCTCCCAAAGCAGAATTTACTAAGTGTTGGACTGCGTGTCACTTGGAGAGGCAGGTTTTGTCTCAGCGGACAGGTGCACCGTGAAAAAAAACACACCTAATTGTGCCATAATTCTGCCCTTGCTTTCTAAGGACTAAAACCTAGCGCTGACAGAAGAACAAGTCTTTTTTTTTTTTTTTTTTAAACAAACTTTGGCAACTTTTGCCACGCCAGACTGCGAGCCAGCATGACAGCAATGCTGCACCTCCTCACAGACGGCCCCCAACCCCGCTGCCGGCCGAGGAGGACCCGCGACGCCTCTCCTCACAGGACAGGACAGCGGCGACGCCCCCCCCGGGGCTGCCCGGTGCCCCCTGCCGGGCTGCGGGCTGAGGGCAGCGGCCGGACCCCCCCGCCACTCCCGGGGCCCGGCCGCCCTCCCGCCCCGCTCCTACCTGCGCCGCCCCAGCCCCGGCTCCAAGACCCCGAGCCGCGCATGCGCGCCTAGGCCAGCGGCGGCAACGGGCGGGGCAGCGCGGGCAACGGGCAAAGGGCGTGTGGCGGCGGGCGGCGGTTGGTGCCCCCCTGCCTGACGGGACGGGGCGGCTTCTGCCTCATGACGGGGAAGGCGCTGCCGCCCGCCTCTTTTCTGCCGTGTTTACCAAAGCTTAAAGCGCTGCCCTCAGGGAAGGGACGCTGTAGTACCTCGGGGGGAGCTGGTCGTGCTGTCACGATTCCCTTTCTTCCGTAGTGCTGCAGCGAACGATACGTGGCGCTGGGAGAGGCGGGCACACAGCCAGAAGGGGTGGTTTGGTCTCGGGTGTAGCCCCGAGCTGTGCCATGAGCTGTGTTAGTTCCCAGACAGAAGGATCAAAAAAACTTCAGGAGAAAAATAAATAAATAAAAACAACAGGATATGATAGAATTGGCTTTAAAACGTTAGAAGACAACTTTTCTGCTTATCTAACAGTGCTTACGTGACATCTGTAGTGGCTTACAACAGCTATTTTAGGCATTCATGGCATATCCATGAAAATTTTATACTGGTTCCTAAAGACAAAAATCTCTGCTGAGGCCTAAAACGTTTTGTAACTTCTTCATGATATTTAAGTTTTAATTTTAATGTGAGCTACAGTGCTGTGTTTGGGAGGAAACCATTTTGTGCCTCCGTGACACACATTTTTGGCCTCCCCAAAGAATCAGATCCCCAAAGAGATTTTTTTTTTTTTTTTTTTTTTTTTACTTTATTCATTCTTAGCAGAAAAGGAGGACAAGAGGTGGAATTTCAAGCAGGGCACTGAATGTCAGAAATCCCAGTCAGATACAGGGGGTGAACACACAGGTGGCAGTGAAGCAGCCTGTATGCTGAGATGGATAGCTCTGAAAGAGTCAGAAAGTAGTAATAGGAATGTTCTGTGAAATATTCAAAGGCTCTTGTCTGGAGGAGAGGAGAGGAGAGGTTACATGTTACACTAGTCAAGATCTCAGACCAGTACTGAGTCATCTTTCAATTTTTATGTTTAAAAATAAATTATGTTTAAAAAAAAAGTGTTTAAAATGTTTTTTGTTTTTGTTTTTTTTTTTTTTTTTAGCATCTGAGCTGCCTAAAAGCCAGCATATTCTCTAGTTGGCAGTCCCATTATTACCTCTCCATCTTCAACTCTGCCTGTATTCAAACTCTGTGGTTTTAGGTCCCTGCATGCAATGCCCACTATGCTGCTCCCAGCCATTTTATTTATATAGTATAGTATAGTATAGTATAGTATAGTATAGTATAGTATATATATATACGTACTACATATATATACTATATATATTATAGTGCCTTCCACCACTCCATCCTGCAAAAAGGGAAAAAGTCCCAGTTATGTGCAATAACTAAGAGAAATTTTAAGATAGAATAATTGCAGATAAATGCAGATAACCTGTGATTTTAAATTGGCCATGAGCATTTATGGTAGTTAGAAAATGGCGCAAAAGTCCTCAACTTAAAGCAGAGTGGCTCAGATTCATGCTGGAATAAAGACATCCATTATTGTTGAATGGCGTTAATGGTTTCTGCTTAAAAATACATTGTCTTCTACCTAGGGCTAAATTGGTGGGAAAGATGTTTGGCATGAGTATATTAGAATAACTATTCTATCCTGGCTTTTCTGGAATAACTTTTCATGTAATAATTCAATAATTCTTCAATCAGGAATTAAAAGTGGAATACTTATTTTTTTTTTTCTTTTTGAAATAAAATCTTACTGACGTGGCTGTAGCAGAGTAGATATACCATGTAGGTGAAGCCTTAGTGCATGCTTGCAGGCAGCTCTTATACTTTCAGGATCAAAATCCATTTGGTTGATTTTCTCACTGCAAAATCATTTTCCCCTCTCTTTCTCACAAGAATAAATCAAGTTTTTGTCTTTTTTTTTTTTTTTTTTTTTTTCTCCTCTGTCTAGACAGGCTCTTTAGCTAGGAGGTGTGATTTTGTTTATCTCTAATTTCAGCAGCAGTCACATCTCCCTTCTCTCTACCTCTTGTAAATAAGGGTTTGTTTACCACTGTCTGTTCTTTTGGTGACAAAAGCCACATACTGTCATTAGTTAGCAAACTTTTAATTACGTTGCTGGAGCAGATGGAATCCAGCCTCAGAGAAGGTCAACAGAATTTAAAGTTCTTCCATCTTTATTGTACTTTGCGTGCTCCATACCCATCTCAACTGCTCTTTAGCACTAAGTTGAGCAAGTGTGCGAAGTATTTACACTTACGTGTGGGACTGTTCCCTTACCTGAGTTATACCCTCAGGCAAAGGTACTTTATTAAATGACCTTATGGCTGAAGAACTGACCTGTCACTTTAGGTTTGATTTATCACAGCAGGACTTCCCTAAATGGGTGAACTTCCAACAAAACATCAATAGTCTCTGGACCGAGTATGAGGTGGCCTGATGCTTTACCATGTGTGGCAGCTCTTGAAGTGGTTACTTTTGCTGCTCTCTGAAGAAAACCTTCAGCTCAGCTTGCTGTTCCTTACTTATTTGCTTATTCAAATCTATCTTAATGGATTTAATTCAGGTTTCATGCCTGGCAGCTCATTGCTACCTTTTAATCTTTGCTTTCATCTAGCAATCTGTTTACAAATCTCGATATACCAAAGGATTTAGTGTGGGCATTTCTTTTTGAAAGATCTGAGCATTTAAATGTGCACAATAAAAACAAATAGAAAAATCTAGATGGATAGACATATTTACATGAACTCTAATCATAATACAAATCAGCAAGAAGCAAGTGCAGATTTAAATTTGTTAATTACACTTCATTTCTCTCTGTCCTTTTTAATTCTTAGTGTTGCTTCTCATTCATAGATAATATTGATTTTCAAGGTAAAACTAGCCTTGCATTAAGGATTGAATGCATTTTTATTAATCAAGAGAGCTCGCTATTATACAAACCATTTAACCAAATATATCTAGCAACATGTAATAGAAATTTGCCTTATTTTTCTTTTACATTTTGCATCAGATAGGACATGCTGCATGAGACCTTGCTGTTCATGGTTGAGCATGATAAATTATTCTCATGATCTTTCTCAAGTTATATTTGGATGAAAGCTGGAATTGTACTGAAATGTACAAATGACATCAATCTAAAACAGCAATTCTGAAAAGTATGTGAGAAATGCACGGGGCGGGGGGGAGAAAGCTTATAACAATGTTTTCTGCATTTAAAAGTGATTTATTAAACAGCGAGGTATTATTCCTACTTTGTGCTTTGGGATCATTGTCTTTATCGTCACTGTTATGTATAAACAGGAGTCCCTGGGAGCGTTCCTTGTGTTCTGTACTGATACCTCAGCTGCGAACACTGTCAAACCTTGCTGTAGTCCCGCCTGGGCTAGACAGGCCCATGCCTCGCCACAGGGCAATGCATGGAATTCCTCGTCACTCACTGGTGTGAGATTTCGGCATGAGATTTCAAACCTCTGTTTTGTGGGTAGATGCAGCTGTGGAGAATCTGTTGCTGATACTCAGAATTTTCAGGTTTATTAGTAGGATGTTGAAATGAGACCATTGCTGAAGTGACATATTTTGGTATAAAGCTAGGACAAGAAGACCTGAAACATGGATGACTTCAGTGTTTTCTGACTTGACATATTATGGTAATGTCTATCCATGCATTAAGCTTGTGTATATAGAGTCTGAAAGGATTTAATGCATAGGTAGTGTAGCACTAGCTATAATTAAGGCAGCTCCCTGGGAGAGAGAGAGGCAGAGAAACCATCTGTCACATCCTGGTCTCTTCCACCAAAGAGGACAGCACCTGGCCACATGTTTGGTTTAGGTGAACCAGGAGGCAGGTGTATTTATCACCAGCGTGATAATATCATTGGTGATGATATCACCAACCACTTACAGCGTGTAATGTTTTGCTGTCCCTGGGTACAATATATGTTAGCTTTATAGCAAAACGGTCTGGTGTCCTTGTTTCTGTGCTCCACAGCTGTCCTGATCATACAAAACAACTCTTGTTGCAACAGCACTGGGGTGAGACCTGGATAGATATTAGCGTATTTTCCCTTGAGCAGAAAGCTGGGCAATTGCTTGCACAGGAGCCACAAAATGCTCCAGGAGATCCTGCAGTCCGAACTATTGGAGGGCCAAGACAGGAGGATATGCTGGAGCATGTATCCCCAAGATGAATTGAAAGTAATTTGTTGTTGATTAACCTCTCAAATCCAGTTTTTAATCAAAATAGATCAGAAGAAGAAAACTACTTTTCCAATTTTTTTTTTTTTCCAAATACTAATCAGTTTGACAACTTGGAGCAAGAATGAAGTGGTTGGACTGCTTCATCCACAGTGCATCTGCAGAGTCCATGGAGATCCTCAGCTTTCATCCTTACAAACTGGACTCCAAGGCCGACATCATGGCCCTGCCTAGACCACTGTCTTGGCTTGCCTTCAAGGGTCAGTATCAAGCACACTGCTTGAACATTTTTAAATGTAATTTACAACATTTTTAAATGTCGAAAGCTTAAGCCTTAATGTAAATGGCTATAATTTAAATAATTATATTTTTAAAATATGAATATATTTAAATAGAAACCTGGATTAAATATTTTTGAAAGAACATTTAAAACGTGTGGTCTTTATTTTCCTTGGGTGCAAACTTCCAACTCCTGGATTTAAAGATGGGGAGGAAAAAAAAAGTCTGAGTGCAGTCTGTGAGGATTTCAAAGAGCTTTGACTTTATTTTCATCTCAGGCTAGCTCAAAGCAGATCAGAAGCAGCCAAACTAAGAGTTACGCTTTATAGCACAGTGTAACGCCTGGCAGTTTGCACCAATAATTATCTCTGTGGATTTGTGTGACTCAGCCATTAGGTGTGATTTGTTAATTTCAGAGTTTCATTTTGCAAAGAGCACAGAAAGTCCCTGTTGCACTTTGCAGTGTGGCAGTGGCTCAGCTCCTTTGCACATTCACACTGCAGCAGGTGAGCACGGGGGGACAATAATGACAACTGGATGATCCTGGTGAGCCCAAGCAGGGGGTCAGGTGCAAGTGTCTGGGGCAAACTGGTGACAGAATGCAAAGTGCCTTAAGCAGGAGGATGTGAACAGCTGTCACGGCAGCAAACAGCCACCACCAATGGCACTGTGGCTTTTTCCATCCAGAAAGATCCTGCATCCAGGGCCTGGCTTGGGTAGAGTTTGTGTGGCGTGCAACAGCATCTAACCAGTTCAGGTGCATGACTGCCACTCAAGGCACACCATGGGTGTGTTGGGGGTCCTTCAGGGCACCTTATGGCCCCTCCACGTCTAGGGAGACAGAGGAGTTGCCTAAATACAGGACAGTCCTTAGTGTGTCATCACCTCTTGGACATACAATCACCATACCCTCTGGCTTTCTCACTCTCATCCCTCCCTATCCATTCTTTCCTTCGTCTTTCTGTAGCAGTTTATTTCCTCTCCCCATTCATTTTTTCCTACATCTCCCTTTTTATAATGATTTTATTTCTCCTAATCATTTTTTTTTCTTTTCCATCTTTCTCCTTTCAAATATATGCAAAGAGTATAAAGGTGTTCGCTTGCAACCCTTCCAGCTGTACACAGCGCCTTTAACATTTTCTTGTGAGTAAGAGTGCTCCTGATCTTGTAAAAATGGAAAGTCATCTTGTCACTGCCTACTGGGCTTAAACACACAGGTAATCTACGGATCAGTGGAGAATTTTCCTCACTGTAAAGACACAGTAACAGCTGACAAGAGTTATATCACTTGTTTTACCAGTGTATGTACTATAATTGTTTTAGTCTGTTGGTGATTAGAATTTTGTTGATAGAAGCTGTGTTTGGCTGGTACCTTTGAAAGTCATGTTATTTATCTTAGTGACTAAATAGGGACTTGAAAATATTGGCCAAAGCAATTTGCTCAAGGTCATTATACTGACTCAGGGACAGAACTGGGAGGAGAGCCCAAATCTCTTCAACTCTCCCTTCCTGTTGACATTCTGCACAGTCCCAGTAAAGCAGATGCTTATATGTGCAGATTATATACCAGATTATAATGAGGTGAGTGATCGGAATTAATTTGGGAGGAGTTAAAAGCAGGTCCTAGTGCAAGACAGGATCCAGGGCAGGAGGAAGGTCTGTGCCCCGTGGCAGCAGGGGAGCAGGCTATTCCTGCTTTCACAGCGCCTTTTATTTTACACTTTCTGCATTAGTTCCTGGCACTGCCCCACATGCAGCTGTATGGACACAGCTGAGAGGGTAGCTGCAAGCTGGCACTGCGGTACTCAGAGCCCAGAGTGGAGCAAACCTGAGGCTTAAGGCCCCAGATGACCGACTGCCCTGAGGAAGGGCAGGCCAGGTTGATCACAGTTCCTTTGTGCTGTAGTTCGTTTTCGCCATAGTTCCTGTAATGATTAGAAGGATTTTGTATGTCAGTATAAGACCTTGAACTTATCGTTCAAATTATCAGAGTGAGAACATTTCTCTGGGGACATGAAATATTGTTAAGAAACCAGTTCCCATCCACTTTTCTTAGGAAACAAGACAACTGTGTTCTGTAACTGTTGTGGTTTCTGGACCAGTTGCAAAGGCACGCCAAGGCACTAACATATTTTCGTGTTCCATTATGCATCTGAGCCTTTGCTTGTTAAGGACAGCATACATTTAAGAGTCTTCCAGCCTGGGAACACAGTGAAGTCCAGAGGTAAGCTTTCATATCACAAGGGACTAAGAACAAACCAAGCAATGCAATTTCCAGAGTTTGGGGAGCCAGTCTTCCAAATCTGCTGCACAACGTGATTTTCAAATTCCCTGTGCTGGACTTGCAGAACCTGAACTTTATTGAAAACACCATTTTCTTCTCGTCTGTTGTTGAGGTGTTGTAACTGATCTGGTCAAACTGAGTAAGTACTTCAAATGAATTCCAGGTTACCTACGTCTCTGCTCTGCTTGTAGGACTTTATTTCTAGTTTAGCTGTCACGGAGGTAAAATACTCCTCCATCTCTTTTCGAATCAAAGCAAAGAGAGACAATCACCCCAGTTTTGCTCAAATCAATGAAAGATGGCCTTGAGTTCCTTTCTGTGCCTTTGAAAAACTTTTCCACACGTGTGATTTGTTGGAAAACTCTGGTTTCAATACTGGTGATGCTGAAATCAACAGCCATGCTGCATAAATAGAGCAAATTTTAGTCACTATGTCTTTATTGTTATTCGGCCTGTAAAACTTAACAGATATGAGGTTTGAGTGTGTGGCATTTCCTGCAAAATTTTGTGTTGAATCTCAAATTAAGGTTCAGAAATGCATTTGATTGCTACGTGTAAATGTTGGCCATACCTGGATTAATGCATTTAAGTAAGCAAATGGTTAGGTAAGAAAAAAACAAAAACCTGAAGTTTGTGTTTCACGCTTCAAGTGATCTGGCCAAGTGTGGCTAGATTCCCTTTTAAAATCAAACGAACACAATGCATCTCCCAGGGTCCTGTAGTATAAATGCTAAAAGGATTAAAACTAGTCAGGTCACACAACTTTATTTTACTCTTTACAAGGGCAATGTTAAATCCAAGACTTTATACCCTTTGTTTACATAGATATGGGTACATGGCAGGAAATTACATAATTTAACCTCTGACTTGAAGTAAAATACCCTTTTGTGTTCTGTTTTGGAGTCAAAAACTCAAAGAACTGTATTTTCTCCAGTTCTTTCATACTGAAGTCTTTTTTATTAAAAAGTAATAACATACAGAAAATAGTTTAAAAAACACTGTAACAACAAAAAGTACTTAAGTGAAAACAGCTTTGTAGTAACTGCTTGAGTAGAGGCATTTGACCTGCACACCCTCCTTTCAGAACATTGCAGCACTGTTTGAAGGCAAAAGAAATTTGGGGGGCTATTTTAATATTAGTTGTTATGTGATTGTCAAAGATGTACCGAGGTACACAGTCTAGACAGAAGGGTAGAATGAGTTAATGTTAACCGCTTGAAATTTTTTAACAGATATAAAATCTTTTTAAATGCATTTAGAATACTCTAAAGTCCTTTGAGGCCATTCTCAGAAGAGACGGCAGAACTCTCTGAAGAGCAAGAAACAGTGCTGCATGATGCAAAGTTTACAGCAAATAATGTCTGTCTTTTTCTGTTTTAAAAGAATTAACGTTAAGGATCAAGATGAGGGATTACAGTCTGATCCCTATCATCATTTTATATTGTTTTGTTCTTCTTGAACCTCCTGACTCTACCAAAAACCTCTCAGACTTCCCACCAGCTCACCCGGGTCTGGTGGTGCTGCTGTACCCATTCTGAATTCCACTTTATCATCCTTTTGATCACAGAGCTAATGTGCTGTAAACATCAAGGAAAAAAGCCATGTGCAAGTGATTATTTTGAAACTGAATCCATCTAGGTTCCACAGTGTAAAACCTGCTGAGTGCCACAGCCCCAACTTTGCTTCAGCAGCAGATGTTAGAGACAGAAAACAAATCTACAAGTAGTTTAGCTCAATTTCTTGCTGTCACAGATACCTTTTTTTTTTACCAATATGCTTGCTAAGGCACAGTCCAAGTTAATTTAAGTCATTAACAAGATAATGTTAATTTAACATTAAATTGGACAGTGCCTTAGCAAATATATATTTCACTGAGCAAGTATGTATTTTACTGAGGACTAACGGAAGGAAGCCTTCAAGCAGTTACTCCACAATGTATCAGATGTACCAAATGAGTGAAGTCTAAAGTAATTATCAGTTCAATTTGTCCTCTCTGTGTGTATTGTGGTCTAATTTTGTCTTCTACAATCGTGCACTGTTTTTTATCTTTTTGGTTGTTTTTTTTTTTTTTTTTTTTCATGCAGGGAGTATTTTTATTTTTTGAACTAAACTACCAAATGACTATTTTGCATGACAGCTCACAGCACATAGTGGAAGAGGTTCATTTTAGATCTCATTCCTCTTGGCCTTTCATGTTTATTTTTGGCCTACAGAGAAAAAAAACACCTTCCAGCAAAGTTAGTAATGCAAATTATTCAATTTGCATTAACATGTAGTTCATAATTTTTCTTTTGCAGCTTCTCCTGGTAATGAAGTTTGGCTCCTGGAATACAGCGTTACTCTTTCTCTGAGTGGGGAACAAGTTATTAGCTTTCTCTTCACAGCACAAGAGGGAAAGGCATTCAGTGAAGCAAAAGTTATAAGAGTAAAAATTAACTAAAGGAAATACAATGTGTAATGAAGCCAGGCTACTCACTGCCAGAGATGCAATATTAATAGCACTCCAAGTCTATTCGTGTGACAGGAAAACACGTGTGTTTCTAACGAATGGGGAGGCCGCTTGCTACAAGACTTAGCACAGGACTACAAGGGATGCAGAACATGCTTCAGGACATGAATGGGCACTTGGCTGTATGGGAATGAAGCAGGTTGTACAGGCGAGGGTGTTATAAAGGCAGCAGTATGAGCAGCAGGCTAGCACAGCTCCGCTCCCTCTCAGAGCTTCTCCATCACTACGTAGCCCAGAGGTGGATTCTCACTTGCATCACCCAGTCAGCAAAAACATACCCGTAAATTAAAACAGGTGACCAGCTTTGACAGTGTAAACACACAACTCTGAGGAGGGGGAAAAATTAACTCATCAGATAAATATTCCTTTATTAGAAAATTAAGTGGTGCTCCTGCAAAATACAGCTATTTCTCAGCTTTGGGGACATTCCTCAATAATCTATATGGTGGTGTAAAGCAAACAAGTTACGGACATATGCTTATTTATCTAATTCAACAGTATTTGCTGAATTTCAGTGTTTTTCCTAGCAGCTTATTTTGTAGCTGCTGTCGAGTGGTCACAAATCCTGCCGCCCCAGCTACAAACAAAGCATAGATGAGGGCAGTGGGGAGGAGACTGCTGAAGGGACAGAAAAAGCTGTATTTAAACAGTTGTGTTGGCTTTTCTGTAGGGGAAAAAAAAATAAAAAAAAAATCAGAGAGCTCTTTTCTGCCAGAACACTGGCACTTTGCAAATGCTGCCAACACAAACCCTGAGAGCAAGCCAGCTGATATCAGCTGAGCAAGGACATGGTGGGACTTTGGACATTTTATCCATTCCTCTCCTAACAGATGTCCTTTTGTCTGGGCCATTTGGGCAGATCAAGCCCATAAGTAAAAGCAGAAGGGTGCTTAAGGAAGGTGTGTTGCGAATCTGCAATCGAAGTCATATATCACCAAAGTTACAGGAATATATAACCGAACTCAAGATAAGAACCGGGTTTGCAACTGGTCTCAAATGAAATGGGGCATTTACTGTACGGGATATGTTGTGAGATAAATGCACTCCTGGCATAAGGGAACATCACACCCGTTATTGTCTGGGGTTTCACCACCATCATTTGTGAAAGGGAACCCAACAGGGCATTGCAAGGCATTTTGGTTGGAGACAGCCAATGCAGCCTGGCCTAGGCTGGTGGTAAGGAAAAGCAATTTTTCCCCATGAGCAGACTCACATCCTCACCTAGATTCAATGAACTGGATGATTCCTGTGTAGCTCAAGCAAACGATGCACCACAAAACTCACCATGGAAACTGGCAGGCAGAGCAGATGCTGGGCACCGAGGCTGTGGTTGCTGTGTCTGCTGTGAGATCTGAGTGCTGTCAGGTCACAGTAACCATGGCTCAGGTCAGCCGTCAGACTCTGCGTTGTGTTTCCCAGAGTTGTGCTAGTCAGAGCTTGCAATGCTGCCATAACTGCTTATTTTATGATTTTATGATTTTATGCTCACTATGAGGGGAGTGGTGGGGGCTGGGGACACATGGAATTGCATGGTAAGTCAAACGACACCTGATCTAGCACAAAGCCTTTTGGCACAAAAATTAACATGGATGAGTTTTTAGATTAAATCAGAATCTGAAAAGTAATTTTAGTGCAGATCAACCCTCTGCATCGAGCAGCTCTGCTGTTTTCAGGCTGCCACTGGAAGCCAGATGAAAGCTGGCTGTTTGGTGCTATCAGGCCATATCACAGAATCACACAATGGCTGAGGTTGGGAAGGGAACTTCTAAAGGTCATCTGGTCCACCACCACCACCACTCCCCAAGCAAGGACACCAGAGCAGGTTGCCCAGGACCACGTCCAGAGACTCCACAAACTCTCTGGCGCTGTAAGGTCTCCTCAGAGCCTTCTTTTCTCCAGGCTGAACAACCCCAACTCCCTCAGCCTGTTTTTGTAGGAGAGGTGCTCCAGCTCCTTGAGCATCTTTGTGGCCCTCCTCTGGACTCATTCTAATATTTCCATGTCCCTCTTGTGCTGAGGGCCCCATGCCTGGTGTCAGGACCAGCATGTCCTGGTGCCTGGGGTTCTTCCCCAGGTGCACGACTGCAGTTCTCGTTGTTAAACTATCTTAGGAAATTTTTCTGTGCCAGATTTTGCAGAGCAGGATGCTGCTGCAGGGAGCACTCATGCAGACTCCAGTGAGCTGTACTGGCCCTGGGTGCTGTTCTTCTAGCTATTTGCACTGTGCAAGCTATCCCTGCCCTAATGAAAGAGCAGAAAAAGAAGGAAAGCCACTACCCTAGGCAGACAGTTTACCAGTATCTTTCAGCAGATACATGCCATTTTCAAAAAACAAGCATTACACAGGTCAGAGAATTTCTAGACTAGGCCTGTGGTTGGTGGTGTTTGGATTTAAAGTGGCAGACAAATAAGATAATGACCCTCTGGCCTGCTCACTCCCTTTTTGCGGTAGAGGAATTTCTCAAATTTCTCAAAGGTCTTGCTTCTGAGGAAGAAAGGAAATTGATTTAGGACTTCTCTCTCTCTCTCTCTCTTTTTTTTTTTTTTTTTTTTTTTTTTTTTTTTTTTTTTTTTTGAGAACAGGAGCCAGTATTTGCCAATCTAAGGAATAGCTAGCTCATGACCCACAGCAACTTGCTGACCCAGCTGAAAGCAAATCCTCCAAACAAGAAGCTGCAGTTCCCATCTGGGCTGTTGAGCATATCTTGTGCAGAAGGGCTGCAACTGTCCTACCAAGACTGAGCTGTCCTGAAGCCACACAGAGGGGAGCGAGGCATCCGCTGCCCTCCTCTCCTTGAATAAAGGCAACATCAAAACCCAGGGCTGCCTCCCTGGCAGGGGATGCATTGCCATCCCACAGCTGTGCTTGCACCGAGAGGGACTTAAGACTGAATAAGTCAGAAACAGAACCTCTACTTGAATTATTCTTTAATTTGGCAAGCTCACACATGCATCTTAAGACTTTTATATTTATCTTCATACTTCTAGACTCAAAAGACAAAGACTTTAAGAGAAAAAAAAAAAAAAAAAGAAAAAGAAAAAAAAGAAAGAAACAGGCCAAAATCAATAAATCAGTGTAGAGATGTGTTCACATCTCTATATAAAAAGCCTGTTGAACTAATCAGGGCGTTCCTTGGAGCACACAAAAACTGTGGCCTTTCACATCACTCAAGCAAAGGCCATTCTAATATGGGCCCAACTGTAATACAAAATAATTATGCCCATGCAAATTCAGATCTTGAAAAATTAAGGATTCAGATCCTCACTGGCACACTGAAAATGTGTTTGAAACGTTCCTGTGTCCCAGGATAACGGCTGTGTAATTATGCTAAGCCTTTCACACTTTCTCTTTTAAGCCATTAGATTTATTTACCAAAATCACTGCATAGATATGCCCAGAAAATATATTGGAGAACTGTTCAAAACTAAATTTAAAGCATAAATATAGAGGTTCTCCCTTCAACAGGTCCTGTATTTCATTAAAACTGTAAGTTCCTAGGACTTGGTGCCCTACAGCCCCTCTAAATACTCTGATTCCTTGAATGCACCGTGGAGATTCTAATACACATTACACAAATAGAGCTACTATAAAATTCCTGACTTTTCTTGTTTGCATGACAAAGGCAGAATGGCAAATCCACCAATTGGACCGGATAATCACTCTCCTGTGAAAAGTCTGCAATCCACATCCTCTGTTTGATTCCTAGCTGAGCCTCAACTATTTGCTCCAAAAAATTTATTTTACGTGTGAAGTCCATAAATCACCATCCAATAAACATTAGACAGGGAAGGGATTTCATCCTGGCAGCTCAGACATCAGCCACAGGAGAAGTCTCATCCAGATCCAGAAATAAAGACTAACTGGACAGAGGTTTACAGGATTAGGCCTTATAACATGTTTAAAGAAAGACCACTGCGAATGCATGAGCTGTAATTTTTTGCAGCAGGTGACCCTCACAACATCAACGTGTACCAGCACACCAGTGTGCCAGTCAGGGACGTGCCATGTAGCTGGAGATGCAGCTGGAGGGGACAGCAGGGCAGGCAGGGCCTTCCCACGGGGCTAAGACAGTCACAGAGATGCCAGCAAAATAAACTTCCCTCCTCTTATTTGCAAGAGCGGAACTTTCTGACATGAGTTAGAGCTGATGGTCAAACGAAGTGGGTAATTTTCACTGCTTTTAGTGCCTTGGGACTGAAATAATATCACAGAAAATAATAATTTGTTCTGAGAAAGATGCTAAACAAAGAATTAAAGCAGACACTGCCCTGGGCCATGCACAACCGATGCGTTTATAGTCACATCAGAATTCAGTTGAACCCAAGAAGGTGCCCCGTTAACATCTAGTGGAGACTTCATCATATTTAGGGAGGCAATTTCTTTAAGAGGCTCCAGAGGCAAAGCAGCCTAACCAGAGGTGGCTGGCCACGCTCTCTCTGCAGGCTCTGTTGCCTTCCTCCATGCCCCAAGCAGGCTGCCTTGGCTCACACTTGCTTGAAAGAGACATGAACTGCTCCAGGTGCTTTTGTACAAGTTCAGTTGCTTGTTTCTGTGGGAGAGGATGAGAATCTGCCCCTAATGCCGTGCTCTTTAAGACTTTCATCGATCAGGTTCTGCTTTTTCAATTCCCTTCTCCTGGGATTGGTTTCAAAAATCGATTCCTTCATTTTATGTCAGCAAAGCCAAGGAAGCAGAGGATGTGAGCTCCAAGTTTAAAGATTGACTTCTAGAAGAACAAGCAGCCCCCACAATCCAGCCTCCGCTTCAGCTTTGCTGTCTAGAGACAGCTCTCCGTTGTGGTTATTGATGGCACTCAAACACCAATACTTGTTACCTGTGTTCTGGAGAAGCAGCGTGGTTTCTCACCTTCATTGAGGGATTATCTGCCTGTATATAAAGCCATGTTCTCTTAAGAAAACATGTTATTAAGCACTCGGGAATCCATGAAGAGTGACTGAACATTTTTGCAAAACACCAGCCCTGTACATCTTCCACCTCCAGTGATTCAGAGGGGGTGCACAAGACCATAAACCACCATGACTCGATGCTGCAATTCATATGCTTGATACATATAGTCAGAGATCAAAGTGGTACCTACCCTCCACCCCCAAAAAATAAATTATTTTTTTAATGTCTGCCATAAAGGTGGACATTCAGATGTAGCTTTATTCTCCTGACTGTTATTGTCCATTTTAAGTAACAAGTCTACTAGGGTAAAGATCAAGGCTTCCTTTAAGAGTTGTATGGTGCAGCACTGACGGCAATGTAGTACTATGTATTAATACAAATGTATAATACAGATGTATTTTCTGTCTGACCCAGACCAAACAGGAGACTCTGCTTGCTCAGGGGACTTTGGGGCAGAACTTCACAGGGAGTTAAAAAAAAGCAGGAAAATTTCTTCCCCGTGAAGGAATCTGGTCGCTCCCCTAAACTTTCTTGTATCGGCTTGGCGGTACACGAAGGTGTTAAACTGGCATGTGTCTATCAAGGGGCGGGGGGGTGATCCTTTCAAGTCCTCTGCTTCATCCCCACTTGTGGAATTTGTTGTGCCAGTGGGACGAGGCTGGCTATAAAACCTCTGTCCTGCTCCAGCAGCCTGCGAGCGCTCCGCAGCCCCAGTGACATCCCTGCTCTTCCCTGCGGGGCCGCTGCCAGAGAAGGATGGAGCCGAGCTTTGCCCAGATGCTCTGCACGCTCTGCCTGGCCACCACAGTCTGTGCCTTCACCCAGGAAGAGTTCAAGGAGGTGCTGCTGAAGCAGCTGGGGCTCTCCGAGGTCCCTAAGCTTCATAAGAGAGACCTGGTGGACCTGGTCATCCCAGAGCACGTGAGGAACAAGTACATCTCCATGCTGAAGCGCCACAGGGTGAAGCGCCGCGCCTCGCCGAGCCTGGGCAGCATCCTCCGGGGAATCCCTGGCAATGCAGGTAATGTCCCTGCACGCGGGCAAACCCACGGGGGAATGAGGTTGGGGTCTGGCTTTGAAGAGGAGTAGGGTGGAAAGCATGTGTGTAGCAGCAGTGTAAAGATTAACACGTGTCAGTGGCTCATCACAGCTGGAGAGGGGACCCCATGGTCCTGGCAAAGGGCAGACTGCTGCTGGCACGTGAGAGAAAAGTAGTACCAGTGCTCAGGAAGCATCTGGGGCAGATGAATAAATAAATAAATAAATAAATTGTTAGTAGAAAGTGCAAACCTTGCAGTTTTTTAGTCAAAGCTCCAGAAAGTCCTCTTCTCATTCATGTAGGAACAGGTGTGATATGTCTCCTCACCCTGGTCCTTTCATTTTGCTTGGGAAAATTATCCACAAGGAAATCTGCTGTGCAGACACAACAGAGTCTGTGCAAAGATGCTGCAAGCTTGCTTTACTTTTAATAGACACACATAGCATCCTGGGCAGCAAAGGAAGACACTTTTTCATTGCAATTTGTGCAGTTTCCTGCTTTCACACATGGTGTTGGCACAAAGGGATGCACAACTTTTGGTGTTTGCTCCATTTAGGGGTGAATTATATAGATTTCTTTCCATTGTCGCCAAGTTGCAGAGGCTTAGGCCTAGAAGAAGAATTAGGGCGTTTGCAAGACCTTGATTCAAGTGCACATTAGAAAAAGTGTGTTTAGTGGCTGTCTCTGCCACAAGGGATCATTTTGGGAGCATGCAAGGAGTGTGTTGTGATGATAATTGTGGATGAGGTACAGATGATGGCAATGACTCACTGTCTTTTTTTTTGTCCAAAATGTGTGCAGACATTGTGGGAGATGTCCTCTATCCTGACCCCACACGCCAGAACCTCGTCTTTGACATGGAGGGGAGAATACCGATAAACAGCGAGGTGACAATGGCCGAGCTGAAACTTTTCAAGAAGCCCTTGGACAGGGCAAACCTGCCTGCTAAGCAGTCTCACAGGCCTGTCTCCAACGCCAGAGTCAGTGTCTACTGGGTGCAGCGGCAGCGTGATGGCACCAACAGGACCTCCCTGATCGACTCCCGGTAGGTTAGGGGGTTCCAGTCCCCAGGATGGGGACAGGTGACACTGGGTGTGCCTCTGGTCTGTCCGGTGTAGGTGCATCTGTAGAACTGGGCTGTGTGGCCTCTAAGGCTAGAACAAGCTGATAAAAGCAGATATTAAGTTAAGCCTGCAATATGTAATAATGCATTAAAGTGAAGCATTTCTCTGTCAGATGATGGTCTTTCCCTCTGACAGTCTCCATCTGACTTGCTTACCTTTCAGTCTAACTCATGGGGGTTATTGGCTGCTGATAGGCTTTCCATCAGCCACCTCATTAGCTGCTTTCACTAAGTAAATTATGCAAAAAGCATCTGTTTCTGCAGTTGAAAGCTTCTGAAAACTTTACAACCCTTGAAGGCAGAATTAGACATCAAACCAACTTTCTGGGTGGGCAAGGACTTGTGGCCCTAATACAGCTAGGAGAGGTGCAGGTGGGAGTAGTTAAGTTTACCGGGCTGCTGTCACAAGCACTGATGCTGCGTATAACCCTGCACTGCTTGTATCAATACCTTAGCACAAGCACATGCAAGGGTTTTTGTTTTTCCCTTCAGTGTCTGCTAGACTTGCAAGCTTTGTGTGCTTCTTTTAGTTAATTGCTGTGGGTGCTTGGCAGAGCTGCTCAGTAAGAGTTGTCATGCAGCTGAGGCACATGGCAATGCACAGGGAGCAAATTACTCGGTGGCAACAACAGCACCACGAGCCCAGGCTTTATCTGACGGGCTTTTCTCTGACGGGCAGGCTGGTTCCAGTGCGAGAGTCGGGCTGGAAGAACTTTGACGTGACACAGGCTGTGCACTACTGGCTGCGAAACAAGAGGCAGGAGCCCATGGTCCTGCAGGTCTGGATCGAGGGGGAGCGAGTAGGCAGTTACGCCTCGGAGGTGGCCAAAGCAGTGCGCTTCACCTCGCAGGACCCCAGGGACAAAGCCATGGGCAAGCCCGAGCTGGTGGTTTATACCCTTGACTTGGAGGACTACGGGTGAGTATGAAACCGAAATCCGTGCAACCTTGACACTGAGTTACCATGCTCACTTTGTTGCCTGAATTTTCAAAGCAAACCTGGGCATGGTCCAAGCATCATGGCTCAGGGCCAGACTCTGCCCTCAGCCTTCCTGATCTCCTGTTGTTTCTTGCTTCACACACAGGGGCCCTGGGGACTGCAAGGATGGTGTGGTGACGGGGAAGTCCACCTGCTGCCGTCAGAAGCACTACATCAGCTTCCGTGAGCTCTCCTGGACACAGTACTGGGTCATTGAGCCAGCTGGGTACCAGGCTTACCGGTGCCAGGGGGGCTGCCTGCAGCCCCCCAGGTCCCTGCAGCACTTGGGGGCTGGGGGACGTGCCTGCACTGTGGCTGAGACCTCCTCACTCCCTGTCATGTACCTGGTCAGGAGGGGCAACCGCACCGAGATTGAGGCAGCTGAGTTTCCCAACATGATCATCGAGAAGTGCAGCTGCATGGCAAATGGTGCGGCGCTGGTGTGAGGGACAGATGGATGGACAGGACTTGTGACACCTGTGGGCTCAGAGGAGCATCCATCCTCACCCAAACCTATGTGACTTACACCTCGTTGGATTTGGTGGAGCTGCTTCCAGGTTATTTCAGTCCCCACCCCAGGATACTGCACACAGCTGCAGGCAAAAGGCAAGGACAATGATCGCTGCCAGGTGCAGAAGTCACACCTGGGTTTGACTTTCAGTTCCTCAGCCTCCAGCGCTCTGTAAATTTTGGTCCTTGTTTGTCCAAGTCACGTTTATTGTGGATTACAGAGCAGAAGCACTTACATGTATATATTGTATACACACAATATACACAGGTATCACACACATACATATATGTAGTATACAAACATATGTATTGTATACATGCATGTTGTATATATACATATTGCCTACATACATACATATATGTACATGGAATATTGTCCAGAGCTCAAAGGAATTTATATATATGTGCATATATATTGTATGTATGTATACTTATATATAAATGTACATATGATATTGTCCAGAACTCGAAGGGTAATATTTTTTATCCCTGTACTTAGGGCTTGGCACAGTTTTAGGCAGAATTTAGAGTCCTGATGTGAATAGGCATGTTACAAACCATGACTATGTTTTGCTTGCAAGAGTAGCAGTTTGTAGAATCAGGCCCTTATTTTTCTGATTGTGTATTACAGTTTTTTTTCAATTAAGGGCTATTTTTCTAGTCATAATTGCTTTCAACAACAAGAAAACAATAAAGTATTATTATTAAAATATCCATTTGTTTGTGTATAATTATTCCTAGGTGTGAAAGCGGAGGAAAAAAATCAGTGATATTTCTGAATGTATCCTGCTGACCAGCTCCTACAAACATGCACCCAGTAACAGCCCACTTACATGCGTGTCTCTGCCTGCTCATGATAAGATTATCTGCCCATGCAGGCAGGCACAGGGCTGAGCTGCTGTGGAGAATAACACCACCGCCACTGCTCCCCATGCTTCTGCAGGGTATAAGCTAGTACTTTTATGAGGAGAAATTCCAGAAACTCATCTGAGAGGCAAGCGATGACGCTCTCTGTGTGAGCTACAGCAGTGCACCCTCAGGGTGGGCAGGCAGCAAGGTAAGCCTATAGTCCTATAACTACAGTCCTGGATGAGATAGGCTGCCTCCCACCTCTCCTGTCCCCTGGTGAAGTGCAATAGTCCTGGCCCTTCCTCATGGGCACCTCAGTAGCACATCTCCCAGAGAACAACAGTGATAATGTGGCATAATTTTTTTTTATTTTTTTTTTGAACTGTATAAAACACAGAGTCACAGAATATCCCAAGTTCGAAAGGACTCACAAGGATCATCGAGTCCAACTCCTGGCTCCACACAGGTCTACCCAAAAGTTAAACCATATGTCTGAAAGTGTTGTCCAAATTCTTCTTGAACGCTGTTGGGTTTGGTGCTGTGACCACTTCCCTTGGGAGCCTCTTCTAGTTCCTGACCACCCTCTTGGTGAAGGACCTTCTAACATCCAGCCTGAACCTCTACTGACACAGCTCCATGCCATTCCCTCAGGTCTGGGGTCACCAGAGAGAAGAGATCGGTGCCTACCTCTCCACTCCCTGTTGTGATGAGGCCACCTCTGTCTCTTCTTCTCTAGGCTGAACAAACCAAAGTGCTGGCTGAACCCACTGCTGGTGGGAGGACTCCTGCATGAGTTTGTCTGGCTGGACAGGGAGCGCAAGGGCCGCAGACAAGGCGAACTTTGCCCCAGGAGTTTGTGGAGTCTCCTTCTTTGGAGATACTCATATTCAAAAGTGTGTTCTTAGGCAGCCTGCTCTGGGTGTCCCTGATTGAGCAGGAGGGGTAGAAAACACAGCCTCCAGGGGTGGCTTCCCACCTCAGCCACCCTGTGATTCTGTGGGGACTGGGGCCTGCAGGACTCAGCAGCGGCATCGGGCTGTCCCTCATGGAGGCCGAGGTGTCGGGCGTCCCTGCCACCCTGCACGAGGCCAGCTCCGAGGTCAGCCAGCCATACAGGCCTCCCCCTCGGCCTGTAGGTTGGGTAGCACCTTTCACTTCTGTAAACACTCATAACAAAGCAAAGCAAACAAATAAGAGCTTTAAGGGGAGTAAAAATGGCAGGAGCATGGATTCCCCAGTGCCAGCACCGGGCACGTAGCACCAAGGGTGACTTGGATCTGGATCGGAGGAGCCAGTTTGGTCTCAGCCATTTTCTCCTCATGGTTATAGGGTGTCTGTCTCAGTGAACATTCAGTCCTGGTTCCTCCCCACCCAGCTGGGACAGGGCACAGCCAGCTCAGATATAACTGTGAGGAACAAAGCAGCCAATACATGTATATCTGCTCACCCCCAGCTTCTGGGGAGGACAGTGTTTGAACTGGTGTCTGCATGAGGAGGAAAAGCATTAACCCTGGTGTCCCTCCAGGGCATCCACCCCAAGCCTGGGAGAAATCACATGCCATGGGGCCAGGCAGGCTGGAGGCACCAACCCCGTCACCTCCACCATCACACCCAAATACCACAAGCACAGTACTGATGCATCATAAGACACACAGCATGTGATTCTTCTGAGTAACCCCGGCTGGCTTCGCAGGGAAAACACAGCAGGCTAGAAGGTGGGTCTGAAGGGATGTAGGGTCCAGAGGTTTCTGCAGCACAGAGGCTGTGGGTTTAAATCCTGCCCCACCAGGGGCTTCCACAGACATTCACCAGTGCCACAGGGAATTATCTCCTGGCCTGCCACCTTCAAGGCAGGCAGTGTTTGCAGTGGTACCTTGTGCATGCTGTCTTGCTGCATTTATATCTGTACAAGCTGTAACAAAGGCTGTCAAGCTGTCCTGTTATTCCTCCTGCCTGAGCGGCAGCACAGACTGAGGAGACAGAACACCTTATGTACATGGTGACAGTTTGTTTCATTAGCATCGATGCTCTGCTGGAAAAAATGAAGGGAAGGGAAGGGAAGGGAAGGGAAGGGAAGGGAAGGGAAGGGAAGGGAAGGGAAGGGAAGGGAAGGGAAGGGAAGGGAAGGGAAGGGAAGGGAAGGGAAGGGAAGGGAAGGGAAGGGAAGGGAAGGGAAGGGAAGGGAAGGGAAGGGAAGGGAAGGGAAGGGAAGGGAAGGGAAGGGAAGGGAAGGGAAGGGAAGGACCTATCGATCTCGTGAAATCTTTTCTTATGATGCAGACTTGGGCAGGGCAGTAGCATATTCCTATGGCAGGGACTTTCTCCATTACTCTTACATTTTAGGAGAGATAACAGGTTTCAAGCCGTACTAAATGTCACTGCTAGCTGAGTCAAATTACCCTGTCTAATCCTTCCACATTTTCACTCAAAGGCTGCCCTCCCATTTTCTTTTAAAATCTATGATAAGCTGCAGCTTCTCCCTTCTGGTGAGACCTCATTTCCTTTCCATCTCTTTTTTTTTTCTTTCCCTTTGCGTTTCACAAACTCCTACAAAGAGTGTCTGACACTTGGCCTTTCAGGGCAGCCTCCTAATTGCTGGGGTAAGTAGAAAGTCAAATTCCCAATCCACATCCCAAGAGAGGTGATAACCAGGGCAGCTCCTCTAGCTTGGCTGGGAACAGCTGGAGTCTGGGAAAAGGGGACCCAAGGCAAACAAACAGGGGAAGTGATAAGTTTTCAGGCTCCTGTGTGATCCCTCAGAACTTTGATATTTTTAAAGACCCACCCAACAGTCTCAGCATCTCCTGGTTTTTGCATTAACTTAATATGAAGTTAACTCCTGTGCAAAGATGGGCAGCCAGGATCTGAACGCCTCTGTCCGTTCCTGCAGCAGGTGCAGGAGAACAGCATGCCCACCGCCAGCACTTCTCTGCTGGGCTGCTTGGACCTGCACACAGCCACAAACTGGGTCTGCACCCCAGGGCCTCTCCCCTGAAACAGGCAGCAGCCATGGTCGTGCTCCACAGCACAAACATCAAATTTCATGTTAAAGGTACTCCTAATTTTTATTTGCCTGCTTTTTTCCTCCTCCTGATTCTCTCAGTGATCATAAATCTGCCCTTTTGAAAGTTCAGGTATTCATATTCCCTTTAAAAGTGTTTTCTGTTTGCTGAAAAGTAACACAGTCAGGTTGTGATTGCTGTTTCTAAGGCAGCAGCCAACTTCCCACCCTGTGGCTAGTGACTGTCATCCTTGGGAGGTCTCAGATAATCGTCTTATGCTGAATACAGCATCACACAGTGCATATGGCCTAGTCCATAACCACCAGAAATCCAGTGATGTTTTCAGTGAGTTGTGGAATACTTGCAGCAGATGTTTCATAAGCCAGCTGGTGCCTTATAAACACTGCTCTGCTTTCCAGACGTTACAAGCAGCTGAGGGGTTTCTTGCTCCCTGTTGTACTCCCCCACAAAGCAGTCAGGGCTTACGGTCTCTTCTTTTTTTCAAAGGGCTGAGGGTTTCACCAGCACTGCCTGGGACAGGACACATCCTCCTCTGTTAGTCCACTGCCACCTACAGTAGCAAGTGTAAAAGCTGTCACGGTCAGAAAAACGAGATTACTGCATGCTCTGTGCATGCTTGCTACCAGTGCTAGCACAGGGATGTGCGTGTCAAAAATACTGCAGTAGCTTTTCAGTAACTCATCTGTGTTACAGAAAACTGTAGCAGAAGGAAATAAAGAGCCTTTTGACCGAAGGCAGTCAGCTGCTCCGATGTCTGCTGTTGGTCATCTTTGTAAACTTCCCTGAGTTATGTTTCTGTACCTCAGTTTAGAAAACAGACATAATCAACCCTAATCTTACGGTGCTCTTGTGAATGTAAGCTCTTCAGGACTTCTTACACTGCTGAGAGATCCCAAGATGGAAATTATTTGTGGAAATCAAAAACATTGTTAAGTGAAATTAGGAGGTTTTATGTGATATGCAATTTCCCTAAAGCTTTTTCTTGTGGGGTAAGAGGGATAAAAATACCATTTTTCACTTAGCAGCATGTCATTCATGTTGCAGGAAAAAAAGGCAGAAAACATTACTCAGGTTTAGCAATGAATACTCCTGTTTGGCAACACTGGACGATCCAGAGTTGTTTTGGAACTGAAGCTCTGAGTGATCAGCAGACCAAAGCCTTGCTTAACAGCAGCACAGAAGGAGACATGTTCTAATTCTGAACTTGCTAGCTAGAAGCAAATTCTTATCAAACCTGTGTATTTCACATGGCTAATGAATTGCCCTGTTCCTTGCTATTTTATGTACATCATATGTACTTAAATTTGCTTCCAGGGAATTTAATTCCTTACATGGCTCTGTATTAGTGAAGTAAAAGCTCTTCCCCAGGTTTGTGCCACTATTTTCTCTATCATCAGTCAGTAACTCTGAAATACAAGAGAAACCCAAGACAGTGCTCTAGTTCTTTCAGAAGATTTTTTATTTATTTTTTTTAAAGCAAAGTAAAACACTTCAGAAGAATTCTGCAAGACACACTTTGTTGGTGTTTGCACAGGAGCACAAACCCTTTCTTTGGACAGACATTCACAGTCTTAATGTGTTTACAACCAGAAACATGTTTTGAAATCCCAAGCTGCATTACTCATCGGAAAGATAAAGATAAAAGCAGGAGTACCGTATGCTCTGCATTACCCTCTGGTCCTGCACTAGAAAAGATCACCTTTATTCTGAGGCCATTCTGTACTATATGAAACAACCCATTACACATTGGAATGGCTCTAATTTATATATAATTAGTAGCTGCTGAATTCTTTCTTCTGTTATCCAAATACTTCAGAAAGCTTCAAGCACTTGTTTCTGTTCTGCTGAAGAATCAATCTGAGTCCTGTCTGTGATGCAGCTCGTTTCTGAAGGATACCCAATTGTCACATGGAAATGAAGCATTGCCAGTGAGTGCCTGTATGACTCTCTAGATGAAGTATTGCTCAAGACTAACCCCGTATGCAGACATACTCCCGAACAAGTGCTTGTTCCTGTTTAGCTCAGCAGGATCTAAGTGATTACAGAATAAATGTGCCTAAGCACTGAGCTGGTTCAAGGTACACATAAGCCGTTATCCTAACAACGCAGAGAGGAAGGGTAATTCTTCTAATTCTGGCGCTACTGAAGAGCTACTGAAGACAATTTAACAAGTGTTTGGCACTACTGCTGGTTGAAGATACTCCAGTTTTTCTCCGCTGACCAATGTTCATGTCCTACCCTACAGAATGCTCCTTTAGTTATGCTGGCACAAATTTGGTTTGTGCTGCACTCTATACCCCATTAGGGAACAGATTTGTTAGAACAAGGAAACCGCAAGAAATGCAAGTGGATGATAGTGCATGGGACAGGCTTAGAAGAGGCTGAGTCACTGCAACTGAAGCGAAAGTGCAATTGCAGCAAGGGGAAGTAAGTTAGGCAAGTGATGTTACGAACACACATCACTAAATTGGCCTATTCCATTTTGGCCCACACTATCCCTTGCCATACTACAGAGGAGCTTCAGCACATTCACATGGCTAAGGCACTGCTGACACACCTCATGTTTGTGCTTTTGTAAGAGCACTAAGCATACTGATGGCTCAAACTTCACTATGTTGAGGTGACCTTCTAGGTATCTTCTAATCATTCCCTAATGAAACATACTCAGTAAACCAAACCTTTCTAACCAGGATCCATCCCTCGTCCCATAACCCCCACGAGATATGATGTGCAGAATCTTAATGTCTTTTTTTTTTTTTGTAATTTTCCAATTCTCCCTTACAGATTAATGTGCCAGATGTGTCAAGTGCTTTATTGCCACAAACATGAGCTTATCTGCCATATCATTTGCTGTATATAAATGACTGCTCATCAAGTAAACCAAATGATGCTAATGATAAGCTGCAAAATGACAAGTTCACTACTTTTGGATCACACGTATAGGTAAACGGAGAACAGTTTAAACACACTTCAGCAGTTTAGCCCCCCCTTGCCATAATTTGTGTTTTCAGAACACTCCATCAGGTGGATCCATGAGGGCTGGATTCGTGTATGATGATGTAATTACCGTGACTGCAAATACTTGCCTATCCATTCCATACCCAGTTGAAAGACCCAAAAGGGCACTAAGGACTTGTATGGAATATATAGCACTTTTACAGAATTTAAATGCACCAAATATGGTTCCAACTAGTGAGTAGACTCAAATCCATTTCACAAGTAAGGCAACAAAGCACAAGTGTTTTTGATTTGCCTACCAGCTGCTGCATTAGAAATAAATCCTGCACCTCCCAGTTTCCATACCTTTCCTCAGTATGACTCGGCACCATCTGCTGTGAACTGGAATATATGCAGGAGAACAGAAGACCTGGCTGCCAGGTGAGTTGAGGATGCTTGCTCACACCCAGGCTGTCCCTGACCCTCAGCGACACCTGGAGGAACGCTGGCATCAGGACTGCTCCCTCGTAAGCTTCAGGTGGTTTGGCCAGATGCCCAAGAATGTTAGGGGACTGGGTGATCAGAAGTGACCGGCAGATCTAGCAAGGACCTACTTCTGACTTCAAATCCCCTCACAATCCTGGCAAGTCACAGAACAGGTCCCATCAGCGACTGAATACAAACTGTCAGATTAACCAGCATGTTGGAGCAGCTGCATGAACACAGCTGTTTTAGGAGCTCACCTCTACAGTTTGTCAAGAAAAAACCTGACAGACTGACAGATGTCAGAGAAGGAAGAAAGTAATTTTTTTTTCAGGTCTCTCCAAGAAAATCATCACAAACATAATATTCTCCAGTATATAGTGGTAAAATCTGAGGCACCAAACTGAACACTACTTAGAAGCCTCTGAAACAAAGGAAGCGGCAGCTGCACATGCAGTCATGAAAATATGCTGCCCTTCCAGCAAGGGTCCTTCACACCTCAGGGTAAATCCGGCACTAAGGTTACAGACACTATTCTAGGATAAATCAGCACTACTGCAGATATTCAAGTCCTTGAGAGATTATTCCATTGCTTTTACCATTGGAAAAAAAATTAAAGCCTGTTCTAAATTTCCCATTCAGGTTCAGATGATCACTCATTATCTTACCAATCTTCAGCAAGCAACAAATGTAATTTATTTTAATTTCTTAAGGATGTAAATCTTTTTCCTCACTCAGAGACTTTTCAAGAACAAAAGTAGTAAATTTCTTTATTTATCTAGTTCTTATAAAAGAAATACTTACACTAATTAGTAACCGATATCATATCGATACCTGACATTTCACAAATTTACAGAACAGTATTTATTTATACTGACCTCATCCATATAAAAATGTTCTTTTTATATAAAGAAACTTCAGCTTTTAAGCCTAAATAACAAGTTTGATGTTTATCTCTTGACAGTTGTAACTGTGCTATCTTGAATACATAACAAAGGAGACTCAAACTAAAGCTAAGAAAAGGATTGATATTTCTCAAAATAAGTGACAACAGTGTCATAGAATCATCGAATTCAAAATATTCAGGTTATTTCTTCCCATCTGCAGCGATTTTGTTCTGTTACATTAAGACTTGTTATAACCATTTGTAAAGGACACTACATCGCTCCTTTATAACGAGCACAAAACTAATTCACTGTTTAGCAACTTACTCTGTGTTAACTAAACTTCATTAAAAATAGAAACAGAAATCTATCTGGTGAAAACAAAGAATTCTATGTGGCAATGCAGAATGGAAATAGAATAAAGAAAACAAGTACGCAGACAAAATAATTTAAACTTTCGCTTTTTTCCCTTTAGGTGGCTTTGCAAATAAGGAAGGATTGATCTGGTCTCTAGTGAGACCTCTCACTGAGAAAAGCCTTGCTGCTCGTTCCTGTAAAGTGCCTCCACATTTCAGTCCTAAAGCCATCAATTGCATCTTCAGTTTATCTAAACCCAGCACTTCCATTTCAGCAGCAGAGTTGAATGCGAGTAGGTCTATTGGTTCCACCTCCTGCAAAGAGAAAAACAACCAATATCACAATTATTTTCTTCCTGACAGAGGGAGGGGGGCAAGTATAGACAAAATACTTGATTTTGCAGAGGACCTTAAATTAGGATTATCTCGAAGTCTTTATTACTTTACTTAATGAAGCTGATCTATGTTTCCATATATGTTAGGCTGGATATTCTCTTTATTAGCAGTATCTATTTTATCCAGGCAAAGCGTTACTGCATCACGTGCAAGCAAATTTATGCTAGCTAGCAGCTTAGCCTTAAAACACGCACATCTGAACAGAAATGACACACCCAAGAGCAGGGTGAATGCCCAGGTGGGCTTCATACCCAGTGTCCAGGTGTGCTGCTACAATTGTACTCTTTGCAGTGCCTCTGCCAGCTAGTTAAAGGCTCACCCTAACATGTCTAGACAAGCTGCAGACAAGTTTAATCTTGCAACATACACAGCCTCCAAAACAGAAGCACCAGCCATTTTAAATAAGCATAGGTGATTTTTTTAATTACTCCATTAGAATTAACACATTCTACTTGCAATAGCAGAAGGAAAAAAAATAAAAATACAAGTGGCAGTACTTAAACCTTTTCCCCAGGAGACAAAATAGATGGCACTGTTTTTATTCCCAGGGAAGTTAAGTACTTGCCAAAAAAAAAAAAAAAAAAAAAAAAAGACTAAAACCAACAGCCCATCACCTCATCTAGCAGCTCCATAGCTTAACCTTGGCTTCCAGACTCATAACAAAGCTATCATCCCTTTTTTAACGACACGCAGAATACAACGATATGCCCCTATCAGTAGCAGGAAGGGGGATGAACAATTATTCTAGTTGTTCTAATTGCAGTTACACACTAATTAAAGAAATAGGTACAAATAAGATTAATAAAAAAAGCTCATCTTGACACATTAAAAGTTATGAAAGTTTAATCTTAAAAGAAAATTGGTATATTCACAGGATATTCTCTGGATTACCAACAAAGTAAGGTTACCAACAGCAGGTTACCCAGGGTTTTGTCCACAGAATAATGCAGACAAGGACATTACAACTCAACAGCAGGAATTTACTAACTCCCTGACTGCTAGCACATTAAGAAGGACAACAGAAAATCAACCACAACTCCTTCAGTGTTTAAAGCAGCTATTAGTCTTGGGGCAAGTATAACACTGGAGGTATCAAAGGGACTTTGGAGCAAGGAGCATCAGCAGTGAGACTACTAGTGCTAGTTGTTTTTGTTGAGTTCATAACTCAGCAGAACCAGAACCTTTGTCCTGCTAAGCGCACAAAAAAGGCTGGTTGCCTCATTATTCTAGTCCTACTTAAAAAAAAAAAGAAAACACACAAAAAACATCAAGGACTGTTATAAAAATATTTCCACCTGCAATAACAATCTGCCACTGGTGGAGTTTCCTGTTCTAAGAATAGGCAGCCTCACAAATACTAAGCAAAAGGTAAACAGTGGAGAACGGTAAACATCCATTTTAAAATAATGTCCCTGCTTTAATAGTACAATAGATGATCAAGTTCTGATTTATCAGATTATAGTCCCGATCTTTTTTTCCCCATTTAACTGTATTAAACCTTTACTTTTCAGAATTCAGCCATTGGCAATGGCTGAATTAAGGGGAGGCCTTCTGCTCTAGTTGAACAAAGGCAGAAAATTCAAGCAACTCTTCTAGCCTGAAAAAATACTTGATACATCATTTCCCTCTCCAACCCCACCCACCCCCGCCCCCTCCAAATGTGAGTATTATCCAAGGGACAATGAAGCACAAATATTGGCAACGTTCACTGCCAAATATTAGTTGGGCTTTCATCAATTCAGTGGGACAAGCTGCACTCTCTTCTGGTTGAAAGACCAATGCAAAGCCTCTGCTGCAAAAATCCCGTCATCCTCCTGCCTATCACCAGAGAAGGAACCTCATGGTCAGCACTGCCCCTGATCCAGCTGAGGGTGCTCTGACACTAACCCAAATTGCCAGCAGGAATAATGGTATAGCAACAGTATAGAAGAGCTTCTATCACTGATACAGAAGATGATCGATTTTAAAGCCATTCTTCCACCATCCACTGCAAATTCAGGCAAAGCCTGTCACCTACATTAATCTTTCTTGTCTAGTAAAAGGCGCTGCTGCTTTCAGACTTTCACTGGTCAAATGGAAACTGAAATTTGCAGCAGACCAGGGTTCTCAGTGAGCTAGGCTCAAGTGTTTTATAAATAAAATATTGAGAAACACTGATCAGCTGATTGGTTTAGGGAGCATATACATGCAACAGCTTTTAATTTTAAAGTTTTGATCTTAATGTTTATAATTGACCACATTATAAGCAAGATTAATCAAGTTGGAGAGTGGTAATATCTCAAGAAGTATTGATAAGAGTCTTTCATCCTGCAGAATGGTTTTATTTTCCTCTACCTTCTGCATCAAACTCTGGATCCAGAATTCCTTATAACATGGAACAAGAAAAAACAAACAGAAAAAAATGCAGATCTTGGGAAAGACAACACTACACAGCCAAGGGAACTACATCTTAGTAGAAACTCTAAACTAAGAAAAATCTTAATTTTGTTAAGTTTTGCCTTAACCCACTATATTTATGATCTCTCAAGACTGCCACTTTACTACAATTCTACTTCCTGCATGTGGAGCTAATGGTTACCAGTGAAGACACTGTCGGCTAAGAGCCTTACTTGGCTGCAGTTGCCATTATCTTGCACATTCCCTTTTCGTAAGTATGGAAACACGTTATCTTCAGTCAAGCAGTTTTTCCTATTTAACCTTGGGATTTTTTGTGCTCTGTATCAAACCCTGAAGATTCTATTAGCTTCTTAGGTGGAGAATTATTCTAACTCGAGCACTTATATCTAATGCCTTAAATTCAAATGATGCAGATCCTTTCCCCTTCCCTTTGTGGATCACAGAAAAAAAGTGATCAAGTAAAAGCAACTGAAGAAAGAGACCTAGTATGTTTTGTACTGTTTCATACTTACTGTGCTCTGAGACTGGTCCATTTCCTGCACCTTAGAAGAAACATTTTCTTGCACCTCTTCTTTCACGGCTTGGGTTGCTTCATTGCTTTCCTGGGCCTCTTCCTTCTGGGGCTTTGTCATTTCACTATTTTCATCAGCCGGAATTTCGGTTTGCCCACCTTCATGCATCTCCCTTTGCAGATCTCTTCCACTAACTTCTGGCTGCTCCGGTGCCTTCTCAGCAACTGGGCTATGTTCTGCTGGATCCACAGGGCTGTTTGAACACTTGCTTGAATTTCCAGCATTTTCACTGTATCCGCTGCCTGATGGACAACTTTCGTCAGATGCATGAGGGGAATCGTTTTCACTGTCATTCTCAGAATCTGAACTGTCGGTATCATCCAATCCTTCCAATCCCAGCCTGCAACAACCAGTACATAACAAATATTTATCTAAATTTCACCTTCTTAATTCTAGCCTTTTTCTTTACAAAAGTTGCTTCAAAGAGATATACTGAACTACTCTAGCAGGTATTTAGAATAGTTTAGTAAGATGAAGAGCTGCTAATATCAAACAGAACCTGACATCCCCCAAGAGCAGGTGTATGTCTTAACAGCAATCCCAATACAAAAGTGTGTGCTAGCTATTGCTACTCCAAGCACCACTGGAGACTCATTATGCCTTCTCTTTCATGTTACATGAGGAAAAAACAGCTGTTGTGGTTTGAGGTTTGTTTGGTTTTGGTTGGCTCTTTTAAGTTCATTTTAAATTGAATTCGTTAATGGAAAAAAAAAAAAAAAAAAGAAAATGGGTGTTAGTAGAACATAACCATATTAAACAGGGCAGAAAAAAAGGATGCCTACTTTTGCAAGCAAAGTTTGCTCCTGCTGGGACAGAATTATATGAAACCATCAACATTTACTTAAGAGTTCTCACGTTTAATCAGCTACATTTACTAACTGCTATTTAAGTCTACTTCCTGGATGAGATGTTTGCTTACATTTATCAAATTTTCATTAAGTTCAAAGTCTTTTGGAGTCATAGTACTTACAAAAAGCATTTTTTCTTTCCATATTTTGTTCCATTCTTTCCAGATTCACCTGGACGCTTCCGACTACTGCTGCTTCCCGGTGACACTACTTTGCTAGAAGTGGCCTGCAGTCCTACAAAAGGAAGTCAAAGTCCACTTCACTGATATACAACTCATAAATAGAATTTAAAACAGGCCTCTTTATTTCAGATGCAGTATAAAACACTAACTGGAAATAATCACTGTCAGTGCACATTTATGGAAATTCAAAGCTTCAAACTCAGCAGCGACAAAAGATTTCTTCTTCTTCTTTACTAAGACAGAGTTAATCTTAAAATTGGATTCCTGATGTGAACTCTTAGTTTCTACATCCCATTCAGCCTCAAGTTTCACTATCAAGCTGCCAGCAAGGGAACAACCAGTGGATAAATAAAATAACTACAGAGAACAGTAAATGAAACAAGCTATTTTGTAGCTGTATTCCATTTCTAGTTTTCACATAAGACCTGATCAAGTATTGTCATTTTACTGAAAATGATTACGTAATTCTTACTGATGAAATACCAACACTACCTTCACAGAACTTTGATATTACTGTGAGATGACACTGTAGCACAGTAAGATAAAGTATCGCTAGAATCTGTGTTACGCTGCTCAATGCAATTTAAGAAAAGCAGTAGCCGAAGAGGAAAAAATAATTCAACACATTTTACTGGATTTTAAAATGTAATTCAACTGAAAGACTTACTGTCAGCATTTTTTTTAATTTCTTTAATTTTCATGCTGGGCTGCGGTCATAGGGGCTTTCAATTTGCTTTATTTTCTGAGGAGACAAAGTAAAGCTAAACTGCAATACCTTTAAGGACTGAATCTTCTAGCCGCTCAGCCATTTCATGACACTGCTGCTGGTAGTCCGGATTTGTAAAGTAGTGCTTTGGCTCTGCAAGTTTCCGCTGCAGCCTTTCCAAGCGCCTTTGCTCTTTTTCTGCTTCCCGTTCTGCTTGCTGCTTCACCCATTCTGCCATCCTGCAGATTACAGAGCCATGAAAATGAGAGCATTTCCAACATTTAATGTAATATTTGTTTGTTACTTTGCAATTACCAAATGCTGAAAAACAAAAAGATTCATGCAAATTACTGAATATACAGGAAGTCTGCTAAAACAACGAGAATAAACTTTATTCTAGAAGCCAGAAACAGCGTGAAGGTCAACTTTCCCCAGTATCATGGCCTTGAAGCCTCAGACAGAACTGTGAGACTTTCAGATTAGAAATCTAAGACATGTATATCAGTCTTCTCTCAGAAGAAGGTCAGGGTACAATCACCTCTATTTTTCAATAATACATTAATACCAAAAGAATGCTGTTGACCTCCTGCTCTAGGTGCCCCTGCTTGAGCAGGGGGAGAGAACCAGTTTACCTCCAGAGGTCCCTTCTAACCTCAACCATTCTGCGATTCCAGTCTACCTGTGCTTATAGTTTCACTTTCAGTCCTTTTAGTATTCAAAATAAAAATTCATTGCTATAACAGCCTGTCATATGACCTCTTTTGTTAATAGTGAGTTACGCAGTCACTTTATTTTATAATGCTAGCTTCTAATAAAATGCCTCACGCTTTTTCATGATTGACATCTCGAAGTCTCCTTCCACTGAGATCTCGGCAAGCCTCTCTATTTGTTGTCTTTTCGATCTGTGCACCAAGTGCTCGCAGCATAGATCCAAACCCTGAGGAAAACAAGTAATCAAGAATTAGATAAACAGAAACAAATGGAGATGAGTTAATGCAAAACAAAAGAATTAACTATGGAAATATAGTGAGTTCAACACTTCTTCCCTCAATGCTACTGAAACATGGGGTAAGTTGAAAATTACAACACATTAGAAATGTCACCAAGTGACACTTTAGGAGTTAGCCATACCCACTTCATCAAGATGATTATGATGACAATGTTATGCTGGACAGCCCCCCAAAATAGATTTCTGTATGCTCCTCAGCTACGGCTAACTTTTCTTACCAAGTCCCATCTTATGTTGTCTCAAATTTGAGAAAGACACTTAACAGCCTCGAAGAGACAATGTGGATTAATAAAGTCCTTTAAGCAACTTGAAAGTACCAAGCACAGTTTTTCAATTAAAAGCCAAACACATCTGTACCATCAGTGCCCTCAAAGTACCTTTAAGAAGTGTTGCAAATACCAACCCATCCAGATAGTCTACTGGATCATGAGGCAGAAGAAGTACTGTATTCAGCTAATAAAACCCATTACTGCCATTGGCGATGAGAATTTATGTAGCTCATTGAACACGCTATTGAATTTCACATTCTGAATAGTAAGAACCTAGTTGTTACACCTAGCCAGACATGCTCCCAAAAATCAACAGCAATGAATTCATTAAGATCGCAAGTGCTGAATTAGACCTGGTAATAGAGCGCTCAGTCTTCTTATAAGAGGATAAGCATGATCTGTAATTCTTTGGGATCATACAATAAGTCTTGATATTTCTGAACTGTGCCTGTATGCCTATTTTTAATCAGTCTTTTATGTTACAAAGTCAAATCAAAGCAGACAAAATTGTCAAAGAGAAATTTTTAAGCAACTCCAACAGCACATCAGTACACAGAGTGAATCACAGCATGTGCATCCTGGGGCATCCCAGGATAACTGAAACTGACAGACAATAGGTGAGGAAGATGGCTGCTATACAACAAGCAGCTTATAAAACATGCAATACTTTTAGGACACTTAACCAACCAACATGATAGCTCATAAGCTAAAGCAGAAATATTTCTTTTCAGTTCTTTCTAAAACTATGAAGAAGGCAAAGCAAGCTGAGATGCAGTCTGATGCAAGGCTGCACCATTATTCAGCATTTTAGCTCAACGGCCAGAAAACTTCAAGAACTGGATTCAAAAAGCAAACGTATATGGACTTCATTTATACACAAATATACTCCGCTAAACTTGTTTCATCCTTTATGTTAGATTTTAGAGAATGCCCACATTGTCAGTGGCTGCACGGTTTTCTGTGATTAACACATCATCTACAACAACATTAAAATATTTTAACAATACAAGCAGCCTGTTTTAGGCCGAAATCTTTAGTTCTCAGGGTACTAAGACCTTGGCTTTATTTTTTCAAATAAGAAAAGACAAAATCAATTAAGTTATATAACATATTCAAGCCACAGACTATTTGTAGCTGGAATACTTGTCATAAGTGACAGCAAGTGAAATTTAGGAGCCTAAGAAGCCTTTTAAATACAATTTTGATCTTGAATTCACTCAGAGGCACCTTACAGATTTCTGCTAGTAGAGCTACGCTAACTAGGGATGCAAAACAGAGCAGTGCCAACAACGGCTGTCACAGAACCACTGAACCATCTAGGTTGGAAGAGACCTCCAAGATCACCGAGTCCAACCTATGACCTAACACTAACAAGTCCTCCACTAAACCACATCACTCAGCTCTACATCTAAATGGCTTTTAAAGACCTCCATGGATGGTGACTCAGCCACTTCTCTGGGCAGCCCATCCCAATGCCTCACAACCCTTTCAGTAAAGAAGTTGTTCCTAATAGCCAACCTGAAGTAAACTCTCAGCTTTGGCTTTACTTTGTGGACAGCCCACAATCATCTGCATTACGAGATATCTGCTACCAGATTACAACTTCTGATACCAGTATCGCTTAAGATATGAAATAGATAAACAAATAAATAAAATTTAAAGCTCAGACGTGAATTAGTAAGGAAACGGCGAGGCACAAACCTCCTTTTCCCCCACAAAGCCTCGTTTCCAGACTATACACCATGCCATTTTGCAGTTCGTCGTCGTCATCCGCCAGCCGCCCATTGCACTTCACGTACAAACTTTCTTCGGGAATACACTAAAAAAACAAACAAACAAGCACAATTTTGTCACACGATGGGTTGAAAAAACGAAACAACCTGACGAAGTAAGCCGTTAAGGAGGAATCAGAGGGGTTGGAAGGGACCTCCCCGGTTACGGCACGGAGCCCGCAACCCGGCCCCGGGCGCTGCCCCTGCCCGTGCCCGCTGCCCGCCGCTCACCAGCCGCCGGGCGCAGTCCCTCAGGAGGCCGCGCACGGAGCCGCCGCCGGGGGGCAGCGGCAGCGGCCGCGCCCGGGAGCCCAGCGGCTCCCTCAGCAGCGCCAGCGCCATCTTAGCCCCGCGCCGCCAACGGCCGCCAACGGCCGCCCCGCCCCGCGCCGCGCTGGCGTCACGGGCGCGCGGTTGGGTGACGTAGGGCGGGAAAGGGGGGGGGGGGGGGGGGGGCAGGGCTGTTGCGGGGCGATACGGGGAGGGTGGGATGGGGATATTGGGGATGATGCACGTAGGGTCTCTGCCCTGTCTTTGGGTGGTTTAGCTGTGCTGCTAGTGACTATTAGCTATTTATTTATTTATTTATTTATTACTTTAGGGGGTTTCCTAGTTGCTGGGCTTCCATTTTTTTTTTTTTTTTTTCAGCTGCTATCGGTGCAAACCTCCCCAAAGGTTACCTGCGTGTGTTGTATGTTAACCTTCAGGGGTGAAACTGACGTTTCAGTCCGTTCAGGGACCCAATTTATCATTTTTATCTGTGTAAGGTCATTCTGAGCATTTAGGTGTTTTTACCACTGGCTCATAGTGGTCGGTCTAGGGGAGTCTGCATTTACCATGAAAACACTGAAATGTGAGGACCTTGCCTGGGAGGGAATAGAAGCTCACAAGCAGTGTCCTGATATTCTGCTTTAGGAAATGGCTCCGAGAATGGTTCATCTGGAGTGCTGCATAGACAAAATGCCCTGTCTGCCAGTGTGCATGGCACAAGCAATCTTAAAAGCCGTTTCCGCCCCTTTTCTACACTAGATAATTGTACCTTTCTGATTCAGATTGATAAGTGCAGCCTACGAGGTTATAAAGGCTCTTTAAAGCGTGTCGCAGCGCCTCTGTGAGAACATAATAGCAGGCAAAATACACACTTTCTCTAAACACGCTTGTCTGATCTGCCGCTTTGGTAGTGGTGGCAGCAGCATGAGAAGCGTGGCAAAATACTGACAGTGTGGTGAGTACAAGAAACGTGCAGCTGTTGTGTGTCCAATCAAAGGTGGTACAAATTGCAGGTAAGGAGGTGCAGGGCAATGGATTTATTTGTCCTGCTCACTCCTACATGCATTTTAGTGTACAGTTAGGGAAGAGGCCTCAAACTCTGGAACCTGGGGCTGATTCAGTAGCATAGTTACATAAAATGCTTTTAAATCAGGATGAAAGTTGAGCTCTTTGTGACGGACAGTAGCTACCCGTAAGCAGGGGGTTCGAAGAGTGGTTAGCAGAAGGTGTACAGCTCTATCTCTGCAGAAGGAGATGTGTACAATGGCACGATGGAGATCCAAGCAGTGCAAGTATTGCATTCTTCAGTGGCTTCGAAATGCTTTCAATGTCTTCAATATAGCCATCTGGGGACAGGATGTGTAAAGGTAGGCTGCTGCTGCCTGCATCTTGTAAGGACTCTCGCAAACACTGGCAGAAACACGGTCAGGCTCGGCAGCCTCCTGCCCCTCTATGACTGCTACGACAGTGTCAGTCACCGAGAGCCGGGGCTTTTTGTGCAGATACAGCCACACAAATCTGGCCTGCAGCCAACGGATGGCTGATACGGTATTTCCAAGGCAAGAAACGGCCTCTTAGCTTCACATATCGGTGGAATTATGATCACTGCGGGATGCAGCAGTGCATCCCTACACCCAAAGGGTGGAAGATGGGCAGAGTCGGTGCGATCTGAGCTTGGTGCGGTTGCTCCATGCTGCCGGCAGCGAGCGTGGCGGATCAGCCGGGCACACCTGCCGCCTCAGCCGCCTTCCTGCCGGGGGAGGCTCGTCCTGGCTCCCCGGGGCCGCCTGCAGAGGAGGCTGGACGGGTGCCGGGGCCGGCGGCTTATCTGGCGCCGGGCGGAGGTTTATCTGCCTGCCTCAGCTATGGGCCCAGGGGCTCCCCGGCCGCCCTGCAGGCCGTTAGGAAGGCAGATAGGCGGCCATGTCAGGGCCTGGGGCGAATTGAAGGTCTCAAGGCGGCCGTGCTTTAAAAGGACGGGGCTGGTCCGTGCTTCTGGGCTGCTCTCGCCTGTGGGAGTGCCGTGCTGCTCGGCTGGGCTGTGTGGAGATGGGGCTGTGCTGCCAGGCGGCCCCGAGGGTGTGTGGCAAACAGAGGTGGCATGACCCGCAAGCGCGGACTTCACGTCAACAAATGCATAATCAATTAAGGGGATCTCCCCATGGGATCACCTTGGCAAATTAATAAATCAAACCTGGCCGGCTCCTGCTTACACTGTATTCGTTTTCACAAAGCATTTTGACCCAGTCCAGACACCCCTTTGCTATCTCGCTCCCAAGAGCAGGTTGGTATTTCTGAACTGCGTGTCGTGTGGTCGCGGTGCGACCATGCAATCTGATGTCCCTGTAGCCAGGAAAAGCTGTGGTGATTTTGTGCTGGATCAGGCCCCAGTTCGGCCCACGCTGTATTTTAAGTCACATGGTGCTGTTTGTTTCATTTATAACCACGTGCTGTATCTCTGGAATGCATCTAATATTGAATTCTGCTGGATTTTATTTTTTTTTATTATTCATGTATCAGATTGAAATGTAATTGGCAATACACGAGTTATGCATGTATATGTATACACAGATGAGTAACTATTTTCTTAGATCTGCAGGCTTTCAGTTTGCATTCCAAGGGCATGATTCATTTCCTCCTCTGAAACTCCGGCTATTGGCACTGAGGGTGTGGAGCTTGCCAGTACAGGCCAAAGAATAGGCAGAGATATCCAGGAAAGAGTTGGTCCGCAGGACTGTCCAGTAGAAGTGCTGAATCAGTGTAATTCACAGTCCACTTCTTACGTGTCTTTTCTGAATATTTTGTTCTACCCTCAGGTCTGTGCTGCTGACTTCCTGGCCCTGGTAAGTGTTGGCTGAATTTGGCCTGCAGATGCATGCAGTAGCAGTAATGCACCTGTGAACTTGAATGCTGACAACAGTGGAGTCATAAAATAAATCAGGCCCTTTATAGGTCATACATTGTCACCTCACGGGTAATTTGGGGCTGTTAATGTTGTACTGTCTGTAGTTCTGGGTGGCTATAGGTAGGTGACTGGCACAGATCCCTGCAACAAATCAGGCTGGAAGTGACATCTATTGGATAGAAGAGTAGTTTTCTTTCAGCTTGGTCTGGCAGCAGTGCTAGGTATTTAGTCCCTATTTGCATCATCTATGCAATACCATTTAGCTAGTGCAACATTATTGTCCCCAGGAGAGCTGTGTGAGTGTTCCTGTATCTCTTGTTCTTCATTACACTTCTATACCTAGAACTCGTCAAAAGCATGTTGCCTTGCTCCCCACAAAACAGGTCTAAATAAGTCAAAAAGGCTGTTACTGTAATTTCCACTTTTAAATGTATTTTATTAGAAATCTTATCCCCTTGATAAAACAACAATCAGTCTGTTGTTCTGCAGTGGTGCTGTAGAGATAATAAATCATGCCTAACGTCTTTCATTTAGAAGAGATTTTACAGACATAATTAATTAACTTGACACTATTGTTATAGCATAAGTAAGTAGTCCAACTTTTAAATAGTGAAACTCAGGCAAACTGGTTACACTGCTTTCTCAATTCAGTGTAAGGACAATTGCTCAAATATAAAATTTCCTACTCTTTTGACATAATTTTCAGAGATGAGAGCACCCATCCTTTTCTTATTTTATTCTGGGTACTGTGCATGTGATGCCTGAGTTATTGAGTGTAGTTCTATGGCCTACAACATGTAGTGTGCTAGACTATTTTCTGCTTAAAATCTGTTACTACATTTAACATGGAGTAGAGTTTTTTTAAGTATATAGTATCTAGAACCATCAGATGTATAACCATCAAAATGCTATTCACTCATTCATTCATCCTTACTACTTGTCCCAGTATATTCCATTTTAATAGTAGTAGCAGCACTTTACAGGAACTAATAATGGCCTCAGTCAAGTCCAGGATTGCATTATGCAAGACTCTGCGCTGAGAGAAGGTGTACGATACTCATTGGCCCTTGACTTCTAATGTGCACAAAAAAAAAGAGGGAAGAACATAGAAGTAGTTGTTCGCTGAGGTACCCAGATTAACAAAGGTTGGGTTAAAAGTTATTCTGGTAAGAATTCAATGTTTCCCACTTTTAGAAGTGTTCCTATACAGAGGAAGGAGAAGGGCTAAAAGGTATCAGTTAAAATATGAAGTGGATGTATATATTCCTTTTACAATATTGTAAGTGTGTGGAGATATTAACAAAAGTGAATCTGAAGTCACTTCAAGAATTTGAAATCTGTTAAGAATGGATTTTCCATCTGCTAGACAGTCCATCATATGCTGTAGTACATGTGGAGACTGGCTCATCTGGATATATTTTCTCTTATATTTTAATGGTATCACAAAGTGTAAGTTGCAGATAATGTATTTGCAAACCTTAAACATGTTACACACATTATTTTTTCACGGGGGATCAAGATAGCATGAAGAGTAACCTCTGTGTGCACGTTCTCATGACAATACATAAGATGCTGTATGACATGAGAGAACACATTTTACTTCAGATACTGACATCATACTGTTTGACAAAAATGTAATTAACCATAATTAATCTAAGTTGATATTTGCAAGTGCAGCTTCCTGCCAAATGTCAATAATCATCTGCTTCAGTTTTTTTGTCATCAGCACAATGGCTCGAGACAGTGTGTTATGATACCTGATGCTGGGTTGGTAGCAGCTGGGGGAGAAATACAGATATTGCATGACTTATATTACCCCTTATTAGTACAACAGCTTCTGTTGTGAATGCCTAGTTATCAATTTCCTAACAAGTCTGTGGTGAGTAACTATATTTTGTTCTTATAGATCACAGTTGGTAATGGTGGAGATACTTAGACATAATCAAGATTTAAAAATCACATCACAGTACTCCCTTTGCTGTGTATCTTATCTTTGTCTCCATCCTATGCAAGGATGTCTAAACTGGGTTCTTTCAGGGAAGAAATATGCACGGCTCTGCATATGTAGGTAGTGAACCTGAGGAAATGAGGTCTGGTTTTGTCTGGCCATGAGTATCACCAGCACAGTCAGCATTGTTTGTGGTGTTGTTAGTAATTTTAAGTTTGGCAGCAATGGTTTGAGGTGAATTGGCTAATTAGACACCCAGGTAATATTGCAGAAATTGATACTTCTCTGCTAATCAGAGTCTAGGATTTCTGTATCCTTGTGTTTACTCTTATTTGCTAGCCTCAGTGCTTAGATGTGGTCTGTCCTGATTAATTTTAACTGAATGCAGCTGGAGAATGATGAATGGGTTAGTTGTAATGTACAGTATATTTTATAGGAAAGCAATACCAAAAGTAGGTCTCTGCCTCTTTACTTTTGCTTTCCCCATAATAAAGCTAACTGCTTTTAATTATAGTTAACTGCACTGAATTACTTACTCTCTGTGTAAGATCTGGATTCTAGTTTCTTAATTGGCATCTAAATGTTTGGCAGTTTTTTCAAAAGTCCAAAGCTAAGAGTGAACATACAAGATGAGATCAGTACCATGCACACGATATATCTCTAATGCTCCAGACCTCTATGCCTTAAAGTTTTTAAGAAACGCTACAGATTGCCTTTCACATGCCCTTGCAGTGTGAGCTTTTCATCCAGTTGTGACGCTGTTTGCAATAATATGAAGCTCCTAGAGCAAAAGAAAGTGCACTTTTCTTGAAATGATCAGCTGAATGAGAGGGGAAAAAAAAAAAAAAAAAAGAGAGAGAGAGAGATTAGGTTCCTTCTATGTCTTTCATCTGAGATGAAAGCTAATTTGAAAATGTTCCTTGCTAAAACTGAAGTTGTATTTCCACTAGTTGAGAGGAGCTGCCAGATTATAATACCTAACCCTCATCTGGTTGCTTTTGGTTTACCTGGGAATATTCTACAAAGGAAATGAATGCATAAAAGGGAAGAAAAAATCTGTTTTTAAACAGACAAAAATTTAGAGTGCCTCAAACAAGCATACCCTCTTTTCAAGTTATGTTCAGTAGAGATAACAAACGGTTAGCAGTTTGGTGCTAGGCATGGCACACTGTGGGTGTTCATAAATCCTGTTTAAAGCAGATCACATTGTTGATTTGTTTGCTCCTTGATACGATGTCAAGTCAGAGCCTCAGCTACTGCAAACTGTCGAAGCTCCACTGGCTTCAGGGAGAAACACCGTAACTTACGGATCCAGTCTGCAGTGCAGAGAGGCTTCATTCTTGGGATGCTGAGTTCGACACGGCTTCCTTTTGCCCAGGTCATTACTGACCAGCCACATTCAGACAAGGTTCTTGTAGCAGTAATATTTATCTTCCTGTTTAGAGAACGTTCTGCTGGCTTAAAGAGGACTTGCAAGTGAATAATAATGGATACAGTAGTACAATTTTGGGGACAAAATGCTCATTTGTCTCTGTTTTTTATACGATAAATTCGAGTTTGGAGAACAGTGATTTTATAATTCTACAGCTATGAGAAGCTTTTTGTTTGCTCGATATTTGAATGGTTTGCCATTTTGTTTATACAACATCTTTTCGCACCCATACATACGAAATTAAACTGTCATCAGTGAATTCTGGACTATTCTCCGGTATTTCATCTAATCCTTTTCAAAACAGAGGTAATTACGTCATTTATGAGGAATTTGTAATACAGCAGAGTATGCCCCTTGAGGATTTTTAAGTCATATTTATGTGAGGCCTGGAAAAATCGTGTCCCCACATGGTTATACTTGAACATTAGCGACATGGCAATGTTACAGCTGTGCGTTCAGTCCTTTGTGTTCCTGCCTGGCTTGGGCTCTGGCCTAGGAGTGTTGTCAGTACCAGAGCATGTCAGAAAGCTTGGTTATCAAAGAAGTGCTGTGAAAAAGTTGTGCTAGTGTGTAGAAGTCACAGTCAGAAAGCCTTGTGGATCGTATTTGATGGTTTGTTTGTTTGTTTCTGTTTTGTTTGTTTGTTCGTTTCTGTTTTGTTTGTTTGTTTGTTTGTTTGTTTCTGTTTTGTTTGTTTGGTTTTTTTTTTGTTTTTGTCATCATCATACTTCCCCACCCCACCCTCGTTGTTCTTTTGTACCAGGAAGTATCAGGAATGGTTTATCAGAAGCTGCCCTGCCACTACAGCCATGTCTCTGGTCTGCAGAAAGAGGCATGGCCCTGATGTGTGTTCACTGCAGGGTTTGTGCAGGCAGCCCTCTACCTGCAAAGGCTCTTTACAAAGTGATGTTGTGGGTCTCATAACCAATAATCTTAAATATTGCAGACATGGGGTGGCTGATCTTCCTCTGAGCCACATACCAAAATTTGGTACTGCTGGAGAGCTAGCTTATTCTTCAGTGAACCAAGGGAGAAGGGTACTGCTTATTTTTTTGCAGGTGGGAAATGACAGCAGCTCCCAGGAATGCTAGCTGTCCACTGTGGGTCAGGGCTAGGCTGAAGGGTGTACCTTCACAATGTTATGGCATGTATAATGTCAATTTAAGTAGTATTGGACAAATTATTCCTTCAGAGAGGGGATTTAGTCTCTGTGTGTCCTCTCTGTTGGATGCAGGACACACTGCCAGCATGGGAGCTGCGCTTGAAAACCTTCTTGCCCAGAGGCTGGTGACCTTTCCTACAGTTCTTTGTTGTTGAGGCTCCAAGTGGTGCTTCTCTGCCTCTGTCTTGAGATCCATCCTCAGCACCCCACGTTAAACCAGCTGATGTTCTCCGTGTTAGTGGCCTGGAATGAGGTTGGTATTTTAACATCACTCAAATGCTTTAAGTAGTGGTGCCAGGACTTAGCATACACAAATTGTAGTCAGTCCTCGCAGAACATAAGGTTTGCCAGGAACACACAGTATTAGCACATGATGAATGTGTTCACTCACATTTGCCTTGTGCTGCTTGTTTGTTTGTTTGGGTGGCTTTTGAACTGTTAAGGAACCAAACTCGTCTCTGCCAGCACAGCTGCCTGACATTTTCTTTAAAATTCAAAACTGAAAGATGAGATCTTGATGTTATCATCACCTGTCTGCAGGGATTTGGGGCTTATCAGCAACTCATTAAGATATACAAGTCATGTGGGAAGAATTGGTGCTGCCTGAGAAATTCTTCTTATACACCAAGGACCACTGGACTGCTTTAAAGCGACTGGGCCCCATGAAGGTGGTCAGTGTGTTCAGGAGCTTCTATTTCTTGCTCTAACACATGCTTCTTCAGGGCATTAAGGCAGGTATGTGGACATATCTAAAGCATATTTTTTTTTTGAATGGCTTTTAATTGTGGTGCCCCAGTTTGGAAATGCAGACAAAGGCATACTAGGCTAGGTTAAGTGCTTAATACCTGCAAATCCTTTTATTCTCAGCTGGGATTGTAGGTACCCAACCATGTGTAGTAAGGACATGTTTATTATTCTGTAGAGGGGCTGGATGTGAATTGTGTTGGGTAAGTTTCTGGGTATTAGGAAACTTTACTGGACAGCACTAATATTAAGCACTAATAACAGCAACTGTGGTTTTCGCATTGAGATGCCTCATAAAATGCAAATTTGCAAAGAGGAAGAGGAGATATGACCAAAATAATTTCAAAATGTGGCACAGTACAGTGTAGTCTACAAAATGTGACTTACAAAGAATGTTGGGAAAAAGGCAGCTTTAATTTCTTTTTAAAAAACAAACTGTTGTCATCTCAGACTGAAAAGAACATAATTAATGTTCTTTCCTGACGTCTTAAAATACGCTATCTGCCACTCCATCTTTTCTTTCCCTTTTCTGATGTCACTTGGGAGACCGGTTTTCCTTAAAGTAGGTTTTCATGTTTGGGAGTCCTTGTTAAGAAAGATGGGGTATGGCAGAACACCTCGCAACTGTGTTACGGTCAGCCCTCAGAATAATAATTTCATTTCTGAGCACCTTCCTCAGCTAACTCCCAAGCTAGGCTTGTGAAGCACCGATGCCATCTCAAGACAATCTTTGGCTCATGTGTTTCCACTTAGAAGAAACAGATCTATTTCGAAAGTAACCCGTCCATAGAATATTACTGCAAAAAATTAGGATATTGGGTATCATACCTGATGTTTTGTTTGGCTGCTTGCTGTTGGAGCCCAAGTATTGCACTCTGTGCTGTTTGCGTTATACTAAACCATGCCTGAGTTTTGCTCTGACTGCTGTCCCCAGGGCCCTTATGAAGAAGAGATTCATATCTCATGAGATTACCCCACTGAGCAAAGAAATTAAATAAATAATGTTACTCTTTTAGTTCTGTCAAGTATAGTAGCTCACAGAAAGAGCTTTTAAAGGCAGTGTCAGCATGGGCTAGATACCGCATCAGTGCAGGAAAAAAAAAAAAAGACATCCTTTACAAGAACAGTGCTGCAAAATGAGGCCAATGTGAGCCTAATGGGTGGTGGAAAACAGTGAGCCTTTTTTTTCCCCTCACTCCCTAATGCAAGCCTGCAGGGGTTTATTTGCCAGTGTGTATGTCTTAGAGCAAATCAGCTTGCTGAAACTGTACTACAACAGGATCTCAAAATAAATCATTAGAGTAGTAGGCACCTTATTTGGGAACCAATCGGAGTTTGTGCTGGTTGTTTCTCCTTAGCAGCTTTAATGAATCCATCAACACAAACAAACTAGGAAATAAAGATCTTACAGTAGTCTCCGTTAGGATGAAGCCCACCAGATATCCAGGCAGGTCCTTCCACGTTACGATACAAGGCTTCTAAAAGACGGAAAAGGTTGTTATAATAATTTAGTCATGTGTGAGGAACCAGGAGAGCTAAAATGAGTTTAATAATATTGTGCTACTGTAACTTTAGAAAGAAACGTTCCCCAGAACAATTGCTCTTCTCCGTACTGTAGAAAATCTTGCAAAAGCCCACCTGAAATGTGTCTATCAACGTGCACTAACTCAGCCAGGTACAGTCAATTTCAAAATCTTCTATTACCTTTACAGAGGATAAGCTCTCCTTCCTTTTTATTTGTCCGCTAGCCCTTTCATTCAGGGCCTTGGACATAGATTTGTAATAATAGTTCGCAACATATTTCTGAAATGCATTATGACATTTGATCGGGTTTTATCTAAGAATCACAGATACTATGCCCTATCACGTAATTTCCAGCCTTTGAGTACAACAACCTCCCAATTATCTGTTGAACGCTATTCCCTATCTGGTGCTAGGACTCTGTTTCTGTTTCAGTTAACCCTTCAGTGCACTCCGAACGGACAGGACCTGGTTAAGCGTTAGAAAAATAGCATAATGGTATGCTGAGAAGAGGAAGAAAAAGGGTATAAGCTCAGCAAAACCATTAAGAAGGGGAAACCCTCTTGACAAGGGGAGGTCCCTGACTGTGTAAACGTGTGCTACCTTTATTGTAGCCCTTTTTCGTACCATATATTGTAACAAAAGAGAATATAATTATCCGATATTAAGCTTGCAAGTTAAACATAGTGAAAACGTTATATAAAATAGAATGTAGCTGTTTAAAAAAGCTACCTTGGTTTCTGCATTGGGTTTTTATATTGTTAATAAAATAGGAATACTGTTTTTGTGTGTGTGTGTAACATTCAAAGTCCTGTTTCCACCTTAAGATAATGAACTGTCATATACAGGCCCTTGCAGAGCTGATAAGTAAAAATGGAGGCAGTGGTTACAGCTACAGTGAACCTTTAGGTACCTGGAGCTCTGCCTGATGCATAGAGAAGAACAATTAAATATATATTTTAACTTTCAGTCTTTAAAAGGTAACAGACTTGAATTTTTATAGATATTAAAGTATTAAGCATATTTTAAAAGCTGTAAGAAATAAAACAAGTAAGAAACCAAGATGGGAACTGGAATGTAACTTTGGGATGTCATTATAGGCTGCTTTTACAGGTTTTCTGCGTACCACACTTTCCTCCAGAGGAAACTCAATTGACCATGGAAAAGAAAGAATTAGTACTTTTTAATGTAATGTTATTTACTCGTTCATATTCTGTAGTACCTCACTACTGATGAGAGATGAGTTCCAGCGGTGTATGCATGTTATAATAGGCAATATAAATGAGATTATAATAAAAGAATCCTTGATGATACACGGGGAATTAACAGACAGGAAACCATATAGAAAAGCAAGCATGTACTCAGAGAGATTAAGCACTGGATAAGTCTCTGCTGGAGAGGAACCACAAAAGTGGAGGTTGAATCAAACTCATCAAGCCTCCTAAAAATTTGCGGTAATCCAAAAAGCAAAACCCATGAGTCATGAACTTTATTTTATTTACTTTATTTTCACTCCTTAGAACTGTGTCCTTGAAATTCCTTTTGGAAGAAGTTTTTAATTCTCAGTCTCAGTGAAATGGTGTAAATTAGAGGTGTAAAAAAGGCTGGAATAATAATAAAAAATAATAATAAAATCAGATTTACAGTTCTTGGGTTATGAGATGGTAGAAAAATACAGTTTTTCTCCAAAATAGATTGTTCTGAATCTTCTGTGCAGATGTGATGCTTGAAGTGTGAAAAGAAGTGCCTTTGACAGGGCTGATATTCTTCCATTTTAAAGTATTTTAAAAATAAAACAGCACATTATAGATTATTTTAATGTATTTTAAAGTATGTTTAAAAAAAAAAAAAAAACGCTTTTCTATTAAGCTAAAGTTTCTTTTAAGTTATAAAGTCTATTTTAAAATTAAACCCAGGAATTCCAAGACTCCTGTACCTGTGGCACAGGTACTCATCATTTGTTATTTATACAGTGGGACTTTCCTTGGGATCAATCTTCAGGAAGGTACATCAGTGTGTGTCTAAACTTAAGAGTATCTATCTACCACTGAAGTCAATGGAGCTTAAGTAGGGGCTTAGACGTATACATGTTTAAGACCTTTCTTTAAATAGCAGGGCCATAATGTCAATATATGTGAAATATTTTAGAGAACTGGAAAAGGCAAAATACACGATTGAAAGACCCAATGAAAACAGGTGAAAAAAGTGATGTGTACTACTGTTATACAACTTTTTGTCTGTATTTCTGGTAGGTGCACATTTCTACAGATCCAGCTACTAGTTTGGGCCTGTGTGCTTTTTTTCTCTTTATTGACAGAGTATAAATAATACAAATGGTTGTGCATTGTATGATATAATAGCCGATCCAGCATGCCAAAGAGTTGTGTATTACAATGGACTCTATTACAATGTTATGTATACTTTCTGTGGTTTTACAAGCTCATGACATAGATAATTTCAAAACAATTAATAAACAAAAATTATTTACACAGCATTATTGTAAATCATTTTGAGGTTTTAAATGACTCGTACTTTCCATTGTAAGTGCCAGTGCTTGCTGCCCTTAGTAAATTCCTAGTAAAAACACTAGAAAATGTGCAGATGATTATTTAGGACAACATTTAAATACATTTTGGTGTGTACTGTTAACACAAAGCTAGGGTTACAAATGTTTTCACCCTGTGAAAATACACTTTAAGAGGGAGATAGTTTAAAAACTTCCTAGCATATTGTACTTAGATTTTACTTTAATTTCTAGGCGAAATTTTAACTACAACCACAGCTAGAAACTAGCCAGCAGGCTAGCCAGAGCTGGAGCGGGGATGAAGGAATACTGGACAAGAGATTGGAATTCCCTAGGAAAAGCTATCGAGGCTGGGAGCTGCAGAAGGAAAGATACCAGGTAAGGGACTGGGAGAACTGGCTGAAAAACTGGGGGGAGGTGGAAATGGTCTGGTGTGAAAAGTGAGGGCATGAAAGACAGAGATAGGGACGAGGAAAAAGAAGAGGAAAAATAAACTGCCTGAAGAAATACATGGAAACAAGGAGGTTGTTTAGAGAATGTGAAACCATAAAATGTCCAGCAGCCTGGGAGCTGAGACAGGGAGCAAGTATGCAGAACCTGAGTGCAGATGAGGTTTGAAGGAGGGAACTGGATCTTGAATGAGACTGGGAAGGGAGAACTGGATCCTGGAAGAGAGGTGTAGAAGTCTGAGGCAGGCACGTGTCTGTTGTATATAAATAAAGCTGGTATTTTATACTCCTTCCCTCGCTGGAGTGTCTGAGTAACTTTTCACATAAAAATTAATAGCAACCATAACTTCCCCTGGGTAACAGGAGGAGACCTTTCTTTATTCATTGAGTGGGGACTAGGCTAAGTAGTTTGGATTTTTACTTTGTGCTTTTTGTGGGGATAGGAAAGAAAACTCTTTGATCTGAGACTGTTTGGAATTAGTTTGGTGATACAACAAACCGAATGTCTCTTATAGTGGAAAATCTTTTTCAGGTGGTTCTGAAAGATGCCTGCAGTGTTGCTTAAGAACAATTATACTCTGGACTTGCACATTCTCCTTTGTCCTAGTGCCTTAAAAAAGGCACACTTCATCTCTGCTTTGTTTTGTTCTGGGGTCTGTAGTCTGTGCTGTTGCAAAGGAGGGCAGCTGCTGTGGTCTGTGATGTTAGTGGGGATGATGGTTTGTTAGCTCTCGTGCTAACCAGGCCCAATGCCTTACTCTGGTATTTGGAGCTGACTAGGAGCTGTCTGAAGGACTCAAGCTTTGAGTCCAAAAGCTGAGGCAAAAGTAAAATAAAAGTAAAAAAATAGTGTCAACAGGCAAAAGCCTCAGCTTTTGCTCCAAAACAAGAAGTTGTATATTTATTTATTTATTGTCAGTAACAATTTTGAAGCAGTATTTTCAGCTTGATACAATGAGTTGCAACTAATCCAACCTGGTATGAAAAATGCACTCCTTTCTCTGTCCAGACTGTCCGCAGCAAGATAAGAGTCTCCCAGCAGGGTGAAGGTGAAAGATAGTATTTTGGAAAACGTATGCTACTTGGATATAAAGCCAAAACATGTACGGGCTGTGAAAGCCTGCCTCTCGGAGCTAGATAGGGGCTGTGAAAGGTGTTAGAAACATCCGACAGCTCCTCATCTGAAGGTTCCCCTTTTCTGTCCAGTGTCACTTCAGTTTTCTTTGGCTCCAGCCACTCTCCACCCTATCCTCATTTCCTCTACCAACAGGGCCATGCTAGCAGCGGGCACTCTGGCTGCGGGTGAGGTACCATCGCTGCCCTCGGCGCGCTATTGTCAGCTAAACCAGCGGAATCCTCCTAGCTTAGATCTCTTGCGGGCGAAGGGCAGAGGAGCACCAACAGCCGTTGTGGTGCGTGCGACCGCCACAGGAGCCCTGAGCGCGACGCCCGCCTCGCAAACGCCACAGCCCTCGGGCCCCGCCCCGCGCGTCACGGGCTCCCTGCGCGCTGCCGCCAATCGCGGCGCCGGGGAGGGGCGGGGGGGGGGGGCAGCGCAGCGCTGCTGTGGCGCTCCCAGCTGCGCCCTGTCCTGCCTGCGGGCTGTGCCCGTCCTGCTGCCTGCCGCTTAAAGTTTGCAGCGTGCCGCCGTGCAGCTCCAGGGTCTCGCTCTGGCTGCCCGTTAAGGTGCTGTTCTCTCACAGAATAGTGCCAACAGGTCGGTTAATCCACTTCTGGGCTAAAATCCCCTGGTAGCTTCGATGACCTCGGCAGGGTCAGAGGGCATGGTATGCGTGCAGCAGCCTGCGTAGGGCAGCTCGCCGTGTGTACGTGAGGGCCAGTGTGCTGTGACCGCATACACCGTGCGTATGTGAGGACCACAGCGTGCTGTAGCAGGGCGCTGTGCTGCTGGCAACGCTCTGCTCCTCAGCAGGCTGGGTTACCCCAGGCAAATCGCTCTGCTGCCATGGCTCGGCTGTTCCTGCTGCTGGAGGCGGGTTGGGTGCCTGCGCACAGCTGCACCGTGCTGTTTATCGGTTGTAATAAAGACTTTGCGAATCAAATCCGACTTCTGTATCTCAGCCTAATTATCGATGTCAGCAGAAAACAAAGTGACTTTCCCTCGTGGCACAGCACCCGGCGTAACTGAGCAGCAGGGCGTGCTGGAAGCGCCTGCTAAATTCAGCCGCGTTTCCTCCTGAGGCTGCCACAGCCGGAGGGAACCCACAGGGCATCGAGCTGCCCCTGCCCTCCCGAGCCTGGCTTCGCAGCGGGCGGCTGGGCGGCCGTTACCCTGTGGCGGCCGTTACCCCCTGTGCGGCCGTTACCCGCCGCGCGCCCCCGCCCCGCGCGGCGCGTCTCGCGGCGTGCCTTTGTGTTTGTACACACGGCGCCCGGGCAGGCAGGGAGGGAGGGAGGCGGGCAGGCAGCGAGGGGGCGGGGCCAGGGGGCGGGGCGGCGCCTTCCCTCCATTGTGCGCCATTGGCCGGAGGGCGGGGAGGGGGCGGGGCTTAGAGGGGCCCTCCCCTCGCCAGGCGGCCATCTTCCAATTGTGCTCGCGGCCGCCGCCGCCGCCCGCAGCAGCCGCCGCAGCTCCGGCTCCGCCCCGCGCCCGCCCCCTCCCCGCCCTCCTCCTCCTCCTCCTCCTCCTCCTCCTCCCGCTCCCTCCCGCACGGCAGCCGCGCTCGCCCAGCGGACGGGGTAAGTCTCGCGCCGCGCCCCTCGCCCTCTCCCCCCCCCCCCCCCCCCCCCCCTCCACCCCCCGTCCCCCCTCACAAACTTTTGGGGGCCCGGCGGGCGGCGGCAGCCCCCGTCCCCCGCCTCCCCCCGCTCGGCCGGAGCGGCTCCCTTCCTCCGGCACCCCCCGGCCCCGCTTCCCGGGCCCTTTGCCCCCCGCTGGCCCCCTCGGCCCCGCTCCGGCCCCCCCCCCGGCCCCCCGGCTGCCCCCCGGGGCCGGTTTCCCCCCGCTGGGGGCCGCGCCGAGGCGGCTCCGGGCAGCCCCGGGTAACTCCGCCGCCTGCCTGCCTTCCCCTGCTCCCCACAGTTGTTGCTCAGCTTCACCATCTTGTCTCTTTTCTCTGGTCACCGACCATATTTTTTTTTTTTTTGCCTATTGCATAAAAAAAAAAAACAATAAAAACGGAAAGGAACGGGCCGAAGGAACGGCCCAAACCCAACGCGATTTTTTCGCTTAAACTTTTCCGCTGCCCCCCCCCCTCCCTTCACGGGTACCCGCACGCTTTGCAGCTCCTCGCAATTTTTTTTCGCCTTTTTTTTTTTTTTTTCGCGTTTTATTTTCTGCCTCCTTCTTCGCCGGGGAGGACTGGGGCTGCGCTTCGCGATTGTTTCCATCTTGTTCTGGGGCCGGCAGCCGACTTTGCCTCTGCGAGGCGCTTGGGAGCGAGGCGCCTTACGGGGTGGGGGGGGGGGGGGGGGGCAGCGCTGCCACGGACCAGCAGGCTCCAGGGCAGCCCCCCAAAACTTTGCCGCTCTCCTGCGCTTCCCCCCGGCCCCTTCCCTTCCTCCCCTCACGGCAACCACCGGGCTGTGGCTGCTCGCCCGCTGCCGGCCGGCGGAGCGCAGGGAGGAGTGTGTGTGTGTGTGGGGGGGGGGGGGGGCACAATTTGGGTCTGGCTGCTCGGGGCTGCCCCACGGCTCTGCCCCCTCCTCCGCCACCCCGGGGGAGGGATTTGAGCGGGGGGGGCTGCCCACCGCTTGCAAGCCCCCCTGGGGCGGCGTTTGCGGCACTTCACCGGCCGGCAGCGGAACCGCGGCCGCCTCTCAGCGCCCTGCAGCTGGAGGGGCCGCAGCCCGGTGGGCGCAGCGGGCGGTGTTATTGGGGGGGGGGGGGGGGGAGGGCGGTTGGGGGGCGGTTTAACGCCCCCCCCCTTCCCTTCCTCACGGGGCCAGCGGTCGTTACGCGGCTCGGGGGGGGGTTTTGTCGCCGCAGGTGTAAGGCAGCGACGTCGGCAGGAGCATGGCCCGCACCAAGCAGACCGCCCGCAAGTCCACCGGCGGCAAGGCGCCCCGCAAGCAGCTGGCCACCAAGGCGGCGCGCAAGAGCGCGCCCTCTACCGGCGGGGTGAAGAAGCCGCACCGCTACAGGTACCGCAGCGCCCCGCACCGGCGGCCCCGCGCCCCCCCCCCCCCCCTTCCCTTCCCCTTAATTACGATTTTTAATAATTAGCGTGGCTTTTCGGCGCTTTTAGCCGCTTAACCGTTCGCGCGCCGCGCGCTGCCGCCGCCGTTTGGGCGGTGCTGGGTGCGTGGCGTTTGTTCTGGAGCAGTGCGGGGGTTTTGCGGGGTGGTGCCACGCCAAGTTTATTGTCGCGGGGGGGATCTGCCGCTGTCCCCCCCCCGCGCTGTCCCCCCTCGCCGTGGAGGTGCAGCGGGCACGGCCGGCCACGGGGGGGCGCGAAACGCCCGCGGGTGCGCGGCGGCTTGGCCCCGAAATATCCACTCTTAGAAAAAAAAGGGAATAGTTTGTTAGGAGGAGAGGCGGATCTTTGCAACCGCGCTCCGATAGCGAAGCTCTCCGCCCGGGGAAGCCCTTCCTCAGCCCGGAGCAGTGAAAGTTGTGCAGCAATTTGGGGATGGTCCCGGGATAGGTGTGCGTGTTACCTGGGGAAAGGCACCAAGTTTGTCAGAGGAGGAGCAGGTTGGGAATAGTGAGCGTAACCGAAAGTTTATTGTGGGAGGCGTGAGGCTGAATTGACAGGGTAGGAGGCAGGTTATAAGGCTAGAGTTAGAAAGTCCCAAATTCCTGCAGAAATAATTGTGTTACCAACTTTTTGGGTGAGCTCTGTGCGTAAGTATATTGTCCATCAGAATTTGTAGCTCTAACGCCAGGAAATGGATTGGATACTTCTACTGATAATGCTATACAAAATATAAATTCTGTTACTTCCGAGAATGTTGCTGGTAGTTTATGTCAGCAGGGAGGAAGAACCAGATAATCCTTAGAATTGTATTGCTTGCCAGACTAATTGCTAGGAGGGTATCTCCAGTATTGTTGAACAAAGTAACTCACGGCAGCCTGCACCAAGACCACTAACGCACATCAGTGTAAGGTAGCTGACATGCATTACACAGCCTTTTGGTTGCTGTCAGGATATTTTACAGCCTGGACTTGTCCTGCAGGGATCCCTACTGGCGCTACTGGAAGTTCATACAGATTAGTGGTAAGAAATAGGGACCCATTGAAAGAGAAACTGGTTTCCTATTGTAGATGCTGGGATGCTTCTACACAGTACATGTGTGTGCTTAGTTTAGGTTAGATTACGAACCCATATGTTAAGGTGATGTAGAATTATGTTTTGAATACTAATTCTTTTTTTTTCTTTTCTTTAAATTATTATTTAATTTTAAAAGGCCAGGTACCGTGGCTCTCCGTGAAATCAGACGCTATCAGAAGTCTACTGAACTTTTGATCCGCAAACTTCCCTTCCAGCGTCTGGTGCGTGAAATTGCTCAGGACTTCAAAACAGATCTGCGCTTCCAGAGCGCTGCTATCGGTGCTTTGCAGGTAAGTGCTGCTGGGAGAAGCACCCTGCCCGGGTGGCAGTTTGGTTCTTGAGGAAGTTGCTAAAGCATGCATCTATCTGCTTTCCAAAAGAAGCTGTTATTGTAGGGACACAACTATTGCTATTGTAAATGCTGTAAAAAAGTGGCTCTCGCACCCTAAAAGCCAGAGTTCTAAGGTAGAGGAGGGCTCTGCCCCCTGCCCCGTTGGCCAGAATGTTTCTATGGCTAGCCCTAGCTGCTCTGGATGGGTGGGCAGAGCTGCTGTCAGAGGGGCTTTGACATGAGGGATGCACCCTCACAAGCATCCATTGCTCACAGTTGATGTGGTGATGCCCTACAGTTACCATAGCTAAAATAGCACAGTGGCAGGTCAGCAGCTTGTTAAAACAGCTACAAATGTGATTTTGTAACCAGCTACCCCAACTCTTCTCCAGGTGACAGAAGAGTTAATTTAATAAGACACGTAAGATAAATCTGTTTCTTCTGTCCTCAAGCATTGTTAGAGTTCTTACCTTTGGAAGAGAGGAAAGCGTCACTGTGTAGAACTTTCTAGTCAATCCAAATGGAGGTCTTCATTTGAAAAATAAAGAAAAACAGCTTGATGAGCCACACCTGAATGTGGCTGAGTGGTTTTGTGTCAAGTACTTGATAATAAACACATTTTCTTATATGTTAGTTAAATAACTGACTTAAAATACATTGAGGGTGAAGTATTGATTGCTCCTTCTGAGCAAAAATCTTGGCAGTGTAGCTTAGAATCTAGTGTAACCTACTTAGAACTTGATATCCTTGTTAAAGTAGTTGTATGCTTTTGCTTCCTCTCGTCTGACAACTGATGGGCTCCAGCTGTGTAGTTGTACTTCCTAAATACGGTGCCCAAAAGTTTAATCTCGTGGCAGATATTTAGCATCTAAGGTGCCCTCCAAGGCTATGGAGGAACATCATGGAATTAAATGCTGCATTTCTTTGTCATGAGAGAAATATACACCTGATTTGAAAGATTGTTCCAAAACCTATCTGTAATTATAGAATATATTATATCCAAACACAGCTATATTTTTCTGATTCATGGCTTCCACTTTGGCCAAAATGTGTGCCATGATGTCCTGTAAACTTGCACACATGCTGTGCTTCAAAAGGTGACTGTATTTGTATGGCTGCTGCTTTTGCTTTTAGTTGGTGTTCTGATGTCATTGCTGAGAGTGAATGTTAGTTCTTAAATTGTGAGGTTTATCCGTGTTTTGGTTTTTGATTTTAAATCAGGAACTGCATGTTAAGATTTAGTCAGTAGTAGATTCAAATTCAGAATGCTAGCTGGAATGTTCCTGGTTTTGTGTTAAGCAGTTGTTAGAGAAGCTGTTTGTGTAATATTAGTACTTGCATATTTTCAAGGAAAAAAAAAAGCAACCTTTTAACTCTTCTAGTACCATGTTGTTCATGCTAGTATTTAGTGAAGTGTCTTAACTTTTCATGTAGTGAATTAGCAAAGCTGTGATAGGATAACTTATGGCATATGAAATGAATTAATACTACAGTTAGCATCTGCTGTAGTAAAATTTTTTTTCTTCAAATTAAAAGTTCTATGTAACCTAATAAGTTGATTTAGTGGCTCACACAAGCTGTTCTTTTGTACATATTCTAGAAGTGTGGACCTCAGCCTTCCTTCTGGAAGTGAGCCCCATTGCTTCTGTCTTTCTATCCAAAGTGCGTGCTGTGTCCTGTTCTGCATCTGATAGTGACATGCTTCTTAGGAGGCTGCTAGGTGTTAGAATTCTGAATCAACCCCAAAACGGGTAAACTATGTGCTAGGCTTAATACCAGCTGAATTAACATGAGCTAGAACTCAGTCCAGCTGGGCACCTGTCTTAACCCCAGATCCTGTCTGCAGTGGTTTAGTAACGGGGACAGCACAGTGATCAGGGTTGTAGTTTTCCTAGCAACAGGACTTGTCCTTTGCCCTTCCAAGGTGCTGGCCGTGTGATTCTCACAGATGTGAGAGCCTTCTGTGTAGCTGGGGGCTGTGACATCTGTGCCCCAAATAGACTGGTGATGCTTAGGGAGGAATAGGGCATAGGATCATGAAAAGTGTCTAATGGTAATTCTCAGACTGCTGTTCTGCTTTTGGTGATTCAAAAAGTTTGTGAATCAAAGGTGTTGTACCCTTGTACCTAATAATTTCTGGTATGTTTCTGTTGTTAGTTTGTGATTTTTGAATTAAGCAACCTCTTCAGTAGCTGCAGCATCCTACATCAAGGAGCTGTGCGTTGTGAAGGAATATCTGCTCGTTTCCTTAGCACCCAATTTTACTAGATGCTCAGTAGCTCTTACTTTGGAAGAACAGAAAAGTAACTTAAATGGTGCAACACCGCCTTTAAAAAGAGAAGTTCTTAAACAAACTCACCTTTTGATAAGATGATCCCTTATCTGTGAGAGTGCTGTCACAATATTTATTCAGTTGTGTTCCAGAGGATGTCCCTCACTAAATGGTGGTAATACACAGCTTTGACATAGAATAGTATTTGGTGGTTTGTAAGAAAATGGAGTCTTTTATTTTTTAACGATCTAAAACTTTCTGCGTGTATTAATAAAAATAGAAGCCTAAACGTAATGCCATCTTATGTTGTACTTTGAATTCTTTTTTCTCCCTTATATTCAGAGAGTGAAAGTGTTCTTAACTCTTTTGTTCTATACTAGGAGGCAAGCGAAGCCTACTTGGTTGGCCTGTTTGAAGATACCAACCTGTGTGCTATCCATGCCAAACGTGTCACAATCATGCCAAAAGATATCCAGCTAGCACGCCGCATACGTGGAGAGCGTGCGTAAACTTCACCACGATGGGTTTGTCATTCTTGAAGCAAAATATTCTTCCTGTTATTGGTAGTAATGAACGTTAGATATTTTTTCCATGGGGTTAAAAGGTACCTAAGTATATGGTTGCAAATGGAAAAATAGGGGACAGAATTGGTATTGGCAAGTTTTTTTCCATTTTCATTTGTGTGTGGATTTTTAATATAAATGAGGGGACATAAAACATCGATGCAGGCAAAAAAAAAAAAGTCTCAGTGAACAAGTTTCAACAATTCAGCTTTATAAAAATTATAAATAAACCTGTCAAATTTTTCTGGACAATGCCAGCATTTGGATTTTTTTTAAACAAGTAAATTTCTTATCAATGGCAACTAAATGGTGTTTGTAGCATTTTTATCATACAGTAGATTCCATCCATTCACTATACTTTTCTAACTGAGTTGTCCTACATGCAAGTACGTTTTTAATGTTGTCTGTCTTCTGTGCTGTTCCTGTAAGTTTGCTATTAAAATACATTAAATGATGCCTGGTTTTAGTCTTGATTTTTAAATATTACATTCGGGTTATATTTGAGTAAAAAGTAATCAGCCTATCTGGATAAATCTTCTTACCCCTTTCCTTTTTCTCTTCCATCTGTGGCCCAAATACATATAGTAGATTTAGGAAAGAAACACAGTTGATACTACCTTGGCTGAAGTACTGTATATGTAAGGTTATGTGTTTGTTTGTTTGTTTTTTTAAGAGGTTAAAATCTGTCTACTCCACATGAAAGCAAGTTTGGTATGTGTATATTGCTGCCTAGAGTCTGGAGCTCAACTGAGCTTTATTACTTAGCCTTTTCTTAGCACTGTAGCTTTGTTGCTGTTTAGATTCTTCTCTTATTTGAATTAATACTGAATTTGGAACCTTTTCTCTTTTTGTGCCTCACTAGACAGTGCAGTCAGTATAAGTGGTGGGTTTTTTTGTTTGTTTTTGTTTTTAAATTATTATTAAACCTTTGCACTCCATTATCTGGTTTCTTGATTTGTAGGTATTCACTTTCTTGGTTGACTACCTCCTTTCTTTTTCAGTAACACCCTCTAGGATGTTGGAGAGCTTAGCCCACATAACTGGTTGTGGTTTGTACGCTCCAATCAAAAAGACACTTTTGTAATGTTTTTGTTAAAGTACTTTATAGAAGCAGTACTTAGACATGAATGTACACTTAAAACCTACTATTTTTTGATGAAAGCTCCTGCAAAGAAGTTTACTGCTGAGATTGTCAAAACATGGTTTAAATTTTTCACCTGAAACTGGGTTAAAGATTCTGATGGGCCAATCTGAAAATGAGTTATGTGTTGTATTTCTTGATAGTTTTTGCTGATAATGGAATGAGTTACAGAGAAGAAAACACATAGGCAGTGAATGGATGCAAAGATTCCTACAAAGCTTATTTGCTGCTAACTTCTTTGAAGAAGGTCTGAGTAAGTTCTAAACACATGAGTGAAGTTGTCTGAATGTTTTTAAAGAGGATTAATAGAGGTGTATATCTGCTTTGGCATCTAGATCAGAGTCAAAGATTACAGAATAAATCACATTATTCATAATTTGCTGTCTGCCAGGGTTGTGCCATGTAGAGTTTGTTTTAATGGAGTAGTTTGTCACAGAGAAAACTAGTGCTAGACAAAATGTGACTGCACACAGTCACATTTGATGCCAAACAGTTCATAGCTTTGAAGTAAAAACTAAGGAGAATGTGTCCTGGAGCATCCTAAATGGCAAATATAAAAGGTGTACAACTGAGATTTAACTGATTTGAGACGTCACTTCTATTAGGTTGATAACAGCTCTGTTAAACTTGATATAAATGCATTTCAATATACCAAGTCTGCAGGTATTAAATACTATTTTGTCCTATATCTCAGAATTGTTTCATGCATCAATCAACAATGCTGCAACCATTCACACAGGTAATAAAGCTGTAGATTTTTTTTTTTTTGATAATGTGGAATTGTGAAGTATTGACAAAAGAACTTAAGTTTTTCTTTCTTGTACATATATTAGAAAATCAAATCTAGAAATTCTGGTATACAAATGTAATACCGAGTTTCTCCCTTTAAAAGAGAGAGTTGGGATGAGAATGCAATGACAGTGCAGGTAAATTGTTCAGTGCAGAAGAATTCATAAGGGAAGACCAAGAGGATCAGGAATTAGGCAGCTGACAATATTGAAGCATGCAGTGCTACACCTACAGCTTAGGGGTAAGCATTGCTTCTCTGAGAGTGTTCTGACAGTTGTGGTCCTAGAGATACCATGTGTATTGATACCAAGTGTGTTGTCTTGTTTTTATCCCTGTGAAATTTTAGGGAACCACCTTTCTGCTCTTCACTTGTCTTTTCAAATTTGGTGAATTTTCATTCTTCAGAGATTTTTTTCCACTGTGCAACGGAACAAATTACTTAATCTCTTTCTTACCACCTGCCCCAAGTGCATATTTTGTCTTTATTGTGCAGCAGCATGAAAATGGGAACAGTTGTCAGCTTTCAAAAAGAATTGCTTTTTTCATCATATTTTGCCAGAGGTGTCAAAGGTGTCAGTGTAATTTTGGATGCATCTTCTAGTCAATGCTGTTCAGCTAGTGTTAATGGAGGAAGGAGAGTACAAAAGGTGACTTTCCTTTTTTTCTTCCTTTTTGCTTTTTTTTTTTTTTTTTTTAATGCTGAGAGTTTAGTTGTTTGGGATTATATTTTCCAGCAGATTTTGAAGCTATCTGTCTGTTGGCATAACTTAACCAGAGATGACAGTTCATTTGCCAGGCGTGGGAGTCTCAGAAACAGGCTTTGCAATATAGAAAACAAAGCAGAAAGATGGGGTTAATACAAAAGCCGCTGGAGATAGATGGACCTTCTGTGGTACCTGTTTAATCAGCTTCTTTTCCTTGTGTAATAGCATTCCCACAAAAATGTTTATGGAAGGTGGTGGAGGAACAGGAGGACTGCACAGCACTCAAGATCGAGGATTAGGGTATATATACGTGGATCATTAGAGAAGGTACAGTGCAGCATGTTATTTAGATTCAAGTTTTAAGCTGCAGAAGTGATGCTGGTGCTTCCCATAGTAAGGATAGTAGGATTCTGCTCCCTGGGATGAAAAGGAGGTGCTGACAAAATAGATGTGATGCAGTTACGTGCAATAGCGTGTTCTAAAAGTAACCGGAGATTTGTGTTTTGATTGCATCAATCTTCTTTCACACATTGCCACACATCCACCATGCTGTTTGATGGGAGTGAGCAATAGCTGTTGGTGGCCCTGTTAGTTGCCTGCATATGGAGGTTTGGGTATCAGCTGGAAGGAAGTTCAGCCTGTGCTGCAAATTCCTCAGGCATTCACCAGATAGGTACTACAGCTTATCTTTTCACTCTCACTTGCCTGGGCTGCTTCCACTGAAGCTGGCAGGTGGGGAAATGAGTTGTGTGGGGAGGTAGCTGACCCACAGGATGTCTGCTACAACATTTTGTTGCTCTTGGGTGCCCTAATTGTTCTTTTGATAAACAAGGGGTCGTCCTCCTGGAACTGTATATGACTACTTATTGGGCAAGATCATTTTTGAGGAAACTACTGACAAATTTTAATGCATTTTACAATGATTTTAAGTTTTGATTTCAGAGTTGCAAGCTTTTCTTTGGCCAGTTTTGCAAGCACTGTTCATAATCTTACAAGAGTCTTAGCATCTACAGTTACCATGAGTTGAGGAAATTTTAAAAATGTGAATTCCTATTAACTTCTGGCGTATGGGAACAGTGGGAAAAGGTGAATACCATTAAACTTGAATATGGGCTAATGTAACAGTGACAGAAAGAGAAACCCACTTAACTCACACATGCTGCATCATCTTTTTACATGCAAGAGAGATATAATGCTGATGTAAAGCATCTGCATTCTGTGGAAGAAATGGCTTCATTTTTTCTTTCCTGTCTGAAAAAAAATAGATTGAACTTAGTTCCTAAAAATAGTTAGCTTTTTTCCCCTTACCAGTTCTACTGTTTCCTGGGCAATTCAATTACAGCTGAGATCTTGAATATGAGAAACAAGTTGTGGTCACGAGGAGCAGTTTGGGTGGAGGGATGGAAGTGACATAGCTTGCTACATGTTACTGGCAGGTGTTCAAAGGTAGATCACCTGTTTAAGACTTTGTTGCATGCATGTCAACATTTGAATGCCTGGATTACCTTGTGAAGCATTTATACACACGATACGTGTATGCGATGAACTGTTTTTTAGGCCCTTGTTTTAGATTTTTATGTTAACAGCTGTATTTACTTGCATTTTTTTCAAGAGTAAAACCAAAAGATTTTGTAAAGTTGAACACTGTCTCAACAACACAAAGCAGTCATGCCTACTAGAAACTAAAGTGAATGGACTTGGAAATATATATATATTTTTTTAATCTGAAGAGGCTGTGGTATTTTCTGACCTGGATAATATGTCAAAAACAAAAGCAAAAAAAAAAAAAAACAAAACACAGAAGCAACCAACCAGAAGAAAACATAACACCTAGAAAAAAAAAATGCATCTATCAATAGTAGAACTAAAAGCGTCCATTTTGGTTGTATAATCTGACCTGCTTAATGTATGCTGTTGAATTTCATCAGATGGAACCTAATCCAGTTCATGTTGTCTTTTTGAATTTGGAGATGGATCTAGCAGTCTCTAAAGACTTGCTATGAAAGTGTGCTCTGAAAGCATCTCTAGTGATTATCTGGTTTCTGTTTGGTAGAGCCACTATCTGATAGTTAAATAAGGCAACAAATTGCTCTCAACAAGAAAATAAATCCCCAAACTAAGATTCATCCCATCTGTTTTTTTCATTCATACCCCCTGTTACCTTGTTCCTGGCCCATGCATGGGGATTTTAATTTATTTATTAAAAAAAAAAAAAAAAAAAAAAATTCAGATCCTGGTAGGAGGCTAGGTACCATCTCCTCTTCATTTGAAGATTATCTATGGAGAGTATTGCATAATTGTGAGGAGATGGGTTTGGGAATGCTCTCCTTTGCAGCGTGCCTAGGGCGTAACTTTCTGCCTTTTCCTTAATGGTGATGCTTATTGCCCCTCTGCAGCAGTAACACTGAATATCAAGATGCTAAGGCAAAATCTCATAGAAATGAGGCTGGAGCTGAAGGCAGGTACAGCATGTGCTGTCATTCTTGAGTGGGAAACAAGCCTAGATTACTGCCCATTTCTCTTGATAACACATTTGTAGGCTTATACTTAGCTTGGGGTTTGAGATGTGCACGTGTATTCTCTGCTGCGTTGTCCCCTGCCAGCAGCATCCCCCTCATCTCCTGCTGGAGGCAGGCAAGTATGAGCTCTAGCACAGCAGGGGTGCTTTATGGTGCTGGAAGCTCCTGTGAAGTCAGAAAGATTTGGGGGGGGAGGGGGGAGAAGGCAAAGACAGAGAGAGAGAAAGAAGAAACAAAAAGCCATCCCTACAGATCTGGAAAACACTGATGTCTTTTGCAAGCATTTGGACCGTGCATTCCTTTCCTCTTACCTTGACATGAATGTATCTTCTCCTCGCTGATGGTGAGTATAATGCATATCTTGATCTTCTGGACTGCTCCGAGTGGACAAAGACAACATTGCAGCCATCAGGTGGGAGATGCTTTGTTCTTCCCCTGTGCTGGGGGAGGCGGCATGGAGAAATGATATCTGCAGTCCTGCTCTGAACATGTAACTGCCCAGCAGCTGGAGCTTGGTCAAGCAGCTTGTGGGTGGGAAGGCTCCTAGGCCAGCACATGGACGTGGGTGCTGCTGCATGAGGAGCACAGGTTCTGGAGAGGAGCTCCAGATGGGTGTATCCCCAGGACTGCCTTCTGCTAAGGAGCTGTGCGTCACTACATCTAAAGGCTCAAGTGGCTTCAGTCTTCCTGCCAGCTACTTTGGGTCTGGGAGAGCTGCTAGGCACAGGTACGCATAGACCTGAGGCTTCAGGCTTTGGCTTAGCCACAAAGCAGGTGGAGAACTGTTAGAGGCAGCAGCACAGGCCTCCGGGTGTGAGCTTGCCAATGCACCTCACCCAGCGGGCCCACCTGCAGAGGTGTGCAGCTGATGGCTCTTCCATCTGCACCCTGCTGAGGCCGTGAGCACAGCTCCGAGGAGGCACCTGGAGAGATGCTGCTGTGGGTGCACCCCTGGCTTCCAGGAGCTGAGTTCCCACTGGGCAGCAGGGCTGTGCCAGATCCCCAGAGCTGCAGGTAGCGGTGCCAGCTCTGGGAGCAGTCCCAGAACTGTTGCCCAGAAGCTTTGCCCTGCTGCTGGCTGGGGCTGTGCTAGAGGGGGAGCTCAGCTGCTTCCTAAGGTGTGTAGCAGAAACCAGGATAAAGTTATAAATGGTGTGGGGAGGAAAAAAAAAAAAAAAAAAAAAGCAACTGCAACATTGTCTGCTTCCTGCAGCCCCCATTTTCACGCCCACAAGTGCAACAATGCAGTAGTAATAGAAATGAACAGTAGTGTTTTGTTTTGTTTTTCTTGATTGAGGAAGGTGGATTGATTTTCCTTTAGTGGTTTAGGTGTAGTTTTTTTTGGTTTTGTCCCCCCCATACTCCCTGTCCCCTCCCTCCATCCCTATGATGAAGAACTCCTTCCTGCTGCCATTCTCTGCCAGCTGAAATGCTTTACACTGAGAGGTGCTTGGACTTGTTTTGGAGTTACAGACCTGGCTCTTTGATATAACAGCCAGCTAGCGAAGTTAAGAGGTGTTTTCTCTGTAGTGTCAGCTTGAAACCTACCAGACATCAAATCCCTCTAGAGGAGGACACATCTGCTCAGGAATCTGATCTCATTGCTGCTGTATAGATTCCCCAACTAAATGGACCATTTGCTTTCATGAAAGTAATTGCTTTGAATGCTGTGGGAGAAGAAGCCAAAGCCACAGACAGTATCAAACCTGCTAGTGTTTATTCAATAAATTAATAAAATAAACACTAATAGGGGAGCATTGAAGTTCACAGCAGTGAAGTAATTTATTTTTAAGCCTTTGTGGCTACTGCTAGCATTGAACACCACACAGTCGCTGCTCTCCATAATACAAAAAACCTGGCTGCCCGTGCGGATAGCAGTCATACTGCACCCATGAGCATAGTGGAACCCAGGCACAACAGCTCTGTAGAGCCGTATCTGTTCCCATCCATGCTGGCGAGGAGCTGCTCTGCTTCCACCACAGCTACGTGAGCAGCAGGAGGTGCTGGGCAATGAGATGCTGATGCCGAAGGAGGGCTGGTAAAGGTAGATTGCCTTAGGTTTACTTGGTAACATTGCCTTGTTTATATATATATTTTTTTAAAGGAGCAAAAGTGGATTCTTCATGATGAATAATTTTTACAGAAGCACAGCTGTTAAAGTAACACTGACAAAACTTTCAAGTTTTTTTTGCCTTTACCTAGGCCACAGCCAGCAGTGCGTGTGCAGGCACTTCTCAGAATGTGACGTGCAGCAAAACGGAGACCTGTGGCTGCTCTCCCTTGTGCATCCACACGTGCACTATTGCATTTTCCATCTTCTCCTCACCCTCCTATGAGAGGTTATGTTTGCAGCTTTGAGGCAGCTGCAGCCCTAATGACTAAGTCCTTTCTCATCTATCTTTCACTAAATGCCAAAATAGTCCATGTTTGCATTTAGATTCCAGCATTTGCTTTGCAAACAGCTCAGAGTTGAGGTTCAGATCTCAAGTTCCAATCTGCAAAGATGTGCAACACGAGGAAGGGAACGGGACACAACAAATGCCCCATTTCAGCAGTCTCCTGGCTTTATCAGGCATCGTGCAAAGATCTGGTTCCTCCTAATGCCAGCAAAGGTTTTGTTGAGTGGTTATGTGCTTTACTGCCTAGTGAATGAAGATGGATCCAACGCGGCACCAGAACTATCTACATTTCCCTCTGAGGAAAATACACGCCCATCCCTTTCCCCAAGATGGAGCTTGTTCAGCTTTCTCCCTCTGAGTCCACGTCCCTCCCCATGCAAGTGAGAAGAAGGCCGTGATGTTAGCTGAAGCTGTTAGCCCTATGCCAAGGGTATTTTTCAGTCCAAAAAATTAATAAGGTAAAATGTGGTAGGATAAGTGTTTCAGTTCTGGACTTCCAGAAAGGTACAACACAGAGATAAAATCAAAGCTCTGCTGGTGTGCAAGGAAGGAGCTGAGGCAGGACTGCAGAAGAGGTCCCTTTTGGGCAGCTAGCTGAGAGCAGAGTATTCCTGCCGATGGGAAATCTGCTTTCAGCAACGATGCTGAGCTCCCTGCTGCTCTAAATGTTAGTGTGGATGTTAATAATGATATCACTACATTTCTGAACAGCTTCAAGCAGCAGGAAGCACATCCACCTTATTTAAAAGCAGCTGAATAAATGTATTTTGTTTACTGGAATGTCACAATGCTCTTCTGGCTATCAGACCCATCGCTGGCATCACTGGTGTTGGTTCCTGCAGCTCTGCTGGGTGAAGAGCCACACGGTGCTGATGTCAGCAGCCAAAATGGGTTTTTAAGTGAGAAACTCACATCTTTGGCTGCAGATTTTGCAGACTTCATGACAACAATCACCCAGCGATAGTTGAAGGCTATTACTTTAAACATGTATGTTTTAACTACAGTTAATTGATTCTCATGGGAAATTAGCATGCAGTGAACCACTTACTATCTATTTATCATTACTTTTTGCTATGTGAGATCAGCTGCCTGGTGCACTGATAGGTGGCTCTTCTCCTACCTTGATGTCTGCTGGTCTCAGCTGTTCTGTAGGTGCTGTGTAGGACCTGCCTCCCCGTTTCCTGTAGCTGCTTTCATTTTGCTGCCTGGCTGCTGAAGGCAGAGCCATGTGCATGTCCCCAGGCCGTGTATCAAAGCCAGACTTCCCTTGGCCGTGGCTCAGGACTTGCTCTGCCATAAACCACGAGCAGAGCATGCCCCTGCTTGGCTGGTGTGTTGAGCAGATGTTTAGGATCCAGTCTGAAAAAGCTGGAAAGCGAAAGAAGCAAGATGCAATGATTTCCTCTCCATCCTAACAGATGGTAATGCCCTTGCAAACCTTCTGCATTTGCAACGCCAGCCTGTGAATTCAGCATTTGCAGCTGTTCTGGAGGCAGTGGATGCATTGCACAAACGGTGCCTCCCAGGTTATGTGAGCGTGTGTGAGGCTGAAAGGGGTGGAGAGGGCTGAAAGGATGCTTTGGAGCCACCCAAAAAATACTGCAAGGGTCTGCTGGAAATCTAAGGGTTGCTTGGCTCTGTCACATCCAAGCCAGCCACTTTAACCTCTCTGTTCTTTGTATTTATTTCTCACAGAAGCAGCTCAGTCTTCATGATTAGCTCATTACCTGCTGTTGCTGCTGTTCTCCAAGGCTAAACTAGATGGCTGTGGCAGAAATACAGCCCTAAGAACAATTGTGCCTCTTGGTCCTGTTCCGTGTCCTTCCTTTGCCCCTGCACATGGACATCAGGAGTGGGAAAACATGCAGACATTGTGGGTGACATTGGTGGTAGGGGGATGGTTGGACCAGATGATCTTGGAGGTCTCTTCTGGCCTAAATGATTCTGTATGATATTATTAATGGGGGAGACTGTAACTTCTACAGGACCTGGCTGTGCACTGCCAAGATGAGGTGACCTGCTCTTCTCCATCTGGGAGAGGAGCAGAGCTGGGAGCTGAGCTGGTGTTCCCCATTTTTCAGCCCTGTTGCCCTGAGGTCATCCTTCCTTTGTGCCAGGTTAACCACCCCCCGAGCCCACTCATGAAAGCATTTGTTTGACTAATCCCTCCTGTTCCTATTTAGGCTGCTTTGAGTGCATGGATGATGTCTGCATATGTACAAGAAGGGAAGACATCAGCCAAAGCTACACCTGGTGGCAAGCAGGAGAACTGAGCAGGTTGTGGTGCTGGCTTCACCCTCACCACCCTGGTGCTACTCAGCTGTGAGCGTCCCGGGACAGAACGTGGGAGGGTGATAGGGCACTTTTCAGGCTGCTACAGAATAAATCCATCACTTACCAGACCCAGTTGATCTTCATAAGGAGAAATTGCCTTTCATGCACAGCACAACAGTCACTGCAACGGGATGCTCGTGGCAAGCATCATCTCGGGGCTGCGTCAGGCAAGAAGTTGACATTTTGCACAAGAACAAACTTCACTGGGCCGATTTTCTTCTCTCAGCAGCTGAGAAAATCAAAGCACACTACTTGGGGCAGCAGCTGAACCGTGCTGTGCGATGCCTTTTGCAGGTGCTTGATGCCTCAGCCCGCGGGGTTGTGCTGGGTGCACGGGGCTGGACCCGTAGCCCAGCCCTGGGGGCAGCACTGCCCTCAGCTTCAGCTCATTCCTGGATCTCCATGTTGCAGGGAAAGGACAAACGTTTCACAAGGAAAAAAGGGGAAAATGCCTCTCTGATCGATTACTTTGCTAAAGTAGTTGAAAATTGCTCCTGCCCATTACACATCTATTCTGGGAGCAGAGGCATGGAGCGATTCAGCGAGGCAGTCAGATAGGCTGTGCTGTGTGCCCATTTTTTGCCCTTTTTTTTGTTCCTTTAGCAAAAAGACAAAAAGCACGGGGGGTAGAGGGCTCGTCTAGGAGGAGATTTGCCCAGGGCACGGTGACAGTGAAGAGAGGAAATGGGCTTCTTATACACAGGGGGGAAAAAAGTAATTTTAGCCTGTGCAGCTAAATTTCCAGAAGTGCTGCACACCCGGAGCTGCGTGAGGCTTTCATGGGAGCTTGTCAGTCTGGCAGCACGGCCAGGGAGGTGACCATCTCAGCACCCACCAGCCTGCCAAACTGGCAGCTGGGGCTGGAAAAGAAGAGAAGATTTGGGGATTTTGGGTAGGGTGGGAGAGAAAGCGAGGGGGTTTGCCCAGCAGGCAAAGCTCAGCACCACGAGACCTGGAGCCCTTCCTGCCTCTGAGTCCTGGCAAAGGAAAACAAGGCTGAAGGCTGTGGTTTCTGGTTGGTATGCTTGAAACAAATCAACAGAAATAATATTTGGCTGACTGAGCGCTGCCGGGAGCGTGCCAAGTCTTTCATGTGGGAGGGCGGCTGTGGTGCTCGGTGTGCTCTGGGTCAGGGATGGCAGCTCCCGACGGGATGGGGTGGGCAGCGACAGGCAGGGGTGGCCCAGAAACTGCAGGCATTGGCCTGGGCTTAAACAACAAAAATAAAATAAAATAAAATAAAATAAAATAAAATAAAATAAAATAAAATAAAATAAAATAAAATAAAATAAAATAAAATAAAATAAAATAAAATAATAAAATAAAATAAAATAAATACCCCACTACATGGCTTGGTGAGACAGGCCAGGGGAAAGCTCCTCAGTTTAGTTAGGTGCTGTGGCAGAACAGCCCCTGCAGCCGCTGGATGTCTCATCCGTGTCTCCAGGGGGCAGCTCTGACTCCCCTCTGCCCACCCCACGTCGATCCTGTGCCAGCTTCTGGTCATCCACATGGTGACGGATTTTGGTGAGGAGATGGCTTTCCTTTTCACCCATCTGTGTTTGCTCACTCGGCTGTCTGGCTGACATCCTGTCGGGTGTTGCATTAGCACCCATCATCTCTCCCACCAGTGATTTTGGGTTGCAGTTTGGGTGTTCCCAATGCGTTTTCCTGTGAAATGCCCTGCCATTCTGTGTAACCTGAATGTAAGCACACAGAGGCTGACAGGGGAAGATGAGAAATGTGGCAGAGATGTGTGTGTGGGGGGCAGAATTTGTATCAGAAAGATGCACAGTAGTGCCTATTTTAGGGGTTTTGTGCTTCTGCTCCTCATCATCCCATACAAATACATCTCTTTAAATGGGCATCAGCTAAGAGGAAGCACATACGTTCTCCCATTAAAGGCTTCCCATGCTGTAAGCCAATTTTCCCAGCGCTATAAATTGTTCCTATAAAAGATGCTAACTCTCCCTGCCTCTCTTTAATAACCGGGTGTCACAGCGACAACAACACTGTCACAGTTCACGCCAGGTCTCTAGTTCCCCTTCTGCTTTCCTCCTGGGGGCAGAGCATCCCCACACAGAGGTGGGTGCCTCACTGGGGACAGCAGGGAGCGCTGGGGATGGGGAGGGGAGGGTGCTTGGAGAGAAACTGGCCCCAGGGGCAAAGGCAGTGGCAATGGGGCTTGAAACAAACTATTAGTTGTCCTTCTGAAATGTAGAGGTATTATTTGGTCACTGAAACCCCCAGGGCCAGCAAAAGGGTGGCTTTTGGTTGTGGTTCACCTTTTCTCTCTTGGATGCATGGCTAGGTGCCTCAGGGGTCGTGTGGGAGGCTATAGGTCGGGGAGGATCTGTATGTCTGAGGTCAGTTGCATTTTTACACTCAGAAATGGGACTTTAAAAACATGCTCAGCCTCTTTGCTGCTCACTGCATGAAAGAAATGGGGAAAAATTTAAAATCACCATGCATCTCATCCATACTGTACCACACATTTGGCGAGCAAACAGCCCACACCCTGCCCGGGGCCAACTGCCCTCATATTGCTCAGTTGAGTCTGGATTTCTTACAGGAGAGCAGATTTCCCTTTCCCTAGGTCCTGCCTCAGCATCTGTGAATTTGAGACCCTTCAGCTGCGACATGGTGATGATTCCCCACTGAGACCAGCCGTGTTATGTTATGCTGTTGCAGTAATGCATGCCCAAGCATTTGCACGGTGACAGCTCTAATGAAATAGTTTTCTAACTGTGCGTATAACCTTGTCACAATCCTGATCAACTAATGCTGCCAAAAAAACTTTTTAACTAGCTAAAGCGTTAGCCATTATTGCCTTACAGCTTGTTAATATTTAGGTGTATACAATGGGACTGAAGTAACTCCAGGAAGGTGGACATGCTTATTGCCCTAGCTGTATATTTGGCTCTTATGGGAGGGAAGGGGGTGATATAAATAATTCCAATAAATTCATCAGTTCTTCTTGTTACACCTGGAGGAGGGCACAGAGAAATCCCATGTATGAGCATGCTTAACAAAACAACATAGGGTTGTCTAAGTGGGGTCTTTCACCTGCACATGCTAACTGCCTACTGTCCAATGTATGAAGAAAATAATGAAAGGATTAATCCCATGTCAGGGGCCGGCAAAAATCATGTGGTGTAGTGTGTTGGCACGTGGCTGCACTGACAGAGTCTGATAGAAATACAGAACAAGATTGAGTGGTGTCTTCTCACACCCTTTTGTTGGCACACTGCCTTTCACGTGTCCCCATGCCCTGAAGGCAGCATGCTAGCCCACAATTGACTGCAGCTCACCCCAGCAGCTCAGATCCAGAAACAGGTTGAAAATATGGTCGAAGATATTCAACCATCCCAACAGGGCCTCCAGCTGGACAGCCCCGAGCAGGAGCCGCCATCACCTGGAGCTCATGAAGGCCACCAGCTCCTCCCAGAGCATCTCCAGGTGTCACCCATGAAAACCCTCTCCCAGGTGCTCCTGCCACCTCCTGCTTCTCCACGTGTCGAGCTGTAATGGAGGCCCAGCCTGCTGTGGGTTTTCACTCTGGATTTAGGTGAGTTATCACATCTCTGTTCCCCTGCTTTGACATGACCCTGAGAATCGGCTTTGTTTCACAGCGGGCAGGTGGACCTCGGGGGGGACCAGACCTGCATGGTGCAAGTCTCCTGATGGTGAGGCCTCACTGCCTGCCTCCCAGCTACTGCCTGGGCCATGGGACCCGCAGGGGGTCCCTGCCCTCCTCGTGAGCTGTCTCCTAAGCTCTGAGGATGAGGACGGCTGCGGCTGTCCTCTGGGAAGTGCCCCGAGCCCCAGCTCTGTCCAGCCCCAGCCCAGCAGTGCATGGAAAATGTCCCCTGGCTTCCCCTGCGGAAAGCAGCTTGGAGACAGGGTGAGAAGCCTTTGTCTCAGCTTCCTATTGTTTTTCCTGCCTTGCCGGGCTCACCGGTGGCTCTGGGATTCCTGCTGGGCCAGCACATCGCTTGCTCTACAGCCTGTCCTCCGCTGCCCTCTCCCCTCTCCAGCACGGTGGGTTTGGGGCAGGACAAGGGCCTTGCTCCTTCCTCCCCGTGGCTTATCTGCAGGGATTTATCTGCAGAAATAATGGGAGGCGGCAGCTGGGGAGTGCTGACAAAATCCTGCCTGCTTCTGACAGCATTGTGGCTTTTCCTGCTGTTTCCTTTGTTTGGAATTAAACAGTCGAGGAGGAGGGAAAAAAAAAAAAAAAAAAGACTTGCAATAACTTTGTGGACTTGCTGGTGCTTCAGCAATCTCCCCGTGTCCCAGCACGATGTGGGGAGGCTGGAGCCACAAACAAAATGCCACAGCTGATGTATGACCATTGTGGCTGATTTTTGAGACTGTCCCACTTATCCTGAATTACCTAGTAAGCACTATGCATCAGTAAGAAAAAAATAAATGAAGAGGAAGGGTTATTTATTTATTTATTGCGCCACAAAAAGAAGCAGCTCCGGGAGCAGGAAGGCAGCAGTGACTCCTGTGCACTTGAGTCCTTAGGGGAGGAAAGTGATGGGACAAAAACACTTGTTTCGTGTTTATGGTAAGGAGGGGAAATCTAGAGGGGTGAGTTTGGCAGCCTCGTGGCACAGAGAAGGTTGGTTTATGGCTTATAACCCAGTACTGAGTCACAGAAAAAACACTGGGCTGAGGTGCAACCAGGATCCTTGGTCCCAGTCTCCTCTTTTTGGTTGTTGTTTGTTTTAGGGTCAGTGGCAATGTGGTAACATCCCCGCTGCAGCTTTCTGAGGGCTGTGCAGGCGCCATCCCTCCTGCCATGCAGGTGGGAGCCCAGGGCAGGGGGTGGGCAAGCTGCCCCCACTGCCCCTGGCCAGGCGGGCTGCTGGCTCTGAAACTAATTCCCAAATCCTGATTGTTCAGCCACAGCCCCACCTAATGGCACTGCAGCTGCTCCCTGTGAGGCACTAGGACATCAAACTTGGGAAGTGGCTGACTGGTCAGGCCTCGCTGCCACCCGGAGGGACCTCCATGGGCTGGAGGGGTGGGCTGAGACGAATCTCACAAGTCCGACAAGAAGTGCAGAGCCCTGCACCTGGGGAGGAACGGCACCAGGCACCAGGATGTGCTGGGGGCTGCTCGGCTCTTAAGCAGCTCTGCAGAGAAGGACCTGGGAGTCCTGGTGGACACCGAGCTGAACGTGAGGCAGCGATGGGTCCTTGCTGTAAAGCAGGCCAACCGTACCTTGGGCTGTGGTAGGTAAAGTCTCACCAGCAGGTCGAGAGACCCTTTTGCTCCACTCAGCGCTGGTGAGGTGACACCTGCAGTACTGTGGCCAGTTGTGGGTCCCCCAGTACAAGAGGGACATGGAGCTACTGGAAGGAGTCCAGCTAAGAGGGCCACCAAGGTGATCTGGGTACAGGAGCACCTGTCCCATGGCGGGAGGCTCAGAGGGCTGGGGCTCCTCAGCCTGGAAAAGAGGACGCTTAGGAGAGACTCTTACCAATGTGTATGAATACCTGATACATCGGTGCATAGAAGATGGAGCCAGGCTCTTTTCAGTGCTCAGGACAAAAGGCAGTGGGCCAAGACTGGCACACAAGAGGGCCCGTCCAAGTATCAGGGAGCACTTCTTTATCGTGCTGGTGACAGAGCCGTGGCACTGATTGCCCGGAGTTTGTGGTCTCTCTCCTTGGAGAGCTTCAAAAGTCACCTGGAGGTTGTCCTGGGCAATCTGCTCTAGTTGTCTTTGCTTGAGTTGGGTGGGTGGGAAGGGGTGAGGTGGCTGGACCAGGTGAACTCCAGAGGTCCCTTCCCAACCTCAGCCTGTGGTTCTGCGAAAGATGCTGATTTATTTATTTATTTATTCTGTTTGTAGCCCAGGAAGTCCCAATAATGGTCTGTATCAGGGACAACCCCACCCTGTGTGTGCCTTGCCTCATCCCCTCCCTTTCTTTGCCAGCAGCAGTGACGTGCCCGGGTCCAGCACTGTGGGAACAAGGCTCGTCCCGCAGTGCCTCAGGGGTCTCAGGGACCCGTGGGGCTGGGGCCCAACGTTATTCATGGACTGTGAGTGCCCACCCCATGCCAGGCAGTATGACAGGAGAATAACATGGCCACAGTTTGCTCATGCTGCCGCAGGAGGCACCTCTCTCTTTCTCCATCCCTGAGCAGATGCAGAGAAACAGTCGCTCTTGGTAGCATGGTTTCCGATCCTGCTAACACCAAGATTTGGCTCTGGATCACAAGGTCAGTAATGCGTGGTGATGAGGCTTGGGTTTCAGCCACCACTGGCACTTGATCATTAGGGAGCTTCCGCCAACAGGATGCAAAGCAGCAGCAGGACCTCCTCTTCCAAAACAGCCCCCACGTCTCGTGGCCTTTTGTCACTGCCTCATCTTTAACCTTAGGCAGAGATTAAGTTCAACTAAAATCATCATTAGCCACATTTACTGTTAGGGAATTGGTGCGTGGCAACAGCACGCATCTAAACACTCTTGAATGCCAACACTGAGGACTCTCTAATTCAACTTGTATTAGAGAGGACAAGTGTAGGCTGAAACAAGGCATTGGTCTGATCATCAGGTCAGCACGCAGGAGCTGGTTAACAAGAGCAAGGCTCTCCCTCTCCTTCCCCTGACTTCGTACAATGAAGTTGATGCAGAATGGGAAGGTCAAGAGGCCAGGAACAGAATTGGTTACACAGAACAAGTAGCATCTTTTTTTTCCTCATTCCTTGTGATTCCCTTGTAGGATACAAGATCGCTTTACATGCACAATATCACTAATCCATATGTTTTAATATATTAAGTCCAGCTGACATTGTTTCTGTGAACCAGACACCTTTGAAAGGCTTTGAGTTTGCAATCAGCAGGTCTGAGATGACTGGCATTTGGAGAAAGGCTTGGGATAAAATCTCATGCTTTGCTCGATCTTCCAGTGTGTGGTACCAGATGATGCAGCTGCAGTGGGAGGTTACATTTTTTTTCCCCCTATTACTTTTATTTAAGACAACGGATCCAGGAGCACATAGCTCACATTTGTAACCTGCCTGTTAACCCAGCTTTTGGTACTAACACTGCTGGCACACCTTAGCCCAGAGCAAGCAGAACAGAACTGTGATTTACAGGACTGCATGTGTGTACCTGCATTTTAGCTGGGCTCTCGATCTAAGCAGTGCCTTTGAGCAGTGCCACGTATACGGAAGGTGCTGGCCCCATCCCAGTAGTGTGTGAGTGCAGCAAACAGCCGGGGAGCTTAATAAAGGGCAGAAGCTACAGGACACAAACCCAGAAGCCAAGAGCATGAGTGAAACAGGCTGGGAGGGGTTTGACAGCTCAAGGGGGCTTTTTTCAGCTTCCCCGTAGTCTTTCCCCTGCAAATGCACTAATGGAGGGGAAGAGGGCCTGCAGGAGCTGGTGCTAGAAAGAAGATGGTATTGAGCTGTCAGAAAGCAACCTCCGTGATGCTGTTCTAGATTCATAAGGCTAACAAATCCACTGAGCTGTTACTCAGGTTGGAGAAGCACACACAGCACACGGATGAAGGATGGCTGCCTTACGTCTCTACGCTCAACAGGTCCAGTGACTTCACGACCCCTGCCCTTCACCATGCTTCACCTCAAAAGCTGCATGCTGTAAATCACACAACATGGGACCTGCAACTTACACAGCTAAGTAGAAGACACAGTGTTAAAAGCCAAGGCAGGGAATGGGGGGGGGTGATGAAGAGGATAGCCAAGGCAAGCAAGGATATCATACAGCAGCCAAGCAGCTTAATTAGCAAGTTAATTAGCAAGTTAATTCATTAGCCACCTGAACAGTGGCTCTGAGAACAGTATTATTTCTAGGGACTGCTTGTACAGGCCCCGTTTGTCCCTCTTGTTGTTTACTGTTTCTCAAAAGAGCAGTGCAGTTGGAATCCAGCTTTGTCAGTCTACATTGCATCACCTAGCTGTATTGCAAATGACTTGGATAATTTTAAAAAAATTAAGTTTGTGATAATGCTCTTGTGGAAGAGAGCTACCTTAAGTGAGGTTCACTTTTAATTAGCGAAAGGAGAATTTATACATGCTTGTGACAAGTAAAAGAAGTCACTTTGGGGTAGACTTGCTGTTGTAATTGCTTTGGTTTTCAGTGCACTTTGAAGATTCATATGAAACTAATTTATAACAGAACCAGATTAATACATGGCAATTTGACCTTATTTTTCAGCATCCCCTTTCTAACAGCACAACACTTATTTCTGTTCTCACTAAGGAGACCTCTGCTCCGCAGGTGAAATCCTGAACCACAAGCTAGAGAGGCACAGAGGAGGCCATCGGATCTGAAACACCAAACTTGTGAGAAACCCTCTTCTGGCCTCAGCTCCAAGGTAAAACACTTCTTAGTAGCAGATAGCAGCGCAGCAAAGGGTGATTTGGGCCAACCTTAGGGTAACTTGGCTTTATTTACTGAGGAGGAAGAGAAGAAAGATGATGAACAGTGATACTGTCTCCTGCTCTTTGGGCCAAGAGCTCAGCCTCAGGCACCCATTACTGCAACACCCAGATCTTGTACAAACCAGGACTAACTAGCAGGTCCCATTGAAAATACGCAAACAAAATTATGTGAATGATGCAGCTGCTGCCAGCAGTACTTGGCTGAGTAACTCAGAGCCAATTCACTGCTGCTGGATCCCCAGGCTCTTCAGGACCACGTAGCCAGCTCACGTTGCTCCTTGAAGCTGGGCTTGGCTCATTAAACCTCAGGGGCAAAGGCAGGCACGTTTCTCCCAGGCAGAAAATAACTCATGGCTTTTGGCTGCCTGCATCCAACCTTTTCTGACACGGAAGGTTGTTCTCAAACCCAAGTGATTACGTTGTTCAAGCTGGGCTCTTCTGGTATGGATGATGCCATCTACCAAACAAGCTCAAAACATTTCTTGTAGCAAGCTTCTGGCCCAACCGATTAGGCTGCTAAAACCAGTGTTAGCATGGAACTGATTTTAAAATTGACAGGGAATATGACAAGCTTATGGCTATTCAGCTACAATACATAGCAATGCCAAGGTTCCCAAATTAATAAGAAGCCAACAGTATTACAGATAAATGTATTTTAATTAGGATTAAATACTATCTCAGGGTATCTTGAAATTGCACTTGTACTGCACTAATCAACAGCCAGAGGCAATAAAAAAGTCTGAAAAAACGTAAAAGTTTAACATTGAGACATGACAGTAAGTGCTGCCATTTAAAGCAACAAACACCACTTCCAAGAACAGATATTCTTAGAGGAAAATGTCATAACAGTTTTGTATGGACAAAAATCTAAATTGAAGACTAGAAGAAATATATTAGTGCCTGCCTTTTTAAAAGTTTTTTTTTTTTTTTTTTTTTTACATTAAATACAGTTTTTCTTTAAAAGCAAGGTACTAAATTCATGGTTTATATACTGTATGTACACAAGAGCAGAACATTGTACAGTGTTTTTTGGATAAAGCAGCACTAACTAGCTATAAGCTGGTATGGTGTTGCAGAACCAAATGCAAGATGACAGATGAAGCACTCTAGGAGAAGTATCTCCATGGTTGGTGTGAGTATGATGGTTGGTGAAAGTATCATGTATGTACAAACTGATCATTCCAACAAATCCCCCAAACTCAACATCATTTGCTGTGAAACCGTACATGCTACAGCTAATCAATGGAAATCTCACTGCAAAAACTCATCTGACAGACCCAAAGTAACCAGTTCCTTTCAGTAACAAAGTGCATCACCCATGCAGAGAGCACTTCCACAAGTCATCACTGTAACACATGACCCCCTGGGTGCAAAGCTCCAAGGAGAGTGGATGTTTGCTGCATCCTCAAGTCAAGTAGCCACCTGCATTGTTCAGCTACACAAAATCTGAAATGCCCCAACTGAACCATACAAACCCTATGAAGCTGAGATTAAAGATACATTATTAAATATTTACGTGCATTCTGGCTTTCTGCAGTTACAGGTTAAAGCAGAAAGTTTGCGCCCAAGTACCACCAGTTCAGATTAAAAGGGACTGGCAGTGATTTCCATAATTAGTGCATGTTAATGCCTTCAAGTCAGTAAAGCAATTTTACTGTTCTTCAGATGCACAACATGCTTCTTTCTGGCTTTAGGAAAAAAAACAAAAAACAAAATAGACAAACCAGGAAGTTGTGCAGATTTTTTTTTTAAACCTACCCCCTTAAAAACCCAAACTTAGAAATTGTTTGTGCCCTGGATCAAGGTCAATTTCCTCCAAAAATGACTTTTTTTTCTAGGATTAGCAGCAGGGCAGAGATTAAGGTTCTACTTGTTACATATATTCTCAATTGTGTTTCAGTTTATGTCTTCAGAAGAGGTTACTTGCTGTACTTCCATGACGCTGTTCATCCTTGCCTAAACTACTACACTAGTTTAAGGAACTGAATGTTTCTTCTTTGATGAGGACAGAATTGAGACAACTTGTTTCTAAACTGCATCAACTTAAATTTTCAAGTTTTAATGGTGTAAAAATCTGACATTCGATTACAGTTAAGAGAAACTTGCTACACAGCAAACTGCATCCAAATCTACCAGCTATTGATGGGACCTTTAAATTAACTGTTAACAAGTTATTCAAAGCATACAGACCTGGAAACATCAGATCACTCGGCCAGTGAACCAGCAACTTCCTCCCCCCTTTTTACATGAGGCTTGAACAAATGCAGCTGATGTGACCTTAAGCACTGGATCCAATGATTTCCATTGGTTAACTCCAATACCCAAAATGGCTGGGGAGATCCTGTGTTAAGCCCAATGCAATATGCATTAGTGTCATGGAGCAGGAAGATCCCAGTGTCTGCTTGGGCAAGTTCACACAAACCATACAGATACAGACAGGATAAAACACAGACTCAAAAGGATCCATTATGCTTGAAGAAAATTCCAAATAAAATGACATCTTCTGCACAGCCCAGCCTCAAATACAGCCACACCTTTATCTAGTATAATAAACTCTGTAGTAAACTGTTTTTGACCGCCATAGAGAGTAGGAGTTGTCAAATTTAAGGAGATAAACTCCTCTCCCTGGGTACTGGTGGCTGCCAGCATACACTTCTTCGTGACAGTCTCGTCTGTACACAGGCACTATTTCATCTAGCTGAGGCTTGTTGGCATTCTTTTTGGCTTTTTCTTCACTGCTAGTATTTTCTGTAAGAAGAAAAAAAAAGCAACAGTGAATAAGGATAACTACTTTAGAAATGGGAGTCAGAGCTTTGCTTTGCAGCAGACAAGACACTACTTTGTTTAGAAATCTGATGGGCTGAAGTTCATACCAAGGCTGTGGCTAAAGCATTCAAAGGGAAGAGGAACAGCACACACAGGTTTGTGTGTTGTGCTCCTTCACTGGAAAAGCATCAATTAGTACCTCTTTCAGAAAATAACCATCAGTTTACCATTGCAATACTGCAATACCCCCAACTATTTTAACCTATCAGTGATCAAATGCAGCATCTGATGTTACTGTCAGAATTTTACTTTCAACTTAAAATTGCAGACAAGATGCCAGCTAGATAGAAGCCACGTGCTGTAGAGGCTGGGGAGCTAGGAAATGGTACAAGATAGTCAGTGGGGTTTTCCTGCATCACAAGTTCTGCAAGACTGGGATTTTATATAAATAAGCGTGCTTACCTTCCTCTTCATCCTCATCATCACTGGATTCACTGACATGCACGCTGACTGCAGTATTAGGGGAGTCTGTCCATTCAAAATACACCCCAAAGCCAATATCATAATTGTCTGTAGCAAACTCCCAAAAGAGGTAAGACCCCTCTTCGTGAGTTGGTACTCTAACTGTAACCACTTCTCCTCGGCCCACTGTGATCACAGAGTCTGCATCCTGACGGATTTTTTCTTTGAAGTCTTTTATCTGGGGTCGGGTCCACATTGATGGGGCAGCTATCACTGGAACAGAATCTAGACAGGGGAAAGATATCCCAGTTAAGCTTTTGCTTCAGTAACGTATGTGGCATGCTGAAGTCTGCTCTGGGTGCACTCGAAGAGCATCAGAGTTGCTTCTATTCAGACAGGGACTGCACTAGTATAGGTTTCTTACTGAGGTCCAAGCAGGTCTTGGAGACTACTGATTGTGGGTGAATGTAAAGAGGACAACACCCAGAAATACCAGTGAGGGAAGATCTGCTGGGAGGCTACTACTCCAGCTCTGCTTCCACAGCTTCCTAGAAGCAGCTGGAGGAAGGTGGGAGATGCAAGGGGACGGTGGCCTGAACTACACACAGAAGGAGGCTAAACCACAGAACGGGTAGCAGTAACAGAATAAGACGACTTTCTTTTAATCCCCAAGACTAAATAAATGCTCAGCTTTGATGTTTGAATACACTTTTGCACAGAACAGCTTTCTGCTAAAACTCATGCAATAAAACAGACTAAGTCAAGAGTGAAAGAAGATTCTGTATCCCATCCACTTTGCTGGAAATGCTTTTGCGGCTTACTCTGTCCTCCCCCAAAACATCCTCTGCCTGTGCAGTGTCCTCCCTTGAGAAAAACTAGACCCAGAAATCAAACCTAGATCTTGCATAGCTCAATGAAGCCAAGCAAAGAGCCACAGTAATCATACCTAAGACACCTAAATCCTAATGAAGGCTTTTGTGATTTATCTTTATTTAAGTGATCTAGCTAGTCCTACCTTTTGGTCCATTCTCCAATGCTTCTTCCAAAGCCTCTGGATCCAGCTCTTTTTCAGGGCTGTCTGCATGCGTACTGGCTTGCCCATTAACAGATGGGATATCCCCTTGGGCAGGTGTATTCACCTTTTGTGCAGTAGTCAGAGGTGTCCCTGCTGCTGCCACGACTGCCTCCTGCTGTTTTTGTAAGGCTGCCTAAAATGAAAGAAATTCAGTGAAGTAAAACAAAAACAAACAAAATGTCTCCCTTTTTCAGTAGAAGGTGTAAGTGCAGTCACAAAATTTCCTTTCCTCCCCCGGAGGAAGCCTGACATGAAACACCAGAAGCAGCACACATTAACCAGTGAGAATTACACATACGTAGTAGCAGGGGAAGTCCATGTCACTTAGTGATAGTCAAATATTAGATTCCAGATTTGAGCAGTCATACAGGTTCTGTCCAGGTTCACTACCAAAGCTCCATTTCAATGGAAATTGGTGAGGAACTTTTCACTGAAGTATTGTTTACAGCCTTTGTGAAATTAATTATATCAGAAGATCAACTAGAAGCAATCGCAACACAACAGTACTTTTGAACTGTTAAGTTCCAAGGTGACTGAGATAACAGGCATCCAAAAGGGAAGTACTCATCAAAAGTGCTATAGGCTACCTGAGTCTTCAGCAATATTTAAGCAGGATTAGATAATCTTGGCGCTGTTATTGCTTCTTTTTCATTTTTTCCTCTAGCAGAGTTATCCAAGTATTGATTTGAAAGATGAACTTCATTGCCTGACAGATGTATTATTTTGTAAGCTGCTACAAAGAAAAGACTGTTTTGCCCTGGATCTCAGTGGGCATTAGTCTTCTCTGCGTAGAAAACAGCCAGCCATAACTGTAAGGAAGAGTGCTGGCAAGGAAAGTTTTCTTCAAGGAAAATTGGCAGCATCTCCTCAGACACCTCAGTCTCAAGGGAGCAGTATCAATTACAGAAGGCATCGAGGACAAGGCTGATGAGACTGTAGCTTTCGCTTACCATTATGACACCAAAGCATTGGTACCAAGGTGGCATTAAGCCTGAAGAGCAACTATAAAAGGGCAGAAAGCCTCTGACTTCCCTGTACCGCTTCAGTTCTTTTCCTTCCTTGAGCAGCTCTTAGCTGAGAGCATTGGACTCTTCAAAATACAAATGTCTTCGCAGGAAATTAGTCACTGAATTTTACCTTCAGCTCAAGAATAGCAGACCTCAGCCTGGCAGATACAGGTTATTTAAGATGCAGATCCTGCCCATCGAGGTCAGACATGCTGGAGTCTAAAGTCTGTTTTACATCTGCTTAAGACACTTACCCTGAACTTTTAAAATAAGCTTCAGAGAACACAGCACGTTTTCCAGAGATGCAACATCTAAACAGAAGAGTAGCCTTTGAAGCCCACGCACAAAACCTTTGCACAGAAGCAAGGTTTTACTCCCACCCACTGCTACCAGAAACATGAAGGTCTCCTTCCACCCAGACCACAAGCAGGCTACTGCAGGCAACCAAACAACTTACTAGACACTTCTGTCAGACAAGATGCCAGAGGAGAGAGAAGTCAGTACTGCTATAAGTTGACAGAAAGGAACAGTCTCAAACCCAGTAGGGATGTGACTGTACTACACGCACATTCGACTAGAAACATTGCCAACCAAAGCCTGATGTTCTGCAGATCCTCAGATGTGATACACACATCAAGAAGCACCTGAACAGGGTTGTTTGTACTCACTGCACTGGTACATACCCCCATATAATTGGGCGTGAAATAGATGCTGCAGCAAAGCACTTAACATTTTGTTTCCAGGAACTGTAGCAAAGTGGTTAATAAATGCTGCTTAGAATTTTCTTAACTAATGGCTGCTTCAGAAAACTACTTGAAAAGACAAAGAGGCTTTGGTGTTTGGAGCTGAAGCAGCGTTAGTCACTAGAACACTCTTTCTCTCTCCTCCTTCTAGCAATTAGCTTTTCAAGGAGATAAAAGTAGGCAAGTTAATGTCTCCCAAAGAGATTATAACACAAAATCCAAGTTTCTCAGCTGGTCTGTCATACCTGTTGCTGTGCAAGCTGGACTTGATACAACTGCTGCATGTATTGTTGATAATGCTGTTCCTGAAGCTGTCGAATTAGGATCTGCTGCTGCTCATAGTTGCCCGGATACTGCTGGGCTGCGTACTGCTGGAACTGCATGGCAGTCTGCGAGTTCAGTGCTGCCATGATCTGTTGCCTACATTAGAGGGAAGAGAGCATTACGAACAGCTGAGGTCATTGGGAAATTCCTGTACTTAGGTTATTTAAGTGACAGTTAATTCTGCAAAATAAATAATAAATAAATAAACAAAACAAATTACATAATACAGCAGAGCCCAGAGGTATATGCAAACCTGAGTTTTGTCTAAAAATATGCTGAGAATATAAGACTGTGCAACAGCTTCTACCTAATATTTTGACATCATGTGTTAAAAAAAAAATCAAGAGCTCTCAGGAAATTCTCTATCTATAGTCCAATAAAGAAGTAGTGCTAGAAAAACATGTTACTAAATCTCTCAAACAACCAAGGGCAAAAAAATTCCACAATTCATTCCTCCAGAAAACATGCAGAAACCATCCTAGCAGCCCTTCTACAAACAGTAATAAGAACAGGCCCACTGTGGTACTGCATGTCAGTATTTTTTGTTAAATCTAAAAACACTTCATATTACCACATTAATTTCCCAAGACACAGTGCAACCATATGAAGAACACGACTGACTGTGGCCTAATTCACAAACAGAAAAAAGCTGCCAAATAGGACATCTGCATCTCCAGCAGACTGAACTGCTGAAACTTCAGGAGAAACACATGGGTTCATCAAGCACAGGCTCAGTTTTCCTCCCCTCTCCAAAAGAGGAACAGAAGTTGTATAGTAGGACCCAGGGTTCATTTTTTCCTCATGTGTAACATTCAATGACCAGCTATTGATACTTCAGAGGGAGATAAAAGAATCATGCAAATGTAACAGTTCTTTCATTCCTATCCTTCTTTCTCCCCCTCCTCTAACACATTTCATGAGGTGCATGCAGTCCTTGAACACATAAATCTCCAGAGATTCTCTTCAAACAAGATCTCTCTGGCAATTTTAGATGAGAAGGCTGCATACAATAACATGGTGGGATAGTTATTCTCTGCAAACTGTACCCCTCTTAACTAAGAACTGCAAGTGTCACTGCTAGACTACAGTGCTCTGGAACTTCAGGTATTTAACGCTAGCATAACTATTTAAATGGTTAGATAAAATTGTCTCAAGTTCAAGACAGTTATTTTCTTTCAAGTATCATTTCTTTCAGCTACTCACTTTTGTTGTTCCATCCGAAGCCGTTCCTCCTCTATTCTCCTCCTCTCTTCTTCTTCTCTTCTCAGTCTCTCTTCTTCCTCTCGCCTACGTTTTTCTTCTTCTTTTTGTAAACGCTCACGCTCCTCTTCTTCACGGCGCCTTCGTTCTTCTTCTTCTCTCCTGCAACATCCACCCAATAAGATATTTCAGTATTTCTACAACCCTACGACAAGCTATTTTCAGCATGCTGTAACCTGCCTTTTGCCTACCCCCAGAAAAGCTTTTCATTTGGCATCATTGCCCACTTCAACTTGACTGGAGAAATGTCTTATTGCTCACCAGAAGAAAACCTTACTGTTTGGTCTTACTGCACTACGCAGTATGACAAGCATAAACTGTGTATTTTAATTCGATATCCACTCTAACAGCAGAGAACTGGAGAAAAAGTATCCGGAAGCCTTGAACACTTCTTCCAAGTTGTAATATATGTTCAATAATCACACTGATACTACTGTTTAATAATCACATGAATTGATTAGTACAGGATATAGTACTAGCATATATAGTATATATACTATAAGAAAATAAAAATATAGAAAAATAAAAAAATACTATATATAAAAAAATAAAAAAATACTATATATACACTATACTATATATAGTATATATATAGCATATATACTATGTAACCTAGTATATATGCTATATATATACTATATATAGCACATAAGTTGTTGTAACTTGTATACTATATAATATATATACACACTATATATAGTATAGTATATATATAATTTATACTCTATATATAATTTATATACTACTATATATATACACTATATATATAAAGTACTATAGTACAGGAAAAGAACTTTATCAAGTTGCTAACCCATACTAAAAGAGCTTTGAACATCTAAAAGTTTCATTTCCTATATGTTTAATATACTGACGTATCAGGGCAGACATTTTGTGCGTATTTCTTAAAAATATCACAGTATCACCACATTTTAAAAATAATCTTATGTTCTAGTTATATTCACCTGAGAATAAATCATTCATTGCTGGCAACATACAAAGACTTAGAGAGCAATTGGTTACCACAGACACCCGAACTTCAAGCATTTCTCTTCCCAAAGTGATTTCAGCCTAAGCCAGATGCAGCAGTGTCCATAAGTCAAGAATTATATACTCAACATACTTCCCAGCACCACAGGATTGAAACATTACCTTTTCTTTTCTTGTTCTTCTTTTTCTATCTTGTGTGAAGTAACATATGTTGAGAACAAGTGGCAGCACCTATTTAGGAGCTTAACAAATTCTGTCATAGCTTCTTGTTTTGACATGTTTCCAAGGGCAGCCCATTCCTTCCTGGGGGGTAAAAGAAGGAGAGAGAGAAGCTGAACAGAAGGCTCAACTCTTTGCAAGTCAGCAGTGAACTCAGAAAACGAAGAACAGTTGGGAGACCAAGAACCAAACTTCAGCATGTGGCATTTCAGAGAATCAACAACTTTTTCCTCAAAACAGATCTTAAACCTGTAGATTTCAGGTGAAGAGAGCACTGAACAACCACTTCAAACAGACATAGCCGAGTGCTTATATGAAATCTAATACACACCATCAGCTAACCCTACGTAGAATTCTCAAGTGTCCAAAAACTTCCAAGACTGGCAGATGAATCTTTTATTTTTACCCTTCTTCCACTCTAGCTTGTGGAAAAAATGCATACACTTTCCCAGATGAGCAAACACAGTAACACCCATTGATTGAAGCGCTCAACCTAATTGAATGCAACAGCTTGCTTCTTCCTAAAGAATGACTCCATCTATTTGAGCAAAAACAGTGCACTGGGTCCAGCTCTGAGAAGCAAAGTACAACACAGGACTGCCTCTTCTCCACCAGAAATAGCATCAAACAACAAGAAAACTGTAGGCAGAGACTGCCCTGACCTCATCAAAATTTACACAGAGGCTGAATGCAACAGGTATCTAATTTCAGAAGTTATCCTTACTATTAACAAGAAAGTTATGGTAAATGGTGTTACCACTGGCAAAAGACTTGGCCTGTTGCAGCTCTGGTATCAAATTTGGAGGAAGGAACTTGGGCCTACGTGTTAATGCAGAGCTGAGCCTTTAAACTGCTATGAGACATTGGACCGTCAGCACAAGAGCTTCTCCCAGTGTGGCTTAAAAAAACCTCAGTAATTGCCTGATAACTCCTTTACTAAACAGTGACTCATTTCTAAGACGTATTTGAAAAGGCTGCGCTCACATTCCACTACCATACACCCATACTGAGGCAACCCACATACTTTTCTTATTGTTGAAATTAGGTGGCCTTTACTTCAGATAGGAAAAGCAGAGTTACGATCAAGGAAGGGAACAGGCCTTTTACCTCCTATCATTCCCCAGCACATCAAAGAATCCAACTTCAGGGCAAGTGTCAGGGTTGTAAGGTCCCAGCAGAACCTGCTTGTGCAGCGCCACCAGTTTGAGCTTTTCTTCATATGTTGGATGAAAGGCTTTGCCATCTTTTTCTGTAGAGGAAGAGAAAGTTTCACTGTTGTGATTAATTCGTTCAGCATAGGACAGCAGAGAGTGTTTCGTATAAACAATCACAACCTCTTCTCTAAGAAAAGGAAATGAAGACAAGTCATTAAAGGTTTGACAACTGCAGTCAATTCTAGCTAGTGAGTTATCACAAATATTTATGTTAATTGATGACCGTCATACCATATGGACCTATATTGCCAAAATACTTAAAAAGCTTAACTTGATTTCAAACGTGTCTACCAAGTGTACTGTAATGTGGATAGGAGGGATTTTCTACAGAAAGATGTGGGGTTAACTTTATAAATAGCTCTTCTTCCATACTCTTCACATCAGTGAATGCAGAACAAGCAAGGTTAAAGGCAAGAAAGGCTGCAGAGAGAAACATTATAACTAAAGGAAAGTTTTCCTCGAGGCAATTTGATTGCTGCACTTTGCCCAGGCAGCTGGAATAACTCCTCACAATGAGAATCCTTAGAGATACCTTGATCAGCATCAGTGCGTATAGAGAGCTCTGGCCATGAGATAGAGGCAGCATAAACCAGAACAGTGTCACAATTCCAGGGGCTCCACACCAACACCTTCTAAAGCACACCCGGTTAGCTCCCATCACGTCATTTACTGGTGAGAAGAAGTTGCATTGATTTAAAATGATAGTTGAATGAGTCAGCTAGGACTTGCCTCAGCCCATTTAACAAGCTGCCAAACAAGCCTAAGAGACAGACACCACTATATGCAATTACTGGGTAAAAAAAAAAAAAAAAAAAAAAAAGGACCCTTTTCTTGATCAGGAAACCCAAAGAAATACGCATCACCTCTTTTGGGAAGGACTGAAATGAGGAAGCTGTTATCGGAGGTAAACAACAGCAGTAGTCACGTGAAACACCTAACTGCTCTGCGCTCGGTCAGGAATCACAGCACGGCTGCCACTAATTTCCAGCTCTCCTTTACCATAAAGGTCACTTCGGATCAAGCTGCCCAGAGCTAAGCAGCCCAATTCATTCTCAGACAACATTCAAGCTGACACACTGAGAAACCGCTCAGCTGATGATTGTAAACAGAATCATTAAGGGGAAAAGAAAAATCCCAGAAGAGGAGGGAAAACCCCTCCCCTGGGGCTTGCTGAAAACACTGCCATCAGTCAGTATTTCTGAAAACTGAGAATGAGAGACAACCCCAGAGGAAAAGTGTTTGCATATCACAGCAAGATTAGTACGTTACTGGATTTATTCAGCTAAAACATCACACAGAACAACTGTGCACGTACCACTAGTTTTTAAGCCTGAATCAAGTTAGGAAGGTAGACATCTAGTCACTTCTTATCCATTCCTAGGGGCTCACTTCACTCTTACAGAATCTAAAATTACTCACTTTTTTCCCAGCATCACAGAATCTTTCAGCAAGTATCTATTCCAGCATCAAAAACCAGAAGGCTTTGTGCACAGAAGTGTCTATTCCTGAAAATACATCCCCCCCAATCCCATCAGGTAAAGAGTGACCCAGACTCTACCCGGTGGTATCCAGTGAAAGGGCAAGAGGCAGCAAACAAATTGAAATACTGGAAATTCAGCTTCAGTATAAGAGGTGGCTTTTTTCCCCTCTTTGCTGGTACAGTGGTCAACCACAGGCACAAATTGCTTGTAGAGGATGCAGAGCCTCCATTCTTGGAGATGTTCAAAATGCAGATGGACACAGCCCTGAGAAGGCTGCTCTGAAGGCTGGATTTGACAAGTCCTGGAGGTCCCTTCCCACCCCAGCAAGCCTGTAATCCTTAAAAGATGCCAACTACCACTTCCTACAACTCCACCCGAGGTTACAGCACTTTCTGCAACGAAGCCAGCAGAGGTAAGCTCTCTCCCTGCTCTCAGGTCTTACCACCCAGACACCCAAGGAGCCCGTTGGCTTTTCCTCAGTTCCAAGCACTTTGCACTTCCATTAACCTTGATAAACAGCAGGCGCTTGGCAATCACTCTTAACATCCCAGGGCTACATGCTTAAAACGAAGTCCGTTCACAAAGGGTCCTGAAGTGAAGCTTTTGCTAGGCTTCTGTGAGAGGCACACCTCTCAAGGGGTCGCTGCAGCACCACTTACCTTGCACAACCTGTACCTATATACAGGTCTGCCAGAAACACTGCTGTTCACCCTGCCTAAGCCAGCTGACACAAGTATTTGTATTCACTTCTGAACAGGGTTAAAGCAGAAAAAGAGATTTCTTTTGGCAGTATAGCACAGCACACCTGCTTTTGCACAGAACTGAGAAGTCAGACCTTCAGGCCTAACAAGGCCTAACAGGGAAGGCAAAAATCTGCATTTACAAAGAACGGGGACCCAAGGGAAGAAGAACAAATGAGCTAAGAGATAAAAACAGACCAAAAAAATCAGAGGCAGGCTTTCAGCAACCTGTAGATAATCCATATCAGAAGCAAACTCTCAAAGTATTTGGAGCCAGTCAAGAGAGTGAAGTCGTACACCAGCCATTTTTCAGCTGAACCCTTCAGCAGAAACCACGCAGTTTCCCCAAAAGATTTACCCCAGTTACCCCAAAGACTTAGAAGTGCTGCAGGTTGACCTGAACCAGAGGAGCTGAAGCCATCTGCAGAGTTAAATGTGCCAAAGAAGAGCCTTAGCAAGCGAAGATAAGCAGAAGTGCTGAATTCATTCAAGTATCCGTGACTGTATCATTCCAGTAGGTATTACCCATGGATATGGTACAGGAAACTTGGGAATATCAAACAGCTGCAAGGGACACGGCAAGAAATCTGGATGATATGCACAGGAATAGCAGGGGGAGACCAGAGGGGACAGACACACTCAACTGAATATTCCTGAAGAACTGAACATGGAGAGCTGAGGACGTTCCTTACCATACAGGTAGTTGGCAGGGACTTGAACACCACTGTCTGTATTTGCATACACCAAAAGATTAAGTCATCCCAATAACTACTAATTAAAAACAAATAATGCAGATTTACGTTGCTATATAGCACTGTACTGCTGGCCTGAACCAGTAAAAACCATAAATAAATAAATAATAAACGAATAAAACCACAAATTCAGGCTCCAGGGAGGTTAACAAATACGCTTCAGAGAACACTGCATCATGCCGTGTACTTTCTAACTTCAGATTTTTTCTCCCTGTAAGGAACACTGCACAATCTGCTGCAGCTTCCACTCCAGCTCATCCACTGCACTCACCCTAAGTGCTCAATTCCCACAGAACGGCACTCAGTCCCAGGCAAACAAGGAAACAGTCTGCAGTGTGATTTGTCACCTCCTAGCTTTTAAAAGCCAGTGTCACATATGTTAATGCTATTCGTTTGCAGCGCTTTAATGAGCACTAAAACCAAGAAACAGGAGAACTGCTTACTGCGGTCTGCAGGCAGTGATTCCACCTCTTATGCTCCTAATTCTTTTTTTTCCCTGAAGATGTTCTGCATCAACAGGAGAGTTACCAATCAATCCTTCCTATTAAATCTGATCAAAGCTTAACGTTATGAAAAATGTAGATATATTATAGTTTTTTGTTTTTTTTTTTTTTTTTAAGGCAATAATCTACTTAACTAACAAACTACAATCATGCCATCAAATTAGCACACTGAAAATGAGGTCAAAATTCATTTTGAATGCTGTATTGCTGAGTTGAAGATGCATTCCTGTTAGGATGAGAGGAAATAACTTGGAGCAGTCAATGAAGTTAAGGTACTTAGGGTACCAGGAGAGCTTTTAGACTGCAGGGTGATACGGTTGGTACAGTCTGCCCAGATATGCAGCACTGCAAATCACTACAGACAACGCATGCACACTTCAGGGACTGGCACATATTGAAGGTTGAGTAAAAAGCTATTTCACAACCACATGATACAGAAAATTGTAAAGCCAGGTTCTGGAGGAGATTTGCTGGCAGAGCGGTGCGAGCTACCCCCTCCTACAGCAGGGGGCAGCTGACACCTTGAGCAGATCACCCGCACTGACAGCTCCCAGTTGCACAAGCAAAAGCAGCTGTCAGACACTCCTCTGTCTTTATCAGGCAGACTGAAGTAGCTTTCGAGGCTCTTTAGTATCCTAGACTATTTTCAGTTGTGTTCTTCCCTGCGTTTACACGCACTCCCACCCTATCTTGGCTCTGAGCGATTCTGCAACGTGCCACCACAGACGAGCGCTAGCAGCCATTGTAATACCTAACTCTGAAGGGTTTTGATCTAAATCAGCTTTCTAGGAAGAGAGCGCATTATAAGTTACAACCAGAGAACTCACTCTACACGCTGAAGCAGAAAAGGAGGTGCTTAACTGGTGATCACCGCTACCTTTTGACATCCAGCAACTTCTTTGGTATCCCCCTGCTCAACTCCCCCACCCCACCAGCTGCAGCTAACCCAGATCCCTGCCTCCCTGCGGGCTGCCTCTAGCTGCTAGCTTGCCCCACAGTAGCAGTACATGTAAGACAGCTTCCGTATCATAAACTGAAGCACTGGTACCAAACAGCTTTAGGATGGATCCAGTTTGTCAAAGATTTCCCCACCACCACCTCCGTATCAATACAGAGCAGCAGAGCCATCAGAGAACAGCATTCAGAGTCCATCCCTGTCCACACACGCCAGCCTTCAGATCCCCAACGCCTTCCTTCCCAAGGGAAAGGAGGAATCTGCGTTTGCCCCTCAGCATCTACAGGGCTGCCCACTCCCACTGTTGCTTTGACAGCAGATAAAATAGTTTGGAAACAAGGCCAATTACTTTCAGAGCCACACAGATACCGAACGAGCTAGCAGAATTGGTAATCTGAGTATTACAAGCTCCTGTAGCTCATCATCATTGCACTTATAAATAAAAACCTTTGTGTTACACCGGTTTCAGCAAAAATAATAAATAAATTGCATGAAGATAGAGGCAATGACTTCACATGACTTATTCTAGCCATAAGGCCAGAGGAGCACGGCCTTCGTTTGGAAAGTCTGACAGCTTCATAGAGGGTGGGAAGTTCTCTTACGATCACAATTGTGTGTTGCGAGAAATTGCGGAAGGCCGAAGAGCAGCAATAAACTGCGGCTGAGCTTTTACCAAGAGGAAGGCAGCAACGAAACGGAGACAAAATGAATGCAGCACAGTGCCCTGTAACCTGGAAACAAGATTTCTAGCTATTCACAAGGAGTGAAGCGCGAAGGCTGAGCATTAAAGATGAGCTGTAACAGAGCCCGAGCACAGCGTGGAGTTTCTATACTATCGATATCGGTTTCGGCAGAACATTAACCCAAAACGAAACCGCAGCTGCCGGGGATGAGCAATCTGCTGCTGCGGAGCCACATTTCAGCACCAGGCTTTACGCACAAGCGATTTCTAAGCAGCCAACCCGTGCCAGCAGGCAGCGAGCGCGGTGCCCCCACCCGCCCCTACCCCGGCGCCTACCCTTGAAGAAGCGCAGCGCCAGCCCGTACAGCTCCTCCAGCGCGAAGCCCCAGCGCCGCTCCGGGCTCAGCGCCGCCTCCTCCCCGCCGGCCTCCGCGCAGCCGGGCCCCGCTGCCGCCCGGCTCCTCCCCGCGCCCGGCTCGCCCGGCCCCGGCCTGGCTTGGCAGGGCGGCGGCGCCTCGCTGTTGGGGCTGAGCGTCAGCCCGTCCACCGACACCTCCAGCCGGCCCGAGCCCAGCGCCGCCGCCATCCTCGGGCTGCGCTCCGGCGGCCACGTCCCGACTTCCCGTCCCCTCCGACCCGGATCTTCCGGGCCCGCCCGCCCGAAATGGCCGCCCCCCCGCGGCACCTGAGGGGAGGGAAGGAAGGAGGAGGGCAGGGGGTTGGCGGCGTGGCCGCCCGCCGGGTGAAGGGGGTGTGTGAAGGCGTCCCCATAACGTCTTCTGAGGGCCCTGGAAGGAGGAGGAAGCATCAAGTTGTGTTAAATTGAATTCCCAGTTGGTATTTCTTGAAGGAGTGAATGCCAAACAGAGCACTTCATTGGAAACCTGTGTGGAGAAAGGCAGAATTTACCTCAGATGATTAATACAAACTTCAGTAGATATTCTACAACCAGTAAAATTCAGTAGATACTTTACCACCAACCAGAAATCCTTTGTAGCATGTTCAATAGCTTTTGTTTTCCTTTTGGTCGAGGATCACAAACACAACACCCTATTCTTTGCTTTATCCTAAAATCACAGAACAAGGCTGTATCACCCCCCTCTAACAATTTTTGCTTTCCAGGGCATGCAGTTCCCTGGACTGCTGCTACCTTGTGTACCAGGCTGCCAGCAGCACGGATAATTTTATCTCCTCGTGCCTGCACCCTGCTTTACAAAGTCTGCCATTTCAGTATCGGCTTCCCTTTAAGATGTGTTAGTTCATCTACAAAATCACTTGTATTAAAATACCTGTTTTCAAAGTTTCGGTCTAACACATTTCCTGCTTGGTTTGCAGAGTTTGTACTTCATAAATATTTTATTTTGCATTAATTTTACAGTTCAATCCACAGTGAGATTAATCTTAAAATTTCTGCTTTAAGAAGCTTTGAGTTCCTTATCCTAAATGCATCGTTCAAGTAAAAGAAACAGACGTCCTTAATGATCCCTATAGGGGTTTGCTACGTTTAACCCAAATGGAAGGAAATATTTATTTCATTTTATATACTAGCAAAACCAGAGGTGTTTCTGCTTCATGGTAGGAGCTGCTTGAAACTGGACAGCCCTTAGCTTGCCTTCATGTTTGGAGGCCAAGCTAAATCCACAAGCATCTTGCTTGACAAGCTGATTTGGAGAATAATCACAGAAAACTGATTTGTCTCCTAACAGGATGTCTCCTGTAGGAAATGCTTGGTACATTTAGCAAACGTGTGACTATTCCTCTCTTCTCCTGCCAGCAGCAGATTTGCCCTCAGTGGCTCCCTGCCTGCCCTACCCCTAGCACAGGTACCTGGTGAGCATGGAGTAGACCCACTACATCACTCTCCTCTGTTTCACACTGTTTCCGAGTCCTATTTACAAAGACAGATGTGCAGTGTTGGTATAAATGCCGTGATGTGCAGCTAGCAGACAGGCTGAGTGCCTGATCAGGTATAGGAAGGGGAAGAGCTGTAATACAAAATACTAGAAAAAAAAATACAGGTCGAGATTTTCCATCAGGAAATCCTGTCTGGAATAATGCAGTAATGAAGAAATATTTTCCCAGAGTTCCCAATAATTTATATATATTTGAGAAAACCATTAGCTTAATTCACGGTTAAGATGAAGATGTTATTTACGGTCAGTAAATAATTTATTTCTTGTAAAAGCTGGTTATGCATGGCAAATGAAAGACAGAAGAAATTTGAGTCCTAGAGAGGTAGTCTAGTCCAGCAATAGCAGCCTCTGCTAGGAAACGTAGTCCTAGCAACTTTTTGTAGAATAAACCAATTATTTAATTGAAGCTGGTAAATGTTTAACAGTGAAAAATATCAGCATTTGCAACTGTACAGTAAAACGTTAAAATATTCATAGGGCACAAGTCTGACTTAAACTAACTCTTCCTGGTACTCACAAGCACCAAGACCATCATCAGTGCTTCTTGCCAAGGTGCCCGTAGGTGAAACAGGCGTGTTCCTGGCCACTGGGGCTGTGGTTCAAAAGAGTCCCACTGGCACAGCGGCTTCCAGCTGGGGAAGGAGCCTTGATTTGTAAAATGTTGCCTGCTGTGTTGTTTGCTAGAGCAAGGGCTGCTAAATATTTGGTTATCTTAAATGAACATCTCTGAGCGGTTAGATCTGGCACTGCGTTAGAGGCTCAGAAATGTAAATCATTCACTATGAAAATACTCTTATCAGCTTTGCAGGAATGGCTAAATTAAATAGAACGGGTATTAACATCATTCCCAGCCCTACTGTTGTCATACCAGTCCAGAGCTCAGTAGTTCAGGCATACGCTCCCAGTCTTTTCACTGGGAGACAGGAAAGTGGGCTGCCTGGGAGGGAGGGTTATGTGTATCTGTGGGAAGATGATCAGATCAATAGGGTTAAATTCCCCAAGGTTTGGCAGTTGGGGATTGGAACTAGATGATCTTTAGAGGGCCTTTCCAACCCAAACCATTGCATGATTCTATGATATCATGAATTGAACTGTATTTGTGAGTAGCAACGGGATTTACATTTTTTTTCCCAGAAAATGACAGTTCTGTTCCTTTTTCTACTGTCTTCATTTTGCATTCATGAGAGTTTTGCTGTATGCAACAGACTAGGACCAGAAGGAAGAAAACATTCAAGTTCTTTTACTGTAAATAACAGGCCTTCTCTTTGTCTGCCTTTCCTTGAAGAAATCAGCGGTGTGATTAGTAGCTGACCTTACACTGTAAAAACACCTGTGGAGGCACTGCTGCAGTATAAAGCTCTCCCAGCACTGTAGTAACATGGAAGGAAACAAAAATGATTTGTGCCTATGTCTCTAATTTGCTCTGGCTGATAAAATCTAGACTAAAGAGTGGATGTAAATATATATATATTTTTCTCCTTACAGTTCTGTTGATCCCAGTCTTTTCATATAAATTAATTTTTATTTTATTTTATTTTTGGAAGCCTGTTTGAAAACATCTTTATCAGAGGACCTACAGCGTATCTGCTGGTACTCCCCATTTTGGTGACCACTCAACCTCATCCACCACCGAGCTGTTTTTCATAGTGGCTTATTGGTTTTCCTGAAGTAAAGGAGCCCAGCGTGATCCTACTGCATGTGCATCTAACTAACCTATGCTTCTATTTTTAAGTTAAGCAAGAGAACCATGAATCCGTTTCTGCAAGACCTCCACCACTGTCACCTCCAGAACTAATAGTTTCAGTTTTACTATTTCAGTTTTAATAATGAAATCTCCAGAAACAGAGAAAAAAAAAAAAAAAGGCCATTTTTTGAGTAGAAACCCATATGTAATTTGGGTTGATGCCTGAAAATAGCCACAATACTCTTATTTTTTCTTTGAGGTCTCCTCTAAAGCACGGTCTAATCTTGCCTTGCACACAAGAACAAACAGTGCTGTGTGTTTCACATCCTGTTAGACAACTCTGAAAGTCTGCAGTACAGTTGCAGTCCTGAAAACATGTTCTGGGACTGCTTTACAGCAGGGTGGATAATACTTGTCTCAGCTTTGAAGGTAACAGTTCACTGTGCTGCTGCCTTGCATTTACGTAGTAATTTACGGTGACGTGCACACTGACTTCTTTAAATTATTACATGAGCTGCAGAATAACAGTTAATCAGATGTAAGGTCTGGCAATACCTTTATAGCAGTGTCAGCAAACTGCTGAAAACAGTTTTATTGACAGAGTGCTAGAGAGACTCATGAGGAAAAATGCACGTGCCAAAGTCCGTCTTCGTGTAATATTGCCATTTTGACAGCAAGCAAACATCCTTCAGGGGGATGCAGTTATAACAGATATTGGCGATCATAAAAGGACAGTTCAGTCTGATAAAATAAACTATAGCAGTTTAATATATCTTATGCTGATACAATTCTATCTGCAGCAGTAGAGTAACCAATCACGCCTTTCACAGGCACTTGCTGAGAGAAGTACAGCGCTGTTATCAAGAAGTCTTTGCTAAATGAGATATGGCCAGGAATTTGAGCACTTCCTGAATTTAACCAACTCCTCTAATAAACTCATTTTACAGTAGAGAGGACATGGAAATTGGTGCAATTAGCAATTGCATTTTTGGCTGCCTGCCCGGAAAAAACTGTGAATCAACAGCCAGAACAATGATTTCCACCCATGGAAGTTCCGAGCACCTCTCGGTGCTCTTCCAAAACACCTCCAGGAGGGTACTGACCTCTGAGTCAGCATCTAAACCCAGTGGGGGACCCCTGCAGAGCCAGTAAAACCCTGCCCTGAGTTCTCCTGATGTTCCGGGTATATCTTCCTCTGCGCTTTGCTCTTCTACCAGCTTCTTCTCTCCTGTGTCCTTTCCCTTTGGATTCATTTTAAAATGAACTGTATCTGCCTTTGGGCCTCCAACCCACCCAATGGCACAGGAAATAATAGGCAGCAAAGTGCCTTTGTTGCAAAACTGTGTGCTGACCCTCCTGCCCCTGTCTGGGGAACAGTGGGGCTGTGTGTGCAACATGCAGTGCCATTCATGTCACTCTTTCCATTCAGCAGTCAGGAGGATAACATATCTTTCAAAAGCGGGCATTAAACCTGTCCTTTTTCTTCTAATGGTCAGGTGCACACTTTTCAATGAAGAATCTGCTCAGCTGTGGCTCTCTTTTTTATTTCATTTATTTATTTTTTCCTGCTTTGGGTTAAATTGAGAATGAGTTTTCATGAAATGGCTGCATTCCTACAGAGCCACCCTGGACTCCTCCAAGCCACACAGTCCCATCAGCATCCTTGCACCAGCTTTTATGCTCATCCCACCTCTCTCCTTCACCTAGTTAAGCAGGCAGAAAACTATTTGCTTTCTAGGTGCGGGGTTGGTTTCTTGCTGCCTTTGAGAGCAGGCCTAGTTCACTGAGGGGTCAAACAAGCACTGGAGGTGGCAGGAACACGCTACTGGGAGCAGGGAAATGAAGGTGGGAGCAGGGTGCCCTTTCATGGACAGCCTGCAGTTAGAGCTGTGTGCCAATGCTAAATAGTGGTGGTTTCACTACTGCTCCTACCTGCGTCCTCCATCTCTCTTTCTTGTGCTGAATGGAGCAACTCCTGTGTGAATTGACTCAGCTGGCTGGCCTAGACAACAACTATTCATTTTTATGGCTCAGTTGTTTTTCTGCTGTTAGCAGTCAGATGAACAGAACTGCCCTGTGGCCACACAGCCACAAGATGCAGCATAAGGAAAGTAATGTAAATGGGAAACAAGGACAGCAAATAGCGCAGAGATGAGCTCAGCTGTTACACTGGACTGCACCTTAACAAGTAGCTGTACCAAGTCAGCTGTCCTGCTCTTACACTAGGTAGTTTGCTTTCCTACCTGTGCTCTTCTGCTCTAACAAATGTATTTGCAGTGCAGGAAGTGTATTTTTATCTCCTTTATTCTGTGCTAGTAGAGCTGCACTACAGCAGGCAATTTCAGCCTCTTCTGATTTGTGGACTGCTCGTGGAGACGCAGATCAGAATCTATCAACTTCCACCCCTTTATGGCTTTTATGGACCTGGGAAGTTGTTCACAGAGGCAACAACCATAGATTGAAATCTACTGCACAGCAGAACTGCTGAGGATCACCCAAGTCCCATAAGATTGGAGAGAGCATTTGGCATCATTTATTTTTTTATTTTATTTTATTTCTCACCCAGGATAATAAAATCAGAGTAGATTACGGAGAGCAAAGTTACTGAACAAAGACGGAAACTTGAGCTAAAACCTCCTCACTCCAGTTTCTTAAGTGACAGCACTGGACAGATTACTGAGACAGAGCTTCCCATTTGCTTTATGTGTGAGTAGGATATCCTCAAAGGAGATAAGCGATAGCATAATTTCTTACAAGAGTAATGTAGGATCCTTCTTTCTTCCTTCCTCACCCCCATTTTCTTATTGTAATTGTTTTGTTTTTAAACAGCTTTATTACCAAAATCTGGTTCACAGCCCAGTCCCATAAAAATCTGAGTCAATACAATTGTCAGGGCTGCAAAGACAGGAGCGTGAATGAGTTAAACGGTAGGCAGGAATTTCTTAAACTGCCAAACCCTCATTCTTCATCAAGCCTAAAGTCAAGACTGGCACATCGAGTACATCTGTCACCTGAAACAGCACTTTTGGCTTAAAATATTTATTTACGTACCTTCTGGCCCGTATCTTGCTGATGCTTGAGAGGAATCACTACTGAACAGGTCATACATTTTTCCTCTTAAATATAGATATGTTGATTTCTCCTCCTTTTGTATGCTTTTCTGCAAGATAATGGACTCTTTGTATGTAGAGGGGAAGGACACAGTAACAAATAATTCAATGTAGTCCTGGACTGGAGACCTCTCATGTAACAGGGTCTGGGATGGCTGTCACATGAGGGAGTTTTATGAGGGAAAACATGGCAAGAAGTAGAAAAGAAGTTTACAAAGGAAAAGCTTAAACAAGTTTACAAATAAAAAGCTTATTCAAAGTGATTATATCTCACTGGCCAGATTTCTGAACTGTATTGCCCAGAGAGAAGTACCTGAAGTGTTTTATTCAGCATCTGGGCTACAGCAATCCGAAACGTAGGTCCTGAAGGCCTAGAGAAGAAAATTTCTCTAACCAGAAGTAAAAGAAACAAGACGTAAGCTTTAGCAACACACTAACCGCACAAGTATTCAAATACTGTTTGTTTGTTTTTAATATCCTCTTTTCCTAAATTTGTAAAGTACATTAGAAGGAATATGTCTGCTTTTAGAGAAAATGCCTTCCCCCCGCCCCCCCCCACTCACCTCCAGTAGCACACTGCAAGATCTTACCTTTTAATGCCTTGCAGGAGTTAGTCAGATGATTCCTTCTGACACCAGAAGCTTCAAGACCCTACAAAGCAGTAGTGAAAAGATTAAATAAACTACTCACTGTGGAAAAACATAGCCATGGAATCAGAGTAGCAGGCACCTAAGGTTTCCATGGCTATTGTATGAGAACGACAGATTCGTCCTGTCACCACTGTAGGATTGCATACTATTTTCTTTTCTTCTTTGAACAAATGGGCGCATGGCCAATGATTTACCAGTCTCAATTCCAGAAGTGTGGAAGCCACTTAGTTGTCACAAAGACTCTGACAAAGGTAGGCAAAAGCTTTGCAAACAGGCTCGGGCATCCCTATTTAGAATGGAGATTGCTCATGCTTCATTTTCTAATGAAATGAACATTCTTAGTTATCGTGGGATATAATAAAGTCTTAATCTGTGGAGTATTAGAGGACAAATAAAAGCTCTGGCTGGGGAGTTACTGAGTGTTCAGGAATTTCCAGTATCCTGTTTTCTAAGTGCCACTCAAAAAATGCAACCTTAAATACCTCAGCAACTCAGCTTGCCCCCCTGCCCCAAATATCATCATGTATACGCGACTTGACACAAAAATGTGCCAGTTCTTACCTGACAGCATATTGCTACATGCTGCAGCATGTAAATTCCTCTCTGTTGACCTAAGTCACCCTTCTTCAGCATGATTTTATTCAAACAACCATACGGTGTGTGCTTGCATGCGTATTTGTACATATGAGAAACTAGTTCCCCCAGCTCTTTACTCTGCTGATGTTGCACTTGGCAGCTGTTCCTTAAAAGAATTCGTATACCACATGTTGAGCCCTATGAGGCTCACACGAAAAAGAAGCAGAGCCCCAGCGATCCTTTTTAGTGAGCAGTTTCCAGAGAAGAGCAATCCAGGGCTGGTGGTGCCCCGTTGTGCTACCTGTCCCTTGCACTGGTGCAGCGATGAAGTAGAGGCAAATCCCAAACCACGGGAGTGCTGCTTCGAGCAGCCTCTGCTGGCCCCCAGTAACCCACAGGGCCATCATGTGGCACAACTGCTGGACAACAGCTGGGGAGGGCCTGTTTTTCTCTAGCCAGCACACAAGTGGGACTTGAGCTAGCAGACGCTGCTCACACCTGTGGAACAGAGAAAAGCCGAGTGAAAGTTGGGGGGGTTTACTAGAAAGCCCAGGGTTTTACAGCAGAGCCAGCAAGGAGCGTTGGCACTGAGGCTGCTCCTCGGCCCTGTCCCAAACTTCCCGTGATTGCAGGCTGCTTGCCTTCATTTCTGGGTGCCTCTGAAATATTCCTGCGTGGGAACCAAGTGCTAAGACGGCCCAGTGAGCTCAGTCGGAGCTCAGAGACACAGAAGGGCCTGTCCTACAGTATGCGTGTTTCCAGCCCGGTGGCTCTGTCTGATGCAAAATCTCTCCTCACATCGCCTAAGTGCCCTGTCACCTTCGGTAACAGCCGTGTTTGGGGCTGACCATTTCCTCCCAGACTGGTGAGCCCCGAGTCAAAGGACTTTACATCTCACTTACAAACGGGCAGTTCCTCACCCCCACTACAAAGACCCTATCTGCACTACAAAACAAACAAAAATCAACCCAGGTACAGCAGCGTGGCTCCTCCGCACTGCTTTGTCTCGCTGAGGATGCAGAAGGGACCCATGAGCTGCTCTGCACTGTGAGGCAGCCTGGGGCTCTCTGCCTGAGCGGTGTGGCTGGCCAAACCACGGGGGCAGTGCTCTGCTTCTAGTACTGCTAGAGCATACCTCTATGCCTTTATACCTAACTGTATCTGAGTATCATCCAGCAAAACTGCCCGAAGGAAAGCTCTGCTGGTGTACTGCCACTGTGTAGGAACTGCTAATGGCACGCAGCCAAGTGCTAAGTTAAAGTCAGGCTATGTTGCAAATCAGGATAAAATTACCTTTTTGCTAACAAACTGTGTGAAATTACCCAGTTCAGCTAACCTTGAATCCCTCCTAGTTTCTGGGGAGTTCACGTCCCACATTCCTTGATCTATATAACAAGATGATTGCTGTAATATTTTATTTTGGTTGTGTGCACATGAAATAGGGCAGTGTTAATACAGAAGAGAGGGTGTAGAGCAGCAGCTGTTACACTTCCAAAGAGCATTACTGATCTTTTTATAGTTGGCTGCAGTTGACATCATGGCTAAATAGAGTCTCTAAAATATATTCCACCCTGCCTATGCAGCCTTAAAGCCATGCATTGCTGGGAGCAATGCTGAGAGCACTGCTCTGGCCATAGGAAGTGATGAAATGCCAGAAAGGTGGAAAAGGATTGGGTATGTTTTCTTCCTTTTCCCTGCACCCATTATGAGAAGAGCTCTAGAAAGACCAAACGCCTCTGGAGAACAGAGACCGTGAAACCTCTAAAATCATCGTTGCTGCCTTTACGCTTGGTGCCACTGTGGTGCTGCTAGAAGCTGGGTAACAGCAGCTGTGCAATAAAAAACACTGCTGAGGAGCATCACGCACCAAAGCCGCTTCAGGGGCCTGATCAGCAGTTTCCAGAGCTTTCAGGAGAGTGCTTGCCACCAGCAGGATGCTTGCTACTAAGAAAATAACGAAGCTGGGTTTGGGGGAATCTCATTCAGGACTCGGGTGTTGGGGATGATAACAGCTGGAGGTGAATTTGTAGCAGCACAGACCTCCCAGGCAAAACCTCTGCACTTGGGATACTCCAGTGCATGAAAAGCCACTTCCCTCCTCCACCTGCTGGAGACAAGGGATGAGATACAGGATTTGTTTCTTCCATATGCCTAACATTTCTGTCAGCTACAGATCCTGCCAGCCTGTGGAGCTGAAGTCACGCATACTAAGTAATTTTACCTGAAGTATGCGAATTGTTGCCCAGCTGGTGTTGCCTGGGTGTACTTTGCACAGGCAACTGAGACCGGTGCTCTGCAACACCCCCCGCGATGCCACCAGTGCTGCCTCCACGCATTCCTCCACCATGCTTTGCAGGAGGCACTCTCCTTTTGCTGTGAAGAAAAAGTGAAGAGGCGTGTGAGCTGGTCCATGGTTTCTGCACCTGCTGAAGGTGCTGGCAAGAGTTTGAAAACTGATTGTGGGAAACACAGGCAGAGAAAAGAAGTCAGGCAGAGCTGCAGTGACCCCATCTCCTACAGCAATTTGTGCATATGTGGTCCTAAGTAAAATTCATGCCTGAAAACAGCTTTTCCGCATGGTGCTGCTGCACCCTTCTTCTAGTGGGTTTACGTGGCTAGGCTGTGGTAACAGGGGGCTGCAGGGGTGGCTTCTGTGAGAAGAATCCAGAAGCTGCCCCATGGTAGATAAGGGCCAGTTCCAGCTGGCTCCAAAGGGACCTGCTGCTGCCCCACGCTGAGTCTGTTTTGCCCATGACAGTAATTGCTGAGAGATCTCCCTGCCCTTATCTCAACCCTTGAGCCTTTTTCATTTTATTTTCTTCCCTTTTCCCTTTGAGGAAGAGGAGTGAGAGAGCGGTTGTCGTGGACCTCGGCTGCCCACATGAGTGAAACCACCACAACCCTTCTTTTGAACAGTCTTGCAGCGAACTCACCACTCCCCTGTACCCTCTCTTACCTCTAAGACCTTAGGACAGCCCGCTAGATAACGAAGATATTATTGTAGAAGAGGGAAAATGTGGTTTCCTAAGGGTACACGGCCTGCTAAGATGGCAGCAGGGAGCTGCTGTGATCACCACTGCCTGGAGTCACCCTCCGTCTGGGACTGCAGTTGTCTCTTGGAATAACAACACACACGTTTGCTCTTTGGCCTGTGTCCCGTGGCATGGAGAAACTTCCAGGGGATGGGGAAGAAAACCTGTCAAGGAAAAAAGTCTTAAATCTCCCAAGTAATACCGATAAGACAAGTTTGGTCAAATGCAAAAGAGAGGGGAAGGAATCTACAGGGCTAAAAGACAATGGAGAAAGAGATAAAACTAGCAATGAAAAGGAAAGAGGAAGAGCTTCTGACAACAAAGGAGAGGATTAGACTAAAGAGGTGACAAGGGTGTGCACTTGATAAATGGGGCCCAAGTCAGATAGAAAAATAACCCTGCCAGAAAGCAAAGCAAAGGAGCTGAGTCTGAATAATGGGGAAGAAAAAGAGCCGCGGTGTAAAATGGGTGAGAGGGAATATGAAGCATTGGGAAGGTCTGGGGGAGCAGCTGCAGGCAGCTGGGGGCACCAGCCATGGTGGACGGCAGGGATAGTGCCTGGGAGGAGGCAGCTGGGACGTGCCCGTGTTTGCAGAGAGGAGCAGGATGGTGTCAGTCTGCTTATCCAGGGTTGCTGGGGCAGGGAGAGAGGACAGGCAGGGAGAAAATCACGCCACGGGCTTACAAAAATCAGGATAACCCACAGAAATAATGCCAACTGAGTTTGCAACGTGGCATTTTCTCTCTCTGTCTCTTCTTCAGTGCAATTTTAAATAGCAAAGGAATATGAGTCAACTCATGCATGGAAGGGAATCACTTCATTAAATGGCATAGTAATCACGGTACTCCCCAGCTCCAATCACCAGGAACTGCTGACTTAATGATCAACTGCAAATCCTCAGCTCAGGTGGAACTTCCCCCTTCCACCTAAACGTTAAAGCCGAAAATCTTCCAGACTGTACAGGGGGCTGAGTATCTGAAATACAACACCCCAGAAAAAAAAAAAAAAAAAAAAACACTGCAAAATGAAATGACTTTGCTGCAAATGCCCAAATACTCGAGACCAATAGCCCCTTGTCTCTAAAACTAACCAGAAAAGAAGACGGGAAACATTTAGAATGAAAGATAAGATCGCAGCCTGAGCACCAACCTCAGCATGTACCAAGCACACGCCTGAGCCACAGAAGGGATGTGCAGGGCAGCCAGCTGAAGAAACCTGCAGTGCACCCAGAGACGAACACTTGTGGGGTTTAACCGCACCAGGGCAGCCAGGGCAGAGGAAGAAAGCGGCTCTGTGTTCACATTGCTTGCAGGCATCTGACCTTAGCAGAGAAGTTCTGTCTCTTTCCGTTGCCTTCTGGCTTTGAGGCATCCAAGCACAATTTGCTTCACATTTGGATTCTTTTCTCAATAACCGTAAGACATTAGCTTTGAAAAAAAAAAAAAAAAAGGACGATAAATTGATATTCTTATAAAATCTACTAATTTCAGCAGTTCAGGCACTCAGACACCAAATATTGCGATACAGAAACAGAAATATTCTGGTTGTCATTTATTTAAGCTGGGGTAGGAGGAAGACTGTGTCACACGCAGGGGGTGACGAGAGCTTAGGAGTCAGCCAAGCAATGGCAGAAAACAAAGGCTTAACACTGCTTGCTAAGACCAAGCAGTCTAAAAACGGTAGGCATGGGACTACTGGAACTTTTCTGTTTAATATTCAATGATATTAAAGAAGCTGTGGCTCCTTGGCTACACTATCACCTGCCTTCCCTTGCCAGCACTGCTGTGTGTACATATTCTGGCTGCACCAGAGCGGGCTGGCTATAGGTAAATGGGTACTGTACACAACTGAAGTAAATAGGGCTCTATCTTTTTCCTTAGCTCTTCCCTTCTCACCTCCCTTTCTTCTTTTTATCTATCTGCAGAGGTAAAAGTTTCTTCCCTTGCCCATGCTGTGAATTAATTGCACATTACTGGGAATTCAGGTAACCCAATAATTGTATATATACAAGCACCTGCATCAACAAGCGTTGTAAAATCCTTCTTTAAAGAAAAATATCTGCAAGGATAGGATATGACTCTTCTAGAGACCTCATTCAGAGCATGCAAATAAGCAAAGCAACAGGATGAACTCAGTTAAATAAATGCTTTAAGCTCTTCCACAGCATCACACTACAAAAACAGAGAGGGCGCAGAGAAAATAAGGCAACAAAGATTTGCTTAAGCCTAAGGTTTGCTGCCACGGAAGTTTTTGAGACTGCCCGCTCACTTCAGAAGCAAAGTGACTGCCAGATACACGCAACCTGCCATTCTCAGGGTCTCTCCAAGCTCAAAGGCAAGCTCAGGTTTCACAGTGTCTTAATTCAACCCTAAACATCCGGCCCCTTCCAACCAGCCTTACCTGTCTCTGGGTAGCATCCCCCCTATTATTACCTTTTCCTTCCCCTCTTCCTGACACCACCCCTGCCATTTGCTCTTATCTCCTTCCCCCTCCCCAATACTTGATCTTCCCCCCTCTGAAGGTAGGGAGCCAGCTGCCAGCCATCAGACGTACTCTACTTTGGCCCCTTTGCTGTGTCTGGATCCCCTCTGAACTTGGACATCTCACCCCAAATCTGTTCCTGTTGGGACTTCGCAAATGCAGCCCCTTGATCTTTTCATATGCATCTGAGATGCTCTTGCGCCTCCCCCACTGCTGCTTTCTTCGAGTTTTTCTCTGTGTCTGAAGCTCTTATCGACTCTTCAGGACGGAATACACGACTGGCACCGCGAGGTCTTGAAGCCCCGTCTCACACCTCCCAGGAAATGGCTTCCTTTATCAGCTCACATCCCCCTCCTAACCGCAAGGCTTGAGTCGGGAGACACTGAGGAGTTCCTTGCTGCTAAAGACAAAGAAAGGCAGCAGTTTAATTTCCAATGACTAACGTATCGTGTACATAGAGATGTTACCAAATCCTAGCCAAACAAGCCAGTCACCTTTCAGAAAGGACCCAAATGCTCATCAGATCACATTTATTTTAACACCCCGGCAGATCTGTGCGTGCAAGACTGGACCTCTATTTGTGAACTGAAATAACCAGGGATAACTACTGGCCTGCACGAACAGCATCCTGTACAGGGGTCTGGTGTCACCAGGATCTGACACCACCCTGGGACACCCCTATGAGCAGAGGATGATGTGCAGGGTCCTGCGAGGAGCAAAGGGGCCACAGCGAGGACCTCCTCAGCACCCCACCGGGGCCCTGGCAAGGTGCTGAACAGCCACGGTGGGCAGGCAGCTGGGATTTCTCAAGAATAAGCTTCAACACATCTGCAAGCAGTCCCAAAGAGAGGACAATATGCAGCTCACCTCCTCAAACTCTTCATTTTTGCAGCTGTGAGGACCAGAAGCACAAACCCTGCTAAATAACAACTTTAAATTATAAACATGCAATCACAGTGAGATCTTAGAATACTACTTAGAAGTGTGGATGTGTCTAAAAACATGAATCCCACTGTACCTACACTGGGAAGGACTGAAAAACCTCTAAAAACTTTCAGAGATTGTAAAGAGCTCTGTCAGAGGAGTTATACAGTAACTAGAGGCAATCGGGGGCTGGGGGTGGGGAATGAAGTGTTAATTCTAAAGGTTTCCTTTTAGGCAGAAAAAAAAAAACAAACACTTGAAAAGCCAAGCCTGGCATGCATTAATGACTTTTGCTATCAGAGCTCTGATAGAGAAGATAGAAATTATAAGGCAACCATTAAAATATCTATGGCCTCATATATATATATATATATATATTTTATTTTTTTTTTGTAAGAACACATATTAGTTAAGCAGCCATTGCTTCTTCAATATAGCTTAAACTCAAGCTTTTACAGCAAAAATGCAATTTGTTTTTTCCTTTAAGGAAAGTAAATCAGGTTTGTGTGACCACTGATGCTTTTACTGTTAGGCTCCATGACATGAGCTTTTGCAATTGCTGTCCATTTTCAATTAAAAATGAGATATACATTAGGATGTCCAAGACACCAAGTCTCTGCGAGTGTAGTGAGAACACTCAAGGCGATGAGAGACCCCTAAATTTGCACTGCTAAAAGGTTCAACGTTGTTTTTAGACACGAGAATTCATACTGAAGACAGACATACACACACACACACACACGCAGCAAACATCATATCAATATCAGGGATGCTTCCTGAGCTACAGTTCCTCGAATCAGTACGGCAGAATCTCAACTTGCATGTTCAGATGATGACTTTGTTACCCTCAGCAATCTGAGGGAATATCAGCAGATTGATATGGAAAAGGCTGCAAAGCCATCGGGCCAACAAACGCAGGACTCACCTCCTTCCTCTCCCAAATCCCCGTGTTTCAGAGCCTGCCTCATCCTTGCTGAACGCCTGAAGTTGTGTAGAGTAACCTGAAATAGTGAGGTGACGGTGTGTCCTTCAGCCGCAGCACGAAGCCCTGCTTCCACTAAGGCAGAGGCGCGTTTTGTGCTGTGGGAGTCCCCTCGGCACGGCTACCTCAGTGCAAGGTACTCCCAGCACAGACGTGAGCACATTTGTCTTGTGTCATCCACAGTGGTGATCAGCCTTCAAAGTGGGCAGTAATCTGTTATCTACACAAGGTAGTGAAACCATGTCAATGTTCCCCTTAGCTATCTCACTTTTAGACATGTTAATTTAAAAAAAAGCGAGACGCTTCTGGGCTTGTGCCATAGCTCCGCATCTCAAGGAGAGATGCAAGATTCTTCTTTGTGCCTAGCCAGGACAAAAATAAAGTCAGAGTGCAGAAATGGAGGGGGAAAAACATCTGAATGCCTTCCTAAATACTTCCAAGCCTTACCTAGCACAACTCCAGGCAGATAATGGCGCTTAGGAGACACTGGAAATGTCAGACTAAAGGGACACATGTGGATGTAAAACCTGTTGGGGAAAGGAAACTGCTGAATCTAGACAGAGTGCTTTTCCACACAGCAGGAGGCACACCACGATACCTGGCAGGCATCACTTCTCACACATTGGAGGAATGAAGCTCTGTGGGAGCTGTGGTGAGCACTAGGAGGGGAGAAAGCCGGCAAGAGAAAACAAAAGAGGCGTCTTCTGTGCCATCCTGCTTTCCTGTGAAGCAGCCAAAGACTTGTACTTTATTCTCCATCCAGCAGCACGCTCCTTTAGAATTAGAGCACCGAGCCCTTCCTTGCTTCTCCTCAGGCTTACAAACCTTGCAAACCAGGGCAATGCAGAAGGGCAACTACCAGAGCCCTACAGAGGAAATTTGCATGCAAAGCTCAGAGCAATGGCTTCGGTCTTGCCTCCGAACCACTCTGCTCCCCTGTCCAGCACACACCTGTGTTCAGCACCGACTCATCAACAAGATGCATCAAAGCGCCAGCCAAAACAGGAAGGGAAATTCAGGCGGGGAGCACGGCCGTGATCAGCACCGCAGGTGTGCAAGCAGTCCACGCAGACAGCACCTTCACACGGCTGTGTCAGCCCCTCGCCATTAAGGCCTGTGAATGTGCACTAAAAACACAATCTGCACGTGGATAATTCAGTGACTGAGCATCAGCTACTAACCCTGGAGTCTGTATGTTTGTAACCCTGTGCTGAGGACCCCAACCCATTGTGCCTATTGGTTCAGTCACAGTGACCCCAGTGTACCCATCCTATTTTACAGAGCTACAAAACACAGACCTCCTGACCGGGAACTGCAGGCAACCACGGTTAATTGTACGGGATCTACGGAAAAAATAAAACAGTACCTACAAGTTATCTCTCCTCTACTATGACAAAGCTTGCTTTTCGCCTTTTGATGGTCTCTAGATGCTGCATCCATGAAAGCTTTCAGGCCTGGGAAATGTCCCCGGTCTTTTCCCATCACGGGAAGCGTGGTGGCTGATGTTACAGGACAGTTATTGGATCACCTCTGGTACACGAAGTGCAAGGGGACCGCTTCTGGCCTGCAGCGTACCCCAGCAGTCAGAGATGAAAGAGCGAGCCCATTTCCAGTGATATGGGTTGGGAATAGCTCCATCAGCTCCCGGTACCCGCTCTTTCCTGAGCACATACTCAATATACATCGATAAAGCCGCAGCCTTAACGGGCAGTCTGACACCGACAACACCCCGCTCTGGGGCAGCCCGTCCCGGCTGTGCCCCCATACAGCCAAACACCACCCCAGGTGCTGGCAGCCCCAGAGCCACCCCAATCACCCCATTCCCACCCCACCCCACCCCACGCTCCTTCTTCCCCCTCCCAGCCATTTTGGGCGAAATGTGAGGGGGAATCCACATCTGAAACCAGCACGGGCAGCTCCTGGCAAGCTGGCAAGCACACCCTCGTGTCTGCAGGTGCAAACCCTGCAGCACCACCACCCCATTGCCCTCACCCCAGCGCAGCGTGGTGCCCGCTCCCCTCACCTGCCTCCCGCGGGGCCGGGGCCGCCTCCCCCTGCCCCTCCGCCCCTCTGCCCGGCTATAAAGCCCCGGGGGCTCGGTGCCCGGCCCGGCTCAGCGCCATGGCCACGCTGCGCTTCGGGGAGCCCTTCCCGGCGGGGAGGTGGCCCCGTGAGGCGGCGGCGGGCGGCGGGGGGCCGGGGGTCCCCGGGCCGGGCTCTGCCCCCACCCCCGTGGCGGCGCTGCCCCGGGGGGCGGCGGAGCCGGCGGCGCAGCGTCGGAAGCGGACGAGCTTCACGGCGGCACAGCTGGAGACGCTGGAGTCGGTGTTCCAGGACACCATGTACCCCGACATCCACCTGCGGGAGAAGCTGGCCGACGCCACGCACATCCCCGAGTCCCGCATCCAGGTGAGGGGCCGCCCTGCCGCTCAGCACCACCACGCCGCCCCCCGCACCCCCCCAGCCCTCACCGCCGCCCTCTCTCCCCGCAGGTTTGGTTCCAGAACCGCCGGGCCAAGTCCCGCCGCCAGCGGGGGCCGCCCCGCTCGGGCTGCAGCCCCCAGCCCCCGGGCTGCCCGCAGGGGCCCTGCGCTGCCCGGCCCCCGCCGCCCGGCTGCCGCTGGCCCCCCGCCGCCTTCCCGGGGCCGCCGCCGCCGCCCGCCGGCCCCTACCCGGCCCCGCGCGGCCCCTGCGGGCGCTTCTCGCCCCTGACGGAGGCGGCCGACAGCGGAGGCTTCGCGGAGCCCGGCTCGGAGTGGGAGGAAAACGCCCTCGGTGCCTTCCGAGCCGTCTGAGCGCCTCCCCGGGTCTCCCCCCCGGCTTGCTGGGACTTAGACGCCGCCGTTGTGTTGATGGAAGAGGTGCCCTGCCCCGCCACTGTTGCACTTTATGCCGGAGTGACAGACTTCAGCTATTTATTTAAGGGAGAGAGGGGTCAGCTCCACCCGCCGACGGCAGCTTTCTGCGGATGGAACAGTTTCTGGTAGCGCCTTTCCTATTTCTCCTTCACCTTCCTCAGCCAAAAAGCTAACCCAGCCCGCTGGGGTGGGGGGTGGGGGCTGGCCTGGCGTTACTTTTTGAGAGGAAAAAAATAATAAAAGTTTGCATTTTTGCTCTGTGCTGCTTGTGAGCTGGGAAGTGTGTTCATGCCTCTGGCAGGAAGGGGGTTTCTTACCTCAGCAGTGCTGGAAATCCCCGTCCCAGGCAAGGTCCTGGAGCGCCAGGGCTGCAGCTCAGAACAAGAGACCTAATGGGACTGAAGGGCAATTTATGAAAAATGTCTCATCGCTGTGGTCAGTATTCACTTTACTTTTCAATTACATTTTCATTGAGGGGGAAGCATAAATTTATGACCTAATTAATGAAAAAATACACCTCAAACTGTCTGCTGGCTCAGTCAGCCTCAACTCTGCCACTTTAGCCAAGATAACATGAAACTAGAAAAAAACTGCAATTGTATTTTGTGTACCCTGTAAAAGCACATTATTCACAGTCAAAGCTAAAGTGCTTTTACAGGGTTCACAAAATACTATCGTAGTTTTTTTCTAGTTTAACGACTGACCCAGCACACCAGCAGGTTTTATGAGCACCACATGAGAAGGCTGGGGGTGGGAGTCAACAGCAAGAGGATGGTTCTTTTTCCCTGAGTTAGCTGTAGATCGTGTTAGTTACTGTCAGACTAAGCCTTTGTGCCTTGCATTAGGCCTTGACACTTTTTCTCTGTTTAAATGAAAAGTGTGGTGGCTGGGGGCCTGTGTGTCTTTACCAAACAGATGGTAACACCCCAAAACACGGGAATTGGGGGCACTACTACAATGGTCGGTTACATTACAAGAGGTAAATGGCTAACTCAAGCAAAATTACTGCTTAGTTTTTGGGAATACCCCTCATAAGTTTTGTGTGTATCTTTTAAAATAGCTACCCACCTTGTTCTCCAGCCCATAACATTTCATTTTCAGAAATTAACTTCTGTTGAAAAATGACCTGACACCATCTGCCAAACGTTTGCATTTTTGTGAAATATATCAACTCTCATAGGTCAATTTATTCAGTTACAAATTTCACTGAGAATAAAAGATTTATGCATTTCTCTTAATTAACAGAACAAGTTTAGCTAAATATAAACTCTGCACTAAAGTTTTGCAGTGGCACAATACCAACACAGAATACAGAAGCATCTTTAAACTATACAAAATTTTAAAATTGAAAATAATCCTGTTTACATATTCTTTATACATTAACATATAAAAGACCTCATTTAATGAGGCATCTAAAAGAATGAAAAACATCTCTACACCTATCTTTGAAAATTCATATCTGGAAACGATTCATTACACAGAAGCTTTACAAGACTATTTAAACAAACCAATACATACTTTTTACAAGATTAACATTCCAAAATTTACTCATAGGCAGGTTGTCACTTTTTATTTTTGCAGTTTACCTCACTGGTTATATTTCACTATAAAAATCTTCATATTTATATATGTTGGATATTGTTGGATAACCAGTAATCTAATTCAAAAGTTGTGCAAAACAAACAAAAAAGTTGGAAAAACTGTATGTTTAACCAGTCGTGTATATAAAATACCAACTAAAACACTTTCTTTGCCCCATGTAAAGGGAAAAAACATAACAACTATTTCTGAAAAGTTACATTTTTATATTCCTTCATTAGACTCCTTATATAAGTTATGATAAATTAAAAGTTCCAATAAGACGCTGACTGATCTACAGATCTGCCCAACATCCCCTAGTTTGCAACTTCCCTTCACTGTCCATATCCCACTGCTGCTTCTTTAGATCAGGAACACTCAGCTTGTGCTGTCACCGTGCTAGCTGAAGGGTGAAATGGCAACTCTTGGACACCTACAGGAGTGTAGCTTTAAGGAACAAAGACCTGCCATCTGCCTAACCCATGTGAGCCATTTCCTCTTCATCATTTCGAACATACCAGGAGAGCCAACGAGAAGAGGTGGGCAGAATTAATCTGAACTTTTAAAACTAAGTTCAAATTATATGAAAATACATTTTCAGGTTTATTATAATAAATGCAATTACTAAGAGATTACCAGTTAGCAAAACTATTGTATGTGGATAACAAATGGAAAAATCTAACATAACGTTGGCCAGTAATGCTGGTTTTCTTAAGAAGCAGATATATTATATTTAAAAGGGTCCTTTCTGAGAGGTTTTCTTTTCCCTTATCTTCTGGCAGTTAGGATATTTGGTGAAGCCTATGTAAAGGAAGAGGATTTTCCAGAACTACTTGCTGTACACTTAGAAAATTTTCAGTCTCTGTTGGTGTTATTAGCTGCAAAGGCATGTAAATTTCCCATCTGGCTCAGACCACTCTGAATATGTGCAACATGGATCTCCACATTATTCTGAAAACAACTACAGGGGAAAAAAGAAGAAAAAAAGGATTAAACCTCGAAGTAAAAGTCACATCTGAGTATTTCTACAAGTTACAAACATAGATTCAGATGAATGAGTGAGTACTACATACTCGTGCAACTTAATAGAGACATATGAAAGTAGCACTTGCATAAACAGCTGTAGGAAGTCAGACTTACTGACTTGGGTGTTTTAGAAATGACTGTAACATGGTTGGAGTTAATGAAACAAAAACACAATGAAAAGATGCTAAAATACCCAAGCTAAGTACACTGAAAAGATCATCACCTTCTTAGCAGTGTTTATCAGTTGATCCGTTCCAACTTTTGACTTGCAGTGTTGATTACAGAGACGTTTCACTAATATTTGGATTTTATTTTTGCTTTTACCAAAATGAAAGTGTGCTATAAAACTTATTTTAAATTTTAAATCAAAAGGCCGTCTTACTATCTCTGCAAAAAAAAATTCATGCACACGTAGCCTCCCATTATTACAGAGCAATATGAATATGGAAAGTATAAGGAAACACTTGGCATTTAGGTAATTTTTTAAAATTATGTAACTCAGCAACCATATAATTGAAAAAAGTCATGGCCACAAATTCTTGGAGACTGCAGAATACTCAGGAAAAGTATCGCCACATTCTTGCTATCTTTATAATGTTTCCTCTGTCACCTGCTTCTGACAACTGTTGAAAAATGGATACTAGATTAGATGGGCCTTTGATCTGGCAAAACACAGCTGTTCTTCTGTTTCTTCATTTAAAATACTGCTAATGGAAGCTGGTCGTAAGCTATAATTGTCTCATATACCAGCTTTTGATATGTACAGATGAGAGACTGAGTAACACTGCAAAACAAATACTGAAATTGTACTGAAAGTGATCTAAAATAACTTGTTAGTTGTCATGACTCTCTTGCTCTTTATTTTGGTTGTTGTTGTATCCATTTAACACTTTTTAAAGATCAGTTTACTTTACTGAAAACTGCTAATTTCACACTCCCTTTAAGAAGACCATTCCTATAAGTACGTTACCAGATTAAAACTCTTATCCATAATGAACATTCACCTCTAAAATACAGCAACAATTGCTCGCTGGTACAAAATGTGTAATTAGGAATTAAGTATTTAAAAAGTAATACCTGATATTTGAGGAATCTATTGAATTCTTAATGTCATTTAATGAATCTGTTAGTGATTTAAATTCAAAGGAATTCAGGTCACCTCCTTCTGCTAGACACTGCAGGAGAAGAAAAAAAAAGTTCTAACAGTTCAGCACAAAGAAACCGACAGAGCTTTAATACTAATTGGAAACACTATTTTTACAAACATTTTACCTTAATCTGTAGCAATATTGCTGTAAGTCTAGAGATAAGATCAGTTAAATTTTCGCTTTGAACACAAAGCTGTCCTGTTGTTGAGGAATTTGCTTGCCTAACAATCTCCTGAGCCTCCTCTTCACATCTCCGCCTCAGATCTGTTGGTTGGTCTGCAGGTTGGAGGCCTTGGTCTGGAGCAAGCTGTACAGATAAAATAAAGAGAAATGAAGACTAAAGATCTCCTTTTGCATTTGGTGCATGAGTGAAGTGACAAGTCATTTCAAAGAGAGTCCACAGGTATATACCCTGCATTCTGATAAGAGAAACAGACAAAAGAGACAGAATGAAACTGATAGAGCTGCTACTAGTTTCATTTCCAGGTGAGCCCCACCCATGCCCTATTCCCAGGAAATATATATTTTTAAAACTTAGTTTAAGCAGAAATAACAAATTCATACAGATTCAAGCAAAATCTTACCTCATAACAATACTGTTGAACTTTATGCAACACTTTATTTAAGTCTTTGTTTAGTTGTTCTAGATCTAGAACAATAGTTGCATATCTCCTCTGAAACTCAATACCTATTGGCATAGAATAGGATTTCTGTGGAAAAGACAAAAGCATATTAAAATTAATGCAATACTTTACATACATACCTTTTGAACTCATCAAAAGAAATTTTCAATTTAAAAATAATACTGAGATATTTGAAATCCTAGTGTCCAACGGAAAGGTGATAACATGCAAAATCTTAAAACCTAGTAATGCGATTTGCAACTCCAAGTGACAACTGTGTAGTAACTAGCATGCTTTTATTCTCTGCAGTAAGTGCTGTGATAATCTGTGGTGCTAAATTCTACAGATGATAACTGTGACCTGACCTAGTTATTTCACCAGTAGCTGGGAATGACTTCTTCCTACTGAAAGAACTGCATGAACCTGCATGATCCTGTCGGTAAGAGGACAGTACAGGACAACATGGCCACAGCCACCTGTATTACAGGTGGGAGGTACGCTTGGCTAGTAAGTTAGTGGTCATCTGAGAATAATTCTAGTGCTACATACCTTCTGTTACAACTAACAGTTCTGCCAAGAAATAAAAGTTACTATAGCTTACATTTGGTAACAAATATTTTGGATAAGATCAATTTCATAAAACAAGCAAACAAAACCAGAATACAGTACTATTTTTCTTACATTGCTTTCACAGCATATCTTGATGTTGTTTGGGTAATATTTATGAAATTGAAACAAAATATACAACATATTGTAAGTTTCCCCTACAAATGGCCTCTTCGGTGATAAATTCGATACATTTTCACTGTTCCTCTGCCACAAGTCTGAGATACAGACACCTCATACAATCCTATAGGCATAGATTTTACAAGAGATGAAGTAAATTTCAATGTCAACAGCCTTCATCAGGAGGCTCCAGGTCAGAAACTCCAAATCAAGCTTTTAGTTACCAGTCCTAGATTAAGTTCCCCTTTAAACTTGGCCTCTGAAATGATGCCCAGGGATTGACTAGTCTGAATACCAATGTAACAGTGCTTTAAACTAACATCATGACTTCAGGTTTCACTCAGCAACCAGGAAACCTGCATAAATTTGATATGCTTCCTCTGGCTCCGGAATATAAGTAAATAATTGTAACTTCCAGACCTTCAGTGACCAGCCCCCTCTAGAGCATACTGGCCTAATACAGGCTAGCCATGAAAGCCACAGGAAATTGTGAACTCCATATCAGAAAGCAATGGGTGAGGGCATTCTGTATTAGTGAAGACGAAAGATATTTCTCAGCACCAGCATTATTTACGATCCAAGACCAATCTAAGATATGGAAACACTGACAAACAGCTGACCTCACAGATAAAAGATGAATGGCTTTCAGTAGATGGAAACATAACATCTCTGTCATGGAGCATCTACCCGCTTCTCTTGGTCAACCAGCATCACCTTTACCTCATCTTCATTGCAGGTCAAGTGAAAAAATGAACCAGCCATCCTTTTTACTTGCATTCATTTCTCCAAGTGGCTATCAGAAAAGTAATTACTGTTGTGTACGTAACTTGTTTATAGCCTGCAACCAAGGTTAGTATAGTGATGTCAAAATGATTAACTGATAGTAAGCTGTCCTTTCCCTGCCTCATGTAAATTTGAATTTATTGTTATTGCCAGATAATAATGGACTTCATTCAGTACCACTTCTGATTTTGGTCAGTTCTCTTTACTTCTATGTTGGATCAATCACTAAAAAAAAAAAGTGTCTCCAAACAACAGTGTTATTCTAACAATTTTATGAATTTTATGAAAGATTAGCAAAGTCTGACAACTGAACTGAATGAACTCAAAGGATTCCATTTTATTCACGTTCAGACATGATACTGATGTTCAAGTGGACTGGTGCTGGAAAGAGGAACGTTCAAAGAAAATGCTTTTTAAGGGAGAGATAGAGTATGGTAAGCAGAACAAACGTAGATGGGATTACCAAGAGGACAAAGTATTATAGACAGGCAGGCTAAGAACATGACCCATTAGAAAGGTATCATGTCCTCTATTTTTATCAGGACAGCTTCAAATTGTGACAAAAAAAGTGTTATGATTGCTTATTTACAAAGCAAACAGCATAAGAAAGGTATCTCAAAGTCCTTATCTAGGCTATAACTGAGTTAAAATTTAATGTTTATTCCTGAATCATCGTCTTCCTTATTGCTTCTTAGAATGCTCTCTCCATTTTGCCATTTTCCTTGGTATTCTTATTCCACAATAAAGTTAAATTTATAACATAGTAGCTGAGTGGCATGTTAATATCTGGGTTCTTGTCAGAGGAAGGCTTTGAAAGTTCAGCCCTTTCTATGGATTTCTTTACCTCTGCAAAAGTACTGATATCTCAGTAGGAACAGAAATCTTTCTGGTTAAAAAAGGGGTGGTAATTTTTCAGTATCAGAGTTACATGCTGCAATAGCACGTTTTAATCTTGCTTCTTTTTGCATTTAAAATTAAATTATTATTATTAAACATAATTAAAAGACAAAATGATAATGTAATAACTGAAATACTAACAAGGTTTTGAAGATCAGCCTTGGGACAGTAGGAAACAGAATAACAGAACGTGCAAATGATCACTGAAAGGACAAAGAGGGAAATCTTACTATGATGAAGTCTTCAACATTCAAATATTTTAAATTAAGAAAATCAGCATTTTTTGGTTTAAAGAAATAAAAAGGATTCATTTTCCTCTCCACAAGCTTTAGCATTCTTTTTGTGCATTGTAGAGATACTGGCAGAATGGACGCTGGCAGACGGTTGAGACTGACACCTTTCCACATTCAAGTTGATGGATAGACATGGGTTGTAGAAGAAACGTTCTTATCATTTTGGATTTACTGACTGATGATTAGATAAAACCTAGCAAGAAAAACTGTTCTGCTGATGGTAATTACACTGTAGCTGGTCTAGTATTGGAATATGAAATCTAGGTTAAGGGCACTCAGTGATGTATACAGAAAACCTTTAAACTGAGTTATTGTCCAGAAAGCTAAACAAATACCAACCTCCACAAAATAAAATTAAGATAAATGCCTTACTCTATAAACTGACCCCCCAAACCCTCAAAGTACATAACATACATCAATTGACACATAAAGGAAGCAAACACTATCCTGATGTTCACATTAATCTGTTTCCAAAGCATAATGCTTTCAAAGTGGAATCCTATTTGAAACAACTGACCTCTGACTTGTCTTAAAAAATAAGAATCCCACCACATTATAGAAAGCAATAAAATATATGGATTTTATATAGACTCTGTTTTAATTCTTATCTATTTGTATTAGCTGTTAAAGTATATCCTAACTTAAGAACTGAAAAGAGAAAATTCTCACCAGCTTTTCTGCTTCCGTATTCATCTCTCTTAATTGTTTGATGTGTTCCTTCTTGATCATAAGGATTTTCGATAACCTGGTCTAAAACAAAGGAGCTATTTTTAGAACAAATAGGTCCTTATGCAGTTTTGAAACAGCATACAGATTCAAGACAATAAAATGTATGTTTCTTTCATAATTTTAAAATACATTTCTCAGTTGTTCTTCAAGTGAAGATGCAGAAGTAAAAAATAATTGAAAATAAACAATGTTTTTTTTTCAGAGAATTTTTAAACCTTTTCAAGTGTCCTAGACAGAAGAAAGCTAAAATTTATCAGCTGGAATTCCCTATAGGAAAACAATATATACTGTTAGAGGCTGAAGAATCAAGACTCTTCATGGTGATACCATCACGTACTACAGCTAACGACCTGTGTCCTACCAAGCTTTTGCTGAGTTGTAATTCTGTTCTCAGCTGTGCCCTGGACTAAGCACCAGCCCTTTATGTACGATCTTGCAGTAAAACCTTGCCAATCTCCTGTTATAGAGACTGGATCTATTTTATGGAGAACAACTCTGGTCTTTCCATTTACCTGCTTCTTTTACAGAGGGAATACCCCTGTTTCTTCTGCCCTGAGAACCTAGCAAGCTGAAGAGGAAATCACTGAGACTGCTCTCAACACACATATCACTTATAAAACCATTCATATTCTCTCAGGCACATGGAAAGAAATTATAGCTCCACTACAACCAACAGCAGCTTTATTATTGATATAAAACTTGACATCTTGTCTCCGTTTAAAAATTTCAAAGGGTTTAACTGCATCCTAAAAGTGGAACATGAGACTGGGAGAAACAGGAACTTCTAGTTCAACATACATCTCCTTATATATAATTCCCATCATTGATTTTGAAGTTCAGTCTTCAGGCAGCCAGGTTTATTGCCCTCACAAATCCTAACGAAAAGCTCTTCCAGGACCTCTTTCAGCTAATTATGAATCTTCTTGAAATTTCCATGTTAAATGCATTCTTATTAGCTTCATAGCAATTTGTTCTGACCAAGCTGTTATTCAGCTTAAATACAGCCTGTCCTCTGTGTTTAGTCCCGTTTTCACAGACAGTAAAAGCAACCCTTCTCCACCACTCTCTCACTAGACTTTCACAACCCAAGCCTTTCAAGTCTACTCTCCCATAAAAAACCCCTGTTCTCTTGAACTGTTGAGGCTCTCTCTGTATCTTTTTTTTTCTATTCACTGTCATCCTTCCTTAAATGTGAGCACCAGGACATCTATACCACTATTCTAAATGACATTTTTACCAGCATCAATACTCTCTGCCACAAATACTTTGCCAGATGCATCTTATGAACTGATGACAAGCTATGGCCAGACACACAGAACAATACTGCGTAGATAACTCTTCCAATTCCAGACATTCACTTCTGTCCTTGCAGGAAACTGAAAATGATGAACAATACATACAGAAAATGCAGGAAAAGAGTTTTTAAATTGTTTTGGGACAATTATGTGGTGCTGCACTTCTATTTTGATGCCCAGATATATTCAAGGATATAGGCCCTAGTTCTCCAGTTGCATTTTATGTTATCCACCCTGCATTTTATGTTATATTTCATCCCACTCCCAGAAAATATTCCAGTGGTCAAGATAATTAAATTATTTCTACAAGATACTGACCTTCCACCATTTTATGTCTACTAACTTTCTCCCATTGGTATATTTTTATTAAACAGAATTGCATTTTCATTTGCCAGTATACGTTAATTCAGGTCAGTCTGAATTTTCTTCTAGCCCAGCAGTTCCATTTTCAGTATAACTCATCCTGTTTACTGTTATATAGTCCTCATTAAATTCAAAGAGCAGTTTTAGTACACACGTTAAAAGACATGAAGGAACAACCCAAACAGTATGCTTACATTTGTACTTGTATATTCTTTTGACTACAAAATGAAATATGAAGACAACAAGCATTTCAATGTCTGCAATAACTTCATATGGAATATTTCCAAAGTTTTCACAAGCAGAAAGACAAAATTCCAGCATCCACTCTTAGTTTTTTCTTGCTGGCTTTTAAGATGAAAAGATACTTATTTTCTCCATAGCAATCTGAAAGACTAACCAGCTTTTTTGATTGTGTTGTATTCCCTCTACTGGACATGCAGCAGCATTGCAAACGATATTTTTTTTTTGTCTTCACTTGCTTTCTTCCCAATATTAATTTAAGCTTTTCCCAAACAACACAAACAAACATCAACAAATAAACAATAAGCAAAAAACAAACAAACAAACAAAAACAAAACAAAAGAACAAAAACCTAAAACTGCAGCTGAACACTTGGAAAAAACATCCTCTAACTTTAGTGTTGACTAGAAGTTCAGACTTTGCTAAAAAGACCATGCAGTATAGTCAAATATCAAAGAATATATATTGCATGCAAGGATAAAAGACTTTTTTAAAAAAATGGTTACATCTATTACTTGTTTCTTGATGACTTTATTCTCAGTCACAATACATACAAGCCAGGTAGATGATGTCAGTTGCTCTTTCCTTATGCATCAATGCTGTAACCCCGTTGTAGAAGACCACCAGATTTGTTCTGGCATTTTTTGCCCTTAGTGAAGCCATGTGGTCTATCACCAATCACCTCCTTATTTTCTGTATGCCATAGCATAGTTTCCAGAAGAACCAGCTCCAGGTGAGACTGACTGGCTCATAGTTCCCTTGGTCTTCCTTTTTTCCCCTTTTAAAAATTGGGGTTATGTTTCCCCTGCCACAATTTCACAAGTATGATGGACAGGGGCATAGCAACTTCATCTGCAAGTTCCCTCAGGACCCACAGATGCATCTTATCCAGTCCCACAGACCTGAGGCACATTTAGGTTTCTTAGGTGGTCTCAAACCTGATCTTCTCCTACAGCGGGTGGTTCTTCATTCTCCCAGTCCATGTCTTTGACTTTTGCAACTTGGGCAGTGTGTCTAGAGCACTTGCTGATGAAGACTGAGGCAAAAATATCGTCAGGAGCCTGTATCCTGTCATTCCAACACTCCTGTCATAGGAGCCATCCCACCACATCTCTGGAATGCCAGTAAGATTACAGACCTCAAGGCAAGTCCCACGGTCTAAGTAGCTGAACCCCTGGCTGTGGCACCAGCCCTGTAACCATTTGTTGATTCGCCAGATTTGACTGGTCCTTTCAAATCCCTTCGCTTTGACCAGGAGGACTGATGGAAAAACTACCTGTGCTTCAGAGTCCCTTATTGCTGTTACCAGGGCTCTGGTCCTTGATACTTCTCCGGGTTGTATCACTGGTGCCCACATGAAACAACAGCAGTGGATAATAGTCAGTGGGCTGGACAACGCTTGGCAGCCTCTTGGTGACATTGCTAATACAAGCCCCCATTAAGCAACACGCCTGTCTAAAGAATGTATCTGGTCAGCAGATGGGTGCCTCTGTGCCTCTCAGAAGAGATTTGCCTACTTCCATCACCCACTGCCTTTTCTTAGTTGTGCTGGTTGTTATTGGAGCTGAGCAACAGCTCGGTTTGCTCCCGCATCTCTCCTGATGCGGTCTTTCCTCTTCAGCCTCCAGTGATGAAGTGGTTCTGCAACGGCACCTCAGGGTTTGGGGAAAACCCCTTCCTCTTGCTGGTCCTTGTCATTGCAATTCTTCATTCTTTTGTGTTACTGGCCCCTCTCCTTTGTGCACGTGCTGGTGGATTTTTTTGTTTGGCTGTGGGTTCACTGGAGACTGTGCTTGGAACCGGCTATCTAACTCCTTCCTCAGCCTCCCAGATGTTATGCAGCCTTCTCACTGCCTCCTGCAGCTCAGCCACCTGCTAGGAGGTCCTCCACCTGCTCACACCTTTTGCAGGCCGCAGGAGTCGAGGCACTTCCTGCAGTCTGAGGTCTTCACTGCAGCTTCTCCCTTCAGCAACTGTCTGCGTGGAGGCGCGGGCCACCTCTGGGGTAAATGGTGCAGACCCCCCACGTGGGACAGCAACCTTGGCTCTAAGATTTGGCCTTGAGACTTGGGCAGAACGAGTACTCTTGACCAGGTCCCTGGGTGCTGGGTTACATGCACTTCGAGTCCCCTCCTCAGCCCGTGGGTTGCATTCCTTCATGATACACTCTCCCTGCACACCCACCACACACAAACTGACCCTCCACACCGTGTTTGTAGTGCTCCCTAAGGGCCCCCTTTTGTACACGTAGGGGGTGGCTGCCATTGTTCCTGGCCTTGCCCAAGTACCACCAATCTCTCTCATGAGATCTGCTGGTTCCTGGCAGGTCTTGGTGCTCTCCTGGGGAGAAAAAAGAACTATAGCATATTCAGGGAATAAAGTGGTTCCTTTCTTCTCCAAGGCAGGTAGGGCACATTACCTAACACTGGATACAATATTATACAATATATGATAAAGCAACAGGGGCAAATGTTCTTTGCACAATGCAAGAATATTTTAAATGAAAAAAGTCTTTAGCATAGTACAAAGTTTGCAGGTAGAAATAATATAATTTTTTCAGACCAACTGGTAGAGCTAAGAATACACTTTCAGAGTCAAAAAGCCATCCTGGGGTCTAAATTACAAGTAGCACATTTCAAAGCTTATGAACAAGTGAGAACAATTAAAAAAAAAAGGAAGAAACTCAGAAGAAGCATTAATAATATCTTCTTAAAATTTCATTTTGGTATCACAATATCACCACCTCATAAACCAACAGAAGATCATTTAACTGCAGAAGAATTAGAATAAACACAAAAAGGACAATACATGACAGAAGTAAGAGCTGCAGTTAACACTTACCACTTGAATGAGGAATTCTACTGGAAAGCCACCTAGTGTTTCACTATCTGTGCCAGAAATTTTGTTTTTCCATGAAGACTGTCCTAATAAAGGATCACTATCCTATTAAAAAAAAAAGAAGATTTCAGTAAATCTCTCTAAAAATAAGCTATTAAATTAAATTATCTTAATGAACAACACCAGAAAATTAAAAACTGTACAAGGTAACAGCTGTACCACGTATCAGAAAGTATTTTACCAGTTAATATTATAAATTACATGAAATAAGTAGCTTACTGTAATTGGAGACTGGAGTGAAGGTGTATAATGCAATCGGGGAGGGGTCATAAAGAACCTAGACGGCCGTTGTTTCTGTCCAAAGGCAGCGATTGGCATTGTTTCATGGGGCTCATTACTCTGTATGACAGGAAAAGGAAAGACATACTTCAGGTGCTAGGCTAATTAAAAACATACCTTATGGTATACATATTTTATTTCTGGAATCTGGACTAACTATGCACATCCATACTCCAAACCCAAGAAACACTGAAAGATTGAAAGAGTAACATTTTGCATTTGGGCTAGCAAGAGCTTCAAAACCATATTGCACTGCTAGAGTTAGCATCACATCAAAAACAAACCAACCCTTGCAAGAGTATTTCCAAAAATCCTATCGGCAAGTTGCAGACAAAGCATGACTGAACACAAGTTCACCAAAGGCTCCAAACTCTCATCATAACAAAGACTAGATCTCAGACAAGTTAGCTGTCCCTTAGTAGATTGAATGCTACACAAGATTCTAAAGAATATGGTGCCATCTAAAAATTTTGCAGTCTAGGTCAGAACATTCAGCAGGAACAATCCATGAAGCTCATAAATTGGTACAAAAGCACGAGAGCTAGGAAGTAACTACAATTTGTTTGACCAAAACAGTGTCCTCACCGTTAGTTTCATTACCATAGAAGCTTGAAAATTAGACTCAATCAACTCATAATACTTGCTTCCAACTACCACAAGCCTTAACTCATTTTGTCAAATTACAAAGGGTCAAGTTTCCACAAACATTTTCTACAAATCCTGCCTGGATCCCACAGCAGAATTTTCTTTGGGATCTTACACTACTCGTTATACTTCTTCATACTCAAATCATGCTGTAACACTAGCTCTAGTAAGTTATTCCAGTCTGAACAGTTATGTTTGTATTATAGAAGGTTATCCTGTTCTATAAAACCATGAGAAGTATGAGCTCATTCTCCTGGAAATTCCCATGCATCTGGTACGCTAGTTTCTATTTTATGACAATACAACCTGGATGTAATATTTTTAATTTTATTCTTTTGGATTAAAGGATAGAATTGTAGGCTGCTTTCTTTCATTAGAACTATTTTAAGAATGTGTTGTTAATACTTACAAGAACTTCATAATCTGGGACTGTCTGTGTTCCGAGACCTGCCCTGTCGAAAGTAACTCTGTATGTAGCGTTAAGAGTGTCCACGGCGTCTATTTGTCCTGTGAACAGTCCGTCATGGACACCTCGCAACCGTGCTAAAAAGATACATATAAATAAATAAAAAACAAAAACACCACAACACACAAATATTATAATATCGTGATGCAAAAAATAGACAATGTATCTTTTGCAAGTAACCCTGGCATTGTCCAATACATATACATTTATATTAGAAACAAAAAGCGAAACAGACTAGATTAAAATGAAAAATATCATAAGCCCTGAAAAAGAATTGTATGCACTAGAAATACTACCTAATTTTTGTCAAATTTAGTCTTACAATTCGAATATTTCTCAAATCTACTCCTTAGCACTACATTTACAGCTATGTAGAACAGTATTTAAAACCTGAACCTTCTGACAGTCAGATTCTGCAGGCAAAAATCAATTTCTGAGTTACTTTGTATACCATTTCTATTTGATGTCTTCCACTGATAACTGCATATTTAGAGAAAGACAATGATGAACACAGCTCAAGGATTCATCTCTAGGAGAGTAAGGAGTTACAGTATGCCTGCTCATCAGCAAGAATTAAGGACAGTGATGCTGAAGAAGTCAGAAGGGAATGAACAGAAATGGCCTGAGTGGGAGAAACCATGCTCAAGTGAAAAGAACCCTGCACCACAAACAGATAGGATGGAGGAATTCAAGATTTTATAAGATTTTTATAAGATTTAACAAAGCTGAGCATATTTTCCAAACGAATTTTTTTAACAGTACTCCTTCCTCAGTTATGTGCAATTTTTTTGTGTAAGACAATGTCACGTTTAGCATACAAGTCTAACTACACTGGGAAATTAATTGTATAACTGCTTTGAAACAGGTATTTTTATGTTTATGGAAAACAAAGCTTAAGTTTTATATTAGGTCAGATTTTAAACTTCTAGACAGTACTCAGCTCTTTGCATTGAAGCATCTCTCTCTCTCCAGGATTTTTTAGATATACTAGACTTAAAAAAAAAAAAATCTGGATTATGAACACCAGAAATAATAAATCATAATAAATTCATATCTCAAAACCCTGTCACTGTGTTACAAATACTAGGTAATCCTCACAAGCACTTTCTCAATGAGCTAGCAATAAAAACACACAATTTTGTGTAATTCTTTTAAATTTATTTTTACCTATACACACTAGGTATTCTATGATTAACTAAAATTTGCAGAATCTTAATTTTTATTTGTTTGTTTTTAGGAAGTTACCTGTAACTTTTGTTCCTATTACAAGTGGTAATGGAATTTCTTCTGGAAGATCTTTGAACTGTGAAATATCTGCAACTTTACGCTGCTGCAAAAGCCTTATTTTCTGCCGCTTCTGTTTTAACGCTGATCTCTCTTCTTCAAAGAAGGCAGAGGAACATCTACAATACAATTAGGTAAAACTATACTTAAATTCAACACTGAAAACGTACATACACAAAGACATAACAAATAAATAAGCACAGTTTACAACTCAGTGAGAGAAAATGAAAAAGCTTGAGGTGCTCAAGAGAGAACAATTTCAGTGAACAGATTTAGACAGCTTGAGTCCCCAAAATTATCCTAGAATAACAGTTTACTTAAAAACAAAGCAAAAAAAAAAACAACAAAAGCAAAAACCACAACGCAACAACACTCAGAAATGCTGTTTGCACTACTATTTCAGAAGGAAATTTGTCACAACAAAGGTAAAGCAGGTCTCTAAAGCAAGTCTCACATCCAGCCTACTCTGAATACCAGTTCAGTGTTGGTACTCAGAACTTACTGTGAGGTCTCTGCCTGCCACTTCTGGCCAATAGAGAATAGAACCCATTGGATCAGTTAGATCGGTTAAACTGACTTAAACTGACTTTGTAAGAAAGAGCGTCAGGCTCAATGTAAAACATCACTTCCATGTCTCCTACTTGCATACATTCAGAGTACAACTCAGACACCAAAATCTCTATTATGCAGGTGAATTGCTCTGACATTGATCACAATAACAATATAAATTTGTTCGGAATTGAGCAACTGTGTAAAAATCCAATAACCTCTAACAGTTCATACTTCACTTTGTTTTGGTCCCAAAGCCCTTACTTGTTTCTATCCATTTTCATTGTAATCTACTGATGCGTGAAGAGAATACTAAAAGCATAGACATTAGGATTTGATCCTATCTACTGCTCGTTATTAAAAAGGAATATAATTCTTGTGTCAACAACAGAAGCCCTTTGAAAAAGGAATACAGGTTGCTACTGTAGGTCTGCTTAACTGCAGAAGTAGTTATTGAGGAAATAATTTACTACATCTTTCTTAATTGCTTTACTCCAGTCAAGTGCAATTTAAACGTTCTCTGTAGAACTTGTGTAGGTATATACTGATTACTGATCAATAAGAAGTGCTGCTTTACAAGGCTGTTTTAGAAGATGCTGATAACTCCTCCACTGGTTCCTATTACTATACTGTCAACTATTTTCCATTTTAAAACCTTTCAAGATCTTGCTTAGTTATTTATCTATGGTGTAGCACTGAGCAGTCAGCTCCTATTTGCAAGTCTGCTTATTACTCTTACTATATGCTGAACTAAACATGCTTTCTCTATACCCTTCACTCAAAGCATTTCACAAAGCCATTTTGCTATTCTCCAAAATTTCTCTTTCTTGCAGTACGTGTAAGATGGTTTCTCTTAAGCTGCCAATGTGCTGAGACCATTTCCTTTCACACCAAGCAGCAGTTTCACACTTGCTGTCTACGTGCATACATCATTTGCCTTTTACCTTATTCATGGTTTCAAAGTTCTTAGGGGGCACGAACCATCTGTTTTGATCAGTATGTACAACATTAAACACAATGAGATCTAAGCTCCAGGGAAGACATACAAAAAAGCATGGACAGAAATGAACTGAAGCTATGCTGTACTTCTACTAGACCTGGGCAGTAATGCACTGCAACAAAGGTTCTTTTTCAAGATTTTCAAATTCCAATTTGTTGTATAGTCTATAAACGTATAGTGGATTGAGCAATTTTGGGGGTGTCCATTCACTGTTGTACCACTGAAGAGCAGAATGAATTTACCCTGGAGTTGTGTATTGCCTAGTGATCCTCATTAGAAATTCAACATATCTGGAAAGGGATATAGTAGAGATATATGGTGGTTGGGGGATTTATGCAAAGCTTATTTGAATATTCCTATTTAAAGACATTATTTTCCCTGTATTTACTACTGGAGAGGAACAAGTGTGAGATAGGGCTTGTCACGTGCTCTAGATGTTAAGTAGCAAAATGCAGGTCAGGGTATTTCAATTCCGTTGAGGAGAACAAAGTGACTAATCACAGCAAGAGAAAAATAAGGGAGGAAAAAAAGAATAGACGTAATCAACAACACTGAAGACCCTACAACATAAACATTAGGAATGTTTCACTGCTAGCCCAGATGTTCTCAAAGAGACTCCCAAATGCTGTGGGTCATGGAGATAGAAAGTATTTACAATGTACTTCTGCCTTATGTTCAAAGAAGTCTCCAAGCCCTTCTCCCTCAAAATGTCCTTAAAAAAGGTCCTCTCATCTTTGTACCACTCCTAAAAAAAAAAATGAAGGTGAAAACTATGGCAGAGATCACATTGCAACCTCTTTAGTTTTCCATAGACTTATTTAAGAGGATGAACACTCTTTTAGGCTTCTAGTTTGGTCACAGAAGTTTGAACATGGGAATCATCACCACCATACAATGTCAGGACAGGCATATCTGAGCTTAATTCACACCCATTCCTATTTCACAACCCCACTGAAATTTATATAGAGTAGACAAGACTAACTATTACCTCTTCCTTCTCTTGGAGTATATCTTTCCCCAGAGTCTACTGGAATCTTACAAGCTTTGCAGGCTCCCAGGAAGAATACTGTTGTGCCAACCAACCACACTGTTGCTGGTGTGATAGGACATTTAAAGTAGCAGCAGACATTAAGAAAATATTACAATATGTTTAACACAAAATGGAAGAAGAAAAAAGACAACCATGTGCACAGCTATCACACAGAGAAACTATTATTCTCTCTGCCATTAACACTGTGAATGTAATATGTTGTATGTTTTTTCCTCCCTCCTGGGAAGATATTAGTATGGCCATGGAATTTGGCTTACTTGCGTATGACTGAGGGCAGACAAGACATTTCTAACAGAATAGTAATGTCAGAAGACTTTGCTCTAGAGCTAGATGAAAACTGTCTCGAAAAAGTATTCAACTGATTTAGACCATTCAAAACCTGTTATAACTGAGCCCAGGGACCTCTCCAGAGATCTTGAAAAACGTTGCCAGTATTTTTTTAATTATTAAAGAAATGAAAAACAAACAAATGCCTATTTGAGGCTGACAAAAAGCAAGATCACATAACCTCTTGGTTAACAAAGCCAGACTCTCCATCCAGTCAAGTACCTGTAGTTTAGATTTGATGTAAAAACTTCCTGACCATTTAGAACTGTGGCTTCTTAAGCATGAGGCTCTCTTTTCAAAAAAAAAAAAAGACTGTATGACAGCTTAACAAAAAAAAAAGTATATACATCTACTATCCAGTGGTACTTACTTTTGGCAAAAGTCAAATGAATATGAGTAAATGATGATTTAAGCTCCAGCTACAACAGCTCCCTCTCAGTGGGAAGCATAATGATAGAAGAACTAAAAACTCACAATTAAGCTTAAATGAACACCTTTCCAAAAGGAGCCATTTTTAAGGTGGCTGTGCTGCCCTCCATGGAGTAGCATTTATAATTATGTAAAGCCATGTAAGATTAAATAGCCTCCATCAGACAAAATACAATCTGACTCGATACAGTGACCTATGAAATTGATTCAGTGCTTCAGTTTTCATTTTTAGTAATTCATATAAACAAACCAGTCTTTTCTTACCTAAACACTACTTGCTCATCTTGATCTTTCAGAATTTAGGGAATCACAGACTGGTTGAGATTGAAAGGGATCTTTGGAAGTTACTTGGTCCAACTCCCCTGTTCAAACAGGGACACTGAGAGCAGGCTGCTTATGACCACATCCAAATGGCCTTTGAGTAACTCCAAGGTGGGAGACTCCACAGCTTCTCTCATCAACCTGTTACAGTGCTCAATCACCCTCATGGTAAAAATCTGTTTCCTTACATTCAGACAGAACCCTCCTGTGTTTCAGTTTGTGCCCACTGCTTCTTACCCTGTTTCTAGACATCACTGAAAAGAGCCTGTCCTCTCACCTTTCCTGAGGGATTTACACTCACAGGTGAGATCCCTCCTGAGCTTTCTCTTCTCTATCCTAAGTTGTACAGATTCCATGAAAAGACTGAACTGAATCATTGGGTTTAAAATCTAAGAATTCTTAATCAGAGAAAAAAACCTCTGCTTTTCATTCAACTCTGGATTCTTGACTATGATGTTCAGTATTATATGGGTGACTTCCCCCACTCCTGTTTTGGCAGCCAGGAAAAGCTGAGAATCTAAAAAGTGGTTTAAAAAATAATAAATAAAAAAAAAAAAAAGAGAAGAAAACATGCATTTGTTCTCCCCACAAAGAGCTAGTTATATCCAAAAAACACGTAGTGGAAAATTGACCTGGCTTCATGCCAGGAAGCAATGCAACATGGAAGATAGAGTAATAATTTCAACATAGCCCAGCTTGAACACTGAAGTTACCTAGGATGGGAGGAGAACGTTTAAAGTACAGGCTCATCACAACTGCATGGACTGAACGCACACACACAAGGAATGGGAGGGGGGTCAGGGATGGGAAGCATTGTGCACACTCAGAGAACACCATTTCAATAAAATGTTGTTCTACGCTCAGCTATTATTGAGCTTTACTACCTGCATGCAAAATAATTAAAAAAAGAACAATTCAGGTAACATGAAAACTACATGTAATCATTGACTGAAGAGAAAGAGAGAGGGAAAGGGAGAGGGAGGGAGGGGGAGAAAATTACCTCCGTGGCTTTCCCATCAATCGTCTGATTTTTCCCCACTCTACTCTTGTCAATTTTCTGGTTTTCAAGTTTGGAAAAGATTCTTTCAGGCATACACAGAAATCATTATCTCCTTCAAATAGTGGTCTGTTGAAACATCAAAAGAAACTTCAGCAAAGCCAATGAAGTGTTATGAAAGTACTGCAACCCACTAAAGGAAACCATAAACATATGTTGAGGTATTAAGAGTAAAGGAAAGGACAATAGGTGCAAGGCAATACTGAGGAATAGAAAAATAGCACCCTTTTCATAAATCCATTCAATTATAAACCAGATTCTCAACAGAGGGTTCCAAAAATACAGGAAATTGAGCCAACTTGTCATTGTCAGTAGCTATACAGGAGATTTTTATTCCATCACACCATGGCTCCATGATAAAGCAGAGGATCACTATTACAGAAGTGACACTACCTACACAAGTTATGAATTTTTCTTTGATGCTATGACCTGTCATAACACAACAATATACCTTATGTTCTATGAAGGTCTTTTACTTTGTAGTACCACATTCTTCTTGGGCTGAGGAGACAAGGGAGCAGCAATGGATATGCTGGCCTAATAGCAGGTTGATGATTAAAGACCATAGCAAGTGAAATAAATCTCACCTGGTAAGAACAAGAGAATAACTGCATCCGAGGCAAAGCCACTTTTCTCTATTCTCTACAGGGTACTGGGGTTTTAGAGGGAAATATCCCAGAACAGAGAGGATCTTGGAAGCAACACCACTTTCAACTGAATGTGTTGGGTGTCAGGAGAGAGGGAAGGTTCATGGAGATAAGGAAACTCAGGCAAGAATGGAAGAGAATATTTTTACAGTAAAAGGATCTGCCACTGTGTCATGAAATGAAAGTAAACTGCTAAGGATGATCAGTGGCACTCAAGCAAAAGATAAGTGTATAAAGGTTTTATTTTTATTTTTTTTATCCAGTTTTAGTGTCTTTAACATTAGACTTCAAAGAAAGTTGTAAACACCAACTTTTTTTTTTTTTAAGAGAAAGAATCTGTATTTGATTTTTTTTTTTTTTAAAAACTATCACTTGACTTTAAACAGGCAAACTATAAACCTATTGATAATACCGGAAGGTCTGCCATGTGGTGTAAGCAAGCTACAACTATATCTGGTTCGGGGCGGGGGGGGGGGGTTTATGATCAGAGATGATATATAATGAGATGATAGTTTGAAAGATTAAAATATTTTAAAAACTTATAGCAGGCGTATCGCGTTTAAATAGATGATGTCAACTGAGGATAAGATTTGATTAAAATACGTTGAGCTTTATAGAGAGTGCCGTATTTTGTCAGCTTACAGCTCTATGCTTTAAACTCTTCTATGCTTCATATTGTTTAGATCGTATCACCCACAACATAAATCAGTTTTTCTTCTGCAGATATATACATGTACTTTCTTAGTAAGCTATACCATGGTAATATCTTAACATAATCATACCAGTAATGTGAGGTAACTATCAAAAAGGTTTTTTAGAGTCACCTGCTAAACACAAGTTTTAGTTTACTGATAGACCTAAAGCTCCACAGACAATTATTTGAGGAAAAAAAAAAAGTTCTTGGACTGTTATAAATATCAAAACTATAAGCATCAGATATTGAAATTACTACTAGGAATAATGTTTTTGTTTGTTTTCCAAATAAGACCAAGGGAAAAAAAATACATAAAACTAATTCATTCAAAAGAACTTCCACAGAAGAATTATAAACAAACTAAAATGAACATGCAATTTTTCTGCTTGAGGTAAACATATCCTAAAATGTTCTTCTGTTGCTATGACTGCCTGCTGAAGCTACAGCTATCCTGATTAAAATAGGAAAAAAGAACAGTATTTCATTATGAATAGATTCTGGAAAAGAATGCTCGTTAACTCTGAAGCCATCCTTCAGAGTATTGAATGTTAGCGTTTCATATAATAGTCAATTTTTACATTTTAGAATTTTTAGTTTTTATGTGATTAGGGACTAAATTAAAATGGTTCTTTCAAACAATTCACACCACCTTGCCACTGGTGCTAAGAGAACAAGTACCAAAAGACTGAAATACAGACTGTGGAAACAATCTGAGAGCTATAGATTAGGTGATCCAAGAAAGATTCTGACGTGTAGAGGTGACCTGAATAGTCATAACCCAGCACCCTGTTGGTGATCACAATAAAAACAGGATAACAGGAAATAAATACACAAAATAAAAATGTTTAACTTTTAGGGAAGCAGCATTTTGCAAAGAAGCAGTCCCCTTTCCATCTCCGTTGTGTACCACTGACTCAAGGGTTCAAAAAAGCTGAAGTGTTCTGACAACTTCAGACTTCAGAAGGTAAAGTATATGCATAAAATCTTCTATTTGGTAGAGGCAGAGATCATAAAAAGGAAAATATTTCCATGGACGAATACATTCCATAGAAGACTAAAAGAGCTACCCAACTAGATTGCTCATTATAAAAACAAACAAACAAAAAAAAACACAATAAAATAATTTTCAAGATCTAAAAATTTAAGAATAAACTTTATTCTTAAATAAAGTTTAACCAGTACATGGAAAATTGTAGCTCAACTTCAGAAAATTACTTGTTTTTATACTAATAAAATACTTATATAAAGAATACATACTTATCTATATTTGAATAGAACCATTCGTATATGCACCACTTGTGAGCTTTAGGAAGTTTGAGCAGGTTACGAAGCCGTAAACCAATCTTCTGTGATGCCTTCTTGTCTGGCGTTGGCATTGTTGTATTAAACTTCTATACAGTAAAATAAAGGAAACAGTTAAATATGGTCTAATATTCTTCAATATTCAAATTGTTAAACTATTTTTTAATAAAAGTTCATATATTAATAACTGTTATATCTTAATTGCATGTATTGTTTCATGACATTTTTTTGTGTTGCAGATCTACGATTGTCCTTACTGCAATGCAATCCAAACAGATGGCAAACTTTAACAGGATCAATATAAATTATCTCTACACGAAGCTCTTCTAAGGGAAGCATTTTCCAGCAGTGAAACCACATTATTAGTAACAACAGTATTGGCACTAACTGCACACAGACCTCAAATGTTTGAGGCACCACTGAATGTTGTCTCAAGTTGGCATGTGTGATTTGGTGACTCAAATGCCAGCAACGCCAACTCCCTCATTTGCACTAGTGATTCCACTCTTACTAATTTGATGTAATCAAGTCAAAGCCCTGAGCAGAGCGTCGCCTTTTTATAAAATGTAAGAGTACCTAGCATGGACATAATCAATTTTTAACTAAGTTTGAAAGCTATTTTATAAACCCCAAAACAAGGCATTTGTCTTAGATCACATGCATACTACACAATGCTGTGTTTAAACAAGACTGCAGAAAAATAATTCTGTAATTTCCTCGCAGGGATGGCTGTCTTAACTGACAGGAAAACTTACTTGAAAAAGCAATGGTTTTTCAAGAATATTAGTTTAACTGGGTCCCCATGCCATAACTTGTTGTTATCCTTGTCTAAATGCTCAAAAATGACATTTAGTAGCAGCAATAATAGAATAAAGCATACAGTTGCCATCTTGTTGGCTCCTGCTGCACTTAACTACTGCCTTCTAGATACAGTTCCACTTCTGCTTCAGGAAACAAAGCCTAGCACAATGGCAAGATCTGTGGGCTACAGTAACTGCAGTCGCTCACACAGGTTTATCTAGCAATCCACAGGACATCCTGAACCAGACATTTAAGTACAAACTACCTGGGCTTAGGACATTATCCAGGCCTTTCTACTGTTAAGAAATCATAGTAGCAAAAGAGAAAAATGCCTTGGTCCTCCTCTGTAACAAAACAAACCCTGCAAAACAGCAATTGCTAAGTCCTCCCTATCCTACACTACACGCTACAGTTCAGAAAGGAAGTACGACCAGTATTCAAATACCGTCTTTTCACTGTGGCAAATCCAGGCTCATAAGGTGATGGTACATACAGAGAAGTGATTTGGATGATAAAGGTATTACAGAGTCAATTCTTTGAGACAAAGAGATGTTGCCCTGTCTAACAGCAAATAAAGGGTGAGAAAAATTACTGCTGCTCTTTCATGCTATACCAAGGAGTAGACAGCCAAGGAGAAGAATAGAAAACCAAGCTGTTTGAAGCAGAGGACAGTATCATTACAGGATCAAGAAGGTGCAGATGGCCATGAATACATTTTGGCTACTAATCTAAAACTAGTTCCTAGCTATTGGAACACAAAGTTCTACAGCAGCCTTCTAAATGGTGTAGTTAGTTTGTGGAAGAACCGTAGTCAGTTTTTAACTGAAGTGGAAAAAATCTGTGCAGATTACAGAATATTATTGTTCACAGGAGCAAGACAGGCAATTATGGACTGCTTTCCAGCTCTGTATGCTTACGTCCAGGATCAAAAAGAACAAGTACTCTCACAAATAAACGTAGTACCACAGTTGTGAGGAAAAAAAATACAAATCTGTTTTGAATTGTGGCTTACTCCTAGCAACAGCTTTCCTCACAGGCATATTCAAAAACTGGTAATGCAACTTGAAAAACAAATATATTCTAATCTTCCGCTAACACAGATAGGCTTGTTCCCCTTTTTGGTAAAAAAATATCTGCATACATGTAGGTACCTGTGGAACCATCGCAACCTTCTGATTTCTTTTGGGTGACCTTGTGTTTATTTGTCTGTCATCATCTTCACAGAAGAGTCGACTCCGTTTTGAATTTCTGAAGGGCTGCATGTATCAAAATTAAGAATGAATTACAAGAAAAAAACACTGATTTCTCTGTACATGCACAGAATTCACAGTGATAGAAACGGAACGTGTTTTCTCTTGCCACCTACTGGATTTAAGGCACACGGTACACAATAAACAGTGCCTCCTAGCAGTTACAAACCTAAGGGCTGAAAGAAGAGAGGAAGGAATTTAAGATTCTGGGCTTTCCAATGCTAACTATAACCCATTGCTGTACTGCTGGCTCAGTTCCACAAAAGAATTTAGAATGTGACTCTCACTTGTTTCCAGAGAAGTTAGGTGTCAAAAAACTTATGTATCAAAGCTTAAAATAGTACTTGTTTATAAGCACATCTCTCAAGCAGTTTGTTCTAAATTTGGGGTAAAAATGTTTATTCAAACTGTGTTTTGGTATGTTTCCAGTAAAAACATTAGCTTTATATAAAATTTCTTTCAAGAACTTCTTAGGAATCTAATTTTCTTTTTTTAATTTTAAACTCACTGAAAATGCCTACGCTGCAAAATGCTAAGAAGCTAATGCCTGAAGAAAGTGAAGCTTAAGTAAGTTATATAAAAATATCAGATAAGAGAAGAATTTAGAATTTATGCTAAAATTTACTTGTGTGGTGGTAAGACGTTATAGCTCAAAGAGAAGGCTGACTGAAAATGAGAAATCATATTGCAAATATGTGTCATGATTGTCTTCCCCTTTTCAATCACTTCTGTTTAGTTATTCCACAACATTTAACCCTACAACAACAACAAAAAAAGAGCTTTCAACAAGGACAAAACAGTAACCTACGTCTGGCTAGACTGGCTATTAGTGCTAAAAGCAGGAAGCTTTCCCTTCAGCAAAGACTTTGTGGCCCAGCACAGGAGCCAGCTACATCTGAGATGTCTCTCCCCTGTAGAACTCCATGACTGCACTACGTAGTGTTCCTCGTAATTCAAAATATTAACAAAAGTGATGAGTAAAGGCCAAATAAATGCAGATTTTGCTTCTTTCAGTAGAAATGGTGGAAATGCTACAAATAGTATGCAAACCACATAGGTATGAAATCTGTAGCACCCAAATGTGAAGAATACTGATGACAAAGATAAGCCAGCCCTTAACAGCAATCAGAAACAAAATAAATCAACACAACAAAGTAAAACATCACCAATATGCACTTACTTTAGTCAGTCACGAACTTATTAAATGTAATTCTTAAATATATGTTTGAAAATAGATACTCCCAATTGAATTAATTAGCAGTAGCAAGAAATTGATCTGTCCCGTGCCAGGAGAGCAGCTGGAGCTTTCCCAGGGAACTGCGTCTTTCTTACTGAAAGTTACACTGTGTATTTTATAAACATAATTACACTGGTGTATTTAAGTGATAGTGCCATGTATGCGCTAGACACCTAAGCACATTCAGCACACAGAAGGAAACTCCTATTCCTTGTATACTTTACAAACAGAAAAGAGACACACGCTGGCAAGGGAACCAAACAGTGCCCACAGCATATTAGCATAGTAATTAGTTTATCATGTTAATTTTGCTGGATGCTGTTTTTCTCTCTGCACATAAATGCATTGAGTTCTTTTTTTTTTTTTTTAGATTTATTAGATCTTAAAAACAATGTTAGATTTAAATTGCATCTTTTCATTTATTTTATAACATCTCTGCTGTCCTTGACAAACCATCATCATTAAAAAAAAAGGTCAGAACTATTCTAACTTTTGAGCAAGGAAATAAATCCACAAACCTATTTCAACAATAAAAACTCTTGCATCGCTAAACTCCAATTTTTTTTTAATCATAGCATTCTGCCTAGAGGATGAGGCATCAGGTTCTCTTAAATATTTGCAATTATATTTTGGTCCTGAGATTTGAAATGCTGATTCTAGAACAACATTTTTTTCCTCACAAACGTCTTGGTGGCACTATACCCCATGAACACCACGTACCAACACACAAACACAAATACTCCACCTACACAAAACATGGAAGTTCCTCCAATCTTATGCTAAGGCTATGGTACAGATCAAGTGAACTGTTTTATAAACCTCAACAGAAGCTCCTAAATTCTATTCCAAGGAACTATCCAAAACAACAAACTTTCATCAGTCTGGATAACAGACACCTAACAGCAGAATAAAAGAACAGGTGTTGAAAGGAAGCATCATCTACCTTAACTGAACAGGTCAGGCATATGGGGAAGAGTTTTCAATTGGTAGTACAACACAGCTGCAAAACTTCCAGTGTTCATGGATCTCAACCTAGTATAGAAGACTACATCACATCTCAGCAACACGTGCCACTGCTAAAACATCATTTTATGTCTATCTTTTGATCATGTCCGAGCTTTCTACAGAATACAGAGTCAAATTCAAAGTTTGAATCCTTATTTTCAATACCTACAGGTAGCATACCTGAAGATTAACAAAGCTTTGATACAAATATTATGGCTTAATGTGAACTCCAGCAGGAAGTAAGGGCCATCACAAAGGTCCAGTCACTGGAACTGCATTTTGTAGACCTCTGTAGTTCTCCAGCATAAGCACATAGCAACACGTATACATATGCCTACAGAAATCCGACCAAAATAAATATCTTCTCTGTGTAAGTTTCTCTCTTCAGGGATAAAAATCACAGAGCAAACTACACAGGAGATGTTAGTCACGTTGCTTAATGCTTTACTGGATGCTTCTCAGATATTTTGATTATGTGGAGAGCAGGCAAGTACCATAATTTCTAAACAAAATTCTTCCCTTCAAATAAGCAAGCAGTTCATAATAAACAAACAACTTGTGATTTGAATAAAAACCAGGTGAGAACTGGCAAGTTGGTTGCAGTTATTGTGGAAAAAGGCAGCACCAAAAGAGCATAGGAGAAAGATCTGCATAGCTGTTGAGGGAGCATTTCATATGCTCTCCAGGGTGTTGCAGAAAGAGCACACAGTAATATATACATGTATGTAGACAAACAAGGCATCAGGTGTGATATTGCTGCTGGCAAAACCAAACCAAAAATCAAGTAACTAGGTAAGGTAGGGGAAGTACAGAATAATCTAGAAAAGCCTGAACTTGATGCAGTGGGGAAAAACGTGACAATGGAACGTTTCAGAGAGGTGGAAACGGGGGAAGCCTTGGAGGCTTCAAGGCCTTTACCTTTCACTCCCCCACTCCAAGGACATTCTTTAACTCACGATCCCCTCATGAGTCCTCTCAGAACCCTGCAGGACATTTCCCTAACATGACTTTATTTTTATTAAAATCTCTCCTGCAGAAGGCACAATGATCGAAGTATGCTGTGATGTTTTCGCTTCCTTTTCCTTATGCAGCAGTTCTCAGCCAAAATTAGAAATGAGATATTTCATGAGATAAAGCAAATGGTTGATAAGAAATGGAGTTTCTTAAGTTCAAGGTCTGTAGATTCAGTACAGACATTTCACACATTTTCTTGACAAAAGAGAGGGAAAATGATTATGAGCGCTCTTGAACAAGGTCAACAATTTAGTTAGTTTGATTATTCATTTATAAAAAAAAATAATGCTTTCATCTCATGTTGAAACTGTGTAGACTGCTTTTGAAGGATATAGTTTAACATTCTAAGATTACAAAAGTATGAATTCTCAGATTTTCTGATCCTTACATTTGATTAACTTTACAGTATTTAACCAATCTAAAAGTTGGCTTGTTATTGCTTCTTACCATTTCCACGGCAGAACCAGCATTCTTGCTCTTCCAAATGGGGGTTTTCTGGAGAGAATTGTATTTTTCATTCCACGAATTGGATAAGCTTCCCTCTGTTGTGAAGAATTTGTGTCATTAATATACATAGCCATATGCGTGTGTGTTTTAACACAGCTATTACCCAAAAGCTAGCATAACATCGTCTACTAATATATCTTTTGTTACTTGCAGTGTCTTCTTTGGGTTCAACTATAAATGGATTTTAGATTTCAGTATTTGTATTAAATTGTTCTGAACATTAGCTAAAAAAATGAAAGAAATTTTCAGTACAAGGAGAAACATCAACAAAACTTTATTATTCCTGAAAAAAAAAAAAAGATTTCAGGAACCTCCTTTACTTCCATTATTTCCACTTACAGGGGAACACGCATCTAGGCAGCTTTATCATGGCTGTAACTGAATCTTGGAGAAGGTAAAGCTCTAACAGACCTGGCTACCTTCATTTTAAAAAGCAATTAATAGCACGTACATCAACAAGTCAAACAAATTTAACTGAAACAAGCTATGTTAATTAAAACAGATTCAGCAGACCATGTCTTCTTCCTTGTGTAATATAAGACTTATAGTATATTAAGAGTTTTTTATTGTTGGGTAGATTGTAAGCGTTCAAAATTCATATGTCATGTGCATGAAAATAATTTCAAAGAAAAGATATAAGAAAAAGATTTTTGAGTTAGTTTATAACTTGCTGACAGGAAATGTAATGGGATTATGAATTTCCTTCCTAATGTAAATTTTGTCACATGTTTAGAGCTCACTGAGAATCCTTTTCCTATCTCATCTTCAAGACAGAAAAAAATTACATCAATTTTCTCATCAAACCTGATACCTAAGAAGGTACTTGAGAAGAAACACACTTCAGGAACGCCATCCAAAAGATTAGTGTCTAAGTACACCATGACATACACAGTTTCAACCACCAAGGATTATCAAACTACAGAACTATATATAATAAAACTAATAAATAAATAATAATAAAACTAATCATATTTTACCCCCCCCAAAAAAAAACAAAAACAAACAAAAAAACACAAAACAACACACAAACAAAAAACCCCACTCTTTTTCAGTGCTATTTTCTTGAAGTTTTTGAAGCCAGAAACTAAGCATGCCTAAAGGTCAGCGTGGTTGTTTCATTTGTACATGTAAATAACGTTAGCTGCTTACCTTTCAAGCTCACAAGTGCTTTTGCTGAAGAACCTGCAATAGAACACATCAGAAAATCCACATAAATCCTAAGTTATTTCAAAGAATACAGATGCTGAGCGCTTTTATTTAACACAGTAGATTCTGAATGGGCTTCACATCCGATCTACATACTTCCATGCAGTTGTAACTGTATTATACAATTTACTAGGATACAGTAATTAACTTTTTTTATTGTCCTCCTAATTCAGAACTCTTCAATGCCAAAAAAGTCCATGGAAGCAGCAGTTTATGCAAGCTAAGCTTGACCCAAAAGTAGAAGTGATGGCTAGCCCGTCGCCCCCTGGTGGGAACTCCTTGCAGAGAAACGCAGCAGGCAGGCATTAGAAACGCGGATGGGAGCTTTATTTTGCTTCCACTGCTCAGACTGGGTAGCACATCCTTCAGAATTTCACTGCTCCTGCAGAACCTCTGCAGTGGTTTTGGGCCAGAAAGGACAAAGCCAGGCCTGACTGCTGCCCTCACGCTCTGCGATTTGCAAGTGCCTCTCTAAGAATAAACTGTTTGAAGCAATTATAGTAGGAGAAGACAAAGGGAAAGGTATTTCTGCATGACAGCACTTCAACAGATTCATGCTTTTCTTTCAAATCAGGTTTAACCTTCCACATATTCCACTGTTGGAACGCCTTTCATTCTTGCATTGCATCCTCCTCTCCCCATCACTTTCCCCAGCTTCCTCCTTCAGTTTCTCTTTGGAAATTCCATGAGAATTTTTGACTCCAAAGATCTGAAAATCTCTGCTTGCAACTGCTCCGTATCTAAGTCCTAAACCCATTAGTTTTTATCGTGCCAAAGATCCTTTCCTCAAGGGGACACATTCCAGGGAAAATCACAAAGCCAAAAATAAATTATTGCCCCTTTCCATGAGAATGCAGTATTTTGGCTTTGAGTGGACTCTTGAAGAAAACACAGGTGTAGCGAGGACAAAAAAGACCGAAACACCTACATTCCTTATTTTTTTCCAACATATTGTGTTCACTACCAGCTTACTGTACTGTAATGAAAATATTTGAAATATACATATATATATACACACACACACTTGAGTTTGAGATACAAAATTGAACTGTTTTTCACTCGTTGATGGTTTAGAGGGTCCCATCCCAGTGTCTTCCAAGCTGTCCAAATCTAACTTGGCTATTGCACATGGGATTAACTGTCAGAAGTAAGGTGACAGACCTGGGCTGTACTGTTCTGTTGCCCATCCTACACATTCCTTTTCTGATCCATCACCTTTGACAGTTTGGAGGCCTAAAAGCGGCTGGTACAGGAACTCGCTTCTATGCTGTTCACAGTGAATTCAGCTCTTGTAACGGAGGTGTGGCATGGTACTACTGATTTATACCTCGAAGATAGAAGATATTACCGGATTAATTAAAGACACTGTGGGCATTTTATTGATTTATTAAGTATTTCATACTAATATCACACGCCATACACAGTGCTTGCACAAATGCACAGATACCCTGCTATTCACTAGGACTGCAGTCCCAAACAGAACAAGTCACGTAATTGCCGCTGAAGAAACCTTTATCCTCCCCTAAAAAATAATGTGAGGGATGGTGGGAAACGTGTGCAGGGATTAATAAATACTCAGTTTAAAAGCATGGGGGGAAAGTACGTGTCATTGAAGATGGAGAGGCAGAAGCAGTATCATCAGTACTGTTAGATGGAGAAGATGCTGGCTTCTCAAAACGGAACCGTAATGTGAAAAGTCTCAGGCATTTCACCTCAACACAGAATAATTTCCTTTTCTGACCATCTTCCTCATATGAATGACATTAAATCAATTCAGTCCAGGTTTAATTTGTCAACAGCAAAAACGAAGCAATTCAGCAAGAGGCAGCAAAGCTGCTATAAGGGGGTTCAATCTCATCGGTGAAGCACCTGAGGCTGTTTGCTGACCATTAGAGTTTGGTGCTTCCCTGGTAAGACCGATGATGGTCAGCAGAACAGGGCATCAAAATCAACAGGTGGAGAAGTGACGGACACCAGAATGCCACTGTGCTATCTCCCAGCTTTGTAGCACTACCACTGCAAACACCCTTAGCTGCCAACATCTTATCCACTTGGCATAGTTAGGAATCAGTAAGTTTCCCCATAGCCCAAATCCTCAACAGATGCATACTTATGACAAATTTTTCCCTACTTAGCTTGCAAATGAAGTAATCTAAGCAGAAAAGGGAATCTTTATTTAGAAATACAAGTGTCCTAATAAAGTTCATTATATTGTCGAACTTCAAGGAAAACTGAGCATTCCCCTGCTTTTTCCATTTAGTTCGGCAGTATTTTACATACAACCAGGGCCACAAAAACTAGGATGAAATGAGCAATAATGAGTTACAACCAAACACATTCAATATTTAATGCAGATAAAAGCATTTCAGAAATTATAAAAGTTGCAGAGGGATTCAGAATACATTAACTTTTTTAAAAATATCCTGTTTTAGTTAGAGTTGTTGGATTTATAGTATCGTGACCCCACATTAAATACCAGATTTCATACACCACTCCTGTTCTGAACAACAAACATATAATCAGTCTTTTTAAACAGCATTTTAGTTATACAGATAAAGATTAAAGCAGAATATGAACATGTGCTTGAACATAAATACTTATTATAACAATGACACATCTCATTTGTACAAACATCAAACACTTAAGAAATGGGTGGAAAGGATGAAAGAAGGCCTCTCCATCACGTCGGATGTTACAACCAAAGTGTAATTCTAGCTTCTCCCGGTTCAGATCATCATGGAAGTGACTCAGTGCTGAAAGTAGGAAAACCTCAGCCTAAGGTGGAAGTACATGCAGCTGACCCCAGCAGTGGATCAGAAATGAGAAGATCTGCTTTCAATAGCCTACATGGTCACATTACTCCACTGTGAAGTGTACGAGTGGCTTAGATGTGTTTTAGTCCCCTGCTGAGTGCAGGACAGTGGGGCTGAGCTCACTCTCAGCAAGTTTGCTGGTGACACCGAGCTGTGTGGTGCAGTGAACGCGCTGGAGGGAAGGGATGCCATCCAGTGGGGCCTGGACAGGCTTGAGGGGTGGGAGCATGCAAACCTCACACAGTTCAACAAGACCAAGTGCAAAGTCCTGCACCTGGGTCAGGGCAATCCAACATGAATATAGGCTGGGGTACGAGCGGATAGAGAGCAGCCCTGAGGAGAAGGGCTTGGGGGTGTTGGTTGGAGAAAAGCTCAACATGAGCCAGCAACGTGTGCTTGCAGCCCACAAAGCCAACCATATCCTGCTTGGCTATTTTTTTTTTTTTTTTTTTTTTTTTTTTACTTCCCTGCTCCTGCTGGCCACACCACTTTTGATGCAAGCCAGCATGCCACTGGCCTTCTTGGCCACCTGGGCACACAGCTGGCTCATGCTCAGCTGGCTGTCAACCAACACCCCAGATCTTTTTCTATGGGGCAACTTCCTAATCACTCTTCCCCAAGCCTGTTATGGCAGCATGGGGTTGTCACCACCCAAGAGCAGGGGTATGACCCAAACACTTCACCTTGCTGGATCTCACACAGCTGAACTTGGCGCGTTGATCCAACCCACCCAGACCCCTCTGCACAGTCGTCCTACCCTCCAGCAGCTCAACACTCCCACCTCACTTGGCATCATCTGTGAGATTACTACGTGTGCACTTGATCCTCTCATCCGGATCACTGACAGAAACGTTAAACGAAACTGTCCCCAGCAGCGAGCCCTGGGCAATACCACTGGTGAGCAGCCACCAACCGGACTGCCCTCCGGCTTCACTTACCGCTGCACTTGGTTAGCCGGTATTTCATCAGAAAACCTGCAGAAAGATATCTACAACGAAGCACAAACATCACAGCTTCCTATTCGCTTCTCTGCTTACCACAGCTCTCAGGGTCTGTTTCTCTTTTGATGGCGATTGCATAACACTATTTTTGCAATTTATTTCAGCTCCTCTTTAAGGTCCCTTCCAACCCAAACCATTCTATGATTTTATTGCTTGTTAGGTTGCTAGTAGATGTATTACTTCAACACAGTGTCCGTACTTGACTAAGTTTGAAAAACTGGGAGAGGATTTTGCACAGAGCTAGGAGAAAGACTGGAAGCTCTGAAGACATGCCTTTGTGCAAGAAAGCCAAGATCCACCCAATCTTGTTCTTCCTACAGAAGGTCAAGGTCTGTACTGACTGCAAGTATCTACAATGAGAGAATTCAGATTGGAAATAGCTCTGCAGCCTTCTCTTACAAGGAAGGACAGAACTAGATTTACTTGTTGAAAGATGATGACATTGGGTGAGTTTGGATCAACAACAAATGCCAAAGTTTGCCACTTTTTGTATTAACTATGCTGAGGAAGGGCAGCATGGACTCCCTACCATTTGAACTCCTTAAATCAAATTCACATCTACTTTTAAAGGGAAAAGTGTATTTGAAAAGGGAAACACAGAGCTGATGCACATATACTCCAAACACAATGGCCTTTTCTGGCCTTAAAAAAAGGTTTCTGTAGAATATATGGACCACAGACGTGCAGTAAAAATAACTGTTACAGATTGCAAAGCTTTTAATAGTCTAATACCAGGGAACTCATTAGTACCTACAGAGTCAGGAGTCAGTGTATTTTTGTTTTTATAGCTCTAGTAAGAAGTGATTTTCCGGAAGTCCATATAAAACCAAATCAAATAAAAAAATCAACATTAAAATAACGTTAAGTCTGACAGGTTTAACGCCACAAGAACCACATTTTTTTCACACCAGGCTGGACAGAAAAACAAAACTGCTGCTGGCAGCAGGGGCCATGCCGGGGGACAGCTCCCCCAGTCCCAGAGCACCTGCTCCTCCAGCACCATCCACGCTCCAGCAGTCACTCCTCTGGCCCCAGCCTCACCCTCCAAGCATCAGAAAGCGCTTTTATGGACATTACCGTGAAGATAACCTCCTCTGGCTGCTTTGCAAGCGGTGTGAACAGGCTTAAAGAGGAATTTTGATAGCTTGCCCTCTAAGCAGTATTTTTTATGTGGAGATAGGCTGTGAGGCCAAAAGCACTGAAATCTTACTCCAGTATTTAGAAAGGGGAAAAGCTTAAGTTTAAAACCAAGCACCTGTTCCCTCTTCCCATGCGAAAAAACATATCTGAACAAAGGAGAGGAAGTATCACTGCCATTCAGTATGGGCACTTATGGGTGCCCTGATGTGTATTTTCAGTACTAACACGAAGGCAAAGCAGTTTAAACAACTTCTCAACAGCTGAGCTTAACATTTAAATGGGAACACAGGCTGAATTACATCTGCAAAAGATTCTTTTTTTTAATAATGAATTTGTAACAGCTGATTGTAATTTTGAAAATAAAAGTTAGAAATAGCCAAATGGATGTCCCATAGGTGCTGATTTTACTGATGTGTGAGCACAAAAAGGTATTCCAAGAGTGTATCTAAGTCAATACATGTAATTATATTATTCAGGTAAGTGATAATATAAGGAGAACCTTTCTTCACCAGATTGTTACACCATTTTGTCTCAGTTCAGCACAAGTGAGTGGTTATTTTTTAACACTGATTGCATGAACGCCTCAAAAACCTATGTAATTAAACTACGTTGCTGGTTCTAAAAATGGTGTGACAGTGGAAACTTGTGGAGAAGAAGGGAGAAGTACCAGCCTTTTTCAGAGAGTGAGTCACTAGTCCTCCTAGAGATCATTCGCTTGCAGAAGCATAGCAAAAGTTGTTAACAGCAGAGGAAGCATCTCTAATAACTGGCCACTAAAGTTCAGGAAAACTTAGAAAGTTAAAAGCACACAGATCATAGAAAAAAATGAGTTTGAGAGCTTTAAAGCTCCCCCCAGAATTTGGGTTTGCTGTAGAGGTAAATAAATGAATGAAAGAACAGTAACTTCTAGCTTCAAGCACAGATCAGCATTTCCCTCACGTTATGAGACCGCTAATAGACTGATATTTGTGTATTTCCACATCCTAATTCAACTACCGGGTGGAAGTCCATTTTTTCAGCCCTGTGAATCCCTTTACAGGACTTGTGCAGATAATAACCACAACACCAAAGCTGTCTTTTTGAAACATTACATTCTCATGATGGGCAATATGCTGATACCATGGTAATATACAATTCTAAACATATGCAGTACAATGCCAAAACGAGTAGTTCTGGGTACTGTTTAGCAGCCGTGAAATATGCCTTGAGCCCTCTCCTGAGTGCTGTAATCTTGAGGCTCTCCTGAATTTCTGCCTCAAATATCCAGAGTGGCGCTGCCTTCACGGCCCCTTTGCCCTAGGAAAACTGAAGCAGCAACGTGTATGCCCCATCCTTCCCTCAGCTTCTCTGAGAAGTGTCATACGCAGGGGCAGTGCCATGAAGCAGCTAGGGGATGTGCTGGGGGTAGAGGAGGATTTCTTCCTCAGGTGCTTGCCTGTGCTGCAGCCTCCACCTGCGGGATAAGAGATCCATGCCCCCCTTCCCTTCTTCTGCCTGTCCTAAAACACAACAAGCCCCTACAAACACCAGTAGTGATGTTTGCACACATTTGGCCATGGAGTACCATTTTCAGTACTCGCATTGCTAGCGCTTTGCCACCTAACGCCACCACATTCTGGCTTCTTGCTTGGATTCACCCGTCACTTGTTGGTGTTCACCTGCAGATGACACAAACACAGCACTCGGTAGCAGCTCAGTGCCTTGCTCCTGTTGGTGGCACCGTGTTGGTGATCTTTTAGCTAGCTTAGCTTGCTTTCACTTCTTCCAAACCTGACTTCTGGGGAACTGACTCCGCAGGTCCTCCCCATCCAGGTTTACTTGTGCACAGGAAGGCACTGACCCAACGATCTACAGAAACAATCCTGTCTCCAACATATAAATCCAATTATTAGCATTTAAAGTACTTTTGCAGTTGGGATCTTGAATATTCTGGAATTTCTCTGTTATAAGCTTTGTGATAGAATTACTCCTTTTTCACAGAACCTCGCTTCACACCAGGTCTCTGCATCCCTCTCCCCATGCAAAACTGGTGAGAAAAGGCTTAAACTAAAGGCACAAACTGCATATGAACTTACACACCGCTATCATTTTGATTGTTTAGGTTGTTAGTCTGAGCTCCCTTCTTCTGCCTTCACCACCCAGCTGCATCATGCAGCTTGCCAGAGGGCAAGCAGGTGCTTTCACAGCACCAAAAGCAAATGCCATTTAATCAGATTTATAAGTGTAGCATGGTTAGAACAACAGAGCTCCAAAATTTCAGTTATCTTGTCACTGAGTACACTGCATTTAATTACAATTCTAGGTGAAAACTCAATTACAGTCCACTGCTTGACTATAAAAACTCTGCCAGAGAGAAGTCACGGGATTAGGGATAAACCTCAAAGTTTGATGGTTGTGAAGACTTGTAGCTCTTTTAGAGACTTATTTTTACACCACCATAAAAGATTTCAAAAACAATTTTGCAATGCTCATTGTTATTATCCCTTATAAGTAAGCAGAAAGTCACATGAAGACAGAGGTAAATCGATCTCAGTTTATCAGACTAAGTTTGTATCTTCATCTTAAGTACAGGACTGGAAGTGAAAGACCTAGGTGGAACAATAATTACAATGTAACTGGAAAACCAGCTCACCAAGAGTATTAAGAACAGGGGTGAAAGCACAAGACTTTTTGAAACTTCCACGTTTCTAGCAGTGCACCAGCACTCCAGAAAGCTCCCTCTCTATTTGATGAGAGCGTAGAAACAGCCCCTACTTGCACCAAACCTTGGCTTCTGCTGTGCTGACCTTGCTCCTATTTACCTATTGCCTTCAAAACATATGCACCATGTGCCTGCTTCGTGTGCCAGGCAGACACTTCACGTACCAATGGCCACACTGCTGGCAAGGGTCCGCACTACAGCACAACCCTAAGGGAAAAAGAGGAATGTACAACATTGTAGGAACTGTTACAGGTGAAGCAACAGACGTGTCAAACCTTTCTGGTGCTGCTCTAGGCAACATAAAGGTGGAGAAGAGAAGAAGAAAGTTAACTCCTTGAAACACACAGCACCTTCCCTAGAACATGGGTATGACAGAAGTAGGAACAGGCCATCTCCCACTAAGCCTCCTGTTACAGAAGCAGTTTGCACGTTCATGAGCTTGCATGGTGATGCACAGAACAGCGTCACTAAAAATATAAATCTACCTTGTACATATGTTTATCAAAACTATTAGATGCCCTAGTTTTAGCTGGACACACATTGGCAACTTCATTTAAAGTTTTAGAGAGCTTCATGTAAACAGAGATGCTACAGCCAACACAGAACAGAAAGCAAGTGACAGATCCTGAAAGAAATATAAAACTTCTTAGATGTCCCAAGTGATTTTTATTTTTAATTTTTTGGAAAAGCCACTGTCAGAATAACTTTTACAAAGAAATGGTTATTAGTCTACACACTTTCCTAAACTGCTGAATGATTTAGTGATTACTCAGAGTAATTTTCTTTAAAGACTTCAAATTATTAAACTGAGACCCATTATCAAAATTCAACTATGTCACGACTATTGTCTATATAATCTTACAAGAGTACCGTGTCAAGCCTTTCAGGAAAGAACCCTTCCCCTGTAAATCCACCTTTGTGTTCTAATTAAATGAATGACAATGGATTCCCCACACAGATCAGTACAACAGAATCTTCACGCATAAACAAGTGAGTTATTTTTCCCCTCAGAAGAACAGAGCCCATAAAGCCAGATGTGAGACAGGCATTTCTCTGCCACATCTTCCCCTACCCTGTGTCACTTCCAACAAAGTTGATTTCTCTCCGGAGAACTCTTGTGAACATCCAGATCCATACTCACACATAACCAATCCCATGCCAAAACAATTCCAAACCACCGCAGCGCACTCCTAGAGCTGACAGTGCTCGAGATGACTACCATTTGGTGTTAACAGGAGGGGTGTGATGTAACATTTACTTTTCCACATTAAGCAACTGCAATACGTACTAGCTCATTTGTAATGGAATGCACACAGAGCTGTGTTCTACGTAAATAAGCAGGTGCAGATATACAACGTATTGTAACTCTCTACCACAGTGATTAATGTATGAACCTTCCTGCGTAAGATAATATGAATGTCAGATGCAAACAATACACAAATATCTCATGAGTGAGTCTGAAAGTCAATACTGTAGGATGCACACGTTCTAGAGGTGCTGTACAAAACCCTCCAACAGTAATGCCACTCATCTTGCAAAAACACTGAAGTACTAGTCTGAAGGAAACATTTGTGTAAGTAGTCAGACAGAAATAACATCTGCAAGTATCAATATGCATGACCTGCATGCAGGTGTGTGGCTGTATTCTATATAGGCGATGTGTTTGTATTTGCTCAGTCCTTTCCACCTCAGTTACTACTTGCATCTCGTGCGCCATCCCAGCCTTCCAAACTGCCTCTCACAAGGCCCATCCTTTCCTCTGTCATCCTCTGAATCTCCTTTACTCAGGCGCTGTCTTCAGCTATACATGCCAAACTTAAAACACAGCAGCGATTGTATCAGCACACGACAGATTTCAGTTGCTGATTTCACACTGTTCCCTGTCCTGTGGTCTCTCAGACTGAGTGCAGATCACAGCTCCTGCTTATCTTATCACTAGAAACAAAAGGATCCCAAAATACCTGTAAACAGGGTAAAGCAAAAACTACAAGACAGAAAGGGCTAAAATAAAATAAAATAAAATAAAATAAAATAAAATAAATGTATTTCTTAATACCCTTCAAGTCAGCTTCGGGCCCTGTTCAGCCACTGGTAGGTATTAAGGAACCCTGGTGGCAGGGTGTTACCCCCAGCAAGCAGCAGTGCAGGTGCCTTATGGCATACGGTAGACGTTAAAACTAGAATCCACAGCGCATAGGAACTGCCCCACTGATTGCTTTGAATGCCTCTGCGGAGCGTGAAGAAAGTGGGTTAAATTACAAGTGATTCCTCCTTTACATACCCCCTTCTCCCTTCGTATTCTCTTCTTTCTGGCACACCGGCACCTCCAGTTACTCTCTGGCAGAACTTAGCCTTCCTAGATCTTAGTGTGTTCTCTAGAAGGAGACCTGCCAGTAGACACATTTACACTGAAAATTTCCTCTTCTGTAACACCTGCTGTGCATTATGTAACAGAGAATGTACGCTGCGTGTCAATCCCTGTATACAGAAGCGCGTATCTCACCTATGCGTGTTTATACCTAACCCTTGTTGACAATTACGCTCACAAAGCCACCACAGAGGCACGCTGCATCTGCGTGCTCCTCCTGCAGGACCCCCTCTCACCCCTCTCACCCCCTGGGCCCTCTCCCCTCACCCTCCCGCTGCCCCCGGGGCCGTGCCCTGCCCCCGGCTCCCCCCGCACACCTTCCCGAGCCCCTTCCCCCTCCACCCCCGGCAGGGCGGCGGGCACGGGGGCAGCCCGGCGGCAGGGGCAGGGCAGGGCAGGGCAGGGCAGCGCCCACAGCCCCGTCAGGACGGCGTCGGCCCGGCCCCAGCGCCCCCCGCCCGCCGCCCTCCCCGCACCGCCGCCTGGGCCGGGGCCTCGCCGCCGAGGGGCGGCGGCGGCGGAGGCGGCGGGGGGAGAAGCCGGGCGGCCCCGGCTGCCGGGGAGGAGGCCGGGGGCGAGGCCGGGGGCGGCGGGGGGGAGGCCGGGGGCGGCGGGGCGCGGCGCGGCGCGGGGACTCACTCTCGTCAGGCAGCTGATCCAGCTCCGCCATCTTGAACCCGCCGCGCCGCTTTTTCAAAGGCTGCCTGGCGCGGGGCATTGTGGGGGAGGAGACGGGGCCTTGCGCGGGGCGGCGCCGCCGCCGAGGTGTGAGGGGAGGGGGGGAAATGGCGGCGCCTGCGCGGGGCGGGAACGGCCGCCCGCCGCCCTGAGGAGCCGCCCGGCGCAGGGCGAGGGCTGGGTTGTGTCCGCCCTGAAGGGTGGCAGCGCCTTTGCTCCTCACGGGCTGCCCTCACGCAGCCCTGCCCCGCACACCTGAGCACTCCGTGTGGTAGTTTTAGTCCTGTGGGTCCGTCAGGGACCGACAGCACAGGGCATGTTAAAGTTTCTGTAAGAAAGCTCCTTGTACAGACACAAACCACAAACATCTCCCTGAAACTAGGGAACCCACAAAACACAGAAATGCATATACAGAATACAGTTTTTGTGTTCCTAATTGGTAACCAACTCCTATGACTAAGCACTACGCCAGGTTGAGAAGAGCAGGAGACAAGCCCTATCATTAAACAATTAAATCGAAACTCAATTTTCCTAAGAAAAAAAAACATCCTTTGGAAATTGCCCCACAACTTCCTGTGTATGTTGTATATGGAGTATGCATGTATGTATAAGGCCATTGTACATGGAGTATGAATGTATATATAAGGCAAAATTTAATGTACGTATTTCTAAGGCAAATGATCCTACATATTTATCATAAATTTACAACCTTTTTCAGGTCTGTTAAAACAGCCTTCCTTTTCCTTAACCCCCAAGGGGCCATAAGATACTGCAACAAAAGCTTTCCATACTGCACAGCACAAAGTGCAAGTAAAGTGGATAGACGCAAAAAGAGTGTAGGCATGTACCAAGTAAAGTAGTTGCAAAAAAAAAAAAAAAACAAAAAAACAAACAACAGTATTTGCTATTTCAAAGGCAAAAACTACCCAACATTAAACCTTGTAGTTTCCCCTTTTAACAAAAACATGTCCACCACCTAAATAAAGACTCAACGCAGACAAGACCTTACAGGGTTGGGTGAACAGTAAGGCGTTAATGACACTGATACTCATTTATTTCAGCTAAGCTTCCCTTGTACCAGGGGTTGTATGTTAATGCTCAGCTAGGAGTGGTGACACAGACTTCCACAGCTGACAGAAGACACTGATCGCTAGCAAGATTTTTACTGCTGTGCTTTGTAAACGTTGTCATCAGGTCTCCTTGTGCTGAAAGCAGGAGTTGCTGCCTGGAGCCTCCCCAGTGCTCAAGTGCTGACCAAGGCAAGGAATTTTCACAGGAGGGGGAGAGTTTGTGTGTAAGGGGGTTGTACAATGCCATCGCATTTTGCAATACTCTTTAGAGCCTGAATTTCTAGGAGACAAAGAAATTAGAACCCCCCAAAACTAACACCTTTCACAGTTTTTACCTTGTGACAAACCTAGAAAATGGATGAAAAAAGCTAACGGATTTCAACACCAGCACTGCTGGCAGTTCCTGCCAGTCATCTTAAAAATTACCAGGCCAGAAGGTAGGATTCCACTCCCAACAGTAGGTATTACACTAGTTAATCCTGGTGCTGCATTTGAAAATATTGAGCAGAAGCTGTTACCCTTTCAATACAGTGAATGGCAATAATCAAAACTGTGCCATAAGGATTCCTGCTATAAAATATCATTCATATCTTGTCCTTATTTGACTGCTGCAGAATCTCTGGGTTTTTATTTCTATTGTGCATGCCATTTCAAAGTCACACAAACATAACTCTTTGGCATAGCTGTACCCCGTGCCCTTTGATGGTCTGTAAAGAAAAACAAATTTTTAGTGTCCTTCTTCCAGCAAATTTGCAATTCACACTCAGTATAATTGTGTAATTTCCACATCACCTGATAGACATACACCAAGAACATCTGTGCACACTGCTAACAACCTGTCATTAGGTATTGCTGACTCACCTGCTTTGCACAGATGGCAGAAGATCTTTAAATTGGCTTCAGTCATGCTATTAACTTTCCCAGAGTGTCATGGTAGGTGATTACTGTTAATAGTATGTGCCAAAATGCTACAAAGAGCACTTCCACACTCCCATTTTTCCCCAGTTATTGCAGATGACATTAAGATAGTGGTTACACCACCTACTAATCAATCTGTTCATAGCCTTGTTAGCACTGTACAGGTAGTCTTACATCCCAGGGACAGAAGACAGCTAGGGTGTCATTTCCTGACATACCCTAGGCAGGCCCTGGTAGCAGGAAGAAAAGCACAACTAGCAAAAACCATGAGTGTGCTCTTCAGTTACTGAAGCACATTCTTGTGAAGTCTGAGTCCCCCTGCATTAATAACCTTATGCAATCAGAATTTGCAATGAGGGGGTGGGGGAAGCAGTAGTTTCTCCTCTCAGAACTCAGGAAGCCATTCCTTCTTCTTGCATTCAGGCTGTACTTGCATCTCATTTGCTGTAAAACTGCGCATTGGCTTGTATGGTATGTCTGCACTGGAATGAGCAACAGTAAGTCATCTCTCTTTATATTTCTCCTTGTAGGTTACACTACATCTTCAATTTCTGCAGATGTAGCCTAGTGTTTATTTTAAAGTAAAAGTGCACCAAGGTCAGCTGCATGTAACTCCATAGCAGCAAAAAAATTTTTTTAAAGAAAAAGTTGTAACAGAAGGAATGAGAATATAATACTCAGTGGCCTCACTATGTAATTTAAGCCCATTTAAGCAAAAGTCTAAGAAGGATACAGATTGCACCAGAACCTGCTTTTGGGAAAAGTATATCTGCTTCCATTTGGACAAGATGGTAGCAGAAGAAGCATCCTTAATTCCTTCTCAGAGTGTCCCATCCCACTATCTTTTACTGCTGTATTTGCAGGGTTAGATATACTTGTTTGTGCTGCAATTAACACTGAGTAATGCATGCATGTTGTAAGGTACTCCTTGCGTTGTTGCAGTAGCATAACAAACACTTATAGCCATTGCTCAGGGCAGGACATTCTTAGAGCAAGAATGGACTTTGAGCCACCTCTAGTACAGGTGATAGAGGGAAAATCAAAAGTCATCTACCTTTACTTCCTGGTCCAAAACTGAACTGCAAGCTGGGAGTTTGTGGGAAAACAATTCTACCTTGAGTAAATGGAACCAGTTCTCACATTCTCTTTCAGAAATTGACCAGATTACATGTAAGTCTTAAATGACAAATCAAAAAATTATATACCCATACTTCATTTCAGGTCGTGACAAGTGAAACTTGCCCTGTTACATCCAAAGTCAACTTAAGTGCTTCATTAAGATTTAAGTCTACAACAACCAACTTACATCATGTTGAAGGTAGATATTTAAAAGAGGTTTATTGGGGCCAATACTAAATTCAAACAGCTACAAGTTCATTTTCCATGTTTACCACACCAACCGTTGACAGATGAAGTCTCAGTGGAAAATTTTCATTTCACCGTGACTTCCTGAGATGCGACTACAGATTTTAATGTTTGGCATCTGATCTTCAGAGAAATGATATTTTCAAGAACATTCCAGAAAATACATTTAAATCATTACTCAAAGTCAAAACAATTTGCAAGTTTTGAAACATAAAGCTGTTAGTATGAAATTAGCTTTTATTTTTTACCTCAAAATAAATGCACATTTATCATTTATTCAAATGAAAACTGAAAAAGGGTATTGTAATCAAGTGGGAACCTTAACAGAACAAACATCACAAACATCTTCAAGTTCTTTGACGTTTCCCATCTCTGGCTAAAAAACACAAGATTGAGTCTTTTTTTTTTTTCCTAAACTTTTTGTCAATTTTGTTTGTTCAATTAAAAGAAACACTTGATAGCCCCACAGTTAGAAGTGGTATAAAACAAAACCAGCTAATCATTCTCATCAGAATTCAGGTCCACATCTTGCCAAACATTTATATAAAACTTCCACTAACTGTCGTACTAAATAGGATTTAGTAACCGCTTCTGTAGTTTAGCTCTTGGTATCTTGACAAAAGAAGTCAATGTTTAAGTATGTCAGAAGTCAACGCTATAGTGTAACTACAGTATAACTCTAACAGGGCTTCTAAATACTGTTCACCAGAGTGATGTCTTATAGTTGAATTTCAGTTTCAGCAGGTACTTCAGATTTACCTGAGCAACATCATACACAATGTATCTAGGAAGAATGTTAAGGAACAATTCAAGCTGTTTGATATTAGTAACAAAGAAAAACATAGTCAAACTCCACCTTTTAACTTAAGCTACCATACTGTAACAGGCCTGTGTGATTAAGCAGTTCTAATAGCTTAAACTCAGAATTTTTTAAGTTTTACTTTTCTTTGAATCCAAAGGTGTTCTTATGTAACAGTTAGAAACTGGAAACTAACAGCCACGTGCAGAATCAATAATGTAGCAGGAAACCTCAGTGGCAGGCACGTGAACTGACTTAGGTACAGAGCTGTAGTTCTTGAACATTATTTCTGTCAGGCAGACATAACACACAGTGGCTTTCCTCCTATTTAAGGAGTGGAAGAACATAGCCTAGATGAGATCTTCAGTTACATACCTGACATTCCTCAAGTTACGTGTAGTTCTATTGCTAAGGACTTTGTGCTGGAAGGTAATCTCCTCCTCCAAAAAAAAAAAAAATCTCCACATAGAAGAGCTCTACAGCGACTGGTAGCGTTAGAATGTTTTGTGACTGCACTGTACCATTATATTTTTTCAGAAGACAGTTTCAAGTCCATCTTACCTATTTTTTGTAACGCTTTAGGTCCAGGAACTTACCTCTGATCCCAACTCTAGATGAAAAGCATCCCCACTAAACACAGGGTAAAATGAAGTAAATGCACATCATGTTATCTTAATTACTTATTAACTGCATTTTCCTATCATCTGACCAATACAGATAAAGTACTGAAGAAAATTCAAGATAAAGCCAGTACTGCTGCAAGTTCTGTTGCTGTGACTGCTTCTAAGAGAAAAATTTACCAAGGGAGAATTCAGTTTCTACATAGCCCAGAGGTTGGGCTATATATAATAATATATATATAATATTATATCAATATTATAAATATATATTTGTATATAAAATATAACTAATTATTATATATTATATAGTATTATATATTGGTATCACTGATAGTGAGCAAGTAGTAGCCAGTCTTTTCACTGAGACTACACGACTTATTCTCATGACCTCTCGTGAATGTAGAACACATGTTGATTTGGGGATACTTCTGACTAGAAAGAGACTTAAAGGCTACATCTCTGATAGGCCTTTTGAGGTTTACTATAATATTTGTAAAGGATTTGGGGAACACAAAAGAAGCTGTGTGATAAGAGACTACAAGTCACACAGCCTGCTCCCCCATCTCCTCTTAGCCAAGCTGATGTTCCTTGAGGAAGAAGCCATACTGGAGTGATGTGAAACCACAGGCTGCATTCCACTTCTCTTGTCCTGGCATGTCTCCGGGCAAGGTACTACTTGGCAGCATCCCTAGGCCACTCCAATACCTTCAGCTACTGAGTCCCCTTGGGACAACAGCTATTTGCTACGTGTACTGTTTCTCTTTTTTTTGCCAGATGACAATTTAAGCGTGGCATCTCTAAAATCAGCCTTGAAAAAAAAAAAAAAAAAAAAAAAAAAGAAAAAAAGAATGAGTACTCAAAAGTAGCTCTAAAAGAAATAAAACACTCCATGGCAAGAACTCCTGACTGACACTAGCAAGATCCTGCTAAACTCAACAACACTCATACACAATGTGCAGCCAACATGACAGCCAAGGATACTCGTTATATAGAAGACAGGTATCATTAATTCCTGTTGAGATTCCATTCCCTAAGGGAACCTCTACTCCATCAAGGCTGGTAGTAGCTGTGGGATCAGGTGCAGTTTTGCCCAAGCCTAGAAGGGGAAAACATAGTAGTTAGAAATCTTGAAGGCAAATACATACTTCACACATAAAGAAACTCAGCCAGGCAAATATTACTTCACATATATGGTCAAATGCTGACCAGGAACAGAAATATCTTAAAAAGAACACAAAGGATATCGTCTAGTTACTCAACCCAGCATCCCCATGTTTACAGTAGTTGTACTCTGCTGTATTTACAGTGAAAACTGCACACTTTGCTGTTAGCTTTGGTCATACAGATCAGATGATTAAAATGGATCAGACTACACTTACAGCTTTCATATCCTAGCATGAATACGTGCACATTGTAACATTTTCAGAAAGTTTTAACAAATCAATTCTTAGTTTTTCAACTCTTCATTACAAACCTAATTTGACCTAATCATATGATTTAGCTTTTTCTCAGTGCATATTTAATTCAATTTTAGGAAACTAATTTTAAGCCTCTCAAAAACAAATAGTTTAAGCAAAGCCACTCATTACCGAACATTACCGTTTTCCTCTTTCAATCTCTGTACAGAAGATAGTTGTGATCATCATTTCTTCTGTTTGTATTAGACAACGGTCTTTTTTTTTTTTTCCAGCGCAATATACTGCTACTTCTTGGTGATAGAAATGTAAACAGCTGTTCTACCTGAACTTTTATTCTTAGCCTTTCCCTTCTCTCCAAGCTTCCAGAGCACTTTGAAAGCTGAACAGTTATTCCTCTGATCTATCAAACCCCTCACCTTTCTACTAACGTATATAGCATTGTTATGACGGAAGTAAGAAGTTGGAGAATACACATTGCTTTTTCTCGTGTTTGATCAAACGAAAGTCTCCTGCTGAACTTGAGACAGCCCTTTAACTTCAGCTTTAGTGTGCTAACTCCCATCTCAAAACACTCAAATATTGTCAGATGTAATCATAAGGCAACATTATGCAAACTCTTGAAGAACAGCAGCTACGAAATTCCTATAGTTCTTTTCACTAAGCAGAGAACCAAAAGGGGACTTTGCCATCAACAGATTACCAGTGACAACTGCTAATACTTACCTTTCACACTGTGTTTTCCCTTAGGCAGTTTTGTTATGTGAGAAGCATTCTTTAGCTCATACCTGGATAGCACAAAGAACACACAATGGCATTTTAAATTCATCTTTAACTATCTTGGTGGAAGAAAAAAAACACTTCTTCAAGCTGAAGTGTATTGTGAGTTAAATTCTACTCTTCCGAAATTCAGAGGCCTTTCATCTTTGTCTCTGTGTTGAATTTTAATGATACTGGCATTTAAGACAAGATTCGAGACTTGCAACATGTTCCCCCTTCCCTCCCACAAGTTCTTATTTGAAGAAAAAAACATCTTAATTTTAAAGAAATACAAAGTGCTCTTTTTTCACACTGAAGAGGCTTGCAATTTTAACATTAACTTCTATCACGGCACCTTAAGTAAGGAAATGCTGTTCATCAGTTACTTACATGTTTCCAAGCGCAACTTCTCCCAGTAGTATTAACCCGATGGGATCAGCTTGAGATGTGTGACAGTAGTTAGCACTCTTGGATACCATGTCTGCAAAATAGATGCCTTTCCCAAACATGTAGCCAGTCTGCAAACAACAAAGGAGGGGGAATAAAAAAAATTGAGACGTTAATAAAGGTAGCATTGAAACCACCTGGCTGGGCTCCCAGGAGAGCACAGCTGCACCTCTAGCTCTTGTAGACACTGTCCAGCAACCTGCTCTGGACACCCAGTGTTGTTGTTCTGCTCAGAGATCACATTGGGTACTTCCCACAGAAATTCTCCTATCTAGGTTCTGACAGTCACCATCTCTGGGAGGCAGCTAGAGAAGTTTAACATACCACAGGAGCTTCAGGGGGAGCTATCCGGAGACCCTGTGAGAGGATACCAGCGAAGTTGGTGGTGCGGGAGCCATGCCACAGCAGCTGGCGGTTATGGAGCTGCTTAAAGGGCTTGTAGCGCTGACTCTCTCCTTCGCGCTCAATCCTGAAGATCTTCAATTCAAGATGGGATAGGAGAAAAAGAAAGAACAAGTAAATAAACCATTGCCTGCATGCAAGTAATCAGATTAAAAATTGCCCAGTCTAGAATATACACCAATCAGCTATGAAAAACTATCTACATGGCTTTCAGTATTTGCAGCTTGCTATGTCATGTTAGCAAAAGTAGCAGCCTTGATCACACAGTCAGTGTTATTAATTATTTCTCCAGCCTACCTTCGACATTTTCCTGAGACCATAGTTTTCTGAAAAATCATTTAAGGAACCAAGGCTTAGTTTCAGAAGATTATTATTTTTTTATGAAGCAAATTAAAATGAAATAGAAGCACCTCAGTAAGCTTAGATTTATCTCTGCCTAAACTTTTGCTAATCTATTAAATACCAATTGGTCTATCAAACTACGCCTTCCAGAAGGGAAACAAGATAAGGTACTCAAAGAGAAACCACAAACAAATTGGTAGGCTCATAGATGCCAGTCTTCACAAACTAAAAACACAGTATTGCCACACTTACATCCACAACTTTGAGGTCATATGCATTGTGAGTAGCAGCATGGGTATTTTTCACATATTGTTTAATAATCTTGGCTTCCTCTGAATCTTTGTCAACAACCTGAAAAGAGGCAAATGAGAAGTTTCTTTAGAATATAAATTAGTAGGCTTCTTATAAGATGAGGACACCCACCCTACGCTTGCAACTCCCCATTTTATCATTTGTGATTTTTTTTTCCTACATAGAGAAGATACACTGATATACAGAGAGCACTTAAGCAGAGAATGGCTGACGGGTGAAGTGGGAAGGCAGCTCTGGAAGTCTACATGACTTCCAATAGCCCTGCTCAAAGCAGGGTCAGCTGTAGCAGGTTGCCAAGGGCTGACTCCAGTTACGCTTTGAAGATCTCCAAGGATGGAGCCTCAACAGCCTCTCCGGGCAACCTTTTCTGGTGTTTGACCACCTTTGCTGTAAAAAAAAGTTTAAATGGAATTTCCTGTATTTCAATTTGTTCCCATTGCCTCTCATGCTGTCAGTGGATTCCCTGTCTTTTCTACTCTCTTCCACAACCTATTATTTATACACATTGGTAAGATACCCATCAAACCTTCTTTCCTACAGGTTAAAAAGCATAAGCTCTCTTAGTATCACCTTGTGCAACACATGTTCTAGTCCCTTAACCATCTCAGTGGCCCTTACTGAACTCATACCAATACATCTGTCCACTTAAAAAGTTTACTTGATCTGTTGCACTCCAAACCAACAAGATGTCAGGTTGCATTCCTGGTCACTCATTTCCTTTACCTTAATATCAGTTCGGAGCTTTTCGTAGTTGATGTCAATTGGGTCTTTATCTCCATCTTCATTTCCACCTCTTAGAAGGCTGTAGGCAACCTCAATATCAAGCAAGTTGTCCAACATCTGCACTTTAGCCTGAATAATTTAAAGAGTTTTTTTTATTTGTGCCCTTGCAACGTTCAGAATATCTCTGCAATACCCCCAAATTATAAAAACGTATGTGAAGCACATGCCAGGCACTGGCACCTAACAAGACCGCCTTTTACATATGTACATGAAAATGTATTTATGGATATTCACGCACACATAAAAATAGATCACGATATAGAACATACCTCCTGATACCTTATATCTGTGTGTATAAATACGCGGATTATATATATGTGCACATATACAAAAAAGATATTCTGAAAAAAACCTCAAGCTTAACCTCATGCTTTTGTGAGGTTAAAACAAATCTTCAAACCTCAAAAAGTTTCTGCGTTAGATGTCTGGTATTAGATCTGTTGCCTGCAAACAGCGTATTGTTTCTTATCATTACCTGAATGTATTCTAAGTTATTTAGGAGAGGTGGTTTCTTCATCCCGAAGTCATGAGGAATCAGAGTATAGAAGCGGTTGGAGAGATCCAAGATCTGAGATTCAGAACCATTGTCAGAAACTGCCTACACAAGAAAACAAGCATTAAAGAAAATTATCAAGCATGGCAGAATAAGGCTCCATAGCAACAGACACACACAGTATACTTGAGAACTAATAAATAGAAGCAGCAATAGAAATCATGTTAATGTTGAACTCCCACAGGAGTAAAAGGGGCAATTGTATGTAATCAGTTTGCATGTAGTAAGTCGCTGTATCTACCTAGAAATATACAGAACTTCTGGTATTAGAAAAATCTAATAGGGACTATTTTGCTTTCCAGAAAACAAAGTCTACATGTGGAAGGTATGTGTGCACACGCTCAGCTAGGTACTCTAGCAATTGAAATAACTTCTTGTATCTATGCTTTCCCAAGGAGTCCATGACAAAAAAAGAAAAGGGGGTATGCTGATACACTTTTGCAAGCTGTTCAGGAAATACTATGCAGTGATTCTTAGAACGGTCCAGATAAATGTGTAAATATTCTTCTGATTCAACCAGACATTTATTCTCATAGTCAGACTCCTCTGGGGTGAAAACTCCAGCTCACTGCTAGACCAAGATACCAGTTTAATTTGCTCCACTGTCATTTATGTCAACAGCAAGTCTGTCTCAGCCTGAATTTTGTGCTAGAAAAGCTAGAAAGATACCTATCTATATACTACCTAAACATTTACAGTAGTGAAGAGAACTAGTTACCCATGGAAACCACATCATCTTCTTTACCTAGAAACACCTCAGATCTTTTCCTAAATCACTAATAATTTCACTTTCAACAAAAAGGCTTTCCCCTTTTATTTTAAGATAGATGCAACCTCTTTCCGTTACCTTTTAAGCTATAGACTAGGAAAGAAACCACACACACTCATACACCCCTCAGCATTCACCCCACTCCAAGCTCAGAACTCTTGCTCTAACATCTCTTTCACGCTCACCTGCTGAACCTCATTAAGGATGGAGTATGCGCTCTGGATCTGTCGCTTGCTCAGTTTTCCCAGTGGCATCTTCTGCAGGTCAATCTGATGAAGATTTAAACAATTAAAACAGGATTGCACGACACTGAAACCATTGCAACACAGTCAAATATGAAGAGGTTACAAGATACTTCATATTCATTGTTGAAAAACAAAACAAAAAGAAACAAAGTTAAGAGTGATGTCTTAGCTATTGATTTATTTCATATGTTGCTGTTGCTTTTGTATTGATGGATCTTGGGAGAGTTTCACATTTGCATTAAATGCTTGCATAATTAAGGACTGTCTGAATACAAAAGCACGTATCAAAAGTTGACTCCAATGGAGTTGTTTACAAAGGTTATACAAATCCCCTCTGGGCTCTTGACAGTACTCACTATACATCCTGCAGATCAAACTAGCATTTACTTAATCTGATGGGTTTAAAATTCAGCTCAAAGACACAAGATCCAATGAAACCATGTACTACCTGGATAAGCTGTACATTATTGACTCATTACAAAGCTAGGAAACCCAGCTGTATGAAAATCTTCTCTGCAAGCTGAACTCGAAAGGCTCTTCTAACACACAGAGATTAGTTTGAAAGCCTTATGGTGATTTTTTTTTTTTTAATAGAGATTTTTAAGGATATACTTCTAGTTGCAGCTACACATACATATAGTCAGGGACTAAGAAAAGCCAAGACGGACTGCAGAAAGAGAAGAAAGGCTTCAAAACTGATCATGTCTTGGGAACACACTTGAGATTAATACTGCCAGGTGCACTGAGGGTGACAGCACAGATCAAAGTATGGGAAAAAAAGGGTATCATTAGAACAAGTGAGAAATAAAACAACAACAACAAAAAATAGAGCTTGGCCCAGTTCAAAAGGGGATCTGGACTTTGACAAGGCAATTCATTAATGCTTGTATCAACTGGCAACACTTCAAGTCTGAGCTGCATGCTCGTTTGCATGCTAAATTAGTGGCAGCATTGCCCAAAAAATCTGGTTTACCCCTTATAACAAAGACCACACCTATGTTTTAAAAGCTGTGTGCATAAAAACTAAATTACTATTTCCAGTGCTTGGCAAATTCTGGTCAGACTTCTGCGCTTCTTTTAAGGCTGATCTAAAACTGACACTTATTTCTGGCAAGCATGATGCACCCTGGATTGCAAAGATCTTGCTTCTGGCTGTGTAAGTGCAAATAAGTAGAGAAAGAAAGGTTAGAAGTGAAAAACATGAATGCGTATGGTCACCTCAAATTCCACCATTGCTTTCTTCATGCTCTCCACATCAAAGATCATCTTAATAAGGTCTTGGATTGGCTTAGCAAGTTTTGATTTAGTCCCAGCACCCACTGTGAGTTTCTTGACAGCTTCTTCATCCTGGGAAGAAGAAATAGTATTAGAAATAGCAAAGTCACAAAGGATAAAGGTGATACACTGGCTGCCATGGTAACAAATTAAACTCAGTTTAGTGTATGCATGCTATTATTAGACTGAAATTCGTAGGGAGTGTGGGACACTGCTCTGACATTCTGGAGCAAAGTGGCTTCAAAAATCCACTTATTCAGTAACTTAGCAGACCTTACTTCATGAGGGAGAATTGTGAAAGGTAGAATTGTAGAATCAAGGAACTGCACGCTGTGTGCATCTCTGGTTTACCTCAAGGAAGAGGTCATTTACTTTTTCTGGAAGCTTTCTGCTACATAAAGACCTTGATATGAAAAAAAGACTGTTTACTTCATTGTTTTATGACAAAATACAGAGGTAATAATTAATTTCACTAAGTTCTTATAATAAAAACTGTCATAGATGAGTATAGGAATCATCAGTTAGCCACAATACCATCTAGGTACTTTCATGGATAGAGCATTTCACCAATAAAGCATCTGCCAGATGCTACAGCGTCACTGTACACTGCAGTGTAACAGACAGTTGCTGCAATATTCAAATTTCCAGAAATAAAGCTAAGCATTGGGTGCTTCATAGTGAAAGAAGTCATCCAGTAATGTGGCCACAGAAAAATGTAATGTCTTGAAAACAGGTCCTCTAATGTCTTTATAGCTATTAAACAGCATTCAACTATGTCATCTGAAAATAGTTTAAGTTATAGGTAAATCTTTAAATAAAGACACAAACCCCAATGGGCAGGAGAAATAGAATTCTGATTTTGCTTAGCTGTCTAAATAGCCAAATCCTACTGACACCGAGTGATTTCTCTCAGTCTGCTCAATATCTGCACTAGGCATAGTGCTGCATAAGATTTGCTTCACCATTTGGGAGGATTTTGGATGCAGAAGACAGATGAGAAGTCTCTATTTAAATAAAAGAAAATGGTATTTTCAGACAAGGGAGTATGTGAACTGACTGCTCATTTAATGTCAAATTAACATCTGTAAAATTACAAAGAGTAAACAAGAATAATTGCTAAACAAACTTCAGTGTTGACAACAGAAAACAGACTAGTTTACCAACACATCTACTTTAATCTTTACACACGACTGCTCTCATTTGATCTACAGCTCTACAGCTCTATTCCTCTAGTGGAAAGAATAGGCACTAGTTACTTTACTAACAAAGTGAACTGACCAAGCAGTAAGAATCTCAGTATCCCCCTGACTGGACACTTTTTCATACAACGCTATTAAAATATATATATTTGAACATACCCATAACAGTACACACAGTAGCATGTATTTGTCCTCCCAGTGGTCTCCCTATGCTTATATGAATAACCCTTGCAATGAAAACATCTGCGCTTCATTCCTCAAATTTGTTAAAGTGTAAATGATCCAACAGGAAGCACGTTACAGGAAAGCAGCTGAGCAATGCTCCAGCTGGCACAGGGACATTTCAGAGTTACCTGTCCATAATCGATTTCCAGTGGGTAGAATTTTTTGGGATATTTAGTGAAGTTCTTCGAATGCCACGAATTGCCGGTTTTCTCTTCATACAAGTTAAGGAAGTGTTCAACAGCATCTTCTTTTGATGGCATCTGCTCCAGCTTGTTACTCCCAATTACAGTGCCCACACGACCCCAGGATCTAAACACCCAGTACCTACAGAAGTGAAACATGAGAAAAAAAACAACAGATATAAGATTTCTGACTCTAGATCTCAGTACGATTTAAACCGATTCTGCAACAATCATACAACTGTGAATCAGCCATTTCCATACCATGAATTTAAGGGGAGACATTCTGCAGGAGAGCAGCAGAAGAGCCACCACAGAGCATATGTCCAAAAACTGGCGTAATAAACACCCACTGTAAACAGACCAGATGTACACTCCTGAAGACAAATGCACGCACAGGCGAAGAAAAAAAAAAAAGGCTATCACCGCTTCAGTCAATGCTTCATAAATACACATCTTCAGACTTCTGGGGTGTATTTGAAAAACAAACACCATGCACTTTTAAGCCTATGACTCAAAATCCTAGAATTCAGATTCCCATTTCTCAAATAAACAATTCAAGTACATGTTTGTATTATCGATACCAACTTGTGTAAGCTTATGTATTATTTACAGGGATACAATCAAGCAAACATTCCAATTTGTCAGGTGCAAAACGCGGTGCTGAGATCCCTCCATGTACCAATCACAGATCCAGGTACAAACGCCAAATGCAGGAGCCAGCAAGAAAAGCTTACAATGAACAAGGTAGAGTACAAATAAATCCAGAAATGAACCAGGTTTGTTGCTGACAGCTATTAACTCCTCCAGATTTCTGTGCATCCTTTGCATGCTTGTGGGCACAATTCCACTTCAAAGAAGCCTCTCCACTTCTTTATTTGTTGTCAGAAATACAACCCCTGGACAGCTCTGCCACATGCCTGATGAGACTGGAAAGCTAAACGCATTATCACCCCCTGACCATTTCAATGCATTTTGCTAAGCAGCAGCACACTCAATTCAGGAATACGCTGTGGTGGAACAGGCAGAATCTGGTTTTGTTTCCCAGAATTACAGCTCTACAATTAGAAGACAAAAGTAAGTTGGAGAATATGGGAGAGATTCCCGCAGACTTCATGCACGTGGTCTTAGATGTTAAAACAGAAGAACCTTCTCCTGTATTTTTAAGGGCAGCCATGAATCACAGAGCAGCACGGCCCTCCTGTTAGTCAGTTAATCTAGACCTGAGAAGGTTCTTATTGTATGAGCCTCACTTCTCCTAGGATGCAAGAATGAATGCTTCCAGAAACAATTCAGCAACCTTTATTACTTCCCAACTTAGGTTTTGTCAACACCACAAAGAATCATAGAATCATAGAATATCCTGAGTTGGAAGGGACCCTTAAGGATCATCAAGTCCAACTCTTGACACCGCACAGGTCTACCCAAAAGTTCAGACCATGTGCCTAAGTTCACAGTCCAATCTCTTCTTAAATTCAGACAGGCTCGGTGCAGTGACCACTTCCCTGGGGAGCCTGTTCCAGTGTGCAACCACCCTCTCTGTGAAGAACCCCCTCCTGATGTCAAGCCTAAATTTCCCCTGCCTCAGCTTAACGCCGTTCCCGCGGGTCCTGTCACTGGTGTTAATGGAGAAAAGGTCTCCTGCCTCTCGACACCCCCTTACGAGGAAGTTGACCCGGGTCGCAAGAATGGGAATCTTGCATGAAACGTCTCCATACAGGGCAGAAACCTTCCCTGGATGTTTGCATATCCTCAGAAAAACATTTTGCCCATTCCTTCTTTTTGTAGAAAGAAAAAATCCAGTACTTATTGGAAAAAAAGTAAACAAAGGCATTTATGGGGAAAGCTAAACTCACCTGCTCTCTCTGTCATCCTCTAGGAGCTGCAGTTTGTAATAGGAATTCGTTCCTTTCACAATATCTACTAGACCAAGAGTTGCACTGAAGATCTTTCCACCTTTTTCAAACACATGAGCAGAATCCTCCAAACCTACAGAGAAGAAAATGAGAATACAGAAGTGGTTACCATTTTAGGTTGCCTTGCTACATTCACGTTCACACAGACATTTCATTAAGTTGTATGCATTTTAACAAAACTATTGGAAAGAACAGTGATAACATGCTCATTCAAAACTACTTAAAGCATATTTCCTTTTCAACAGATAGTGAGTATACACCTTTTGATGTATTGGAAAGGACCTCAACCCTAACTTGAGAAAAAAAGAATTGTATGTTTGAGAAAGGACCATCTAAAATCTAGTATTTAACACTGCATGGCTGGCTGGAGGAATTCTCAAGAGATATAGTTTTGCAGGTGTCACACTAGAAAATGGACTGAAAAAATGAAGGCTCGTCTTGGTTGCAATATGACTTCTCACGGTGACATCTGTACACTGTAGGTTTGGAGAGCAGCACAGGTTGCCCCCCAGGTTAGAGTCTTGAGGCAGATACTCATGCCAGACCCATGGCCTCTACTGGCTAGGCTTTTATTCACTCTTCTGACAGATGCTCATGAAGCTGAGCAAGGGATATTCTTCAGTTTAAGTGATCCTTCAGAAAGCTGCACAAGAAAATCTTGGAAAATCCATCTTTAGATGTCAATTAATAGCCTTCCTTTGAAAGCATGAAAAGCTGTTTTAAAAAATCAGGTTTCCTTTTGTGGAATCCTTAATTTTTATATTAACCCTTAACTTTTATGTTAAGGACTCCAAACCCTTATCCTTTCACAGAAAAATCTATTTTGTAAACAATCACACATCCTGCGGGCTGTGGCACAGGTTCAACCATTGCAATCACTCACCAGAATCAGGATCTACTGCTGCTCCACCTTTAACTGTTAGCTTCATTTTCTTTTCAGACTTGCTAGGTCCTGCAGGAATAAGGAGTTATTTTTTTCCTACGCAGGCAACGTGGTTTAACTTGAATCAAGATACAAATTCTCAATTTGCCTAATTATGGCCTTAATCAGACTTTAAATCAGGTTCCCAGTACAAGAACACCAGCACGTCAATGATTTTTTTTTAGCTGCCTTTAGCAGCCAATTCACTGCCATCCACCCCCAGCTCCCACACAATGAAATGAAAAACAAGGTCTCCCCACATAACATCCATTTTCCTTCCTCCTGGCCCCAAACGTCAGGCTGTACCATTTTTTCACCTACACAGTAGATAAAAGTCATATTTGTGGTTGTGTTTAAATAGGATTTAAAAACCCCATCGGGAGTATGTGGGACATTCAGCCCCCTCAGAGATTCTGCTGCCGTGAAATAGTTTGGCAATAACACACCCAGTTGAGTGATAGAAACCAAAAGCTTAGGGAATATGGAAAAGAATGGGTTCTGAAGATAGGTTCCGAGCAGATCTAATGGCTTTCTTCACTTTGCAGCATGAATAATGCAAACTTGCTCGGCAGTCATAAGGAATGCCACTGGTGTTGGATTTTTCCTTCCTTCATTAAAAAAAATAAAATACATTCTATACTCACTACAAGACACCATTGCTTTGGGCTCCAGCATTTTCTCACGTGTGAGCACCCCTGGTGGGGGTGGTCACAGTAGTGTCTGTCACAATTTAGTGCTCCAGCAGCTCCTTGAAGCTGCAACAGCGACCCAGACTGGCAGAGAAAGTGTTTTGGGGAAGAGTTCAGACTGATGTCAGGGAGCCTGTGCACGTATAGGATGAAAGATCTCTGAAGCCAGACTGACCTAGGACAAATGACAGCCAGTTCAGGAGACAGCTTCCTGTTTACTTAAAGCTAGTCTTGTCCCAAGGCTTGATTATTTAAATTTCTTATGAGAAAAAAAAAGTCAGAGAACTCTAGCAAAACACGAGGCTGGACTACACCCAGGTTTGTTTTGTGCACACACACAGCATTAAACAGGCCCCTGGAGAAACAACTGCATTGTTCATCACCTTGTTCTTCTTTGACCTTCCCAGCACTCTTCGTATGCTGGGGCTTGCTGCATTTCCCATCCACGGCCACCTCGTGGTGCTCCATTTTTATCTCTGCACCCCAAGGTGAAATTGCATGGATAGAAAGAAGCTCCTGAAAGCTCTTGCTGGAGGATTTCACGTCCTGAAGAAATGCCTCTGAGACCACGCGGACTTTGGCCTCCTTCACTTCTTCCATCTTCTTGCTCATTTTCTCCAAATCCTCTGAATAAGCAGGGTGGGGAAGGGAGAGACAAAAATAAATCAATGAGGTTTTAGACTTTAGCCCCTACCTCTGGCCATGATTCAGGGCTCCAAAGCTTTGAGGAAATACATTTCCACAACGTTCAAGACCGTAGCCTGGGCTAGAGCAGGAACACTTGTGTTTTACCTGGCTGGTCCAGCTCTCCCCTTCCTAGAGCTGGGCTGGGGCTGCCCTCTTGGGCATCCTACCAGGTGGGAGCAGATCTCCTACCTCAGCACCCAGTTTGGAGGTCAACACCAACAGGGAGCAAGAGCTGTCTCCAGAGAAAACACTGCCCTCAAGCGCCCACAGTCAACTCCACAGCTTCTCCAAGGCAAGGGTGGCTTCTCCGAGGTTAGAGTCCCCAGCACTGTCAGTCCACCAACACTGGCTCGCACACCACCACGCTCTGCACAGGGATCTGAGCTTCAGCTGCTGCAAACCCAACAGAGCCTCATGGCACAACCCACAAGATTAATATACTAGGGGAGTAAAACTTAAAGAGCACACATTGTCTTTACGTTTCCAAGCACACTAAGGCAGTGTGTGCACACAAACACTCCTCCTAGCCCAAACACTAATCCAGAGAGCTCTCAGGACGTGCACCCTCTCTGATCTGCTCAGCTCTGTGAGGAGCACTACCAGAAAGCACTGCATGGCTGCTCACTCTGTGTGCTGATGCACAGCGTGGCCTTGTTAGCTGTTGTCGTCATCTTTCCTCCCAACTCCTCCACGATGTTCTTCACTTCCTCCTTGTTCTTGGACAGCTTTCCAAGAGCCAGGATCTTCATGTTGGCCAGTGGTTTGTCTAGGGGTTTGGAAACAACACAGCATGTTAGTGACAAGCACAAAGCACCCCAGACAAATAACAAACACAAATGGACAGCATCCCACACACTCGGAATGATCAGCCCAGTCAGCAGGGAGACAAGGGTCTAAACAGGCCTGACCTGTGCTAAGGCAAGTGGCAGAAGGCTTCCGTTCCCCTAGGAGGCAACAAAACCCAGCACACCCAACAAACAGAAGGCAGGAAGGATGGATATGTATGCACATTAGTTGTCTGTGTTTCCTTTTTTTAAACAAAAATAAAAATCAGTCTGCTTCAACGCTATGCTACTAGAGACTGTTCAGCTTCCCTCCTCATTTGATGCCTGGACAGCGTGAAAGCTCCTGCCTCTTCAAAAGGAAATCTGTTTTTGAAGAGTTGAAGGTTTGTGTCTCAAGCAACAGTGTTCCCACGTTACAATACATTTGAGTTTTGATCTTTCAGACAGTACAAAAGTTGTAAGTTGGCTGAATCATACAAACCCCGTAACAAGACAGAAGCAAACTGGTAACCAGCTGCTGCTCCATCACATCACAGTGTAAACTTTGATGCAACGAGCTTTGCCATGTGGGTGGACGCAAGACACAGGAAATATCTCAAAGCGTATCCCCACTTCTGAAGTGAGCGCTATTAACTCTGGTTGACCAACTGAGGTGTTTGTTCACCCACTACCACCCAAACACAAGTGAGTTAAGCTGCCAGCAAACAGACCAACCTGGGCTTAATTCTAATTAACAGATAGAATTTACTGTCATGGAACAGGTTGGAGACAGCGTATCTTTGTGCATTGCTAGTCAGTGGTTAAGACCAAATCCAAGCAGAGGATTTCAAACAACCTCTTGACCTTAAAAAGGTGACACTGGACATGGAATAAGGAGTCTGGCACAACTAAGGTCCCTGGATGTTCCCCAAGAAGTCAAGCAAGAAGGCATTTCACAGCAGATGTCACTCAGAACACAGGCCTTTAAATTTCCAATTCATCACAAACATACCAAAACATACCCAAAATGATCTGTCAGGAAACAACCAGGATCTCAAGCACATGTCCCCAGGCAACCCACCATAACAGGGTCTACCTCTGCTAGGAAGATGAAGCACATGAGACTCTGCTATGCTGTTTCTCACCACAGAATCTCAATCGCTCAGCAGTAGAACAGCAAACAGCATGCCTGGTTAGGGTTTTGATAGGAATGGCATTACACATCCTGAGCTCCACTTACCTTGGGGTGCAGAAACGGTCTCTGTCAAAGGAGCAGATGCATGTGGAGGAAGCGCAGAGTTCACAGTTGCAGCCTCTGGAGGGAATATCCTATCCTGTTTCTTACACTTAAATTTCTTGAGGTAAGGAATTTCACGAAACTCCTGGGGGATGGAAGCATAAACAGACTTTATAAACAAGTAATATTAGAAAATGTTAAGGCTAAATTGAGCACTGGTCAGATTTTGTAATTTACTGCAGATTTCTGAGATTAGGATTCATATTCAGGCAGGCAAAAACCCAGTTTACTGACTGGAAAACCAAAGCTAGAAGAAGATAAATGACTAGTTTCAAATCAAATCAGCAACATCTCTTAATGTAGTGTTACTGGGAAAAAAAAAGATGACTGTTGTGTATTAGGTGCTTAGCCCTATAGGGACATAGCTGTGACAGGACCTCCCCACTGTCACAGGGGCTCAGCAGTGCAGTGCACTCTGCCCCCTAGCATCCAACACTGACTGCTGCCTATTCAAACTCCCTGTAAGAGGAAACATCAATAAAGAAACATACTTCAGATCATCGATTTTGCAATTAATACCCACCTTTGGGATTACCCAGTCTTTCCTGTTGGGAGTCTGTGTTTTAGCAACGCACTTAGTCCAGGCAGTGATGTCCCCTGAACAGTAATACGCATCGCTCTTGAACACAAACTGCCCTTTACACTCCTCGCAGGGAAGCAGAGCTCCAAATGCCATCCCATCTGCCACTCGGTCCAAGATCTAAAGCCACGAGGAATATAAAACATGTCACAGCAGGAGCAAACTGGAAGCCCACACATTGCATTACACTGGGCTGGACAAGAAAATTACTGTAAAGGTGTTGGCACACAGACAGACTTTTCCAGTGCTTCATGTCATATGTACATTGCACATGAGCCAAGATTCTTTGCAGAATTATTTGATTTACAGTGCCTTAAACATGGCATGAAGTTTCCCCAGTCACACCACACCTGTTCACTCACATTCATGACTCACGGTATCTCCTATTTGGAGTCAGCATTCAGGAGAACTTATCTACCACACGGCCCCTGACCAGAGAGCAGCACAGGAATGGGAAAGGAGGAGATGAGATACTGCATCTGAGCACAAGAACGTAGGTGGGAATGTAGGCTCACACAAATCCCAGTCTTCCTGCCTTGAGATTTTCTTGACCATTTTGAGTCTAGACAGTTCCCATCCCATCCATGTGGATGCAGGTCCACATCTTTCTTGTGCTGGGGGCCCCAAACCTGGTTGCAGCACTCCAGGTGGGGCCCCACACGGTCAGAGTAGAGGGTGACAATCACCTCCCTCACCCCGCTGGTCACGCATCTTTTGATGCGGCCTGGGACACAGCTGGCCTTCCAAGGCCAGCGACAAAAACAGGGAGCAGCTGGGACACAGCAGAAAAACAGCACATCACTGAGACCAAAACATTTAATTCAGCATCAGACACCACCATGCAGTGCCTTCACAAGCCCATGTAATAGCAATATCATCAGAGTCCTGGGACAAAAGGCCTGGGGTTTGCACTTTTTTTTTCTTTCTGAAATTTTCTGTTAGGAACATGTTGCATTCTTGTGGACTTTGCAGCAGTATCAGTGTGGGTTGGCTTCACTGAAGACCCAGCACACATGTAAATCGACTACTTACGGCGTTCTCCCCTGAAGGCACTTCCTGCTTGTTGGCAATCAGCAGCTCTTTCAGATCATTAGTGGAGCAGACCTTCCTCAGCTCGTCCTTGATGCCCCAGATCAGCTCTGTCTGTTCCTGTTAACAAAAGCCAGCAGCTCAGCAACCTGCAGTCAATCACTAAGAACACACCTCAAACTGCAGCGCGTGGACAAGGTTTTAGCAAGCCCATGGGATTTTAAGGTCAGCCTGGGAGACAGAGAGCAACAAGAAGCTTTGCCAAAGGGGAGAATCACACATTTTACCCAAACAGCTAGAACAGATTTTTAAAGCCACTGCACTGCAGCTCTGCTTTGTCTGGACACCAAGTACAGTCTCTCTCCAGCTGCCACAGCTCTTCAGTTAGGGCCTGACACTACACTCTTCTAACAAGGCAGTCTGTAGGATCTGATCAGCTAAAACTCACCTTCAGCTGTTTTTCCTGCTTTGATTCCTTCTCTTTCTCTTTTTTCTGCTTCTTTTTCACAGTCACATTTCCATCTACCTCCTCTCCTTTTCTCTTCCTAATAGGGAAAAAGCAAACACCACACACAAAGTTATTTTAATTTACGCTATGTTCATTTATTTAATATTTATGTTCCTAGAACTCTGTTTATTGACTGTTGATATCTGTAGAGGCTTGAATGTCCTGAGTTTTAGCAGGCAAGCCCAATTTATCAAATTCTTCGATTTTAGATTGCAAATACGTACTTGGTTCTGCAACAGCCACCTCAATCAGGTCAGGCACACTGAGCTTTTCCACAAGATAACTGTGATCTGGCAGAAGAGCACAGAAAATACTACAACACAGAGCTTCAGGCATACTCAGCCACACCTGTATTAGTTACTCCAAAGGCATAGATAAAACTTACTGTGTATACTTACACCCCTCCACATCCAAGGAGAGGTAGCAATGAAGGTTAAAGGACAGGACTATAGTGTCTTTCAGCTGAATCAACAGCTTCATTTTTCAGCTAAGACAGTGCATATTGAAATAAAGGACAGCAAATATAATACTTCTAATAAGTTAACACACTGGGAAACTTGATACTTCCCAGCTAGCTCCTCTTCAGCTTGGAATTAAGTCTGATCTCTGAAATCAGACAGGAGGAAGTTTCCACCTGTAAAGTACTCCCAGGCTGACGGTGGTTTTATGATGTACTTACTACCTTGCAGTTCTGTATGCTAAAATATACCATTATTAGCTGGGCCCTTAGAGCTGCACAGGGAGAAGTTACAGAAAACGGCAGTCAAGAAAGACAAGGAAGCCAAATGAAAGCCAGGGGATTTTGGCAGACTTCTGAAGAACGAGAGACCTCAGAGGAAGATCATTTATGTTTCCAGACTTCTGTCATCCCCTTGGTCTGTGTGGCTTCAAAACACATTGGTGTCAACAAATCATCTCAGTGCATGTTCTCACTGTGAGGAAATAAAGTGAAATTTTATCCCATTTGAGCCAGGATGGACCTGGCACTTGAGGCACAATATGAGCACAGCTTCGATAACTTGCACTTCATTTTGACAGAGCTGCTATTCTTTAGAAACATCAGCCAGGAGTCTTTTTAAGTATGCAAATTCTAACTTTATAAGCTGCGGCTGATGGTTAAGTCGCAGTTAATATTCTCAGTTGCCCTCCACAATTTTCAACACTTCATCTTCTAGTGCTTTGCTACTGTTAAGATAAACTTAGTACAACAGCTTATTAGCTATAAGGCTGCAGGAGGATGTTGAAAGGTGCTCCCTGAGGACTTATCCGCGAAGGACCTGCAAGTTCTAGGAAAAGTATCCTGGGCCTAAAACTGGGGCGAGTTCTCATTTCATCTGCAGTAGCTACCATAGCCCTTTGTTAGCACTTCTGGCCAAATTATGACTCAGACCGTTCTGTAAATCTCTAAGGTGCTGGGTTTGCAGAAGATCTGATCTCACAGCTGTCCCCTTGCAAGGTCCAATCGGTCAGAGCCTGGGCTGTGCTGCAAGGTTTGCTACCCCAGGGGACGCACGATGGCTACACCAGGCTAACAGCATTTGCTTGCATTTTGCAAGAAAAAGTCCATATTCTTTCTTAAATCACATAAGCAGGAACCAGTGTGGCAAGAATGGATACAGCACAAGCACAGCTGTGCCTTCAAAGGTCCCCAGACCATGCAAGTCCCCTCTTTGGCTGCAACCCCCACAAGGAGCAAGGCCAGAGCATCCACTGAAGATCACTACAGCATGAAAAACAAAGCACTCACCATGAGAGTCACAGCTCCTGAATTTTTAACCAAATCAGAAGCACACAACATAATCCGGGAAAAACACATCAGCTTGAGCACAAAGCGCCCTGTTGTACCTTCCCAAGCCAGAGGGCTTAATCATGCAAGTATTTAGGATGGGTGCCCAAGTGCTGTGTATCTGCAGTCTCTCTCCCTTGGCAGGCTGAGAGTCAGGCTGCCTCCAGCAAGCCAAGACCCATGGCTGTGTAGTAACTTGTCTCTGGAAAGAGGAAAGCCAGGACTCAAACCACTGGAAGGCAATCACCCTGCTGAGATGCCTTAGGACCAAGGGAAAGCATCCAGATCCCAGCAGGAACTTGCACTTTTGGCAGCCTCTCAGAGTTAAGGGGACAGCGGGTTGATTTTCCTGTACAGAGCAGTTGCCATACCTGATCCAGCCACCCAAACTGCAGAATGAGGAGGATCATTTGGATTGCTGAGGCATAAAGCTGCAGGCTTCCCACCTTCTCTTTTGTTCCTGGCTATGCTGAAGACTTAAAGTCTAATCATTATTTTATAGTTCGAAGAAGGGACAGGCAAAGCTGAATTCACCTCCCGTCTGCGCAGAACTGCAAGTTTTAGAACTGACAGAACAGATCCTCACTGACACACAAGCCATCAGCCACCCTTGGGACCAAATACCACGTGCTGCCAGCAGCAGCCAGGTGCTACTGTGTACGCCCTTTCTCCTGCTGGGGAAGGGGCAGTCCAGGCACTCAACACGTATGGTCCAACAGCTTGTTTAACAGGACTAGTACTTAGCATCAAATGCAGAGCACTTTTCACCTCCCTGGTAGATAGAGAACTACAAGGTCTATCCAAACTTTCAAGAGGGTGAAGAGGAAGGTGAACTGGCACGCTCTAGCCTGACCCTTCCTTACCATCTACTGTCTTTCACATTCTCCTTACAATGAAAATGAAGAGGTAAGGACAGTCAGAGCAACCCTGAATAAAGCAAGCAGCTGGTGCAGGGAGGAGCTGGTACCCCCTTCCTTTCTCTCTGTGAAGCACTTGCAGATTGTTGCTGACCTGAGCACTTACCCTCTGCCTCAAGCTGCAGTTAATCAAGTGCTACCTGATGGCACCTCCAGAATGACACTTGGTTCCTGGCCTGAGCAGCAATTTTACTCAAGCAAGCAAGGTAGAAAACATTGCAGAAGCAGATGGCATTAAAGATCAAAGCAGGAGGGCAAAACCACATGCTCAAAACCAAAGAAGCAGAGTGAAAAGGACCAGGCAAGCTGCTACTGCCTTTCCTACACCAGTACAGGAGTGCACCATCTGCAGAGAAGCCACTGGGTAGGACACAAAGACCCTCCCTTCCCCGAGCCTGCAAAATGCTGACACTCAGGCAGGACAGCCTGCAGCCCAGGGGGTCAGCATGTCTCACCCAGCGCCAACCAAGAAAAGCCACCAGGATTCTTGCAGGAAGCTCTCCTATCTTTTCTCCCTCAGAGGGAAGAGATTTTCCCATCCTATTCTTGGTAACCCTGCTTGGTTTCACTCACCTGCAATAGAGATGTCACACCAGCACTTTTTTAGAAAGGGCTGATGGGGCAGCCCAAGTTGGAGCTTCTCTGAAGAGCACGGGCTAGACAGGCAGAAGCAGCACATGAATTTGGCTACGTCATAGCTGAATTGCAGACAACACCTGACACAAGATGTAATTTGGTTGCAGCACAGGCAGAGAGAACTTCAAAGTTCATTTTCAGGATCTCACCTACAGCAGATGCTCTAATGCTTTTTCTGCGAGAAGATGCAATTTCTGTCATTAATTTCAGTTATCTGACTGAACACACAGGATGAATGACAGGAGCTAACTGCATCTCACCCAAGCTCCTGGGCTGTTTCTTTTTTTTTGTAGGGTTTGCTTCTTCAGAACTTGTCTGCTTTCTTGGCAGGCAATCACCAGGTAGGAAGCACACCCCCACCTCTCCACTCTATTTATAGTCCCATTCATTCAGTTCATTTGACAGACAGCTACTTTTTCAACCGATTCTTACTACCCTTGGCTCAAACACACAACCCAGACAGCAGAAGAAAGGTGGTGTGGATCACAAGAGCCAGCCAGCATCCTCACAGTTGAGGGGCTTGCTCATGCAGTGCTTAGAGAGCAGAAGAGATCAGCTGTTCTGCTGCTTTGCTGGCATGAGGTCAAGGTTCACAGTACCCTACATCACCATAAGCTTTTTTCCATTGCAATTCCAGGCTTTTATTTACACAGTGACTTGGCAAACTACTCTGTGGCCTATCTTTCCAAAGCCTTAATATTTTTGCAAGTATGTGAAAACACTGTGCTTCTACTTATAGCCTGCAACACGCAGAGGGAAAGTGCCCGTGTGAAGAGGTAAGTTGGCAGGGAGTCACACAGCTCGTCTCTGCCTGAAAGGCCACAGCCTGCAGCAGCTCAGCTGAACAACCAGTTGGTGCAGGACCCAACAGGGCTCACGGGGGAGCACCAGGAGCACCCCATTTGCATGGCGCTGCAGGACCTTCCCCATGGCACCTGCACCACTGCTGAATGCTTCTGGAGCAGCTGCTTGCCAACCAAGAATAAAACATGGAAGTTGAATGGCATCCTCTTAACACCACACAGATCAGTTTACACAAGCTCCACTGTTACCTATAACCAAGGACGACACTGAGATACTTGAAAGGCTCTGAATCACGTCCACCAGCCACCCACTTACAGGACCAAAGCCAGTGTCAAGTCTTACTGGGCAGTTTCATAGTGAATCCTTATAAAAATAGAACTGAATTCAGCCTACAAAGAACATGGAAAAGCCCAACATCTTACAGACACCGTCTTTCCTGTTTGTAGAACCCAGCAATACTTTGTTTCCTTCTCCATGGAAAAAAATAATAAATCAAACACAGGCTGGTGTTATGAGGCATGATGCCAGGCAAAGTCGCTTCAAAAAACAAGTAACAGAAGCCTTCACCACCAGAAAAAGATTGAGCAAAGCTAGCAAGCCACCTGAAGGGCTTCTCTGTTAACACAACTTTTGTCAAGAGCCTCCATTCAAAATTTCAGTGCCAGGCAATACGATTTCAGTTGTACCATGAAAGATTATGCAAACAAGAACATCCAAGCGTGAAGGCAGCCAACAAGTGACATTATCAGACTCAGCATCTGTCCCAGATCAGCAGTACATAGATAAGAGATCAGATCAATTGTCTAGTAAGTGGTTAGACCAGGGAAACCGTCACTGATAACAGCATCACACAAGGAGGTCCTCATCCAGTATCCATTTGTATTAAGTACGCATTTTAGGGCTAAAAGCCCCAGATCAGTTCTGTAAGTCACAGCTGCTGGTCTCTGTGTTTCCCTCAAGGAAGTCACAAGGGCAAGCACACTACAGACTCCCAGGGATGGGGAATGGGGCTGTTGTCATTTACCTAAAGCCACAGGAGTACCACATCCTCCTACAGCTGCTCTTCTTTTAACAGAGACACAGCAATGACACAATACATTCATCACGGATGTAGGCGAAGGTAAGTAACAATGCGAATCGTTGCATTCCACACATACCCTTCGCTTTTGGTAGCTGGGAGCTGCTTCTTCAGAGTTTCTTTATCTTCAGCTTTCAGGATGCTGAAGCCAAGGAGCTGGGCGGCCCCGTATGCTGGGAGGAAACCCAGCTCCGCTCGGCGGCTCACGAAGCAGTCTGGGTGGTACCAGTTATCGATCATTCCCAGCTGGGGTTTTTCAGGATGTACCATCTTCTTGGAAATCCGAATCTGTCCCTAGAGCAGGGTAAAGAGACAAAGCAACTGTTAGGCCGTTCCGGAAAGAGCAGGATATTAGTAAGCTCATTACTAAGCTGATGCTTCCTAAACACCTGCGAAATGCCTGCAGCTATTGCTCAAGCCCTTCCCTACAGTCCCTCTGCTTCCACTAATATTCTTTCTAGGTTGGAAAAAACACGTCCTTTAAGTAATTTTCTGTTCAAAAACCGTTCAAAACAGGTAATCATGTAGTCTTTACTCCTCCAACTCCCTGACCGCCAGTTAACTTAAACAAGCAAAGATCACATCGCCAAACCCCATGCAGGCAACTCTGAATAATTAGTTTACATTCCTTACCAGTCAAACATCAGTGCTAGCACTACCTAACCCCCTCTAACTGCAAATTACTTTTCAGATGCCCAAAAAGCAGTCGTTTTATGTACTTTCAGACTGCAATACTTCACACTCCAATAAGGAAACATTTACGCTCCAGCCACCAACCTTTCTGCAGACAGAGGTATATCAGCACTGCTGTTTGACCCTCATCAACTTTACCAAACTGGCAGGTTTATTTTCACCTATCACAAGCTCACAGCTTCATCTCACCAACTGCCTTTAAAAGCAGGCTAATGAAACACGCTGAAATATAGGGCAGCACCGTTAATTAGTTGCATCGCTGTTTTTGTCTGCTTCAGTGGAGCCAATGCAGATGCTCTGCACACAAAGGAGGAGGAAGAGGCTTACACCTTTGCAGTGCTTCGACAGGCAGAAGACACCTGTCTCTTCCTACCAAAAATACTGGCAAGCAGCGTTTCAGCCCGCTCAAAAGCTCAAGCGAAAGGAAGCGTTGGCAGGTCTAAAGCCCAAGCTCCAATGCCTGAAAGATGCCTTTGTTGTCAGCTGTCCTGGACACAGCTGCTTCTCAAACACAGAAATGCAGCTCCAAGTGCTCTCCATATGCAAAACGGACAGGAAGCAATTAAAAAAGCCACTGCTGGAATTGGGACTGGTGGGAGAAAAGACAAGAAATGGAGAACTAAAGAAAATCTTACTTTTTCTATTTTCTGTTCACAGCCTTTGCAAGTGCTCCTGTTAGACTTTGCATATTCTGCAGCAAAGTCATTCAGGCTCTTCTCAGCCTTGCCACCTCCTTCCTGGTCCCCTCCTTTTCCTGGAGAACAAAGGCAAACACAGAGCGCAGCTTCAAATGTGATCCTCCCCCACTTTTACAAAAAATCTCCTCTATGCCAGATCGTTAGCAGTCTGCATTAGTAAACCTCTGCACTTCAGCAGTTCGTCTATCAAGAATCTTCATTCAGAGCAAGATAAACAGTCCACGCTTAAAAGCATTGTTAAAATAGGAATATTTCTTTAAGCCACTGAGTAGCAATTGTACAGGATTGCACCTTTGGAAGTCTTTAAAAAAATCACTAAGTAAGCACAGAGCTGACACCTTTTACCTCTCTCCTGAAAGCAGTGTAAAATGAAGTCTTACTAAAGACCGACTGTAACAAGAGTCAGAAACATCTCTGCTTCAAAACAGATGTGTTCTAAGTGCCTTTTTTTTTTTTTTTTTTTTTTGTATTATGTTTCAACAGGCAGACATCAACCTAAAACTGCTCAGCATCCTTGGTTTACAGATTGACTCGGGGTGGTTGGTCTGGTCTGTACTTAGACCATTCTCACTCGCTCCAATTCAGTTCGTTGTGTAACAACGTCAAAGAGCTACCATAACCACACACTGCAGTGAAGACACCATCAGTACAGCGTATGACAAGAACATTCATTAATACTGGAGAACTGAAAACAAAATACAAAAGTCTTAAAAACAACAAATATTTGGTAATATGTCTGCCAACTGCCTTATTTTTTGTTTGTTTGTTTGTTTGTTTTCCTCCTTTAAGAACAGTCATACTGCCAGCGTCCTAGCCCTGGAGTGCAGTGGCACCACAGAAATTCTTCTGACATCACTTGCTAAGAGGGATGTGGCAATCAAATAACCATAATAATAGCTTGAGAAGAGAGAACGTGGTTCTAGCTAAACCTCCGAACCTCTGCATACCTCCTCCAGGGCCTCCAGTCTCAATGGCTTTCTTGATTTTCTCCTGATCTTCCCACCGAAGCTCAGGAAACCCATCAATGTCTGTGTGGGACACAATCCGAGCCCGCTTCCAGAAGCAGCTGTAGTGGTGCCAGTGAGGGACTTTGCCATCAAACATGGGTGACTAGGGAAAAAAAAGCACATTAGGCTAAGATGGAGCAACTCAGAACCAAGGCAGGGAGTGGAGGGAGATAAAATCCTGGGTAAATACAATTTATTTATTTTAAAATTAACACGTAGACATGACTTAGGAAAAGCCTAAGAAGAAAATGTAGTGTGACAGACAAGCTGCCAACTGAGAGATCTCAAAGAGCACAGGCATGGAAGGAACAGTGAGATTATCACTGGGCTCCTTAGCCTGTCCATATTTCTCAAGAAAAAAGGCAACAGCATCCACGTGGCTATACCAACCCCTAGCAGACAGGGAGGGATTTCTTCTCAGTAAGAATCAGTCCTTCTGCTGGGATGAGCAGAACAAAACAGAGGTTGTGGAGAAAGCAGCACAAGTAACAACACTTGACTTGGCTGTTCCAACCTCCTCTGAGACTCCTGCAGCAGAAGAGGCTGCTGGCCTCGCTCTGCAAGACCACCAAGCAGGACACACAGTCCCTTTGAGGACCACTTCTCAAGCAAACTGGCTCATGCCCTGAAGAAATTCCTAAGTGGGCTGCAGGAGGCAGAGGCAAAATTTGAAGGGAACGCTAGAACCCAAAGTCCTGTATCAGGACAGAACCACAACCAAAGTTTTCCCCGAACAACAGCTCTGGAGCTCTCTCTCCAGCCTCATCACGGGAGCGCTCTGCTTTGTTCTGACTCAGACACATTAGGTACCAACCTGTCACCGTTCCAGTTACCCATCAGAGCAAATAACTGTGCAGCGGTTTGGCTCTGAGCAACGCACACAAACACCTGCTGCACTAACAGCACTCAGCGTGGTATTATTATTATTACTGATGATAGAGAGTTACTGACCTAGGAAGGCATTCTACATACCACTCAGCAACTCGAGGGGTGGCTCTGAGCTGAAAAATCAAAGAGTTTCATGCAGGGGCAGCAAGGAAGCAGAAAGGCTTCAAAGATGGGAGCCCCAGTGACAACTGAACCATCAACCAGAACTGTCAAAGGACGTGCCTATTTCTTACCAGACTCTCCCCACAATCAGATTACATGGCTATCCTTTTGGCACCACAGCCACACAGCTGCCACACTGGGGTTGCTCTCAACATTCCTGGAAGTCACACACACCTCCGGCACTCAGTCACACTCTCCTGAGCTATGGGCTCACGTTTGGTGTTTTACTGGAGGACTGCTCATGGCTCTGTCCCTAACACAAAGGCTTTAGGGGCACCAGCTGGCAGTGTGCACAGAAGGGGGCAGATCTCCTTCACCACTTGAGTTGCACACCTGAAGTGCGACTTCTCTCTGTGCAGGCAATGGGATCTCCAGGCAAGCTAGACTTAGGTTTATGGAATTTCTCCCGGCACACCTCTCTCTACCACAGTTTCTTAAATAAACTATGAAAAAAAGGAGACCAATTTGCTTTCTGGCTGCACACACAGATAACAAACTGCCAAGTTCCAGGTGGAAACAAAAGTCCAAGTCATGGTGGTGCTGGAAGACCTGGGTGCCCACAGCATGCCAAACAGTGGAAGTCCCGCTTCCACGCGGAGTTCTTCAGGTAGCAATCCAAAGGAAAAGAGCAGATGCAGCAGAAACGGCTCCAGGCTGGTGGCTTGCCCCGAGTCTCCTTTCAACCCCCCCCCGCGCTATCTGCGGAGACCTCAGCGCGCTGCACGTGGCCGCCCGCAGGGGGTTCCCCGGGAGAGGAGAAAAAGGGCCCGCACACAGCGCCCTGCTGCAACACGGGCCCTCAGCCTGGGGCTGCGCTCCGCAGCGGGGCAAAAAAAAAAAGTCAAAATAAATAAATAAACAAACGAATAAATAAATAAATAAATAAATAAATAAATAAATAAAGGGATGGGGAGCGGAGAAGCGCAGCAGGGGGCGCGGGGCCCGGGGAGGAGCCCCTGAGGCGGCTCCGTGAGGGACCCCCTGAGGGACCCGGGCCCAGCCCCCGGCCCCCCGGCCCCGCTGCCCTCGGGCCGCGCCGTGCGGTACCTGCACCATGAGGGCGAGGCGCAGCGAGTCCTTGGCGATGCTCTCGCCGCACTTCTTGCAGGAGGCGCGGCCGCTCTTGGCGTACTCGGCGCGGTACGGCTTCTCCGACGGCTCCGCCATCCCTGCCCCTGCCCCTGCCGCTGCCCCTGCCCCTGCCGCTGCCTCCCGCCGCCTCACGGCCGCCCCTGCGCCAGGCACCGCGAGCCGAGCGCCGAGCGCAGCGCCCCACAGCGCAGCGCAGCCGAGCCGGGGCCCGGCCGGATCGGCCGCTCGGCCGGCGTCGCGCCGCGCCTGGCAGCGCCTCGAACCTTCCGCCTCGCCGCCTGAGGGGAGGGGGCGGGCAGGCGCGGGCATGCGGCGGGAGCGCGGCGCGGCCCCGCCCCTCAGTATGGCGGGAGGAGGGGGGGGGCGCTGAGGGGGCCATGTGAGGCGGCGGCTGTGAGGCGGCCGCCTCCGCTCGGCCCTTCCTCCGCCACCCGCTCGCTGTGTGCGCTAGGTGGAGCTGCGAGCCCGGAGCTGGGCACATACAGTCCGTGAAGCACCTCGCGAACACCACACAACCTGCACTGCACCCAGTTACCTCACAGCTGCCTCAGCCCTCACTGCACCTGAACTGCCCTCATGGCGTCCCTCAGCAGGGGCAGGTCACCACACACAGCCCCACGCTGAGGAGGAGACCCAGGAGATGCCATCAGGACCCAGGGGTGGTGACACCCAGCCCGTCTCCTTCCAACAAATGCACCCTCACAGCAAGCCACGCACACACAAAGGTCCCGAGTCAAGGCAATGGGTTGTTTAACCCAGCTCCCCGCTCGCACAGTGTGCCAGTAGCAGGGCCTGCTCCCCCAAACGCCTCCCAGCCCCCTAAGATTTGGGTTTCCTGCGTACTGTGTCCCCAGGGGGAATTGTTCTTCCATGAGTCTGTCCAGCTCCTCTGAATATACCCTTCTGTTTATACAGTGTTTATTTACAGAGTACCAGAAACGGAGATGGGGCTTCTTGTTAGTGTTTCTGCCTGCTGGGGCCGCCTTCACTCCTAAGGCAAGGCAGCACTTTCTAAATAATGAAGTGCTTCTATACAACCTGCATCCTAGAGACCAGCAGGGATCTGTAAAATATCATGAAGTGGCCTACGGAGCCATGCACAGACATTCACAGGCATGTAAACATGAAAGGAAGGAAAAAAAAAAGTGACAGGAACAAATGGCTGTTCAAAGTTTAGCCTTTGTTGTTGTGAAGTAACGCCGCTAAATAAACACTATACAAAATGGGTTTGGGTGGATTTTCTTTTTACAAGGGGGTAGGTGGCTCTTTAGTAATGAGTTCAAACAGTGCTTTAAAGGATCAGGTGAGCAGTTCTGTGTATTTTACCTCGTTTTGAGAAGTGGTGTACTGGAGTTTGTACAGTTATAACCAGTGTTAGACTTTCTGAAACAGGAATGCCTACACAAAGAATTACACCGTTAGTATTCTAACTTTATGAAAACGTGATTTCCTCTGTAGACAAACTGTCATCCTGATTTGTGGTGTTATATTTGCCAGGTCCTGCTAGCCCCTGCCATAAATCTAACGGTCTCAGATGACTTGCCTTTGTCACACCTTTGTCACTCAAGTGCGACACGCGGATCACAACACGTCCCCCTTCCCCTCTCACATGCCAGCATGGGACTAGTGGGTTAGTGCTCACACAGGGCCCTCAGTAACACAAACGGCGCCGAGGACACTAGGTTTTGTTGCAAACCAGAGGATGCTCTGTGGAAGCTGTGAGATGCAGCGCCTGCAAGGCCAGTTTCCTAGGCAACCATCCATTTAAGTAAATCTGGTATTTTAGAAGCCCCAGTATTTGGCTGCTGGGTTTTACAAGACGCTGCAGCAACAGCAGTTAAAGATGGTAGGATTTTTATGTTTCCACATATCTAACAACATTCCTGTGTCAGTGGACTGCCAGCTTCTGGGACCCTGCTAGATGATGAGTGCCATGAGGACATGCGAGATCAATGTTTTGTTTTTCCTTTCTGTTACCAGAGCAGGAATTGTGAGCTAGAGAAAGTTTAGAGAAGACAGAGCCAGACCCTTTGGAAAGGTGTACACTAGAAGGATGAAAGGCAATGGACACAATCTGGAACAGGAAATTTTGACTTTGATATCAGGAAAAAAAGATCCTCATGAGTGTGATAAAGAACTGGAACAGGTGTGCAGGGAGGCTGTGGGATCTCCATCCTTGGAGGTACTCAAAACTCACCTGGACAAGGCAACCTGGTGTTGGTGGACTCAATTCAGGAAAAACAAAGTAATCATTTCCACATTTTCTTGAAGGAGCAGTAATTCTTATGTTCCTGGTGGAGAACCAATGGAGTAATAAGGCATTTAACACCATAGCCAAGGAGAAAGAGTCATAAACTATATATAAGGGCATAAAGCAGAGGGGCCAAATCCTGCCAGTAGCTGAGCACATGCATCAGCCTTAACAGAATTTGAGGCTGTTCACCATCTTGTAAGATCACATTTTAAGAAAGGGAACCAGCGTGAGATCCTTTTCACACTAAAGAACATGTAAAAATGCCCATCAAGTTCAGTGAATGCAAGCATGGATGCCTGAGTTTCCAAGCTCAGAATGCACATTGCGTTGGAGGCTGATAAAGTAAAGTGCAAAGTACTTCACAATGTCCATTTTTGTAGCTAAAACTAGAAAGCACACCCAGAAAGGTGACACGGTGGCTGCATCCTGAAGGGAGTCTGAAATCACAACCATTTCCCGTCACTTCCCTCTCCTACTGGCCTCGGCTGTTCTGAATAGCTTTCTGACTTCAGTGAACTTTCTCAGCAAAAGCTGTTTTCACATTGGGTTTCAAATCCCACTTGAGCTCTTCTTTACAGAGGAAAGACACAAACACCAGCTTGTCTCTTTTCAATCAAGGAACATGCCGTGCCAGAAGATGAAGCATCAGATTCTTTACTTTTGATTGAGGCTCATTAGTGTTTCCTCTAAAGAACACGAGGAAAAATTCACTGGGTATTCAAACCAGAAATTGCCTGAACTTACAACCAGAGCACTGTTGCTTGAAGAAACGGGGCTGCCTGGTGCAACTCCAGTGTTTTTCAAACACTTGTTTGGACATCTCAGTGATGGGACTTGTTTGGACATCTCAGTCCCTTACCAGGCAACTTCAAAAGCATGGGGCCACCGCATCCTGCTCACAGCTGGGAGCACACAGAAGTGATCCTGAGCCACTGTATGGCTCTTCCCTTCTCTGGGCTCAGATTTCTGCACCTGCTCCACAAGGGAAAAAACATGATGCTCCGCACAGAGAGCCAGTGCATCCTGCTGGCTGCTTCAAGTTCATGATGGGGACTCAGCACTGAAAATATTTTGTAATTCATGGTCTTATTGCACAGGACACTGAGGCTCTGTGTAACATGCACTGGGATTAGCAAAGCAGCCACAAGAATAAACCTCTCAGTGTCTGCTTGTTCAAAGTAGCTGACCTCTCTGGCCCTGGCAGTCAGAGCTGGGGCAAAGATCTCAAGGGCACAAGGCTCAGATAAGCAAATAAGTAAGAGGAGAACTAGAAGAATGACAAAAAGGAACAAAATAGGAACAAAATAGGATCAAAGAGAAAGATGGATGAAAGACAATCTAAGGCCCAGAGCTGGAATGGCAGCGTGGCACTTTCCCCACATCTTCCACGCAAATTTGAGTTCGGCACTCTGGCCCTAGTACCTCCTCAAGCTCTGTGTTGTGGTGTAGCCCAGGAGGCAGCTAAGCACCACGCACCAGTTTGCTCACTCCCCCAGCCAGAGAGATGGGGGAGAGAATTGGGAAAAAATAGTAAAACTCATGGGTTGAGGTAAGGACAGTTTAATAGGAAAGAAAAGGGGGAAACAATACACAAAGCAAGTGATGCACAATGCAGTTGTTCATCACCAGCTGACCGATGTCCCCGAGTAAAGGCAGGTGCCCCACCCCGGCCACCTAACCCCAGTTTTATTGTTGAGCGTGACATCATGTGCTATGGAATATCCCTTATAAGCACTGCTCAGCAACTAATACATCGTTGTGTTATCAGCCGTGTTATCATCCTAAATCCCAAACCTAGCACCCTACCAGCTACAGTGAAGAAAATTGACTCCATCCCAGCTGGAACCAGGACACTTAAAGATTTATGTTTGTGGCTGGTGGCTAGCTTTACAGTAGGACAAAACAAACTTTACATCTGAGTGTAGTTCAACTGTGGAGAAATGTGCCAGAGAGAAAGCTTGTGGCCCAGATATCACTCTTTTCACATACTGCAAGAGATTTAGGGGTGGTGGTGGTGAAGTTAAACCCTCTTGCTTAATGGTAAGGGTCACATCGAGCACTGATTTGTGCAGAATGGATAGGAGAGGTATTCCATAAGGCCCAATTCATGTGGTTTTGATTACTGCCCATTAGCCTGTATCTCAGAGTCTTGGAAGCACCAGCTTCCTATCAAAAAGGAAATGTCACTGCGCTAGCTAATAGACTTTTTTCTCTCATTTGCAAGAAACTCTAATTGACTTTTTTTTTTTTTTTTTCAGTTGAATGCAGCTTTAAAAATGAATATTTTATGTCAGGCATTAAAGATAGCACATTGGCTTGCAGGGGAAATCTTGACTCACACAGATGCTCGTGAAGAGAAAGAAAGGGCAGACCATGCCTCCCTTCCCCCCCAGCACACAGCATAGGATTGTATAGGTGATTTTATGCCAGAAGAGACATTTTTGCATACAGCCCTTCCCAAAGGCCCTGAGCGATGGGACAGCTGCCTGCAGTACCCACCACCTCCAGCATCCACACACTCCATTCAAAGAAACACTGAGGCTGGCAGGCCTGTGGCTCACTCCTGCCCCCAAGTCAAGGAAACATGCCAACTGCATGCCATCGGTGTTTTGCATTTTCCCCCAACTTTACAGGTCAAGCAAGAGACGTTAAAATCACCTCATGGCAACCTGATGGCTGATGCCAGACTTCTTTAGGAGAGTAGTGTAAATTTTAGTGAAGTGCCATGCTTAACGAGACACTGAGCTCTGAGGGGTCACCATGTGTTTGGAAACTCTCTGCTGGCCACCCTGGGCCTGCTCTCTGCTACTGCTCTCACAGGAGTAGGTGCTCTTCCAGACCTCAAACTAACCCACAGCACAGCCACCAGGCTCAGCTGCTGCAGACAGACAGGCAAATGAAATCATAGCATGACCTGCAAAATGCCAGGTACTCAGCATCAGCCTCTTTCTTTGCCTTTTGCCTAAAGGAACAGGGGGAAGCTCAGTTCCAGGGCCAGTTCTGTTCAGCATGTTTATCACTGATGTAGATGCAGGAGTGGAACGCATCCTGAGCAAGCCTGCTGATGGTACTAAACCGGGAGGTGCTGCTGGCTGTCTGGAGGGAAAGGAGGCCTTGGAGAGAGATCTTGGAGAGTTGAACAATTATCAGCAACATGAGTTTTGACAAAAGGAAATGCCGGGTGCTGCACCTGGGACAGAGTAATGGGACAGACTGGGAGATGAGCGGCTAGAGAGCAGCTCTGCAAAAAGGGATCTGGGGGCAGTCATTGACAGCAGGCTCAATGTGAGCCAGCAGTGTGCCCTGGCAGCCAAGAGGGCAAAAACACATTTTGGTGTGCATTAAACACAACATAGACAGTTAAAAGAGGAGATTCTCTGTCTGTATTTAGTGCTTGGGCAGACTGACCTTGAATATTGTGTGCAGTTCTGAGCTCCACAGTATAAAAAGAAAGGTAAGGTCCTTGAAAATGTCCAGAGGAGGGCAACAAAGCTGCTAACAGGGCTGGAAGGCATGTCCTGTGAGGAGAGGCTGAGGACACTTGGGTCGTCCAGTCTGGAGAAAAGAAGGCTGAGAGGCGACCTCATTGCTCTCTACACATTCCCGAAGAGGAGATGTGGAGAGAGAGCTGCGAGTCTCTTCTCCCTGGGATATGTGGAACACGTTGGAGCAGCACAAAGCACCACCAGTGGAGGGTCAGACTGGACATTAGGAAATACTGCTTTATTGTGAGGGTGGTCAAACACTAGAACAGGCTTCCTAGCAAGGAATTCTAATTCTAAAGCATGGGACTACTGCAAGTGAAGAACTGTCTCTGGCTGCTACTGCAATCCTCGTGCTGCAGCACCAAGCTTTATGCCAAAGTCTGCTGTGACGATCTGAGCCTACAGCACACACCAAAGCCCTGTGCCTCTCCTGTTTCCTGTCTTTATGCTTCCTGGGAATATTAATTGCTATTTACAACACTGTATGGTTCATGGGAACGCACAAACCACAACAGGCCAGGAAGCTCAGATTTTATGAAGTGCTACATTCAACAGAAAGGGTTTGCCAGATGGACACTGATCCCACCCATCTACTATATTATCCATCTGTGTGATGGTTCGGGGGAAGGCCTGAGACTGTGAGCTGAAAGGAGTGCTGTGCAAAGTGTTATCATGAACTAGGCATGGGATAATAGTCAAGCTCTTCTCAGGATGGGGCAAACAAATGTTAACAGTATGCCCCAAGGTTAGATCCCTTCCTGAAACCACCAAGGGGTCAGTTTGTACTGTGAAGTGTGCAAATTTCCATCTGTGTTGAAAATAGTGAACACTGCTTTTATCCAGAAGAATATCTGATCCCTTCTGATAATCTACCAAGCCATTTGCTGTCTGTGCAAATCATGCAAGGAACATTTGAACACGGCTAATTGCTAAAAATAGCCCAGTTTTCAGCAGTAGAAAAGCTGGCAGTTCTTCCAAGTCATGTTAAAAATACTGTTTTAGTATGGCTTCAGTGAGAGCCGCCACCTGTGCGTGCTGGGAGGATGGAGTGGGACTGCCTTGTCCCTGGATGGGATTTCCTCCAACATGTGATAGGAGTGCTGGGTCCCACAACTCTGAAGTAGGGAAGCCACAAGCTCTGAAAATGCGACCGCAGTATAAACTAAGTACCTTGCACCTGTGTTTTCTTCCTCCTTACAGCTTCACATTTTTCTGAGCCCAATTTACGGATGTGTCTCTGAGTATCAGGTCAAAGTGAACAGTTACTTCTTATTAAGTAGGAATCTTCTGGTTACTTTGCTGTTCTAAGCCTGGAGGCCTGAAGTCCCAAGAATGATGCGCTGATTGCTTTTGGCACCTGCTGCCAAAGAAGAGCAGCAAGTTAAGATGCTGGAGAAGCCCAGCCAGCCAGTGATCCCTCTGAACGTTAGGAACAGGTTCTTCACTGAGAGAGTGGTCGGGCACTGGAGCAGGCCCCCCAGAGAAGAAGGCAGAGCTCAAAAAGCATTTGGACAACACTTTCAGAGAAATGGTTTGATTTTGGGATGGCCCTGTGTGGACCAAGGACTGTTGGAGCCAACAGTCCTTGTGCATCCCTTCCAACTCAGGAGATGGTGACATGATTTTCACCCAGCGTTAGGAGGAAGTTTCTGAGAGCAGCTGGCTTCTGCTACTCAGGATAAAGGAATTCGGGCGAAATGTCCAAGTGCTGTGCTTTAAAATCCAAACCCATGATGTAACTGTGTTTCAGCACTGAATCCTGCTTCTGAAGATACTCTTAAATATCACATTAGCTCAGATGTACTTTGAATTTACGTATCTGGAAAGTATGCATAGCTCATGGAATATTTAGGACAGCAGAGCTGGAATAGGACTGGGGATGGAAGAGGTGTGAATGCGTCCACACAAGATATCAACTGTCAGAGTGTAGACACATCAATAGCCCTAAAAGAGTGGTATTACAATCATTTATTGTGATAATCAAATAGCCTTTTGCTAATTTACAATTACGTCTCTGTATTTTTGGATTTCTCTTTGCATCAGCAAACACTGAGATGGAAAAACAAGCTTTCGTCGTGCTTAAAGGAGCAACAAATTGTGCCCAGCACCACTGGCAAATCATGTGCCAGTGTTAGCCCTGAAGATCAGGTCCTACTTACAGGCACTGGGAACCTGACCTGAGGAGCTGTGAGTGGAAACACACCTCTTAACCTCGGCTGCTCAGATGTGCCAGCCGAAGAGATCACTCTAACCAAAATGTCCCAGACCCAAAGGCTACGTTCTGACCTGCTTAATTTGATCTAACTTTGCCTTGCTGCCTCTCAGAAGTGCAGGATAGCAGCCAGTTAAGGCAGTGAGACACAACCAACTCTGGATTCTCCCTGTGAAGCAAGGGCTAGAAATTGTTTCCTTCAGCTTGTGCTTTGCTTGTTCCCAAGGATATGTGGAAAAAATGCAAAACCTTGACAGACTAATATAACTCAGTGGCTCATAGGAACAATGTGGTGTAGAATAGTGCCAGGCTTGTTGGTGTTGAAATACTGAGTGACTGTAAATCAGCAGAGGATTGCTGAGATGGGGCTTGAGCGGGAATAGGATTTAATTAACATGCATATCTTGTTCAACTGGCCAAAGTACAGGACAGTTGTTGGACATTTGCAGGCTACCAGACCTCAGTGCAATCTGGCAACGTGCAGCACCCAAAGAGCCCTGGCAGTGCCACCCTTTGAGACTCCAGCACTACCTCTCTGTGCACCTAGAAGTCTGAGGGTCAGGGTTTTTATTTTGCTTGCTGAACAGCAGACTGCACCCTTACAAGGGATTTTCATTAATTCTTTGAAAGAAATCTGTTGATTTGATAAGATTTCATTAATAAATTAATACGCTCTGTCAAGGGATCTCCAAGCATGTTTCTGTCAACATCAACTTCACATCTGCTCAGTGGGCAAGGCAAAAATCAGTAGGATCTCTTTTTGCAAAGAGGAAAATTGAAGCCAAATGCCCGCCGTGCATCAGCAGCAGAGGTCAGGACCCTCTGCCACTCAGTCTCTTGCTCCAAGTTCTGACTCAGCTTCCTTCTGGTGACAGATCAGTTGCATACGTGCTACATAAGATGGCAATGTTATGTAAGCACAAGGTACTTATGTTGCTACATGATGGGTGTGGGGGAGAAAGATCTCCTGGGTAGAGGGGACATTTTGCATCAATCACTCCCTCCCCCATAGCCACCCACCAACTGCAGGGATTTTTCTGAGCTCTGAAGATGATAGAGTTTGGTACATTTTAATCCGTTCCTTACGCCCATAAAATCATGGTGGAAGCACTGCTTAAGGAAAAACTGATGTGGAGCAATTAGAGACGGCGTAACCTGCAAAGGAGCAACACGTATGTGACAGTGTGTGCATCGCAGGCAACAGGGAAGAGATCGCAGCTCCCACCTTGTGTCTCATTTCACCCCACTGGACAATCACTGTCAAGTACTGGGACTGCAATTAAAAAGGGACAGAAATCTGAATGTCAAGCAGAGCTGAAGAGCCTGGAAAAGGGCTGTGGCAATGGGAAAAGAGATGCACATTTACTGGTAGAAGCGAGGAAAACCAAATTATGTTTAAGAAGGAAGAAAGTAAGTTAGAAGTTAAGTCCTCAGTGCTAGTAAGAAAGGAAATAGCTTAGAAATGTTTCCCCCCTTTATGTAAATAAATTGTTCCTACAGCAGCTGTTTGAAGCAGCATGACTGCAACTATTTTCTTTCAGTACACTTAATACATGTTGGTTATTCAGAGTATATATAGTGCTCCATGCACTTTGCAGACTGTGAGGAGAAGCTATGAATATTAGTCCCTAGGTATATACTTAATTCAGTGTTAAGGCATTTACTCAAATATGTTAGCTGGGTATTTGCTTGAGTGAAGGTGTATAAAGCCAAAATAATTCACATTTCCACTCACCAATGTTCCAAAAAAAAAAAAAAAATAATTAAAAAAAAAATCCCATTATGTGATTGCATTGGCACAAATTTTAAATTAATTAATCCAAACAAATCCAGATGCAGGATAAATACCTAAATTCTGTGATCAGTCAAAACAGAAGTACCTCTGGATCATCATGTCCCACCAACCCTCCTCCAAAGTTCAAAGAGAAAGCTAACAAAACACCTGGAGACAAAGAATCATACTAGAAGGGTAGTCATAAAATACATTTCCTCCCTCTGTGATTTTCCTCAAGAGGACTACTTGTTCGATTTGTGGAAAAGAGAGCAAGAATTGCCAGATAGACTAACCATTTAAAACTGAACACTCAGCTTATTAATGACATAGCTCTGATAGGAAGCATTTTCCACAGTAGACACAAGGAAATTGGTAGACTTACGTAGAAGGCAAGAGATGCCTAAATAAGAGACCAATGGTACAACTACACCAAACTACATACTGCAATTTTTCTTGACTTGTACAGCTTTCACTTATACTTTCCAGAGGTGAATAACTCTCTTGAAAAATGTATAAGTTACAATTATACTCAAGTGCATTTTGTATTTTAGTTACATATCCAGTTAGGATAAGAAAGCAACTGAGTGCCGCATTTCACTATCCCATAGAGCACCTGTGAGATGGGTGAACATTTCCATACATATATGCTGCAAGATCTCACTTTCTGGAGTTGCTGGAGTAAAGAGCTCCAGCAACTGCTGCTTCAAGCACACAATCTATCAGCAGGATAACTGAAGTCCCATTCCAAGTCACAGCACCAAGCCTGTCAGAGTTTAAGAAGCATTTGGACTGTGCTCTCAGTCACATGGTCTGAATTTTTGGGTAGACCTGTGTGGAGGCAGGAGTTAGACTTGATGATCATTGTGGATCCCTTCCAACTGAGGATATTCTATGATTCTATGAACTATTCCCAGCACGTTCCAGCTGCTGGGTCACTGAGCTCCATAGCTCATGCTAACTGACTACTCCTGTTATAAATAATTGTTTGGAGATGTCACTGCAACAGTGATCTACGTTTAAGGCATAGTTTGCTGCAGGGATGATTTATTCTTGAGAACCACCTTGTTATTATTACAATAAGTTCTTCCTACCCTGTTAATACCATGGCAGTTTCCGCTAGCATTTCCACAGGCACTCACAGTTCAACAACAGCATATTTTTTCAAGAGCCATAGGCTCTTCCATCAGATTTCTATCTCCTGAAAATGGATTTCCACAGCACATATCCAGAAGAACTCTCTGGAACCAGAGAGTTGGTAGGGGAAGTAAAAGACCTTTGCAGGTAAGACAATAGTTATTCACAGGACTGAACAACTGCTTCTGCTACAGCAAAGCGCTTGCAAATTCAAATCAAATAAACTTTTTTTTTTTTTTTTTTAAATCAATTTCTTTCTCCAGTCAAAAAATCTAAATGAAAAAAAAATCGCAAAAGAAGTCTAAATGGGACTTGTACTACGATTTCAGGTCCCAGCTGTGTTATCTCACAACTGCCTGCAGCTCAGAGCTGGACCTGCTCCATCCCCTTCCCAGCTCCACTCTGCCACTCACCTGTTACTACTGTGAACCAGATCCCAAAGCTGAGCTGGTCAAATTCTGTTCCTCCTCTTCTGCAAAGCTGGGGTCTCTGCCAGCTTGGTTACCTGAATTTCTTTTCTCAGATAAATACCAGAGCTATGCTTGGGGAAGCCACAGAAATACTTATCATAGAATCACAGAATGGTTTGAGTTGGAAGGGACCTTAAAGATCATCCAGTTCCAACCTCCCTGTACTCATTTGCATGCTTAGATGGGTGCTAATGCAGGCAATGCTTGATCACTCTCTCTGCGTGCTCTCCTGGCGTTTCCTGGCTTTGAAGTCTCAGTGTGAACACAGTCATTCAGAGTCCTTGGGTCCTCTGCTGTTATCACAGAGGGGGTGCATGGGATGCCAAATTTCATGTCTGGATCTCAAACCCCTCTAAGCAACAGCCCTATGTACCTGGAATACAGATTGAGGGATCATTTTCAACTGGTAATGTGGAAAAATAAAAGAGTTCTAGTTCTGTTCTTGTTTTCCAAAAAGCAAAGCATAATTTGTCTGCAAATATTACTTGTTATTTCTTTAGCAAGACAAATGGTAGCCTTCTCAAGTGTCCATACAAGCCATAGGAGACATTCTCCTTAGTTCATTCAATGCTTTGATGGGAAGAACCGCATTTTTTCCTGTACAGAGACATTTATAATTTATTTTTAATTCGTATGTGTGGCACAGCTTTGTCTGAGGAGTCTGCCACTGCAGCTTTTGTAATGTAATATTTCAGGAAGATTAGGATAAAAAATGGATTGGAAAAACTGCAAATTTCATTGCTTTGTTCTCTTTCTAGGGGGGGGTGACTGTCAGGGATAAGAGTAAAAAAAAGTGATAAAATACATGCTTGCAATAGTGACTGCTTATTTACCATACTTTCCCTGAAAAAGCCTCAACGTGTTATCAGTGGAAAGCCTGAGAAAGCTGTTTTCAAAAACTTGCGAGACTGGGAAAACATAAATTGCTTCGTTATATAAGAATGGTTTGTTGCAGCTTCTGTCATCGTGCTGTCTAGCAGAAACAATGCTTGTGGTTTCAAGTTCTCAGATCAGCTTTGACTTCACCAAGATTTTTTATGTCCTTGTGTACTTAACCTGACATGATTGGTATCATCAGCTGAACACTTGATATCACACTAAAGTAGCTTTAAAAGTGATCATGCCTGAACCAGCTGTCCCTATTGCCCCACAAACATACTAGTCACCTACATACACACATGTACTCTATTCCTGCACAACATAAAATGAGTACAGGTAAATCACTTTCAGCAGGTCACTGCAGGAATTCAGAGTGTGTGATGAACAGTTATTAACAGAAGAAGCTGGGAGTATGGACCACCCACCCGATCATACACAAACCATGTCCCTTTCAGCAAAAAGGTATGTTTTCAGCAAAAAAGTTATAGAATATCCTGAATTTCTTTGTGCTGGTATATATAGCACACAGGCCAATGCCAAAAGTAGATCCATATTCACCTAAGCTGTTGGGGATGAGGCATTCATACTAGCCTCTATCCTGTGTAGGTACTTAGTACGAGTAACCCCAGTCTTTGTGGGTCTCTAGGGATGAATGGAATAATAGTAACGTTGTGACTTTTCAAGATCTGTTGATCCCAAGCTGGCAAAAAGAAATTGCTAGCCCACATGCCTGCTCCATGAGGCTGGAATATGAAATAACAACAATGGTAGCTCACCATCTGTTCAGTAACTGCTATAAAAAGGCTGGAGAATCTTGGTCCAGTTCTTGTCCATGGCATCCATATCCATCACGGGTGTACTCACGTGTGCATGGCCACCTGTGCGGAGAAAGTAAGTAAGACAGGTACTGAGCACACATTGCTTTTGTACACTTACATCCATAAGTCCCTCCTTAGAGCAGCAACCTTATATTTAAATCACCTATGAGCCTGTATTCTGCTGACACAATGAAGAGCATGGCAGTAATTTGGATCAAACACAAACCACATAACAAATCATTCTAGGGTCCCTACTGATACACATATTACACCCCTTTAATCATACCCACAGCAAGGCACTAACAAGAAAAGCTCTGTAATAAATTAAGCCCATACTAATGACCTATTAACACAACAACTGAGAATTTTTCTTCTGGATGCATTCTTCCACCACAGTTACCGCACCTGTAAGGTGTACCAACTTTTTAAATTTACTTTAACAAGTTGCACAACATCGCACCTGTAAGCTTTAGTTTGTTTAAAGGTCCAACTTCAGAGCTTTACCAGTCTGTCAACTGTACGGCAAACTGTTGATAAGTTGCCTCAGTGTTTCCACGGAAACAGTAAAATGCCTGTTAATTTTAAAACAAGTGAGAGGATATGCCTTCCAGATGAGCTACTTCACATTTGATGGGGTGTTTGCTTTTCTCACCTGCACTACAAGGTTTTGATCACCTGGATCTTTCTGGATCGTTCCTGTAGTGAGCTGTATCAAGCTGGCTTGACCTTCTGCACAGACCTTCTGCAGTCAAGGGCTTTACAGGAAAACTCTGTGCTGGGAGGTCTACCCATGAACATGCAGATACACATACCTGGACTAATTTCACAAGCAGCTCCAGTCTTGGGGAGATCAGGAGGCTGGTGCACAGACTCCTGCAGGACCTGCTCCCATTTTTGCCAGAAATAGTGTGAGGGCAGCTGGCCTTATGCTCCCTCCTCACTCGTTACAGTCAGCCTGGATGTGTGTGCATCAAAGGAGAAGTGGTTCAGCTGTGCCTGATGAGTGAATAAAAATCAAGGAGAAGCAGTGGCCAGTGAGAGAAGATGTGAGCAAATTGGTAGTGTATCCAGTATTTGAACAAAAAGATCACAGAATTTCTAGGTTGGAAAAGACCTCAAGATCATCGAGTCCAACCTCTGACCTAACGCTAACAGTCCCCACTAAACCATATCCCTAAGCTCTACGTCTAAACGTCTTTTAAAGACCTCCAGGGATGGTGACTCCACCACTTCCCTGGGCAGCCTGTTCCAGTGCCTCACAACCCTTTCAGTGAAGAAGTTCTTCCTAACATCCAACCTAAAACTCCCCTGGTGCAACTTTAGCCCATTCCCCCTCATCCTGTCACAAGGCACGTGGGAGAACAGACCAAAAATGCTTGTAAACAGTGGACTGTGACAAGATGGAGAACAGCCAAGAACTGCTGCTGTCCTTGAGTTAAAGAGGTGAGTTGGGGTACCCAAACATCCTCTCTTCTTTGAGAACTCTATGGGCAGCGCTAACAGATGTCACAGGATCTATGAAGTCTCATACCCTTTTCTTCCCTTCGAATGTCAAATCAGACTCTCTAAGTCTTAGAAAAGACACTGAGGCAGTAAGACTGGAAGTTGCCCAGTCACTGGCAACTGAAGGCTGGAGATGTATTCTGAGGAAGAATTGCTATTGATTTTCCTTGTTCTTATACTCACCCCAGGCATCCATTCTTGGCCACTGCCCAGGGACAGGATGTTGAGCCAGATGGACCTTTACTCTGAGCAAGTATGGCCTTTCTGATGTTCCTGTGTAAAGTATGACAAACTGGCAGTTGCAAAAAGCAGAACATTTTAATTTATTGCTGACAAAAATGTCAATTCATTTTCCTTTGTACCAATTCTTAACATGCCTGATACCTACATCTGTTTTCCAATGAAAACCATACTAGTTAAAAGCAACACACTCAGAAGCACGTTATTTAATAGCTCCTGGATTAGCTAATTGCTTCTAAGTTTTCTAATTTTCTTCTACACTTCAGAGTAAAACCCTGAGGAAGGTAAGAACAATTTCTGCCAACCTCTCCGTGAAGAAGTTGGAGAACAGTCGAGAGCTGATGTTTTCTTTGGGTTATACAGGCTAGTTGGGAGCACAGCTTGTCTTTCTCTGAGTTCTCCATGAGCACATCAAACCACAGACACGGTGTTTACTTTTGCAATTATATACACTACCAGATATGGAAATAGCCCCACTGGATGTATTCTAAGCCATCAAAACTAGTTTTCCTTTAATAAATGGGATATTGGCAAGTTAATTCCTGTGTGGCTTCAAGCAAGCTCACCATTTCTTTACTCTCTATCCTGAAGCATTATGGAGTAGTGCTAAACTCAATTAAAGAGATGTCCAGAGAGAAATTGATCTCTATATGCTACTTACTGACTTCATCTGGGTGCTTTCAGATTTAATTAATATTCCAAGAGTACATTTTAATCATTGAGTGAAAAGCCTTATGGCACCCAAATGGCAGTATTTGTTACATTAACCTGATAGCAGTACGAAAGGGGAATAATGATTTGAAAGGACAAAAAAGAATAAGTTGTCTCAAGGAGCAGGCCAAGCACAGAAATAATGTGACAGAGGACAAAGACCCAATAGTGTGGATCATGAGTGATGAATGTGGCCTACTCATTGATGTCAATAGGATTTTGTTGTCATTAGTAAGGAAATAAAGGTTGATTATTTTTGTGGTCTCTGACTGCTGAAACCCTTAGCGTATAATCTATTGAACATCAATGCTGCAAACTCTTTTTCAAGAACAATTCTGTATAATCAAAATCTGCCTGTTGGAGATTGGTAGTTTTAACCTTTATGGTGCCTTTTGAAAACATTTGATGGATTTTAAAGCTACTTTTTTTTTCTGACCAACGTGTCAAAACTGCATCCTTGTTATTTATTTGAAAGAAAATAACTAATACCTTGTCAAGTACCTGACAAGAACAGCTACTGAAGTCCAGAAAAAATAAAAATTACCTAATTGAAAGCATTATGTTTTGTAACACACAACAATACACAGCTAAAAGCCCATCGTCTACCTTGAGGAATAGTTCCATTACACTCTCCCTCCCATCTTGGAGTTCATTAACTTCATACACAGGTGGAACAACACTGTTAGAAACTAAGGACTAAGAATTAAATACAAACACAAATATAAGTCAACACGAAGGCTGTTAGTGTGCAAATCACTGAACCCACACTGGTGATTGACTCTCAACAAATGTGCTAGGCTTAGTGTGGAGACATGGAGGAAAGGAAGTTGGATTTGGAAATTACAGCAGTGATTGTCAAAATCTTAGGGCTGGGGCTTAGCTCCATCTAAAGTACCAAATTCCCTGTCCTTTCAGACAAAAGCGTACCCTGAATCACATTTTTTGCAGTAAATGATTTAATAGCTGCCTTGGCCTTAAATCAACTGGCTGAGAAATCCACACTTCAGCTCAGTGAATAAATTGTTGCAGCAGTATGTTGGGATTGCTCAGAGAATATCTGCTTTGAAGAATAAATTCTAATACCTATCTGGTTGTGGATATGGATGCTTTAGGTAGGACTGGTTACAATTAAGGTGTCTCATTTTTCATGTGTTACAGCTTTGACACATTTCAGTAACATGGGCTGATTCTTCCTGTGTTCGCTTATTGGCTGAATTTGAATTAGTGTTGAAGATTCATTTACAGTGTAAATAAATTAGAGAACAACACATTATTTTGTTCTAACACCTTTCTTTTGCTTCTGAAAAGCTGTTGCTATCCCTGTCACAGTGCTCTCAAAGAATATAGCTGAAACACTCTATTAACTGCAGTCAAAGCAAAATCATCATTAGCTTCAAAGGGAACAGCATTTCATTTTACAAGTAAAATATACTGTCTTGTGGTACAGAAGTTTGATTTTCATTAACAAAGAGGTGGCCACCAAATTGAACTCAGCTCTATTCTTTTCACCTAAATATAGGTACTCCTCTAGCCTCAGTACTACTCAGTAGAGTTCTTTGCTTTTGTTGTTAAAAATGGACTTTGTCACACATGCTTTCAAAATATTTTCAGATAGTATGACAACATCACAAAACTTAAAATCCTGAAGCTGTTCAAGTTCTTTGCTTTAAAACTGACCATTTTTAAAATTTGGCTTGTATGTAAGGTTCCCCCCCAGAAAGCTACATCATTTCCCCCATCTACCCAAGGGAAGCTTTGAGTAGAGCTTCCCTTTCATTAGAGAGGCACACGGATACTGTAGAAACCAAAGCATTTTTTTTCTACACTACTGCTAACTTACTTTAAAGAACTTCTCAAAAAGCAGTCTCCCAGTGAGGCAGTTGTATTACAAACAGCTTTGTGTCATGCCAGGTACTGCTAGAGAGATAAAGAAAAAAAAATCTTGTAAAAATCTCTTAGCAGAGAATCACAAAACACTATTATTATTATTATTGGCTTGGGGGACTGAGCCAAATAATATTTAAAAAGCAGATGGGTCTCAGCTTCATCCTTCTAATGTAAAATGGATGCACTGTGTTGAGCAAATGCCTAATAACACTGTGGGTGTTTGCTTAGAAATGCCATTTAGGTTAAACACTGCTGCAGTATCTGTACTTTAAAGGTTCACGTGTTGTTGCTGAATTTGAAAGAGGATGAAATGCAAATGCTTGTGTTGGTCATTTAGAAAAGGCAAAACTTTAAAAATCTCCTTTTGGAGAATAGGAAGACTGCAGCAGCAAATAACACTCAGGACTGTGCAAACAACAGCGTAGCTTGTGCACTGATGTACACAAGGAGACGATGCCCAACGTGCAAAGGGCTGCTCACATTCCTGACTTGTGTTACGTGAGATCTGTTGTCTCCTGAGGCATTTCTGGGTTGGATGTATGGTCAAGGTAAAGTGTGTTTGCTCTGCTGTACCCTTAAACTGTTACACAGTGAAGTTGACTTTGTGACATTAGAATAAACTGTTCTCGAGATGGTCCCTGCATAGAAAGTTCATGTTTGGATTTATCCTTTGGGCACACATAGTTATGATCCAGAGCTCTGACTCAGTCTCTTAGTTTATCATATCTCTGGGCAAAAGCCTTGAATTGTTTCGCAGAGCATTCAAACGTGAAAGCCAAAACTCCGGAACTGATGCAGCTCTGCTGAAAGTCAGAAATGGGTCAATTTATGGAAGCCTGCAATAAGGACATCTTTGTGTACTTTACAGTTAACCTCCTTTTCACTGTCTAGGTATTTCTGACTGAGTGTGGATTCCAGTACTGGACATTATAGAACACATACTGAATATAAATAAAGGGTTATTTTTCCATCTTGATACTAGTATCAGTTGCAAGTCAGTTTTCATACTCTCCTAAAACAACTCAGTCTCTCAGCAGGGATATGTTGCTGTAATTCCTCTTTGCTCATGACAATGCTGTAGAAAACACTGCCCTTGCCTTCTCAACACTGCCTGAGCAATACAATAACCATGGGATGTTTTGACAGCATCTCCTTTGCAGTCTTTGGAAACAGAGTTTGCTGGAAATACCTTAAATAGCAAATTAGAAATCTGAGTTTATAAAAGTGTTTCTTCCTCAGTTTATCTGTTCTATGTGTATTTGTAAATCTTATCTTTACTAATGAAACAGCAAGAAGGAAGGAATGAGCTGGATTCTGTCCTGTCTCTGGCACCACCAGTAGAACTGTCAGCTCAGAGCTATTTGTAGATTCCTCTCTTCCTTGGGTGATGTGAGACAGAACAGGTTTTCAGGAAGTGAGTTAAGCCTGTGGGTCAGATTCCCTGCTGTAATACAGACTCAGTGATTTCAAAAAGTGATCATTATGGGACAGTCATGCTCCAAAAGGTCACAGCGAGCTTCCATACTCCATAGTAATCAAGCCTCTTCATGTTTCAGTTTATCCTGTTACACCTAGAATCAATGGCAGTTGCAGTACCTGTGAAAGACCTCTCCCCTCAGAAAAATTAGATATGGGATACAGTCTGTCAGACCATCTCCTGTCACCCTTCCTGCAAGCAGTGAAGAATTTTCCCTTATAATACCAAACATCTGAAAAGTATCTATTTCAGTCATATTTTGGAAGGGGAGCGGAAGGCTGATAGACCTGCAGTTCTAAGAAAATGTCAACATATTGACTAGGAAATTTGTGGCATAAGATATGTAAAAGCACTCAGAGCTAGACCTAGATTAGATCTGGAAGATAATTTAGGGCCTGTTTTTTGCAGAGAAGCTGAGGCCAACTTTACCAACCAGTCTGAAAACTACAGATCTGACTTCAAGATCTGAAATGGGGCAGCTTCTGGGCTCTTCTCACAAAGGCCACCCCTGCAGCTCCCCTGCTACCAAACCCTTGCCATGCAAACACAATACAATGTGCTGTTATGACAGTAGAGGAATAGGAAAGTTATGAAAGTAAGGAAGAAATAATACTTCCATTTGGAAGGCTCTTTAATTCAGCATCAGCCTGGTGGCTATGAAAAAGAGGCTCTTCAGAATCTGCAGTTACCCTGCTTTCAGAGTAACCATCACCACCTGCAACGTTTTGTAATGGCTTTAGCGCAATGCCTCTCCAGGTATAAAGGAGCAAATGGCACAGTTCCAGAGAAAAGAATACACTGATATTTTTTCTAGTAGGAGGAATGAGCTTAAGCAAAACATTCTAACTCATGTCCCATCTTCCTTTCCTCCCTTCTCATTTTTTCTCTCCTTTCCTACTGTGATAGCATATAAAATCCCCACAAAATCTCAGAGGCTGTTTTGCCTGAAGGAAAAGCATAGCCTACCTGCTGGACAACAAACTTAAACCATATTTCAGTCCTCTAAGAAAGCAACGAGCTGGGAAATGACTTAAAATGCAGTTCAGTCTATGTTCTAATATACACATTGGCTTCACCAAGGTCACTGCTATAGCACACGTAGTTAGCACACAGGAACACATACCTCAGTGCGACACACAGCTCATAGCTGTTGACGACCAAACTCACCAGGCACCAGAAACACAGAGGGAGAAGGCCTCAAACCAATGAAGCAAGAAGGTGAAATGCAAAAGAAAGACTTGGAACTTAGGAATCTGAATGGCACACCAAAGCTTAGCATCAGCCTCTGCTCTTGTAGGAATCGTGCTACGATGCAACAAGAGGACAGTGCGAAGAGGAGGTTTCAGGGCTAACACTGCTCTCCTGCAGACAAGGCATGGGTGAGTCAACAAAGACAGCAGGTGAGCTGCCTGGTTCAAATAATAGTTAATAATATCTACCTCTGTAGAAAGACCAAGCAGGGATCATAAAGTGAAAAGTATACAAACTATTCCCAAAACTGCACCCACATTTCCTTCTGGAATCCTGCATAACCTTTTTCTCACTAGCATCCCATTGTGTCTGGAAGAACAACCTATTTGTTGATGACTGTACATCAGGCAAAACATCTCTTATCATTTCTCTCCAAGTACGATGTGGTTCCTGTTCTTACTGACTCCTCCTCCCCCATCTCCTCTGCGCTAAATCTTTTCTACTCTTCTTCATCTGACGAAGGGGACCGCACACACCCAGCACGCAGCACCATACCCATTGGGCCTGCAGTTGCTAAGAGACTGAATTTTGAAACTGTGGAGAGACCGTGCCCACACAATTTCCCCTCCGGCTCCCAATATCCCTCCTATTGCTACTGTCGGTTCTTACAGTTGATGCCACCTTGGTACCATCACATACATACAGCTTTTATGGGGTGTTTCTTCCCCCTGACTCTCACAGTACACAGGCAGATGTATTTGCTTGTGCCCTACAGAAAATATAGCAAGTTTCAAATGATAACAAATCTACTGACATGTGAAAGTTTTAGGGAAGTTTTAGAAACTCTCCAAGAGTCTTGTCATATTGCTAGGCTGACAGAAGGTACCCGATCACTTTGGTCCCTGACAGTAGTGACAGACTTCTGCAGAATCATAAGTGGTTGTGATTTTGGAGACTGTTTGCTGCCTCTCTCTTTCAGGCACGCGGCTGACAACTTGCTAGATACTTTGCTCTCCATTAATATAGGGTCAGTGATAAATATGAGAGAATTCAACCACCACCGGCTTCATGAGCCATCTAGTTGTGCCCTTGTAAACAGGACCGAGAAGCCTTCCATGGCATCAGATCACAACTCTTTGCCTGAATATGCATATAAAGCAATCAAATCTTCTGTTGACCTTCTCTTTGCTTACCTGAATAAAGGCGTGTTTTCTGCTCTTGGATCACTTGAAAGTGATTTTAAGGATTTTTAGGATAAGATCCATCTGCCCTAGAAGGATTAAGGACAAACTCACTTGTGCTTCAGTTGCAGCGTTATATGGCATCTGTAGCTATTGCAAAGATTGTCACTACAAGTATTCCCCTTCCACGTGCTAAAAGGAAGCTTAGGATTAAAGTCTTGGGCAGGCTACATGAGGTCAGCAAAAACCTGTAACAAGAAACAAAGAAATCAGAAGTACATGGGAACATGATGAGCAAAGCAGCAAGCGGAGACTGACCACACTGCATAAACGCTTTCCCTGGTGAAGGATTAGAGATAGCCTGAGAACAGGAAGGGTTTGAGGACACAGCTCTTCAGAAGGGTAGAAGGGTAAGTCGTGCACAGAAGCAGCAGACACTGATAAAAACAAGTTTTCGGCACACTGTTTATAAGGAATGGGGAATGTGGAAAAGATGCCAAGAACAGCCATATATTTTTCTAGGGAAGAAAGCAGAGATGCTGTCAGAAGTTGAGATCGTGCCAAAAATAGTTATAAATTTTTTTTTAGAATGTCACAAGGCTGACAAAACATCAGGGCCAGATGGGATCTGTCTGAGAAAAATCAAGCAATTAACTAAAAAAATGCGGTGGCATATGAATCAAAGGAGCAAGGTCCATCATGCTTTACCCTGCCTGTTTCACACCAGCAACTGAGTGAAATAAACCCTGCCTGGCCTCAGGAAAAAGCCATGCTGTGTGTGCCACAGGAGCAGAAGGGAGAAATCAGGAGGATCCTGGTTCTCATGGGAAAAAAACTTCACGCTGCTTCAGTCACAACGCTGTAAGGCAGGCGTCTCAGAAGGCAGCACGTACCTCTGGAGAACGCTGCTCCTCACTTTCTCCTGGTAGCTGAGTATGAGGGATGCTGACACTGCTTCTGGGACAAGAGGTGCTAGTATATCCTGAGGTTTATGCAGGATCCAAAAACCAGGAAGAAACCCACAGCTTGACTTCCACAACGAGGGGGTGGAGATGGAACGGAGGCACTAATTAAGGGCACACAGAACCACTCAGGAAGTTATGACTTCATTAACGATAATGACTAGATGGGGAATCATACTTAAATCTGTTATACATGGGTTTTCTAGTTTAATTGGATATTAGAAATGCTCTTTTATATGCAGCAAAATCTAATGTGGAAGTCTGTTCAGCAGGTCAAAGGTTCTCAAGTAACTAGACTAAAGTTTCACATGAGAGAGGGAGAACTTGGGATGTCTTGCAGATAAAGTACCAGGAAGCTTATGGTGAGCTCATGGGATTGCATGTCAGTTTCTGGTGACATGACTGGGCAGTTCTCTACTACTGCACCATTAATGAGTATTCTGGCTGGCTCAGCCAACATTCCTACAGAGCCCTGGAGAATTGCATGCTAGAGTGAAGTTTTTGCCAGCTATTGGTGACACAGAGCCCAGTGCACGTTCTGTAGGCCTCCTTTTGTGCAGGAAATCATTTGGAGATGGAGAGAGACACCAACTACAGTCTTAAAAAAATAAATAAAGAGTCAGTTTAAATCAGAGTTTTATTTAAGGGTGGAAAGCTGAGGCTGCTCTCCTTCCCTAAGCCTTTGAAAACTGAAAGCAGCAATGCTGTTCTCTTTCCTTGTGCTCTCCAGTCATCTATCCAGAATCTATGTAGCCTGGGAAATTCAGCAATGTAATAATCTCCACTGTAAACACCCCTTTCAGGATTTACAGAACGTTTCCTGTCCAGTCACCATTGCACTTGACTCAACTCTCATTTAACATACCGGCTATATTCTTCCCATGGGCAAGAATAACTCAAATGGAGATCAGCAAATGCAGCACTGATCACATTCTAGATTGAAAGGAACTTAAGCAAGTTTTTTGTTTATATGACAAGAAATAATTTAAAATAAATTTCCAACTCCAGCAGGAAGGACAGGTAAGAAGCAGATAAATCGCAGGATGAAAATAAATATATCTTGGGGAGCAGTGGTTCAGCCTGATAGTACAAAAACCTCTTTTACAGTTAGTTGAATTGCTGAAATAAATGAAGAACTGGGGGTTGCTGGCCTCCCTCCCCACATGTCTTTCCCCAACAGGTCATTCACTCCCTCTGCATGCTACACATATCATCTCTCATTGCCTGAGAAACAGCTTCTGTCATTATTGCTTTCTTGGTTATGCTAATTTTCACTTTTACATTCTCATCTCGTGCCAGAATTAGTTGGGTGCATTATGCTTCAAGTGAAGCTTTGCTATTTCCTCTTTTGCTGAACAAGCTTGAAAAAAAAATACTGTTTCTCTCCTATTTTAATTCCTAATAGCCACAGAATAGCTCTGTGATTTGTAGCTCTCTGGTGCATGTCTGTGTAGTATTTATAAAATGGGCAAGTACAGTACCAGAAAATTAAGTCTCATAAGAGAGATACAGACTTGGCAGCATCAGAGAAAGTTCATATTGCAGTAACTACTTAACTGTGCATACATAAATCTTCTCCTGACCATAACAAAAGACCTACTGAAGAATATGGGAATATCGGGCCTGTCTCTACTGACAGAAAGCAGAGGACACAGGTTCTACAGCTTTTTTTTTTTTTTTTTTCCACACCTAAGAGAGATTTCCACACCTAAGAGAGGACTCAGTGAACAGTCATCCTATGAGCTAATTCCACGGGAAACCTTGGAAGTCCACTGGGCTATATCACAAAACAAAACAAAAAAAACACCTCTGATCCTTACATTTCACAGCCCATCAGTTACCTCAAGAAAGCAAACTCAGGCAAAAGCTTTTGTTCTCAGCACATCTTGTTGACACTGTTAAACTCTTGGTGAGGATGTCTACACTTTGGAAGACACCAGAGAGCTAATGCTGTTCCACAAAGAGGTGGACAAAAGCTTTCAGCACAGACCAGGGATCAGGCAACTATGTGTAAGAGAATATAAAGCTCCTTACACTCCACATACAACACTCTCCATCCCACTGGAAATCCCTGAGCAGTGCTTACTGCTTCTATCTATTCAGATGTGACCCGTATCGCAGTAGCTGTTGACTTCAGCTCAATTGACAGTACAAAGCTCTGGAAAATTGTAGCAGGGAGACAAGGACTGAAATGCTCGTACTTTTTGGACTTGTAACTCATTTTTAAAATTAGTCCTTCCAGTCAAGGCGTACAACAGTATGAGGAAGACATGCATTTACACTGCTCTCGTGTCAGTAAACAGAAGATCTCATTCCTCACAGCTGTCAAATAGGTGCCTTTCTCCAAGATCAAAAGTTATATATGCTGGTAAATCAGCTTCTCTCAGCATCATGATCTAAGGGAATCTTAAGAAAGGGGAGCAGCATATGTTTTTCTATTTCACAGCTTTCTGAAAAGACCATCTTACAAAATAAAACATTTAATGCTGTCTGAGCCAGCTTTTACTAAGAAACAGAAAGTATTATATAAGTAGCAAGAAATCTGATCTGAGTCGTAACTTCATTTAAGATGGAGCATAGAATCATAAACGCGTTAATGTTGGAAAAGACCTTCAAGATCATCTGGTCCAACCATCCCCTTGCTACCAATGTCACCCACTATACCATGTCCCTGAGCACCACGTCCAACCTTTCCCTGAACACCCCCAGGGATGCTGATGCCATGCTGGAGCCTGGAGTATCTCCTGGTGATCCTGGTAGTATCACATACTCTCAGGACAGAGCAGAACACAGCCACAAGTGCCACCATTAAAAGTTCTAGGCTAATAGAAAATTGCAGAAAGGACAAGACTTTGTTATTTTGATAGAGAAAAACTCCAAATTGAAGATGAATTAATAAATATGAAACTACTGCTCCCTCTAGAATCTGTGCAGGATTTCTGTGAGATTTGGCACAAAGAATACCCTTCAGCTTGATTTGTCAGTCTGAAGTGTGTAACAAAACTTGTCTGAAGTCTTGTGAGTGGAGGATATACTTGCGTACTCTGTAAGCAATAAGCTTGGTTCTCATCTGCACTAGGAAGGGTCCGCTGGGTCAAATCCAGCCTGATGGAGCAGCCTGACATCTGTGAGATGGGAACGACTTATGAGGTCTCAGTGCCATTACAGTCCTGTCAGCACAGCATCTACAAGCAGTACCGGGTGAATAAAGCATTCATCTGCACAGAAGCGTACTTCTCCCTTGAACCAGGTGATCGCAGAATGGCTGGGGTTGGGAGGGACCTCAGAGATCATCTAGCTCAGTCCCCCCTGCCATAAATACCTATCAGGAATTCCTCTAGGGAAAATACAATTTTAAAGTGTGCAGTAAGACGCTGACTACTTCTCATGCAGGAGTCCTGTATGCATATCACACTTACGCTCTGTATCAAGATTAATGCCTTTAATATTTCCCCAAGTTCCTTTGCTACGAGCCGCCGAGCCTCGCCATCATTTCTAACTACTGACACATTTCGAGCCCTATTACCACTTCCCACTTTACTGTGTGCTGAATAAATACCAGCCCTACAAGAGGACATTTCCCTTCGCAGTACTGATGTGAACGAAGACACATTTCCCCATCATCCCAAGCCACGATCAACTTGTGGGGCGCCTATTATTTTCTCTCCTAACACTTGTGGCTCTCCCCCCTTCCCTTCGACAGCGCTTTTTCAACCCACAAACGAGCAGCGAGCTGCGTGGGCTCCATTTACAGCCCCTCTTACAGCTGCAGGCAGCTCTTTTTACATAAAAACACGGGGGGCAAGCAGCGTTTCTGGGCGCTGCGGGGAGGGGAGGACCCTGTGAGGCACCGGGCACTGGGGGGGGCGCCCTGAGGCGAGCGGGCTCCGTGAGGCGCCGCCGGGGCGGGAACGGCCGCGGGAGCGCGCGCGCGGCGCCGAGGGGGAGTGGGGCGCCCAGGCGGGGCCGCGCAGCGCCGGGAGCGCGCAGAGGCGGCAGCTCGCAGCCCGCCGGGGCAGCGCCGAGCGCCGGGCAATGGAGCCCTCGCCCAAAGACGGCGAGAGCGCGGCGGCCGCGGAGCCCAGCCGGGGCGCCGGCTCCTCCAGCGGGGTGGTGGTGCAGGTCCGGGAGAAGAAGGGCCCCCTGCGCGCCGCCATCCCCTACATGCCCTTCCCCGTGGCCGTCATCTGCCTCTTCCTCAACACCTTCGTGCCGGGGCTGGGTAAGGAGCTCCGGGGCGCGGCGGCGGCTTGGAGGGTGCCTGAGGCGGGCGGGGAGCGCGCTCCCGCGGCGGGTGCCGGGACGGGGGCTGCGGGGGGCGCGAGGCGCGCGCGCGGCCGTTGGGCGCCTCAGGGCGCTGCCGCCGCCTCCTGCCCTGCCCGGCCCCAAAACTTCGCTGCGGTGACGGGACCGAGGCACCGGGAGACCTGAGGCGGGTGGCCGGAGCCCTCCGGGCACGGTCTGCAGGAGTTTGCCGAGGAGGCTGGCAGGGATAAAGCCCTGAGGGAGCGAGGCGAGGAGCTCCGCGGTACGAGGTCCCGAGTGAGAGGCTGAGGTAGCACGGTTGTAAATTGGGGCTGTGTTTTTGTATTCTAGCGGTAAGCAAAGCACTCCCTTTAAAAAAGAATCGAACAAAGAAAGTCCATTCCTTGAATCTGCCACAGTCCTGGGCACTGTTTCAGCTACTGTGGCTGTTACTGGCGCTTTCCCTGCAGGAGCAGCAGCACCTCGCTTGTCCCGTACTTTAAAAGCCCTGCCCATCTTATTATTTTCAGGTGGCTTAATTCCTTAATGAACCTGGAATTCTTAATCATTCTTAACGATTAAAGCATCACCTCGATCTGGGTTACTATGTGCAACGGGTACAAACCATCACTATTTCTGTCTGCCTGCTGTTAAGCTACAGGTGTGTTCCTGAGGAAAACGTTCACCTTCTTAAATCCCTCATAGTGTTCCTGTAGAAAGAGTGGCATTGGTATATATGCTTCCAGATGTAATGCTGCACCCTCAGGTGTGTTGTTTTCACAGTCCTTAGTGCAGACACCTGAAGATCCCGCGGTGATGAATCAAATAGAAACTCCCTGGTTCAGTACTTCCATGAGTTTTTTATGTTATTGTCACGATTTCCCACCACCTTCAGAGAGAGGTTTTCAAAAGCAGAGCTAAGTGGACGTAGTTCTCCATTGCACTGAAGATGCTATGTCCTCACTGTAGACAAGGAAAAAAAATCACAGAATTGAAGGGGTTGGAAGGGACCTCAAAAGATCAGTGGGTCCAACCCCCAATGTTGGTTGGACCAGATGTAGATGGGGAGACTTACAATCCCTTTTCCTACCACATTTGAATAATATGATATGATTTTAATATAAAATGTGCTTTGCACAGCACACTAGAAAATCCTCTCTGTCCTTTCCTCATCCTGGGAGGGTAAACCCTTTAAGCTGTCCTCATGCCAGAATTGGCTTGAGGTATAGTTATCTGCACAAGCTCTCCTCTGCTGCTGGGCTGTTGGAGATAGCCAGTGCCGTGCCTTCCCTCAAGTGGAAGGGAACCATAAAGAACGGCAGTAGGCAGCGCTTCCTTTCTAAAGACTGGTGTACAGGGCTCCCAGTCCATGCTGGCTTGAATGTTGAATCTGGATTTTGCAGCCCTGCTGGTTGCATTATCACTGTTTGGCTGGACCAGCTCCAAGTCGTATTATTTTGCGTGCTTGTTTAATTTTTTAATGACCTTAGATTTTTTTTATAATCCATCTTCCTTTTGATAAGCTGTTCTTTTTGACTGCCTGTAACTCTGTTCATCCTGATCATCTGGCATGAAAGTAGCAAAACAAACTACAACTTAAAAAATAAATAAACAAATCTTCCATGTAGCATTCTCACAGACTGGCCAAAAGCTTTGTTTGGGAGATGCATCCCTATGCAAAGCACAGCACTTAGTCCATACATAAATGAGCTCTTCTCTTAATGAAGCTGCTGATGTCTTATACATTTTCCTAAAAAATTTGCTCTGAGATACTATAACCAAGTAGAATATGACTGTGTACAGTCTCAGCCAGATCTTGTCATATATCACACAGCTTACATGCAAGGGGAAACAGGAGGGATACAAATCTGCTGGTAGGAATAGTCAGGGTAAAAAGAGATCTTGTGTCAGTCTCACACTTTAGCTGTCTCCATGAGCTGAGCAGCACTTACAAAATAAATATTTGCGATGATGTGGAGTATTTACATCTAGCATCTGAGCCTGTTCCCGTAGTACAGATTTTTAACATGTTAAAATGATGTTTCACAGGCTTCTTAGATATTTTCCCTGCTTAGGTGGAGAGTGTGACTTTGTACTGGTGATAACAGAAGTTCTCTGTTTTCCAGTCCTCAAATTCTGTTCCTCATCTGTTTTGCATGTAGTTATAACTGATCTGTAGTCTCTGCAGTGCACTTGTAATAGAAGGTCAGAAGCCACTGGAACAGGTGAGGAAATAGGCAACGCTGAGTAAATCCAATGTTCCACTGCTTGGAGCCCAGTCCATTTGATGTGCTCGTTAGTGCCTAGTACCCCAAACAAGTAATATCCAAACAGAACTTGTGCACTGTTGCACTACCAAACACACAGGAGGTCTCTTAGCATCTGAAAGCCTCTCCTTTCTTCAGTTAAATTATCTTTTCTACGTTATGGAAGTAATCTATGAGGGTGAAATCTGAGAATTTTAAACATCCAGTTTATTTTTCCTGTATGCTATTTATGTTTTGCTCTATCACTCTGTTTGGACAGGAGAAGTAATACTTTCTCTTTGTTTATAATTTTTTTTCCTACAATTGGGTAATTTTTAGGGTTTTCTGTAGTAACCCAGAATTGCAGTTTTTAAGATGCATTGTAAACTGTTTTTTTGCATAAACATTAGAAAATACTCATAAGATTTTTTTCATATCCAGGGGATATGTTAAATTTTTCCCTGACAAAAATTAAGTTTCCACACCAAATGCCATGTAGAGAAGCTTGATTAGCCCATCTACTTGCAGTCCGCTTTGTGGAGCAGCTTTGAGATTGCACGCTGCTTCCATTCATTACGATAGATGCAACTGCTTGGTGATGTCCTGGATCAGGATTTTTCATGGTGTGCTGTGGTCTTCCTTGTATGCATCTGGTAGGGCTGCAGGAATGAGCTGTAAAAGGTGTCCCTTGTTTGGGTCCATAAAAGGAGGAGTTGGTATCCTTAGGAAGCACTTTAGTAAATGCTGTGGTTCTATCAACTACCAGTCTTCAGCTGTGTCACAGGCAGCCTGCCACGGACTCTGTGAACCTGTAGTTTGGCATAGGGCTTTTGGAGAAGCCTCTGGGGTCTCAGGGCTAACTCATACCCCACCAAGCTCTGCAGGATGGAAGACAAGGACACCAGCAGAGGTAAATGGTGGTGTATCCTCTGTTTTTCAGTTTCCCACAGGACTGAGCAGCATGCATCTCCAGCCGGTACGTGCTGCAGATGGCAGCTGAAAGAAGGGTCTGTCCATGCCCTTTAGCTTGCAGACTGCGTTCTCCTGGAGCTGCCATGTGCCAGTCAGCGTGGGAGAAGATCTGGCTCTCTGTCATTCCCTGAGCTGATACACAGTAATCTTGCCCTCCTTCCTACCCGTTTTGCCTTCTCTCAACATCACATGTGTGGGAAGAGGGGAAAGCAAAAGGGGAGAACGGGAGGAAAATATGAGGAGTGGAATTATCTGAAAGCGTGAGGTATTCTCCAGGATGAATCCCTTGTGTCAGGAAGAGGGCAGACTGTTGGATCACAGCCTGAATTACACATGAATACTATTTTTATGCAGGGAGTAACTGAAATACATAGTATAACGTTAGTGGAAGATAGAAGAGCAGCCTCTGATGAGGCATGAAATAGCCAGGGGTGGAGATCATGAGGGACAGCCTCTCACAGCCAACTAGAGAAAAAAGGGATGATTCCCAGACGGCTCAACCTTTTTCTTCTGTGGTGTACAGCTCTCCTCTTCTTGGGTGTGACAGCTCCATGTAACATGTCTTTTGTTTTCTGTTTATTCTGCTGCAGTCTTGATAGACTTCAAGGGCTAGACCTTCAGCTGTGTAAACTGCAGTGGCACCATTGGCTTTAAGGCTTCATTTATGCAAGATGAGCATCTGAAAAATGGTTCTCATTAGAAGCTAGTGCTGTCTTCAGCAGAGGGATCTATATAAAGGGCTGAAAAGAAGTGTAGAACACCACTTAGGAAAGCTGCAGGAATTAGATCTGTCTAAACTTATCAATACCCATTTTATTTTTCTTCATGGAATTGTAAATAGATGCCTCAAGTAAATATCCATCACTTCCATTATTGAAACAAATTAATTTATTAAAAAACAAAAACAAAACAAACAAAAAACACAAACACATTTTCTTATATATAGTAGGGCAAATATTGCCAAAAAGAAATTGGGACTTTCAACTGTCTGTTCTTTAAAACATCAAGCTTTCTTTGGCATTTATGATTCCTTTTATTCTTTTTCTTTTCTATGGACATGCAAATGAATGAATATGGGTGATTCACACCCTTTTTTGTGGAAAACAAAGGTTTTTCAGGTGTTCCTATGAATTTATGTTTGTGAACTTTACTGCTGGAATTCCATAGCTAATGTTGCCTTTCAGCCTGTGGTGCACAGACCACTGGCAGTCTGCAGAAACAAGCTATTTTTTTTTATGAGAGCTTAATTAAGCAAAGCAAACCTACTGTCGGTAGACCTTACTCTACTTTTTTTTTTTTTTTTTTTTTTGTATTTTCTCAGAAAGTGGTCCATACATTGAAAAGATCAAGAAGTTCTTTGTGGTAGTTTTTTCACTTGCACATGTAATGTAGGAAAGGAGACACAGGGAAAGATGTGTGTATTCACAGCTTGCTGCTCCCTGGTATAGCAGCAGTGGTACCAGCTGTTTGCTAGGTATTCCTAGGGTTGCATCTCTGCTAAGCGCTCTGCCATAGCCCCTCAGTTTTAATCCAGTGTCCATGAAATACAGGAGGGTGAGCCATTGAATAAAGCTGCTTTCTGCTTTGCAGTTATATTTTATTAGCTCATACTTACCTGAATACTTAATGTATTCTTTTCCTTCCTCTCTTTCCATTGTTTAAGACTGGATTCTTTCCTTGTGTTTATCTGCCTAGGCTTTATGCCACATCTGTGCATGCCTTCTTGTCATCTTCTCTTGCTTTACAAATGCTGCTGCTATGGACATACACAATGCACGCACAGTAACACCTTGTTCTTGACTACAGTCTCTGTCATAGTCCAAATATTTAGTATTGTTTATATTATTTGGTCAGTTTTTGCTCTTCACTCATTGTGGTTGGTAAAAGTCAGCTGTTGAGTGCTGCTTGTGTTTATAACAACTTTTTGGTTCTTTTCACTGTCAAGCTGCACACTACCTAACGCTGCTGCTTTCTGAACTGTGGTCACTGCCAGACCAACTTAACTGTGAACAAATTTCTCTCCCCTCCCTCATGCCTTCTGTTTTCATCAAAATAGAAGACGAGAACTGGCCAGAGACATTTTTCACTGCTGTAGTTTCAGCAGTTCTGTGGATGTATTCATTACTTAATGAACACATAAGGAGACAGGGTTTGCTCAGCATCTTGCAGTCTGGCTTGACAATGCGATTTGGACAGATGTACATGAAGATTAACAGTGCAAGTAGGAGCAGACAGAAGAAATATTAAATGGCCAAGTGAACCAACTGAATTTTAAGGGCTCTGGGAAGCTGTTCCAGATGAATGGTCAAGGAGAAAAACAGAGAATCAAGCCCAGAAGGAGAGGAGCACAGCCTGGGAGAGCACATTAGCAGAGATCTGGTAAGAAGGACAAAGAACTAGAAATTCCTACAGAAAGAGAGATGAAGAATGAAAAGATTTGAAGATGAAAGCTGGATGAAAAGAGTGCTTTAACAGATGAATTTCGGCTAACAGGTGAACTTGAATTGCAGGATAAAGGTGAGTTGTTCCAGTGCTCTGAATCAGTGGGCACCAGAGGTATTTAAAAACGTTGATAAAGCACCATTGCCTGCAACAGTTCTCTTTCATTTTCTCTGGTCCACCATGAAAAGATCATTGAGAGGTTGTAGAGTTGTTCAGGATAGTCAAGGGAGCAGGAACACAGGTTTCCCAGGCTCTTTCCTACCCATCGAATCACATGCAGTGCCCTAACAAACACTCCCGTAGGGGGGCAGAAGATGGCATAAAGTAGAAAAATTAATTTTAGAATACATGTACAGTTTTGTGGAGAAATGAGATTGGATGGTGACAGAATTCTAAAATAGTCCCTAATTTTGTAAAAAGGACAGTAATTTGCACTGGATTTATGAAAACTTTCATTCAGAGATAACCTGGAAAGAAGAAATACAAAAGAGTTTTCTTATTTTCTATGAGAGATAAAATCAGTCTGACATAACATTCTTTCATTTGTCTTTAGACTTGTCTTCATTAAGGAGCTCTACAACTTCGAAGTTACACAGTTGCAGCATTACAATGGATGTATATGGCCTTGGTTGTAGCAGTATGTAAAGATGATTATCAGTGAAAATGCTTTGACTATGAAATGCAAAATGAAAATATTCTAAGAGCTTGAAAAAAAATCACAAGCTATTCTGTGTAGTTATATTTCACTGGTTGATTTCCATTATAAAGTTATAAACTTCCTAGGTTTCATAATGTATAGAATCAAGGAGAAAATTAAGCAGACAGAACTTGAAATTTCCAGACTAGTAAATATAAATGAGATGTTTGATGAAAGCTAATTGGTAATACACTAACTTAAATGAAAAGTTCCAGTTACAAGCATACCCAAAGGATATGCCCAGAGGGGATAATGATTAAATCTTGCTGGAGAAAACAGTGAATGTGATCAATAGAGAGACTCTAGGAACATAATTGTGTTCACTGCAGGGATTCAACCTATACTGCATTTCTAACTTCAGTAATGATGCTTATGCAAGGTAACGTGACTAAGGCTGCCATCTCTGGGAATCTGAATTTGAACATACCACAGGTAATTATCCAACATCTCACCAGCTTGTCATTTATCTAGGCTGAGTTCTCAACACAAACATTGATGAATATCCACACAAAGTTACAATTTCTCTGTCAGCTTGAGTTTGTGGCTAATCATTTTGTACAAGTCATAATAGTGAAAAGTTTCTAAAGAATGCAAAGCCTAAGTGGTCAAATTCATCCTGAGAAGTGGGGGAAAAAAAATAATCAGCTGAACCAAATGAGTATGCTGTTTTAAAGAAAGTCTGTACATTCACAGGTAAGCGCTATAAGCCCCTGAAGAGCTGAGATTTTAATGGAGATTAATAAACTAAATTATAATGAACCATTGTTACAAGCTTTGTGTTAAAAAGCTGAGTCATATCACAAAGTATGAATGGTAATATATGAAAATATTGTACTCGAGACAAAATAAGCCCAATGATGTTAGTATCTGTCCAGCTGAAACTGAGTTTTGCTGTTGTAGTTTAAAATATTTATAGCTATGCATATCTATTACATATACCAGTATGATAAGGTGAAATTTTTGGCTTAAGGTGATTTCATATTTACGTAGGTAGAAAACCATTTTTTAATATCTGCTTAAGTGCATTCATGAAAGAATTGATCTTAGATTTCATAAATGTGTTTTGTTAATTTATTTTTAAAATACTTGCAAGACCTATTCTGTTGCCATGACAATTTAATTTCCATAAACATGATTTTTGTGTGTGTGAATATTCAACATCGTACTTGATGTGTTGTGTTGGGGAAAGGAGATGGTAACTTGACACTGCAGAAATCACTGTGCTAAATGGCCCATACAGTCATGGAATGGTTTGGGTTGGAAGGGACCTTGAAGATCATCTAGTTCTAACCCGCCTGCCATGGACACCTCCCACTAGATCAGGCCACCCAAAGCGCCATCCAAGCTGACCCTGAACACTTTGAGGGATGAGGCACTGATAACTTCTCTGGGCAACCTGTTCCAGTGCCTCACCGCCCTCATGGTTCCCTGTCCCATATAAAAGAGAGAACAGAGCACAGGTACTACAGTCATTGGCAATTCCAAGTACAAAGCCACTTCCCTGTTTTCTCTCTTTAAAGCCAGAAGGTGATTTTGTATATTGACTTGCACCTGAGTATTTATTTCATTCAGTCCTCTACACCTCTCACACATTCCACAGTCAACATTTGAAATTGATTCTGCTGGCATTCCTTTGAAGCTGACTCCTTGAGGAGTCAGAAATAGATTTCATCCTATTTACATTGGTCAGCTACACGTTAAGCTGGCCGTTCTGCCTCAAGTGGTAGACCCCTTATATCATATTTGTCACAGAAGGCTAGTGTTATTTTACTGTTATGCAAAGGTGCAGATAGCTGCTGAAATGCAAGGCAGAGCTTGAACCAAGCTATCATAGAATATTCCGAGTTGGAAAGGACCCACGAGGACCATCAAGCCCAACTCCTGGCTCCACACAGGTCTACCCAAAAATTCAGACCATGAGACTAAGTGCACAGTCCAAATGCTTCTTAAACTCCGACAGGCTTGGTGCCACGACTATGTCCTTGGGTAGCCTGTGCCAGTGCGTGACCACCGTTGGTGAAGAACCTCTTCCTGATATCCAGCCTGAAGCTGCCCTGCCTCAGCCTGACACCATTCCCAGGGGTTCTATCACTGGTCACTAAAGAGAACAGATCGATGCCTGCCCCTCCATTCCTCCTCATGAGGAAGCCGTAGGCCACAATGAGGTCTTCCCTCAGCCTCCTTTTCTCCAGGCTGAACAGACCAAGTGACTTCAGCTGCTCCTCATATGTCTTCCTTTCTAGGCCCTTCACCATCTTAGTAACCCTTCTCTGGACACTCTCCAACAATTTAATGTCCTTTTTGTACTGTGGTGCCCAGAACCGCACACAGTACTCGAGGTGAGGCCTATGAGTGTATGTAGAAGAATGTGGGGAAGGAGGAAGAGCTTATCTCTCTTCTCCTGTCTCATCGCCAAGATAGAGGCTCTATGGCAGTGTTGTATGAATGTGCAACATAATGCTTACTCCTAGGCAAGGATTAAAATCATGGCCAGCCAGGAGAATACTACATTCTTTGGGTTGGTCATTTTCTTCCAAATCTGAAGAAAAAAGTTGTCTTCCCTATGACACCAAGTCATGGGTTAGCGATAGAACTCAGTAGGTCAGGTTGGCAGTTGGACTTGATGATCTTGAAGATCTTTTCCAACCTAAATGGTTCAATGATTCTGTGGTCATCTGTCTAGCCATCAACCATTCTATGTCACCAACCCATCTGGATACAAATGACTCCTTAGGCACAAGGTTGCCAACAGGCAAAGTCTCATTTCCAAAGTGAAGACCCACTGGAGCCACTTTGGATGTTAGATTTAAGGCAACATAGAAATAGGATGTCTCCTTCTGTTGAGTGCAGTTGATGTTTAGTTGAAGCCTGTGGTGGAGACAGGAATGGAGTTTAGACCAAATATTAGTTCCCTGGAACCACTCTTGCTTGGTAGCTACATGGTGAATCCTTCTTTTGCTGAAGCCACGATAAATAAGTGTGTTATTGACACTAGGTAGAAAAGCTTTTTGTTCTGTGTTAGCTGAAATGCGGTACACATATCTCAACTGAAAATCTGTCTCATGCTTATCTGTTCTACTCTCACATCAGTGCTTCTCCTGTGCATTCTTTCACCGCTAATTTAAATCTGTGTGTGCTAAGGCAGAGCTCATCAGACACATCTTCTTTATAGTTACTCTTAGGACTCCAGATCACATTGCTTGGTACAACAATCAGCAGAACCAGAGCAGTACAGGTACAAAATGTTTCAATTTCAAGATAAATCCACCCGTCAGAACTCTTAAGTCCTCAACGTGCAGAGCAACGTGGGGTTGAGCCTCTAGAAACATTTCTCACATCTGCTCACCATTTTTGTTTCTTAATGTAACATTTATCAAACAAATCCATGGTGTGATGACACATTAATAATGGAAAGAGGACTGGGCTCAAACGTAAGCACTAACATAAGTTCACTACTCGAGGCTGCTAGTGTGAACAAGTGTTACTGTGACAAGGAGCTTCAGGGCTGAGCTCATCGTATTTAAAAGCTGAGAAGATTCTTCCTAATTTGCATTAGCAGTAGGAAAGCCATTAAGAATTATATTTCCCAAAATAGCCAATTACCAATGCTAAAAATCTGAGGCTGTGGTATCACAAAACGTATTCTTCTTTCTCACTTACAAATGTGGTTTTAAATATTTATGGCACTTATCATAGACTAGTAAATGTTCTTTAGTGTATTTTGTGAAAGGAATAATACCTAAGTGACATGAGACCTTATTCCAGTGACTGTGATTGTCTTATGTTCACTATGAACTGGTGCAAGAAGTCAGTAGCTCAGCAAGGTTTTACTACATTAATTCAGTAGTATTGTAAAGTGCAGACCATGCTTGAGGCCTTTTATGATACAGAAATATGAAGGAAGACTTGTGTCAGACTTAGACTGTTGGTAGTATGAATAGAGAAGTCAGGGAAAATAATCTGAGGATTGCTCAGGAAGATGGTAGCAGAACTGGCCGCAGATCACACAACCATACTTTGTTACCTTTAATCTCTTCCCAGGAAACCGTTTTTAATAAACTACCTGTATTACTCTTGGACTTGATATTTGTCACGAAGCAAGATGTTTGTGCCACATCTTAGTGAAAATGCTATTGACAAGTACAACGGACAGGGCAGTTAGTTCTTATGTGCTGGTTATTTCCTTGCATTATTCTGTGATCTGCTCTATGCTTGTGAAAGCACACACACTGTCTTGTACACATGAGAGGGGACTTCAGCATGTTTTACTTAGTACATGACCCCTCCATCCCCCAAAAATGCACAACACAACAACACACCACTGATAATCCAAAACTACCAAGTAAGCTAGTTTGTTTCGTAGCATATATACAACTCAGAGTTGCCATTTGAAAGAACACTAATTTGTATTGTTCATTATAATATAGCACTAACAGATATTTGCAGTAAGTAGGCTCCACTGGATCTCATCTACACCGCAGTTGCATGCGGAATGAGTTCTTACTGTGGCCCTAAAATGTACTGTTTTAAAATAGATTTATTACCTATACAGCAGTGTAGGTCACTGTGGCACTGTGCAGACAGTGGGAAAAGAACGGGTCCTATACCAGTAGGTTGTGATAGAAATGTAACCTCAAGAGTCAGATCAACGTTAAAAGAAATCTTAATAAAAACATACAATACAGTGTAATGAAAAGAAAAACACTTCCTCGAGTTGTATTTCTAAAGACAGAGTCTTAAAGGCACAGTTGGGACTTGTTTCTTAGCAACAGTGTGCATCTGAGCTGTGCAGGCATTCTCGTGTTGTAAAAAGACACACTCAAGAAGAACGGTAATATGAAAGGAGCTAGAAACATCAAATTTAAGGGATATCATCCTGCAGGAGCATTTTATCAGCATTGCAAAACCTTGTATCCAGTACTAGATGTTTCAGAGGAAGATCTCTGATGGACAGAGCTGAATGCAATAACCTGCCTGTAGCAGAAACTCCTCCTAAAGAAGTTTACTAGCTAGCTGATGTACCAAAACAGAAGATATTAGTATTTTTTATTCAAAATGGCTTAACTGTAAATGTTCTTTTTAATGGAAATATTAGATAGTATTAATCTACCTGTATATCTGAGTTGGTTGCTGTTATAGTCTGTGAGGATGAATTAGACACTACTGGCATGTGACTCATCTCTTCTGTAAAACAGGTAGTGAATCACACCCTCAGGGGTCCTGTCCTTTTTTTTTTTTTATTAACAAAAACAAAAAAAAAAAAAAATGCAAAGGGAGCTCAGAGTAATGGCTCAGATTGAGGTACATACCTGGCAGATACCTGAAGTTCGCTGAAGCTACCTGATAACTGGTTTGAGTGAAAAGAGGGCCTGGGTACACATCTAGCAGCCATTCAAGGGCAACCAACCACAGCATCTCCCTGATTCCTGCAGTGCTATTATAGCCTCTACTATAGAGAGCTACTATACTTACTAATAAGGGTGACACGGATAATAGAGATATAATATCTGTAACTGTTCATTGCCTCTCCTCCTCTTGGTTCAGCTTGCTTCACCCTCGCCTGCCAGGACAATGCCTGGCTATAATCTTTGGTTATGATAAATGACATAGGGTTGCCCCCTCACACTTCTTCTGACTTCTGAGGTATCAACATTGCATCAGAAGCTTGACTGTGACAGCTTAAGCAGTTACTGCAGAAGTAACAGAGCCTTTGCCATGCTATAGCTGGAGATTACTCTATTTCACATCAGAGACAGCAGAAGAAAACATCTACTGGGACCTCAGTGCAAAGCCATGGTTAAACTAAGTTACATTTAAGTTTGGGTAAGCTTTAGTAAGACTTCACACTGAATCTGCTGTAGCACAGATACATGTTCCTTTCTGTTAACTCTGATACAGTCTTACAACCTATACTAAAAATAAATTAAATGCCTGGCAGCTGTTGCTCTTCAGCCTCGAAGTCCTTGTACAGTTACACAGAATAAACACTTGATTATACACCATTAGACCAGTTCTGATCTCCTAAGTTAAAACCAAAAAAAGAGAGAAAAGGCACCATTTAAACAGAAATACTATGACAGCACAGGAAAGAGATTTTTCAGACAAACTTGGCCTTCTTTTATACCCTGCAGTACCCTAATTTTCAGGTACACCCTTCTCTTCAGAAATGAATAGATTCCTAATATATATATTAGGATATATATATAATATATATATTTGCATTGTAGCTAAAAGCCTTGGAGGGCAGTGAAGCTAAACTAGGAGAGCCAGAATTTAATCAAGTACCTGACAACTCTTTCACTATGACTTCGGGCATAGTCTTAGGCTGGAATTCCTTGATTTCAATGGGAATTAAATGCCTAAATATCTTCAAAGGACTGTGCTTTAGCCTCTCTGCCTTTCTTTCATTCTTCAGAAGGAAAAAAAATGGTGGCATACATAATTACACAGCCTGCGCTGGGGTATCATTAGTACTTAAAGAATGCTGTGATAAAAAAAAGAACTAGATGAAGTGCTGCTGTTGCTTAGCACGTACATTAGGAGAAAAGTAACAGTACGTTCAAAACAGAATAAGTAGAAAAATATATGCAGTTATTGGCATATGCTAAAAAATATCGAAGGATTGTAAATAGATTGGAGCCAGACATTTGAGAAGGGTAAGAACTACGTCCACATTCTCCTCTGCTGAGTAGCATGGCTCAGCTTCACCCACTGGAAAATAAAAAGCACTTCTCCAATAGTCCAATAGATTTGTACTGCCTTAATCCCAGATCTGTAAATGTGGTGTTTCACATTGATCACATGCATGGTACCAGCTCTGCCAGTCTTGGGTCATTTATTGAGAAGATCAAACTTTCCCACAACACCAGGAAAGGGCAGGGTAATATGGCCATTGACCACCTCTCTGGGTGTGGCCTTTAAGCCAATTTCTTATTCACCAAATGGACCACCCTTCATCTCTCTCCAATTTAGAGATCAAAATGTTGTGTGGAATGTGTCTCAGAAGTCCAGGCAGATGACATTGGTTGGCCTTCCCTTAACTGATGCAGTCACTCTGTCACAGAAGGCAACAGAATCACAGAATTTTCTAGGTTGGAAGAGACCTCAACGTCATCGAGTCCAACCTCTACCTAACGCTAACAGTCCCCACTAAACCATATTCCTAAGCTCTACATCTAAACGTCTTTTGAAGACTTCCAGGGATGGTGACTCCACCACTTCCCTGGGCAGCCTGTTCCAGTGCCTCACAACCCTTTCAGTAAAGAAGTTCTTCCTAACATCTAGCCTAAAACTCCCCTGGCTCAACTTAAACCCATTCCCCCTCGTCCTGTCACCAGGCACGTGGGAGAACAGGCCAACCCCCACCTCGCTACAGCCTCCCTTGAGGTACCTAAAAAGAGCGATAAGGTCGCCCCTGAGCCTCCTCTTCTCCAGGCTGAACAAGCCCAGCTCCCTCAGCCGCTCCTCGTAGGACTTGTTCTCCAGGCCCCTCACCAGCTTCGTCGCCCTTCTCTGCACCCGCTCAAGCACCTCGATGTCCTTCTTGTAGCGAGGGGCCCAAAACTGCACACAGTAGACAACCAGAGTGGTCAGGCATGATTTGCCCTCGGTGAAGCTGTGCTGGCTGTCTCAGATCAAATCCTTGTCCTGCATGAATTCTTTACGTGTCGCGCATCTCACCTGCTGTGTTCCACCTGTACCCAAGGCCCACCCATGACTCTCATTGTGCTCAGCTCCCAGGCTCAAGCACACGTTGCTTTTACAGCAGACAGAAATTCCTCTTCTATGTGAGGAATGGATTTGGGGTGAAAACTCTCATGATCTCCATCACACTTCTTATCCCTACACTTCCCCTTTCTCCCCATCTATCCTTTGTGCCAACTCACTGCTGCCTTCCCCTACAAGGAGCTGCTGTAGGATAGTGGTTCCGTTTGTGGAGCACAATTACAGGCTTGAGGTCCCACAGAAGGCCATTCCACCTAGGTTATCTCACTGTCTGATCACCCTGCTATCTCAAATACCCGTTCGCTGCAGATGGCTCTGATACCCCTGAGCGTCAATGGTCCTGTTCCAGTCTGTCTCCAAGGACAGTTCAGTGAGATGCTGTTGCTTTGTGATGTGGTCCTAATGCACTAAAATCTCTGGACTTCATGCAGAACAGATTTTTCTCTAGAAAATACTAATTGTAAAATTTCAGGTGATTTTTTTTCATGACTGTATCTGGTTAGACAAATGTTCCTCTAAATTACAATAACAGGCTTCTGCTATCAGATTATATTTTTAGCTAACTATGCTACCCAGAACTTGCTTATTTTTTCATTGCAGGTACAATAAGAGATGGCACAATAGATCTAAAACATCAGATCATTGCTTTTGAACAATACTGTACCAGAAGTATTTTTCTGTAAAAAATGCTGTGTTTTTATTACTAAAATGAAGAGAAATGAAATACTCCAGCATTAAATAACCGCACATTTTTAGCTAAAGTGTAGGAAGCTATAATGCCTGCAGAAATACACTTTAAGCATCTGTAGGGATTAGTGTAAAGGAATAAGGAATTGTAAGTAGGAAGACAGTATTTTGATATAGCAGTGTACCGGTGGTCCACTCTTTCAGAGAACATGTAATACCCCATGCTTTAAGGTGGGGAAGGAAAAACGCGGACTCAGCACTGTGTTAGTGAACACCCATCTTTCTGCCACTGCTAATTGACTTTGAGCAGGACGGAGTGCAGCCTTCTGTCATTTTGATGTTTAGAACCACAGATTTCTACATGCATAAGAAAAATCTGACCTATTTTTTAGTCTTACTAAGAAACGGTGAATTGATTTAGCCTTTGTAAATTCTTAAAACAGATGGGGATTTTTATTAACTGTAGAAAAGAATTTGTTGCACCAAGTTACCTAATGTCACACAGAAACTATGACAGATCCCTAATTCAGGGGTAGGGGTTTTATGTTGCAGTAATATATAAATAATAAGAGCAACAGATGCTCATCAGTTGTGAAATTAAGCGGAAAGCAGTTGATATGGTGTTTGAAAGAACTGTGGCTGCAACAGGCAATAGTGGTTGAAGTAAATTTAAGGAAAGAAAAAAGTTTGAACTTTGTATGAGAGAGGAAGAGGAAAAGTATTTGGGGTGACAAGTGCACAGCAAAAGGAAGGGGAGTATACACATATAGGATCAGATTTCTAATTCTGCTTGAATTTCATGGATACACATTTATGGTAGCCCTGTACAAGTTCATGTTTGAATCTCATTCATTGGCTTCACACAAAACAGCAGATGTCTATGCTTGGCCTGGCCTGTTATCCAGAGGAACAATCTTTCTGGTGTTTGCATTTCTGAATTGCTGCCAAGATCAGGTTAGACCTGATGAGCCAAATTAATCCCCAGTGTAACTCCCAGTGGCAGCCATTGAATTTAGGTTTGAAATGAATCTGAGCCCAATATAGGTTTTTGGCAACAGGAGAACAATAACAGAGGAAGGCTAGGTGGATGATCCCTCATCTGAGCATGCCCTTTCAAGAAGGCTTTTCTCTCCTTGCTCAGAATTTCTTTTCTTCAGGACAAGGAGAATCTTTTGAGGTTCACATATTGCCTACTACTACTGGCCCAAGCTGATGCACAAGTAGCAAATGTGAATTCCCTTTCCTCTACAAGACTGGTACTCCCTGAGAAGCAGCCTTGTTTTAGAAACCACTATGAAAAATTGGGTAAGAAACCAACGTAGTGATTTCCAGTTTATCGAGCTGAAGGACAGGCAGGAGTAGAAAACCATCAACTTAGTTTAGGTTGTGAAGTCTTGTGTTGCAGCATTAGTCCTGGTTTTCAGGATTGGCTCCCTGCCCCCAGTTTGATGGCTTCTCCATAAGGACATTTTGAAGTCTAAATTTTATCTCAGCTTCACCCTTTAGCATTTCAAATAAGTGTTTCTAGCAGTCTTGCATAGGAGAGTTGAACCATTCCACCATTGCCTCTAATCTTCTTGTAACCCCTTCAACATGAGAATTACAAAAGAGAACGACAGGCAGGATAAAGGTATAACAATTAACACTTTGAGACACTTTCCTCAGTACATCTCACTCGATACAAGTCTTCTCTAACCTCTGAAAAAAATATATCCTTGATTTACTGTATAAGAGAGAGCACTTGCCATATTTCACTCTGAATAATTACTTGCTATATTGTGATACTCAGTTCTTTGTAATATCTGCAAACATATATGCACTTTTATATAATGCCTACCTGTAGCTAGATGGTTAATATTGGAAAATATGTGGTAAAGGGAAAAAAAAAAATCTGTCCTTTAGCTGAAATCAGTGTAAATCAGATTCTATTTCCTGCAGGTTGGGAATAGAAGAATTTGAAGAGATGATGTTGTACAGCCAGAAGCTGGCTGATTTGTTTGATATGAGCATGCACGCACATACTTAGGGGGTAACATAAAAGAGTGGTTTCTGTGTATTGAATGCTTGCCTGCTTTGGCATGATTGGCAACTCACAAGCAGGATTTGTTTGGGGCTGCTGACTGCTGTGGAAATCATTGCATCTGATACTTAAAAAGCAGAAGAGCTGTTCAAAAACAAATGGGAAGTCATGAAGTGCTCTGTGTTGAAGAGCCATTAGTTGTGTGGTGGCAAGAGGACGTGGCTCTGGAGAAAGAAACCAAGATAGTCTGAGATGGCTGCCAGGAAGAGGGAGTCTTACTTCAGTTCCTAAATACAGGAACTGAGAAAGCAGAGATTAAACAGACACACCATGTCCTTATCACATATAATCTTAATTATTTAAAACAACACCTCAAAGAAGTTTGAGAGTTCCTCTTAGGTAATGCATAAAACACTTGGAAGTAGTAACGTTAACATCTTAATTGTGCTACTGCAGCACTACAGAATAAAGCTGAAATTCAGAATTACTTTGCAAGTGCCAGAAAATTGGAGCATGATTTAGTAAATAAAACCAGGGCTGAATTCTGGTCTCCTAAATCATCTCCCAAACTCCTGAGTTCTACACTGCACCTCTAGGCTAGAGAGTACAGCTCTACCATATCCCCTTCAAGTCCTTCTTTGAGACTCTTCAGCTCATAAAATGCATGTACTGAATTTTCTGGATAAAAACACCTTTCTGTTAGTCTCCTGCATACTCATCACTGCAGACATCCAAACATCTGTGTCACAGTTGTTTTACATTCTCATACTACTTAACAGATAGCTTTACTTGCAGTGATTTTGTAGGCCGGTACACTTTATTGCACTTCCATTTCAGCTATCTTGTGCTACAAGCAGAACTCTAATTGCTCTATGTCCCCATCTAACTTTCTGATAAGATTAATTCTCTCTTATGTCTTGGTAGTCCCTAGTTAACATAATTTATCCTCATAGTTAAGGACTCCAGAGTATTGCACCAAGGTGAAACTCATTGTTCAGTGCATCTTTCAAGTAGATAATTGTTCTTCCACAAGCAGAGCAAATGCTGTTAGGTAGCTTCAAAGGACTAAATTAGCTGCAAAGCAGTGAGCAGAAAAATAGAAGAGGAGGCAACACGACTACACACCTAGCCTTGAGCTGTGGCTGCTTGACTCACAGACAGACAGGACAGATGGACCTTTACACTTTTATTTTTCACTGTTATGCAGCTCTTATTTCCAGGGCACTTTGGGGACTGGATGTACCAGAAAACCAAAAAGCTTTCTTTACAGATCTCATGGCCACTCTGAAGTAAGGATGGGCTCTCTCCAGACATTCTGCTCTTGAAGGTTTCAGGCTGGTAAAGTTTGGATGAAAAGCTGTGTGCAAGTTATTTTGATATCAGTAGCAAAAAAATAAAAATGGCTCAAGGGTTGTTTCTGGATTTATGCCAACAAAACAGCAAAGTAACTTCTGGAGGTGTTGAGAATAATGAATTAAGATCTTAAGATTGTAATCTTAAAAATAAGATAGGGAAGATAGGGAAAATAAGATAGGGGAAGGTAGTTTTTGTCTCCTCAGTTCTCCTGTCTCTTGGATCCTGAGATCCTGCAGTGGGTGGGTACAGAGCATCCTGTGACTAGGGGAGCCATGGCCAAGTGCACAAGTTCCTGCTTAGCTGGTGGCAAAGAGGAGAATAAGGCTTATTACAGAGTGTAAGAAGGACTTAATTTATCAGCAGACAACATGAATATAAAAAATCTGTACAGCAGCAGACAGAAAACTAAGTGTATCTGTTCCCATGAAGTAGAGCTGCTTGGTTGCTGATAAAATTACAGAGCAGTGGGGCTGCGTTCGCTCAGAGAAGATGAGCTTATAGTGAAGAGCCGTATGCCATAAATGCTGGTCATGCCTTTTTTTTTCCTATATACTTATTATTATAATTGGAAGCCAATTACATTATTTCAACGATGACATACTTAAGGAGGATGCAAATTTATGAAAATTCTCTCATCATTCCACCAGAAAAGAAGAAAAAAAGCAAGCATCAAGCATAAGCAAGGCTGCACTGTCTGGGACCCTTTCATAGCAGTTTCTCTCACTGACAGCAGAACAATGGACACGCTCCTTCAGCCTCCCCGGCTCTTTGTTCCCTGTCTGTGAAGCACAGACAATCTGTTGCCTGCTTCATGACAAACACCTACCTCACCTACTGCAGAGCACCTCTACTACTTGTACTAGCTTTAACAAAGCCTGACTAGCCATGGGCAAGAATCAAGGCAGATTCTTTTATGTAGAACTCAGTCTGCTCTTGCTAGAGTGCTGCCTAGACCTGAGTTATGACTTCTGGACGTCCCACAGAGCATCTCGCTACACGACTACAATCAGCATCACGATGCACTGAACACCTTTCGTGCTACTTGGGCAGCCAGGGATCCCAAGTGACCCACACAGAAAACGGTGGGAAGGAAAGATGCCTGTTAGCAAGTCATTAGGAAGAAGGTGGGAATGAATGACAGATTATTGCCAAGTACAGGGTTGATCAGAGTGTCAGCTAAAGAGCGGCAAATAATTCCTCCTTGTGGCACATTATCTTAGTAATACGTCAAAAAATGATGCTTCTGATGTGGAGGGATTTATCATAAGCAATTATTTTTTTTGTGACTGCAGGTGGTAGGTAGCACTTGTAACACCCTTCCCATTTCCTATATGGATATCTGTAGAGTTTCTGGGTAATATTCTACATCTCTCCCCTTCCCCCCTTTTGGAAAATTGCAAGTCCTCCCCAGTGGTTGAAACTATTATAAAATGTGATTCAAAAATATGAGTGGCAGTTCTGGAACCACATAGTTATATAAAGGAAAAATAAAATAGTTTGGGAGGTGGGCTGGTACAGCTTGCAAACACAGCTCAGCAGCAGAGTTCTGGCAAGAGCCTGAGGTCCGCTGTGCTGCTGCAGCTTACACAGCAGGGCCCTGCACCACAGTTCAACAAAAATACTCCAGTCTTGAGTCCAGGCAGAATTTTAAACGTCAAGTCAGAATTAAATCATAGGCTAACAGACAGGAGCTGGAAAATCTCTATTTATCGGTAGCTGTTTTTAAGTGTTCAAAAACATTGCAGAGCTGCAGCACTAAACAAACAACAGCAAAGAGCCACTGATGGCTCCATGTGTAATTAAGGGTTAGTAAGTCAGTTGCCCTTTGTGCAGCCTTCCCCTGCAACTTAATATTTTGCTATGAATTTTTAGCCTAGGAAGCCTATAAAAGTTTGTTGCAATCTGTTTTTTGATGTTCCTGTTAAAACTCCACCTTTTCAGTAGAGTTAACTTCCCCCCCCTTGTGTTTAATGTTTTGGAAAGCACTTCTTTTGCATCAAAGTGATCTTATCCTACATGCACATGGGCCATCTTTAGTAGATGCTCCATAAATACTGCTCAGACCATGGTACACAGTCTTTTTAATAAAGAGATGCAGAGCACCAGCTCAGCTTTGTCACGACAGCAGCGTTGTGAAGCAGCTGTAATCAGTTATGAGGATGCAATGCTTTGGTGCAAGCTGGGCATTTGTCACGTAGGGAAATCAGAAAGCAAATCCTATGAACAGCCCACCTTATTCAGACTTCAGAGTTGTGACAAACCCCTTGTTCTTGCGGAGACAAGAAATCACAAGTGCTAGCTCCCACTTGTCAAGGCCCTGTATATATTTTTGTTGATACTGAACACAAAATGATTGGACAGTCAGAATTCACTTCACATGTCCCTCCTGCATGGGAGGAAAAAAATAAAACCCATGCTGGCAGGAGCTAAGCAATGCATTTTTAATAGCAGGCCACAGAGGAAAAATCATGAGCTGCTCTCCATGGCAACATGCAAGCTCTGTCACATTTGCCTGCCTCCGCTCTTTCCTCTTCTTTCTCTCCTACCCCACCACTCTGGTTTCCTTGCCTGGGTCCTGCCTGCAGTGCTGCCTGTGACAGCTAGCCTTTGCAACCCGTCACTTTGCCACCAGGTGCTTGCAAATCATTAGATTTTCCCCCACTACAGCTCATAGCTGCTTCATTTCTTGGTCACACTTTGAGGCCATGGTTTGTGCTTGGCTTACAAATTTCAGGATTTTTTAATTTATTTTTTTTTTTTGTACTTCTAAGAGGTGATGACTGGGACCGAGCAAGCCTGCCATTATTTTAAGCAGTCCTCTGCTCCTGCTCTTCTTCCCCATCAAATTGTTAAAGCTACTCATCCATACTAGCCCTCCTTACACCATGTGTGGAAGAAATAAACTTTAGTCTGTTTGGACAATGGGAAGGGGAAAAAGCTTGCCAGTGCCTGTTTAACCAACAAACAAAAAAACCAACATAAGCTTTCTTTTAAGATACGGAGGTAAAATACCTTTATTTCTAGAACAAACCAAGGTAATTGCACTGACTCTTGGATTAATTCCCTGACTGAAGTAAGCTGCAAGAGGAAGGTTGTAACAAATGCCACAGGTACACAGGTCGCATATCCTCTTGTGGGAATACCTAAATCGTGTTGATGCCATCTTGCCACCTCTACTTCCTTTATATTTCAGAAGCAGCACATGCAGCACCTACCAAAGGTGGGAGAACGGCTTTGTGACAAGCCTTGTACCCTGGACTGCGCACTAACCCCAGCCCATAGAGGCATCAGTGCTCCCCAGCCTCTTGGTGCCAAGAAGGCTACAGACACATGAGCTGGAGCAGCCTCTTCTGAGCAGAGAGCTGTAATCAGCTTGTGATGAGGACGCTCATCTTGGAGGTTTAGGTAACACTCTCAGGCTGGCAAGGTCTCTCTGATGCAGCCTAAGCCCTAATGAGTTCCAGCAAGGCAGAAACTGGGGAGAGTGGTGAGGGCTCACACTGGCCAAAACATTCCCCCTGGATTTTGCTTTGTGTCTGTTTTCTCAAGGAAAGACATAAACAGATCTCTGAGAAAGGTCAGCAGCTACTCAGCCTGAGCATTAACGCTTTGCAGTTTCCTTTTCTTGTGCTGCTGACAGCATCCTCTCTGCAGCCCAGCTCCACCCATGTGGCAGAGGGAAAGGACTTCAGGCATCGGCTGGCACTGCATACAGCTATTTCTGGGGTGACTTCTTGTAGTTCTCTTTCCCTCACCATAATCCAGAGGACTACAGATTAGCATTTTGATTGATGCCACCAAGGACGAGAGGCCTCCATAGCTGAGACTCCTTACAGATGGAAGTATGAAAAATGAGTTCAGGACACCAAGGACTCACAGATATCTCAGCCAGTAGATCACACAGTCCCTATAACAGCAAGCAAACTGCAATCCTTATCACCCTTTTTGTGCTATTTTTCTGGCTTACTCGAGCAAGAACGAGCACATCTCATGAATTTTCAGCACATCCACAACATCTGCCTCACACACCTGTCAACACTGTTTAATGACAGCTAATAATCATTTTAGTTAAAAAATTCAGACACGTTAGACATGTCCCCACACACTGCATTCCCCTGACACAATACTGTTACACAGTTGCTTCTCATCCCCGCAAAACACACACCTTAACTACATTTCCCATCATCAAGCCTGAAGCCTTCCTTGCTCCTGCAGACATCTCACACATCATTCCCCTGTCCTCCCTAACTGCCCATGCTCACCTGCACGCCTCCTAGAGCCTTGCTCCAGCATTGTGACACATTTTGCTTTTTTCCTCAGGAAGCAGGAGAGAAACAAACGTTTCCTCTGTCTCATTTACTCCCAGTACTGCAGGAGACCACCTTGTACAACTCCCCAGCTTGCAGGAAGAGGAACAGATGTCCCCAAACTCCTCTCTGGCTCCATCTGTCATGCTTTTGTAGGGTAGGGAGCATGACCAGCAGCAACCTAATGAGCTGCCCCAGCTGCAGTAATTTTGGTTTCTTCTCTTCCTCTACCTGTAAGTGGGTAGCTCATCAGACCTGATTTCCTCACGTAGATAGTTTGTGGTGTGGTTCCTGGTAGTCAGTGGGAAGCCCAGTAACAAGTTGGTGGGCTCAAATTATTTCCACTTGCCCTGTGGCCACTGGTGTCTCATCTTCCTCTGTTTTGCACCTCGACTGACTAGGCTTCTACATCTGATGTTTATGGGAAGATACAATCAAAAGTTTGCTCACAGCCACGTCCTTTACATGCAACATGCCAAGCTCCATATCTGACTGAAGCTGTCGCTTAATATCATGTTTATATCACCCCGGATGAGTGACCCAAACAGCAGTAGGCCAGGAGATGTCTCTCTGGAGTGTGAGTTTTAACTCTAGTAGGGAGAAAAAAAAACACACAACATACACAAAACCTTCCTGTCTCATACTAATTCGGTGTGCTCTGTGAGGCCAGGAGCTGACAGCTGATGCTCTTGGGAAGGCTGCGAGTGCCAGGATCAGAGGAGCATACAGCAAATTTCTCTTTCCCTTTGTGGTGGTATCCTACAGATAACAACAGAAAGCCTCCCTTATTTACTTGTGTAATCCAAAATGACCCAATTGATTGATGAATTTTCTCCTGGTGGAGGGAAGCTCTTAACAAGTCTGTTGACTCTGTGTAACCCTGGCCCTTACTGCCTGCCTCACCTGCAACCTCTCGTTGCCCACCTATGGAACAAAGCAGGACACGGCTACCAGTGCAAGCAGCTTCTGCTCAGAGCAAAACAGAGAAAGCACGTGGTGTGGAGTAATACCAGATTTTACTAGGTTTGGGCTACTTTCTATTGGGAAGATAGGAGAAATGCCTCATATAACTTACTTTTCTCATGTTACACTGGCAAGGTTGTAGGGATTTTTAATTTTAATTCATTTGCAGTGTTAGCAGTTTGCATTCACTGACTACATTCACAGCCAGAGATCCTTTTGGAGAGCTCATTTATGTAGCCTGTGTAATCCCAGCTGCAATTTTCTTACCAGGTTTACACTTTATATGCTGCAGGTATCCAAGTGCCTGCATGTTGGGAGGTAAATGCATGGGTGCCCTAACTGCTGCAGACACGCAGTATCTGCAGACACAGCTTTCCTTCCTCCTCCTCTCCGGGAATGTGCTCCCAGATGCAAACTCTTCCATATTTGGAAACGTGCAGCTAAGAAACTTTCTTAAGGGGAAATCACATACCTCAGAAAATGTATTTAAGGCTGTCTTCTGCCTCACGTTTTGGAGTGAAACGGGGGCTAGAGAAGAGCATTTTCTCCAGGTTTGTTGAAATGTAGATAAGATGCTTGTCCTCTGAAAGAAACGTGTTTACTAGAGGAAAACTACTTCCATTTTATATCTGCTGGCACATCTTAATTGTTTTTAAAAATGCAAACGTTTTAAACTAATATTAACTCATCATAACTAGTAAAGAAAATGCATTGGTTCCCATGAGCAGGAAATCGGCCTGAATGGGGAGTCAGAAGGCAAGGTTCTTGAGATTTTATCCAAAGTTTCTGTATTAATCCTGTCTCCAGACAGGGGCACTTGGCTGCTTTGTTCCCTTCAGAATGGGACTAGACATTAGCTTAGTCACCGTGGTGTGTAGGGGATTAATTAGGCAATTCAGCACCTCACTCTAATAATGTAAAAACATTAAAAGCGTCACTGGAAGAAACTGAAGCTGTATTTTAAGAATTATTGCTCATTTACAATCTTTTTTGTAACACATCTTGGAAGAGTAAAGGTAAGGCAATTTTCATTATCAAAATAGATATGCATTGCAGTTTGGCAAGATTGGCCATCCTGATGGGAAAACATAAATATTCAGTTTCTGATCCTGCCTCAATCCAATCTCGGATACTGCTGTGCTGTAACTTTGCAGAGAACTGTTTCAGGATGCACTGGGGAATGTTTCAGTCTTCCTTCTGGTTTGAAGAAACCACACAGGGAAAAAAAATGGTGGGTAAAGCAGGGCAGAGATCTGGGGTAATCCCACATGGAAGACAGCAAAGCCAGAGAGCAAAAGGTAACCTCTCTCTTAATGAGAAACAGGGAGGCTGGTTCGACATACTTCAGGATAAAAGCAGTTCCCCCTTTTGCTCTTCCCACCTTGCTGGGCAGCCTGCCAGCGATGCTCGGGCGTGGGGCTGCCTCCCTCCGTTTCGTTTCATCGCTGCGCACCCACTCCCTCCCCGCGGTGCCGCTACTGCTGCACTGCTGGCTGCAGCGGAGGGAGCCCGTGGGTGTACGAAATCCAGTGGCAGGAGGACAAGGGGAGGTTAGGAGCTGGTGGAGCATGAGGAAGGTGCTGGAGCTGAAGCCTGCAGAAAATGGTGAGATTAAAAACAGGCTGTGGCCAGCCTTCCTGAGCACGAAACTGATTGTCCTCCTTGTTACCACTGGGAAGGAGAGTGGTGGCAGAGAGTCTCTCTCTCACTTCCCTTGATGGGGTAGGACAATGGCATTTTGCTCCTAAGCAGACCCTTCTGCTCTGTCTGTCCCATCTTCAGGAAGGATGCAGCCAAGTCAAGGGACTGCCTCTTTCCCCTGAGTTCAGCAAGGTGTTTGTGTACATCAAAGATATCAAAGATGAGCTCACGCATTCACTTCTCACAGGTTGTTTGCATGCTCCCGTCCTTGCAAAGGTAAAAGGACAAGCTTTGTAGAAAACATTGTTCATCATTCTGCACCATTTGTAATCCCAAACATTCATCAAGGAAACTGTTTTACAGAACTGGCTTATCCAGCACAAACTCTGCCACACCTCTGTGTCTACCTTGGCAATGCCCTATCTAGATTAAAAAATTACAAAGACAATTTATAATGATAAGAGCTGTTGAAATGCACACTTAGCTCAGGTAAGTGAATCTGCCGACCTACAGCTTGTACATCACAGGAATCAGAAACAGCTTCTGCTACTCTTTGCTGATGCTGTGCATTTCTGCAGGTTGGCTGGGGGGAAGATAAGACTTCCCTGAGCTGCAGCTTCAGTTATCCATGGAAACAGAACATCAGCTCTGAATAAATGATCAGCCTCATCCAATGTGCTAAATTCAGAAAAAAATCTTTGTAATGTCTGCTGTGTAACTCGCCCCTACTTTTACCTTCATGCATCACATCAATGAGATCATGTGTCTGAATTGTTTCAGGAAGCCCTGAGGGTGTGTGGAAATTTTGAAAGCTTGGCTCAGTTTGAGCCAGGGTTTGCAGCATCAGGTGAGCCTGGCTCAGTGCTGAGCTTTGTTTTTGATTTTTCCACTTTGTACACCCGGTAGCACCCTAATTCTTGGTGAATTTTTCCCTTTTAGAGCTTCTGTGGAGAAAGTACTCTCCCCAAAAGGGAATCGTGAGGCAGAAAAAAGGTACATGGGTGTTTCCACAGACAAACGTCAATCCTTAATCCTTTGTAAACCCTCTAGAGTGTGTAACTGGTTATTGGTGCCTGGCAGAGAAAAAAAGAATCCAAAACCTGAAAGAGGTTTTTCTGTCCTAGTTTCATACATACATCTCAGTGCAATTCAGTGGAGACAGTAATATGTTCAAGGTAGATGTGGCTATGCCTCTGTTTAACCTCTAATGATAATTGTAGATTTCCAGCACTGCAGTGGGAGCACACGGAGCAGGATGCTCCTTGTAAAAAGTAGATTTAAAGGAAGGAGTGTGGCATGAAGCCGTGGCTTTCACTGTGTGTTTTCTTGCTGCTCTCTCCATAGGGACACTTGTATCAGCTTTCACAGTGCTGTGTGGAGCCCGGACCGACCTCCCTGACAGGCACATGTGCTGCGTCTTCTGGCTGAACATTGCTGCTGCACTGATTCAGATCCTGACAGCAATCGTGATGGTTGGCTGGATTATGAGTATATTTTGGGGGATGGACATGGTCATTCTTGCAAGTAAGTACAGTGCACTCACCCTCCCATCTACCCCCCGCCTTGGGCTGTGTTGCTGGGACCCAGCTAACGGCCCTGCAAGCCTCCAGACTGCTCTCTAGGGAGCAAGAGCCACAGGATGGGCTCTGCAAGTCAGTGAGAAACAGTAGACAGAGGAATTGTGAGAGATGGTTAGGAGCACTTGCACCCAGGCTGCCCCATCACACATCTGGATGTCTCTCATCCCACCACACAGGTTAGGATTGTACATTCCCCTTTAAAAAATGAGAATTGTAGGAAGGGGTGCGGATCCCAGCACTATGAATGCTGTTTTCTGGAGCTCTCCCTCCCTGGCTGCATCTGTGTGTGGTTTGAACAAGAAAGACCTTTGTCTCCCTGTGACTCCAGCTGCACCTCTCTAATTAATAAGTGCTTCCCGCAAGGGCAGTCCATCCCCTGAAAAGCTCTAGGTTGATCTAGTACCTTCCATCCTCCCCGGAATCTATGTATCCAAAGGCTTTTTTTCACTTTTTATTAAGTTCTTAGGCTCAATAGGACTGTTGAGCTTTTTCTGGAAGGAATTCCCCTACACTCCTTAAGAAGGCTCTGGACCACTACTCTAGAGGAAGAAGAGAGGAATCCTTCCTTGAACATACATAACTTAGGTCAGCCAACTGCTTAACTACGTGTTGCCAGCCCACAAGCTCTGTCACTTTATCTGCTAAAGACTTTCACTGGTGGACACTTTCACTTTGGTGGACACTGCCCCAGCTGAACAGGTCTGGGACCTTCCAGACCAAGGGGGTCAGCAGTTCCCAAAGTGAGGGCTTCTGGAGAATGTCTTACCAGTAGCTTTTGCTGTTTTGTTTGAAGGGTCTTCACGTAGTCATCTCTGCTGATGACATCTCTGTGGGAGGAGGATCTCAGGAAACTGCCAGGCACCAGCAAAACAATTAAATGGATGAAACTGAAAAGAACAGCAGGAAAACAGAGCACATTTTCAGATGCCAAACCCACCGGTTAAACCCATCCACCAAACCACCTGCTACTTTCTGAGCCAGCTTCAATTTACAGGCTGAGTTCAGGGAGACCCACATACACAGTAAGATGATGTGAACATGAGTGAAACAAAAGGCTTTCCTCAAGACAAAGACAGCACTACACTTTGTTTTCCCCTGCAAACCAGCAGAAGTTTCATCTCAGATGTACCTGCATGTTGGGTAGCCTGATGAGGATAACATGTGAGTCAGTCTGTAACTGTGAAATGTCTCTAAGAACCTGCCTAATTTGTGTGCAATTGGGTAATTACATGCTTGTACCTATACACGCTAGCACTGTTGCTCTGCTGGGCAGCCTCAGCATGTGGAACGCTGCTGGCAGACCTGCTTTTGGAGTGTCAAGCACCTGTTCAGACAAAGAGCTGCAGCTGAAACTGTGACTTACCTTCCCCTTGTCACATAGCAAAGACACACATCAGCTGGGCAAATGGCTGGTGCTCAGGAGGCTCCAACTAGTTTTCTGGTTTGGCTGCTGGGGATAAAACCACAGCTTCATCCAGGTCTATCTGCTAGTACAGAAGGGGAAGGGGAGCCCACATGCCTCATGTTAACCAGCTCATTAAATAGCCAGGTTTTAAGTTTACTTATAATATATAAAGGAAATCCTGAATACGTTAAGCAGCTCATGGTTGATGGAAAACAAAAGAAAAAATAGCTTTGCAATCACAGGAAAAAAACAGAAGTGATCAATTGCTCCCAGCTGGATCAAACAGCCTGCCAGGCCTGAAGTGAAATGTATTTTGTTTTGTTTTTTCCCCAATGCTTTGTTTTCATGTAAAAACAAAACTAAAACAAAACCAAATTCAAAACTGAGTCATTAAAAATGAAACAATGTTTTAAATGCAAGAAATAAGATATTTCATTTAAAAACACTGCCACAAAATGTTTTGCTTTGGTTTGAGTTTGTTTGCATACAAATGGAAACAAGTTGTTTGCAGTTTGTTCTGCACTGAGCAGAAACCACAAACTGTTGCAACTTGAATTTGCATTTGGGTTGGGAGTAGTCAAAACCTACGGAACCACTGCCCCTGAACCTCTAATCTTCCTCACCATGGGATGGTTGAGTCCGTGCCTCCCTGTGGCTGTCCCATATATACAGGTAGTGTGATTCTGATGGGCTGAAGATGGGCAGAGCGTGTGATATCACAGATAAAGGGACTGGGGGGCCTTTGCTCTGGACTTCCATGGATGCCATGAGGGATCAGTGCCTCTTTCATGGGCTCAAGGCTGAGCCTGTGCCATTACATTGATTGGCAGAGCACTGCGTGGCAGCTAGGGAGGCTTGTTGCTATTCTTCCCTTCCTAGTGCTCCTTAATTCTCAGACTCTAAGAGGGGAGCACCGCAGGAGCCTGGTCCAATAGGAGAGGAACCTTGAGGCTAATGTCATGCTGCCTGTCTTTAATGTGGAGAAAAATGAGAGGAATTATAGGTCAGTCAGGTACACTTCAGTTCCTGGAACAGCTAGTCACATGGATGATTTGCAAGCATTCAGAAAATAAAAAGAAACAAAGCAAGAGTCAGCCCGGGGTTGTTGAGAACAAGCTGTGTTAAACTGGCCTAATTCCCTTCTGTGGCACAGGAATTCATTTTGTGAATAGAGAAGGTGATCAGACATACAAATCAACAGTGTGCATGGCTGTGCCGATGAATGAGCAAAGGCACTGTCACTTGTGGTTTCAGAGGACAGAGACTCCTGCTGCAGCAGTCCTTGGCCTTTCAAGAACTGGAAAACAGTAGTAAGAAATTACCTGTAATCATCCCGTCCACTTGTCACTCACTCCTTTGCTAATTACAATGCTCACGCCTCGCCAGAATTGACAGATGATTGCATGGTTACTGTACATCTGGGCTCCCAGAGACTTTGGGAAGTGTCACCAAGGCCTGTCTTCTCCACAGGGCCCGTCCTAGGGTAGGTTCTGCAGTTGCCCTGGTAAGGAAAGAAAACAGAAAGCATGTGAGAGACTCAGAAGAGAAGAGCATCCCTAAACAGCTGGTAACCCTTCGTGAGATTAAGGAAATTCTGGGGGCAAATTGCCTACTTAGATCCATTATATTCCTTACAGTCTAAATAGAACCATCCCCCAGACTATGCCTAAGGTAAGTAGGTGGAATAACCTTTGTCGTGGTCTCCTACCAAGGGCTGCAGTGGGTTAAGTTCGTGACCTCATTTATGAATGTTAGATAGGGCCAAGGTCAGCAGCAACCAGTCAGGCTGGGACATGAAGACACCTGTGGGCACAAGCAAATGCGGTGGCAAACCTGGAGAAAAGCCAGCAGGTGTAGTTCTCCTGGCTGTTGGACCATGAACAGTGTATGTGCCATCCTGTACACCAAGATGTCTTGTTTTCCACCTTCAGTTCCTCTTCAGTCCAGCCTGTGTAATAGCAACGTCACCGAGGAGAGCACTCATGGGAGCACCTTGTGGGCTTGGAGGTGCTCGGCTCAGGGCCAGTGACCTGAAAAACAGACGAGGATTCCACAGGCCTCCCTAAACAAGAACCCCAAACAAAACAACCCACTTCAAATACAAGGATTGTAGCTAAACACAGCCTTGTCAAGGGTTAGCTTTGGTGTCAACGTTTGATTGTGGAGTTGTTCTCTGTGTACACAGCCCCAGTTTACTCATTGTTCATGTGTTTCGGATATATAGCCTACAGTTACATTTCTCCCTCTCTCTTTCTTTCATGTTCCTTTGCCTCCTTTTGTTCACCATCCAAGTTTCACAAGGTAAGTTTGTTTCTGTTGCTCTTCCTTCCTCCTCACCCTCACACCTCATGGCAGATCGCAGCAAGCACTTGTCTAGGGTGAGGAGCTTAGGTGTGTTTTGGGCAGGTGCTGCCTGCTCCCAGCCCATGTCCCGCTCTGTCTGTGCTGTCTGTGCGTGTCTGCCTGTGTCTGTCTGTCTGTCTGTCCTTTGGTCGCTCCAGCGGATGCAGGGGAACAAGAAGGGTACCGCCTCTGGCAGTAGCCTGCATCCCCATCCCAAGGGCAGGTTGCTCACAAATCCCAATGCCCCTACAACAGGTGATGCCTGAGCTCTTCTCGGAGAAACCCAGGGCACCTGCAACAGTCCCACCGTGTGCCAGGTGGAAGATCCTGGTATGGATCCTGTAGCTGCAAGACAGACCAAGGTCGAAATGTTCCCTAGGCTGTGTCACAGGTGGATAGGGGTGGTAGCAACCTGCTCTGGCCTCAGGGAACCTTGAGCAGGAACGTGCTCCTGGGGAGGGCCAGCAGAAGGACAGCCTGTGTAGGTTGCTTGCCTTTTGCCTTCAGCTTTCTCTAAATGCTAATTGCAATGGTTTACAGAAGTGCAATTTCAAGCAACCTTGGTTCAGTTGGTGAATTTGGGCACAAGTGCTGGTTCTAGACCTGTCTGCTTCACCAAACTACACCTCAATACTATTGCTACACAAGCACACTAACATGAAGTTGCTCTACACAAAATACCTAGTGCTATATAAGAAGCACAGGAACTATTTATTTTAATGTATAAACTATTTAATAGGACAAGTAAGTCTTAAGTGTTTTAATAATGTAATTTAGCACAGAAGAGGTCATCTTTTGGCTTACTTTGTTCATGTAAAGAGCGATACAAGCTCTGCCACTGCAATGGGCTTCTAGCCAGTCGCAAAACCAAGCAGCAGAACTGAAAGGATTTCTGTTATATCTTAATCAAAGGCGAGGCTAAACAACATAGCAATTGTAAGTGTAACCTATCCTGCTTCAGCTAAGGATTTACAGCATGACCCCTGCTCTCCAGTCCACGTTTATTATTTTTTTTTACTAAACAAGCTAGAGTGGTGCCATAGGTAACTCCACATTGCAGGGCTTCATTTTGCCTTCACAGCCGACTCACAGAACATAAATGGACAAGAAATCATTTTTTCCCTACAAAATACTGTTTGAAAGATCTGGGAATCCTTCTGTTGAGCTGCATGGCGCAAGAAGCAGTGTGGGACAGCGCTGTGCTGAGAAGTGTTCATCCAGCCCTTGCCTCCCTGTGCTCCTTTAACAGAAGGGGATTTAGGCTGCCAAGGCTGGATGCATGCATAGACATTTCCAAAGTGCAGTGGAGTTCATTTACCAGGGCCACCTCTCAGCTCACCCTTTCAGTCCCTTAAAGATAGAGGTTGGAGCACTTGAGTGTGCTCTGTGTTTAGCCTCTTTAGATGGACTTAGAACAACCTTACATGTGAGTTGGAAAGAAATTTTTAAAATATCAACGTTCAAAGCATTAAACATTCTCTGGGATGTAGAATTTCAATTTTATTTTTTATTTTTAATTCAAAATACAAACTTTACACTTTATTCAAGCAAAGAAAACAAATTTAAAAAGATACCTGGTTGGAAGAGCTTCACTACCACAGGCAGCGCAGGTAAGGACAGTTTGTTGGGATTTTTGTTGTCGCTTTTTATTTTTTAAAGAGGAGATCTGTCACATTACAGCCTCAGCGTCTTTTACAACGGCAGCAGGTAAATCGTGCGGTGAGGTCATTGCAACTACCTAGGGAAGCGTTAAACAAATGACGTGTTTTTCTCGTCCCCTCAAGATGTCACACAAGAGCTGCGGGGGCTCTGCTATTGCCCCAGCCCCTGGTAGCTCACCCCAGCTGAGGCAGCTGGCAGGGTTGGGCCTTTTTTATGCTGAGCAGATCCCTTGTCCCCAGTGCAGCCGGACTGACAAAAACACCTCTAATGCTGGTGGGCTGGGGCAGAGCAAACAGGTAATGAAGCAGCCGGAGTATCCTGATGGGGACAGCCCCAGCGTACCCGTGAAGGTGTGAGGTTATAGGTTGTAGCGTTGGCAGCCACAGCTATACCCAGCACTTCTGTAACCCCTCCCAGCAGCGTGCCCCCGTTCCTACCAGGGCAGGTGGTTACCCCCCTGCGTGGGTCAGCGTACACCTCCTCGTGCACCAGGCTTGCCGGAGCCTTGCCGGGGCTGCCAAGGGGCTTTAGGAGCTGAGACTAACCGTGTTCCCTTCCCCTCCTCCTCACAGGCTACAAGGAGCAGGGGATCCCACAGCAGCTGTAGTGGCTGGGACAAAAATGTTGAGAGAAACACGGCGAGAGATTTCCTTTGGCAGCCGCGGGCCACGGACCTTCTCACTACCCTTTGTCTTTCTTCTTCCTTTTGTTTTGTGCTCGCCCCTGTCCCCCTGCCCATCCAGCGGAGCGGAGGTGCAGAGCGGCAGCAGGAGACTTGCACTGAGCGAGGAGCAGAGATGGGGCAGAGGCAGCGTGCGTTGGGACCAGCCCCAGCCCGTGTGCGGCGGGTGGTCGAGGAGGAGGAAAAGGAGGGTGCCAAGAGGAGGAAACCCCCCGGTGAAGGTGGCACCCGGGCAGGCAGCAGAGCTGGGGGAGCGGGAGGTGTTGCTCTCTCTGTCCTCCCAGCAGCAAGCGGTCATAGACATTCTGCCTCCTGTTAGACGTTTTTTGCCTCCTGTTACGTTAAAGAAAACCAGCTGTGAACATCAAATGCCAAGGAGCTATCAATAGACAGACGTACAGCCTGTAGAAGCAACAAGCGGTACCTTTTTCCCTTCCGAGAGCCCCTTCTTGACTGCTGGGTGGCAGCAGAGGGCTCAGCCCAGCTTCCTCAGCTGTGTACCTTCGATGCTCTATCACTGCAGATGTCTTGAGAAATGTGCTTGCTGTAAATCGCATTTTACTCTTAAACTGACTTGGGCTGTCCTCTACACCGATCCTCTGGCTCCAGGCAAGCCCCAGACCTCCCACTGGCCCCGGGAAGCTCCTACCAGCGGGAGACGGGGATCCCCTGCACCCTGTGTGCTGCTGGTGGGGCAGTGGGACAAGCCCCGTGCTGCCAAAAACCTCCAGTGTAAAGACTTCTCCCCTTCCCCGGGGAGGAACCTGCTGTCCTTGGTTTGGCCGTGGATCCCTGCGCAGCGTGTCCTGCAGGACCGGTCGATGGAGCATCTCTGCTCTGCTCCCCAGGGGTGAGTGCCTGATGCTTGAGGATTGTGCCCTGCTGCTATCGTGGCCGAGGCGTGGAGCTGCATGCCCACGGTGTGCCTGCAGAGCTGCAGCTGCTGGCCAGGCCCCTTGTTCCTTTTTGGCAGGGCGAGCGGGGCTGCGTTGGGGCAGGTAGGACCTGCTGGGAGCCCTTTGGGAAAAGAAGGGGGTAGGTGGGAGATAGTGTGTGCGTGTGTCTGTCCATCCATCTATCCCTAGCAAAAAAATCCCATTGCCTTCACCAGGATGTGCCCAAGCAGACAGACCTGAGCTGCTCCTCACCTGTAATTTCTGCAGGGAGGCAGCTGGCAGCACGTATCCCCTGCTGTGCCCAGCCTCTCACAACACGACCGCTGGCTTTGGAAGCACATTTTGAAGCACAGTGGCGTGCTTGCAGTGCAGACCCTCTCACTTAGGATAACTTTTTTTGGATAACTTGGCAGACTTCAGCCAAGCCAGCATAATTTGCACCCTCTGTGTGTGTACAGAAGCCAGCTGGTGCACCAGGGCAGCATGCCTGAGTCCATATGCTCAGATAAATGCATGCACAACTGCCTTTAGCACCACTGAACACATCCTCTGGTGCCCATGGTCTCTGGAAGACGTGCCTTTGGCTCGTTGGGTGGAGAGAGCTGCAGAAATAACCCAGGGGGTTTCTGCTGGGCTCATGCACTGCACATTGTGCCGCTGTCCTGGACAGCCTCAAACAGATATTTCCAACTATCCTGTGTTAAAATGGGCAAGCTGAACCCTGGTTTTTCAGCTGCTCTACAAAAAGCAGAGGTCCATAGCATGGTGCAGACAGAAAAGCCTCTCATTTTCAATTTTTAGAAGAAAATGAAAAACACCAGCTTCTGGAGTGAGATAAACCACACAGCATAGGCAGCAGTGAAGTGGGTTTCTTGGGAGGACAGGTAGCAGCTGGTGCTTCTTGTTAACCTCGGGCTGGGTGTGCTGAAAATGAAAGGCAGTGTGATTGTCACACCACGAGGTGGTGATGGTTTGCACGACAGCAGCTATTCAGAAATCCCAGCTTGATTCACTTGGGGTGGATTGCAGTAGGAAAGGTTAAATTTGGGGGCAACCTGCATTAAAGGCAAGAGCTGAGTTCCTCAGCATTACCCTGGTGTTAAAAAGCAAACAGACAAAGCCTTCGGGTGCAGAAGCCCTTCCCAAGTTCTGGACCAGGAGCAGCAGATAACTAGCTAAACGTCATCTAGGAAGGATGTGCTTTGGCACCTGTGGGGACTGATACACTTGTGTGCTTGGTGCTGCCTGTGCACTGTAGTGAGGATGGGATGTTGTGGTTAGCCAGGGGAATGCTTGCATGAACATGCTGAACTCCTCAGGACTGCTGCACACTCAGGGGAACACCACTTTGATCATTTTTTTTTTCCTTGTTTTTAACCTTACTGTCAAATTGGTGAAGTCGATCAAGAAACCAATGTACAACTCCAGAGGTGCTGAGGTCTGCCAGATGGACACCAAGGCCGAAGGGTCCAATTTCTGCCTGTGAGAGGGATCAACTTTAATAAACAGCCAGATTTCCGCTCCCTGCTTCAGGACAGGAGCAGCTTTACAGATTCGTCGCTCTCCCAGCTACCTTACAGAGAGCACTGGACTGAATTTTCAACCAACTGCTGCAAAAGCAACGAGGAACGCTGTTTTTTCCAGTTGCCCTTCCCTGGAGAGACATTTCTGTGATACCACTGGATGGATGGAGGATGTTTTTTCCCTGCTCCTGAGAGACTAGACCTCTGTCCAGGGATGGATCGAGCGGAGCCCAGACCCCGACACTGCTCCCAAGGAGCCCACAGCGGGGAAGCCAGCAGCCAGAAGCAGGGGGCCACAATTTTCACTGGTGAGAAGACCAATGCCATGAAAGCCCAGGTAGAAGTGCTGATTTGAAGCTCTCCTTCATGAGCAATGCTTATTATTATTATTATTAATTATTTGTTGTTATTATTTTTAGGGCCAGATGAATCCAGCACCTTCCCACCTCCTCTGCCATGGGTGCACGCGGTGTGCTTGCTCCTGCCTGTGGAAACAGGACTGTCCCAGCCACCCCTCACCAGGCACATCAGCTAACGCTTTCAGGGCTTCCACCAAGATATTCCTCCTCTTCCTCCTGGTAAATACTGCCCCCTTTCACATTTTTTTGGTACAACAAAATACCAAAAGGCTGTAACTGCAGGCCCTGCGCATGATCCAGCTGCTGACCTGGACGGCTCGATACCATCCTGTGCTTTATGAGTACAAATGCTTTAGGTGCAAGTGTTGCAGCTACAGAGCGACAGCAGGTTACGAAGAACAAATGCAACTGCTTCACCACCATCAGCCAGCAACAAACTATCCTCTGTTGCTCTTTCCTGACTGGGAAAACCAGGTTTCTCAAAAAGGGCTTTAATGAAATAGTTCCTTGGTACTTTAAACCTAGCCGGGCTGAAAAAAAAAAAAAAAAAAGCTGATTTACTGCTTGCTGGAAAGCACTTCCAGGTAGGAACCAAACCAAATGTGCTTTTGAAACTCGTGGTGAGTCATAAAGTAGTTTCAGTGAGCCGAACCATTTCAATGTTCATAGATCTGTTGGTGTTGCCAGTTCTGTACTTACCATGGAAAAGGTGCTGTGAAAAATGGTCCCTGCCCTCCGCGCTCCTGCCTGCCCGGCAGAGCTGCCTGCAGAGGCTCAGCACCTCCTGGCCGTGGCAGCATGACGGGTGATCCCAGCACTTCCTAGAAACTTTGCCATATTAACACCGGACACCTCCTGCTGCCCTCAGTCAGGCTTTGTGCTAGGAAATGATCTGGCAGCAGGCGTTATGGGTACATGACATGTGGGTACCTGTGTCTGTGCCACCGCTTCCCACACTGCCAAAAGAGCCGCATGTTCCTCTCCATGTGCATCACTTAATTTATTAAAGACCTTTCAGTTTTGCTGGAAATTGCCCTCGGTCGTAGCCTCTCCATGATGCATGAGGTGTTATGCAGAGCTCCATGCTTGGGAAACCCAAGCACGAAAACCCATGATGCCATTACTCTTCAGGGGCTGCTTTATCCCATCCTGGTATTGCCTCCTCACCACTTGGGGATGAGCCATGCACATGCTAAGCCATCAGGGTGTCCTCATACCCTGCCACTGTGCAGCACCACAGAGGCAATGCACAGGGCTTTATCCCACAAACACACTTTAAAAAAAAAAAACAACACACACACACAAAAAACTATTCAACATAAACTACATCCCCTACATGTCAACACCAAGACTTCTTTGACGCTTTAAGGCCAGGCACAAGAAGAGCCATAAATACAGCCAGACCTGATGTTCCTCCCAGCCAAAGGAGTGGCTTTGCTCACTGGTGCTGCATCGCGATGTTTTGCAGATAGCACTTCTCCGTGTTCACGCACTCCGTGCACTTTCAGGCAGTTCTGGAATGGGTTTTCCCAACTGGAACACAGCATTTCAACCCCTCCTGCATGCCCACCCTGCTGTACCACACCAGGTGACGGTGACACTAGCTAAACAGAGATTAGCCCCCCACCACCACCCACCAGTTCTTCCTCACCCACAGACCAGGCTGGTCTGGGCTAAAAAATCAGTCCCACCTCACCCAGAGGGCAGCAGCACCCTACTGAAGGTGGAGCTGGTGCCCACATGCACCATCTTCTCCCCACATGGGGACAGTGCTGGTGTCCCGACGTTCACTCAGCCTGTTTCATTTCCATGCTGGAGCCCGAACTGACCCAGCCGCGACGGTCACGGAGGAGCGCTTGTGAGCCTGCCAGTGTTGCCAACTGTTTGGTTGTGACTTGCTGTGTTTTGATACTGTGGATTATTATTATTATTTTTTAAGTTTAAATATATTCTATTGCTGTACAACTGGAATGAAATACAGTCTTTTTACACAGAAAAACCCATCGGCCCCACATTGAAGGGAGACTTTTCTCTTTCCACCCACTAAGCAGGTGGGTGAGAACCTCCAGCAATGCCCACGCTCCCTGAGAGGGGAGGCAGAGGCCAGGACAGTTTGCAAAGGAAAACATGTGGATGTGGGCTGTAAACGCAGCAGGAGGGCCTCAGTCCCCAAAATTAGTTTCCTATTAAATATACATGAAGCAGGCCCCCGGAGGGAGTTCAAATGTGGTAACCAGAGCATCCCCACACTAAATAATGGTATCATGTACCAAGTTTCTAGTTCTGCACTGAGACAGCACAGCTGCACAATCTGCTCTAATGCAGGGGGTACACGGGAGCTGCAAGCCAGACTTACATGTGGGCACACATCCAATATCAGCAGTGCACCTTCCAACAGGAGCTGAAATCTGGGTAGGGGACCAGCTCCCCTGCTGTGCATTTACAGAGCAGCTGAGTCAGCAAAGCCCAAAGCCACAGGGATCTGTGCTGAAGGCCTGCTGCAGACAGGAATGGGTGTTTGACAGCTGCATGCCCAAATACAACCCCAAAGATGCCTTTTTTAGGGGAAAGTGAGCATTCCCATGTGCAAGTTACAACAGTGCTAAAAGAAAGTCAAAATGGAGCAGAAACGTCCTTGTCACTGGGGAAGCCCAGGGGCACCTGATGGGGGGAGAGCAAGCCCCACACCCAGCTGTGACAAAGGGCATGGGTAAGGACCAAAATCGTAACCAATGCACACGAGGCCACCTTCTTCCACGAGGCTCATCCATCCCGAGCAAGCTGAGGATATTTGCTTAGCAAAAAGCACTTCATTTTTCAGAGCTGCCACTGTTTTCCTAATGTTAATTTCAGGCTATGTTAATCCAGAGGAGGACGGTTCGCAGCAACTCATCTCTGCTCCAGAAAAATGTTGTGTATATATATAAATAAAAGGCTGCACAGCTGTTTTTATTCCTTCTGAACCTCCCAGGGCCACTCAGGCCTGCACTGGTGACCTACCTATCACCAGCACGTGAATTCGGGGAACCTTGCTCCATTGCCTGGTGCTTGTGAGCCATCCCCTGGCTGCTCAGAGCTGCTACGCTCCCCTGCAGCGCAGTTCCCCTTGCAAGCAAGGCTGCTCTAACCCTTGCGGGTGTCACGGGCTGATTTATTTCTACATTTTGGGGAAAAAAAATAATAAAGTGTACAAGGAAGGAGGGCTCCCCACTCCCAGCCCCACCCCTCGCGGCCTGGGGCCTGCAGCAGCCCTAGCGCCGGGCCAAGGCAGCGCCCTCCGGGGCCTCCCCCGGTGCCGCTCCCGGCGCGGCCGCTCGGGGGCGGGCACGGCCCGGGCCCGGCAGCGCCTCCGGAAAGGGCCGCGCCTCACGGGCCGGGGCTTAAGGCCCAGCTGGGCACGGCTCGGTGTGGGGTTAGAATGGTGCTCGTCCTCTGCGACGTGCCCTAAAGGGGTGTGCAGCCCCCTCCTCATGTGTGTCAGTGGGGCATCTGCACGGCTCGTTCCCAAACCAACAGCACCCCGCAGCCCATAGGCTCCATACTCCATGCCCCGCTTGCTCCTGCCTTCCCCCACAGATAAACCACGCCACAGGGACCCGAGCTGAGCGGCTCACCTGCAGGGATGAGCAAGGGCCCTCCAGGACTGGGCTTGCTGCAGCACACACAAGAGGAAAAGCCTGGTTTTGCCAGCACTACGCCCAGCAGCATTTCATCTGGGCACAAACATGGGTTTGCCTGCTCCCTAATACCTTCATTTATAGCCACCAGCCATAATGTGGCAGCAACTGAGGTCATTTATCTGAATCCTCATTGCCTGGGCTTCATAACCCCTTCCAGACATCTCCTGTGGGGCTTGGCAGCACAGCTGCCCTGCATCGCCCATGGTGAGGCCCAAACACATCTCCAGGTGCTCCCCCACCACCAGTACCACCAGTACCACCACCACCACCACCACCAGTACCACCTTGCACAGCCTCAGCCACCATCACACAGCACAGCTGAGCCCCACATCACACAAAAGCCACAACCAGCACTTCCAGCAAAAACTTACAGGAGGCTCATTCTTGCAAGTGCTAGATAATTAGATAATTGAGAAGATAATTAGTAGAAATTACACAGTTTGAACAGAGTGCCCTGTGCTGTATGGCCTTGTGGTAGGTGCTCAGGGGCTTCGCAGTGTTAAGTATCTACAGCAGCATCTGAAGTTTGCCTTGTTGCATCCGTGTAAATGCTGACCTCTCTGCTGTGAGCTGTTTGTTGAACATTTCATTTATTAACTCCTGCTGCGGCAGGGAGCCTGGAGAGGGCGGTTTTGCTTTGGGTGCAGCAGAGCAGGCGGCAGGGTGCTTGCTGTGGCGCGTGCTGTGTGGTGCTTGCAGACACATCTTGGTGTGAAAAGCTGCCCGTTTCCAAACTGCACCTAAATTTCGGTACTGCCAGACTCCAGCACGCAGTCATGACAGGTTTCTTGCCCTGACCTTTTCCCTTCCCTTATCTACCACACTGTCACGGTATTTCCTTCAATAGTAGGTGAGAACAGGTCTGAGGATCTCGTTATTTATCTACTAGCTTTGCATTTTAGGGGGCAGCTTGGTGAGTTTTGGAGGCCCCTTTGGAAATCTTTGCTGTCCCCTTCAGCAAGACGGGCCTCTCAGTGGCCTCCATGACCTGGAGTTAGCAAGTAAGCCATCAGATATTGGCAGTGATGCTGCAAGAGTGTGAAAGATAGGAAACCCAGGCTTCTTTCTTGCAGCCCGTGAGGAACTGCTGAGTGAAGTTGTAGCAGTGCCAGTTCTGTAGTACTCTACAAGTTATTTTTCATAGCAAGAGGTTCCCAGTCTTTCAGCAAAGTTTTGCTCTGGGAGAACCATGGAGAAGCCATGGGTTGCCCCAAGGCGGCTGCAAGCTGTGCCACAAACGGAACCGACGCCAGAAGGATGCTTCCCATATGCCTTTATTTGGAAAGTTACAGGAGTTTTCTTTTTTTTACAGGCACTGTGCATTGGTGTTCAGACCAGTTTAGATTTTTCTCCATGTTACCCAATGACTGAAAGGGGAGGTGGGAGCTGGGAAAATACCTCACAGCAACTGTTCCAGCCTCCAGAAAGGCATAAGACAGCTGGGAGAAACAATCTGCTTCTTCTGAAGCCACAAAGTGAAGAATCTATTTTATAAAGTCTTAAAAAATAATATATATATATATATATATGAGAGCACAAAGCTAAAATACAGCAATAACTGGTACATATCTAGGCATATCGCTTCAAACCTTTTCTCCAAAGGTGGAAAAGGGATGGTTTAAAAACTAAAAACACAGTTTAAAAAAAAAAAAAAAAAAAAAAAGGGGGATTCCATGCATGAAGCTTTAGTGTTCTGTGCAATTAAAATGGGATGAAAATAAATATAACATTAAAAAAAAAAAAAATCCAACCTTTTCCATGACACTAATGGAACAGAGGCAAGTCTGTAAGGCACTTCCATAAGGGCTAGTCTAGAAAGCCTGGTGAAGAGCTGCAACAATGCAACCATTTACAATGGCATCGTATGAGCTAAAGACATTTGTCTGCTGAGACAGGAGCTGAGAAAAACCTTGGGGAGTTTAACCCTTGGGAAAGAGGCTGGGGCACAGCTGCTGGGGGCTCGACAGCCCAATCCCCCTTATTGCTGCCAGAAGACGACCCTCAGCAGGGGAGTGTTGCTCAGCAGACGATGGCAGAGGGGCTCTCGAGCATCACTGCCGGGAGCGAGGTGAGCCGGGGCCTGGGGCTCCAGCAGGTGCAGGGTTTGTGGCTGCAGCTCGGTCCTGCCGGCCCATCAATAGCTGACCTTTAGAGAGCCAGTGCTGATGTGAGCAAGCTGCTTAGTTCAAATGTTCCAGGAAGTTAAAAAATAGCCTCCACCCTGAATAGAGAACTGGTTGTTTTCACAGGACTCGAAGCAGGGAGGCCAAACACAGGCTGGGAAGCTAGCGACTGAGCGTAGTGGCAGAGCCAGCAAGCAGTGCAAGAAAAAGGGAAGGCACAGGAACGCCTCGCCTCCCCCCTCTGCTTTGCCATGCAAGTCTAATGGGGCACCTCGAGTGCTGCTCGTCTGCCGTAACTCCCAGCTGCTGGGAAGCACCGGGCAAGAAACTGGCACGGGTACAAATGGTGGAGGTGCTCCAGGTGGGAGGGTGGTTCTGGGCCAGGAGCAGGCATTGGCAGCACAACCCAAAAAAAAAAAGAATGACCAACCTGGATGTCTACCTTACATCTCGTAGGTGTCCATTACAAGCTGTTTTTCTCCCTGCCAGCCCTGCCCAAAGCCTTTATTCACTGTGGAAGGTCAGTGAGGAGCTCCTGGCATTGCCCACCCAGCCAGTGCAGCCAAGGTGGGTGACGTGGGGGGGCAGCACCCGGCCGTGGGAGATACCTGTACCCAACCGCATGGCCCTGCAGCGAGAGCAAAACCCTCACCCTCCAGTGTGACTCCAAAATAACAGAGAAACCTCCACAGGATTAATGGAATGTCTTCAACACAAAAACTCAAGTCTGCGATTCTAGTGATTTACGCACTCAGCAAAGACAGTTCCCAGGGCAAAAGGTGCTGGCAAAGGCAACTAAAGGTTATCAACCCCAGTGTCTTTTACCATCTTCAAGCCTTGCTCATCCGCCCTGGGTACTAAAGGGTCCCACGCGTGGCCAGAGGTGTTTTGGAGGTGAAGCTGCTGAACCCAGCACAGGCAGAGGCTCCTTCCTCCACCACAGCCCCGTGCCTGGGCAGCACCTCAGGGCCTCAGCTGCAGCATCCCCTGACCCACAGTGTCTCCACGGCCACTCAGGAGGAAGGTTCCCTTAAAACCATGCTGCACAAGAGACAAAAGCATGGTAGGGAAAGTGTGTGTTTGCCTAACCAACCCCTCCCCGGCTGCTCCAGCACAGCCGGGCTACTGACTCTGTGAAGCCAAGGTTTCAAGTTCAGGAGTTGTTCTGGAAGGTTAGCTCTGTATTTACATGTGGAATTAAAAAAAAAACAAAAACAAAACAACACAACAAAACCACCTTAAATAGGGAGAGAATAGCTTTAAAATGGGAAGGGCAAGGGTTGGAAAGTGTCTTGTAGTGCAGTTCAGAAGAGTCAGTTGGGAACAGGTTGGGGGTAGTGGCAGAGTCGGACGCATGGCTTTAATGCGAGTCCTCCTTCTGGGACAACTCTGTCAGGATCTGGATGAGATTGTCCAGTCCCCAGAGGTAGCCATCCTCTCTGTTCCCTTCCACCCAGGGCACGTTGTGCTGGAGAACTTGTCCCTCCGGCAGCGGGGTGGTTTTCCCAAAGTCAATCATCCAGACTTTGGCTTGCTCCTTTTTGTCGTGAATGAAGAGGAGGGAGCTCCCGATCACCTGCGGAGACAAGGGCTCAGTTAGTTGTGCACCTGCTTCACATCAAACCCAGCTCTGACACCTCACCTACAGCTGCGTTTGCAAGAGGTTATGCCGAGATTTTGCATGAGCAAAAGCAAGATCAGTGCTTTGCCAGCAGTGTTTGCCCATGCAAATCAGGCATTCAGACCGGCTGATTTATTCATACAATTCCCCGCTTCTGGCAGAAGAAAAAGGTCAGCAAAACACAGGCACAAAAGGTACAGATGTGATTTCGGAAACTGAGTCAAGGTTCCTGGGGAAGGAGTGAGATGAATCCCAGCCTCCTGACTGAAGATTTTCCAAGGTTGGCTCTTGGTGGCTGGTTAGCACCACTCACACGCACCAACTCTGCAGGCATCGCTGTAGGAACAGGTATGCTCCAAGGACGAGGTACTTACAAACTGCTGCCTGAAACATCATTTGATAGCACCCAGATCTCCCCCTAGAGCATCCTGGCTTTTACAGTGCTCTGCACACACATTATGGAGGTGACCAGACACAAATTTCCTCTTCCACAAATTCCTTCTGCTGCTTTGGAGGGCTCACTCTTACTGACTGGCCTTCCAGCCACAAGCCCCAGGAAAGCCTGCAGGTATTTTCATCTGTGAAGGTGAAGCACATCATCTGGATGTGCACAGATTTGGCAGACTGTGAGCCCACGTGCTCTTGTGTCACATATGGGGACTTCAGGTGAGCAAAGCACAATGGCCTCAGCACACACGCCATGGTGTGCAGATACCTGGAAACACCTCGCACACCAAAACCTGGACAGACCAGAGGAGGAGCACAGCTCTGGGGACATCCCGCTGGCGTCAGCCCTTCAAGGCAGCAGCACTGAGTGCTACCAGGGACTCCCATGTCTGTACTGTCACTGGGGTTTGCCTTTAGACAAGGGTTTTAAGCTGGATGCATGTGCTGTTTGCGATGTATTCACATTTTCAAGGAGACTTCCTCCTCCAGTGCATTGGGAAAATCTCCAAGTTCCAGCAACATGCATTATTTCCCAGAAATGCTTATCTTCAGCTCTTCTCCTAAGCTCTTAGAGCCCTCTCTTGGCCGGGATACAGCATTTTAAGGAAAAGCCTTTTGCTGACGTTCTTTGCTTGCCTGGCCTGAGTCACCAAATTCTCTTGCAGCTGCTTAGAGGAGCCCCAACCCACACGGGGAGATGTGAAGGGCTTGGCAGCCCTCCTGCTATGCTTCATCTTGAAGTTTGGTGGAAAGTCAAAGCCTCTTCTTTACAATTTTTAAGGATTGGAAACTCCTTTCAAAGCCTCTTTGAAAAGCCTGTTTTGTTCCTGCATTTTCAAATGAACTCTTTGGCACTTCACTCCAGGGAGCATTTTGTTTCTGTCATTGAACTGACCCAAAACACTCAGCTGTGACATTTCCCTGGGTTTCCCCATTGCCCTGCAGGCACTGCTGGGGGGAGGCATTTATCAAGGTCCATCAGAGGGGCAGCACAGCTCTGCCTTGGGCAGGGGGAGCAGTGACTCCTGACACGTTGAGCTAGGCATTATTCCTGCCCGTATGACAACATGTGCCAAGGAAATGCACTCTGCAGTTTGCCAGGTAGATGAAATGGCATGGAGAAACTGGCAGCCAAATGATACCTGACCTGTGCATTCAGGCAGGAATTTCTCCCAAGAAGACCTATTTTTAAACTAGGATTTATTTCCAGTCATATAAAACCATAAGCAGATCGAATTCCTTTGACATCACTTTTAATTTGTATGAACATTGATTTCCATTAGATCTGAGCCCGTGTCAGATGCATGAACACTATTTCAGTCACCTGCTGTCAGTATTAGATAAACAGGTATGGAAATATGAGAATAAATTCAAAACCGTAGAAATTTACAACCTCTGAATTTGACTCCTCCTCCTTGAACAAGTTGGGGTTAAAGCAGTCAGATCTACCTACATGGCACCCGAGGAAGGGAATGTGAGCATTACCTCATGGCACTTGAAGAAGGGGGATGTCTCCAGGGTGGCACGGATACCCTTCAGCCGGATCAGGTAGCTGTTCTGAAACCACAAAGGCAAACAAACCCTCAGTGCTGACCGTGTGCTCCTTACAAGCCGCCCTGCAAACTGCTGAAAGGCACTCAGGGCTCCTCGGGGCCCCTTTGGTAATTCGTCTCCGAGGTGTGAGCAGAAGGACGAGGCACAGCCCGTGCACAGCAGGTACCCTGGCAATGTCACACAATTAAACTGCTCATGCTGTGACTGCCTGAGGAGATGGTTTGGCCAAGGAGTCCAGAGACTGTGTGACAGAGTGAGAGCTCCAAGCTCTCCACATATAAAACACAGCCAGGCAGCTTAATTCGCAGATCCAAGAGTAATCCCTGGGTAACTGCTGTCAAAGCAAATTTGAAAGAGGCAGTGCCGAGGGCTACCCCATCTGCAGCCCTTCATTTGTAGGCTTTACAGAGTGCAACTTAAAATAAAGCCCTTTGTCAGTAGGATATTTGACACAGCCCATATGAATTGTTTACAGCTCGTATTCTCCTGGCAGTGCAGCACAACTTGGGAAACGCCAGCTGTGGCATGCCCACGAGAAGGGCACCTGGTGCAGGTATGGAGGTGCCTTGGCCTCTCCTCCTGCCAGAGTGAGCTCGGGGCAGGAGTCTCTGGCACCTGCTGTGTCAAAGCCAAGGCTAAAAAGGAGGCTCGGAGGCTGCCATCAGTCCTGGGGGTGATGGGGCAGAGCCTCTGCAACAGGCTTTGTGGCTGAGCCCTCAGTGGACTTGGACCTGATGGGTGCTGCTGCAGTGAATGTGTCCCCTCCCAGCTCTCCTCTCCTCACCCTCACCACAGGATGGTGTTTCTCTCTGCCATTTTTCTTTCAAGAGAGCTCCCCAGGGCTGCGGAGTAGCCTCTGCGGGAGAAGCCCTCTCGCTGCAGCTCCCACAGCAGCCCCTGCTCACCAAGACGTTGCGGTTTCCCCTGGTGAACTCCCTGAAGGCTTCCGTGACTTGCTCCTTTGTCCGCGTCTTCTTGAAGTCCCGATTCACAGTGCCATCCTCTTTCTAGGACAGAAGGGAGAGCCGTCAGAGGGACAGGGAGAGGAGGAGGCAGGAGGAAGAACTGGTGTTTCAGAAGTCACGCGTGTCCCCACGTAGGGTGCGACCAGCCCCTCTGGTAGCTGAAGGGCCTGTCTGTGGGGGGAGGCAGAGGCAGCACGCCTTGCCTTGCGTGTCCCAAACCATCCCGCGGCTCTGCTGCGTTGCCACAAGGCAAAAGGCAAGTCTCCACCATCAGGCACTTGCTGAAAACACTGCCAACACGGACAGGCTGCCTTTCACGGACCTTTCACTGAACGCCCTGTGTGTGGCCCACCGCGGGGACAGCGCCCAGCCCCAGCCCTGAGGCTCCCGGCCTTGCAGCCCCTCGTAGCCACTCGCCATTTCCCCGGTACCCCGAGGCTCTGCTGATTTTCACATCAGTGCCTTTCATTGTCTCGGACAGGCAGGGCTGGCTTCCTGGAGACAGGGGCTATTTTAAACAACAGGCTCCTGCTCACGGGGCTGTTTCCAGAGCTCTGTCCCACTGCGCTGGACAGCTTGTTTGCACACAATGGAGCGAAGGGGCAGAGGCCAAAAAGACATCCTGTGGGCTGCGTGAGATGAAGGAAAGGTGAAGGAAAGGAGCAGAGGCCGGGGAAGGAAGACAGCACGATCAGTCACCTGTCCTGGAGACTGACGTGCCCTGGTGGGACACGGAGACCCCTCCAGGGAAGTGACCCTGGCTCGGGGTGGCAGTGCCAGTCCAGCTGGGGGCATGCAGGGCACACGGGCTGTGAAGAGCTGGGCAAAGCATGTCCAGCAGCAACCCAAAACCTGCTGTGCAGCTCAGGATGAGCCACACCACACACATCCAACTTCCAGCTTGCATTTCGTGCGAGCTCTGACAAAGGTGGTATTAAAACCAGCACAGGAATGCTCTCCAAGGAAGAGCTTTGCTTGCACAGGGTGCAGCCGATACACCTGGCTTCAAACCAGCCTGGGATGAACGTGACCACCTCCTGCCCCCGCACTAGCTCTGCCACAGGGTATAAAAGCGAAGCTAACATCTGGCAGAGGCAGATGACCTTCTCTCTGCAGATCTCCCTGCTGTAGCAACCATCCTGGGCATGGACAGAGCAGAGCCAGGCTCTCACCACAGGTTTTTAGCTGCAGCCACGTGTAGGACTCGCCAAGTATGTACAAGGAATGTGCACTGCACTGCTCTATGTCTGTCATGGGGCAGTGCAGAAACCAACCCATCCCCTCCTGAGGGACTCTGAGGCCCATAGGGGTGGGCTCCCCCAAAGCAGAAGCGTGAGGGGGGCTGGAAAGGGCTATTGGCACCTGCCCCAGCTGGCCCCCGCCCTGCCAGCAGGCCCAGTTGGTGCTGGTGTCACTGGGACAGGGCTGGGGCTGTCTGCCTGCCCCGGCACCACTGGCCAAGGGGCTCACAAGCTGCCCGTCTGGGGAGAAGTCAGGAAAGGTGGTCAGGACTGGCTATGAGACCCCACAAATGTCCTAGACCCAGAAATATCTCTGCAGCAATGTCCCACCATGGCCTTGCAGTGGGAAATGGTGAACAACCCTCAGGTCAGAGCAGAAACTTCAAGATTTTTAATTTTTTTTTTTTTCCAGTGAGCAACTCTCCAGAGAGCTGAACTGGGTCAAGAGGGACCATTTGTACTACTATTAACAGTGACTTTCTTAATAGTTGCTGTTTATAACATTTTTGAGCTGCTCCACAAAGTTAGGTGTCATTAACCCCTTTTGCAGAGGAGAATTCCCATTCTGAAGAGGAAGAGCCATCATCTCGAGGCCACCTGGCAAGTGAGAGCTCAACCAACAAAGATTCCTTGTCCCTGTTCCCATCCCTGTCCCCGTTCCCATCCTCATTCCCAGCCCTGCTCTGTCCCCAGGCCGTGGCTGCTCCCTTCCTCCTCCTGCCTTCCCCCCAGCCCATGCACCCAGGATGGCTCCTGCCCTTCCTGCGAGCACCCAGCCCCTTCCACGGGAACCCATCCTCTCCCATCACCCTCACGCTGTCAGCGAGGGGCAGAACAGGCTCACCCCTGCTTTTCCCAACGTTGTATCCTCAGCAGGAAAGGAAGCACGGAGAGCCTTGTCGTTAAATGACACTTCCCTGAGGTTTCCCCAGGGCTCAGAAGCAGCCTCAGGACCCTGAAACAGGTCAGCTGCAGCAATGCAACTCAGCTCTCCTGGTTCTGCAGCCCTGCTGGAGAAACGCCAGCCCTAAACCAGCCTGAACGACTAATGCTGTAGCTTAGGGGAACATAATCCAGAAGCCAAGGGATTTAAGTAGAATTATAGTAATTAGAGCCTTGATCATATTAGTCAGTCCCAAGCAGCAGAGTTACTCCTGGAGGCCAGCACTTCTCAGGTTTTCAATTAGAGGGCTGCCTAACTGCTTTGAAAAAATCCACGGCCCACATCACGTAGCAGCTCACTTACACTTGGCTAAAGCAGGGGTGCAACTCTCACCCATCAGTCACGGCTTTTATTCGCCCCCCCCAGCATTTTCTGGCCTGTGTGAGAACAGGATTTTTTTTTTTTTTCCATTTCAAGTGCTTTGCATGTGACCTGATTTTGCTGTAAAGCCCATGAAAGTCACCCAAACCACAGAAGCACCACTAGAGGCCAAGGATAGATCAAGCTGGACTATAAATAGACAGATATTCTTGATTATAGTGTAAAAACAGGGAGAAGAAAGAGTGCATGTGAGCTTTGGTCCGAACTGGCACATTCATATCTTATATAGCCATGGTTTTATAATAGGTACCAGGAATAAGAACCAGGCAAGGGGCTGGCTGGAGCAGCTCACAGCATGCTCGTGGGTGCCTGCAGCAGAGAAGGGGCTTTGGGAGGGCTGGGGATGGTGGCAAAGAGTTGTAAAAGAAGGGAAATTGCTAACGTCCATGTGAACCTTCCATCACTAACACAGATGCTCTCAGTTACAGACCTACCTCTGTTCGGGTGCCATCCTGGATGCCTTTATCACTGCAAAGCCTGTTGCTGATCTCTGCCACTCGTCAGGACAGAACCCCCTGGTTCTCATCTAACAGACACCCAGAAGCATCCCAGGAGGTGTCTCCAGAAATGTGTGTGTCAGCTCAGAGTACTGGCATTGCCCAGCTGCTGTGCTCTTTGCAGAGTGTTCAGGCAAAACTGAGAGAAGCAGCCTGGATGTAGGTAACACTCAGGTGCTGAATTTGTCTGAACATTCCCATGTAAATACAGCCTTGTCACCAGCTCCAGCTGAACTCCCAGCTCCAGCCAGAGACAGGCACAGGCCAGCGCACACTCAGGCTGGGAATTGGGATTAATGGCTCAGGCTGGAAGCACGCTGGCATTGAGCATGTTGGCAGATGCCTGCTGAGGGATCAGGATGCCCTGGGGAGACAGGAGCTTGCCACCAGCCTGTTCTGTGGATTTGCTACTGCGTGTGGTAACAGAGAGCTGCTCTTCCTCCTGCTCTGCCTCCCGGAGGGCCCTCACCTTTATCCCCTCGATCCTGAAGCCCAGCGTGGCGGTGGAACTGATGGTCTCCCTCCACTGCATGTAGCGGGGCTTGGTTACTGCCCGCAGCACGTTCTCCTCCTCCGTGGGAGCGTCAGGGTCCACCTCGATCATCTTCTGGTACATGTCCTTCCTCAGGCTCGGCTTCTTTCGGGCCTTTATCAGCTCCTCCTCCAAGTACGTTCTGCGAGGAGACGGGGGGAAATTAGCAGAGCAGCAGAGGCCAATGGCTGGGAGACCACTGAGCCACTCCAAGGCTATGATGATCTTTAAAAATGATCTTTAAAGGTCCCTTCCAACCCAAACCATTCCGTGATCCATCTTTCACCCTAGGTGCTGTGGAGGTTTTACCCTGAAGGGCAGCTGAACTCCGCTCTCTCCCTGCCCCTCCTCAGAAGCAGGGGGGAAGAAGAAAAGGAAAGAAACAACTCATGGGGTGAGATAAGGATAACTTAATTAAAGGAAAAATAACTATTAAAGGAAAATTATTAATTAAATAATAATAATAAAAGGAAAGGGGAAAAACACCAAAAAAAAACAACAAACAAGCCAAGGCCATGTGGAAGTGCAGAGGAAAGAAATGACTCTCTGCTTCCCACCAACAAGCAATGCTTGACCACATCCCTGAAGCAGGGCCTCAGCACACGTAGCCAATGTTCGGGAGGACAGACGTGCTCACAAGAAGAGCCCACGTGGCTACACGTGCAGAGCACAGCCCTGTATGAGCTGCTGCAGGGAAAGGTGACTCCATCCCAGACAGACCCAGCACAGATGCTTTACTTAATGAACCTATGTTAATTAGAACCCCCTCACCAACACATGCTATTTTACCATTTTCTCAAGGAACCACAACCAGCCTGGCAATGACAAGGGAGATTATTTCTTGCAGGTGCCCACATTGTTGCTGCAGTACCGATACCCCCTCATTGCCACCTGGTGGTCCTGGGAGACCAAGGCACAGCAGATCTGGGCAGTGACTTACTCCCACAAACTAAATGCAGCTTTCACAGCATGCTCAGGGAACTGCCTGATGGGCAGATGGAATAAAAGAGCAGAATAGAGACGCAGTGTTCTCAGAAGGGCTGCTCACACTGCTCAGGAAGCTGGATTTCCTTTTGGAGAGAGCAACACCTTTGTCTGAGGTATTGGTATCCCCGTGTTGCTCCAGACTTGAACCACAACCAGCTTAAGCCTGACAAAACTTACTGCAGGGATGACTGCACTGCACCAAACCACTTTCTCCACACACCAAATGGTCAAAAAGCAGAGAGGAAAAGCCTGCCATGTTCTTCCCAAACCTGGGCTTCCTCACATCCCTCTCCTCGTGCTGTTGGCTTAGCTTTTCCTGGAGACAGGTGAACCTGCTATTCTCACTTGCAGGCTTCGAGGGTTTCAACCTCTGCTTTCAGTACCCAGTCTTAAAACTCAGTGTCCCCAGAGCCACTCACCTGACCCCCATTTTGCAGTCCATTACACAGGGGGAGTCAAACTCGGCCAGCAGGTCCTCCATCTGGTTGTACCGCTCCCCATCCTTCACAATGTCCCCGTGGTAGGCAGGCACGTAGGGCTTCAGGACATCATTCATCAGGCGGTCAAGGCAGCGCTGCTCGGATTCACAGTGCTTCTTCAGTATCCTGCCGTTGGCCGCTGCCTTGAAGCTACCTGCGGGTGGTAACGGGTGTGGGAAGGCATGGAGCCTTCCCAAAACAAGAAGAGCAGCCCGACAGCACCTTGGAAGCGTTCCCATGCCCAGAAGAGGCCCTGCAGACTGGGGCTTACAAGCTCCAGCTCCTGGATTCATGTATGGGGTCAGAGGTTTATGACCAGCAGTGTCACACCTCAGGCAGAGCAGGGACCTGTCAGCAGCTCCTGCAGGGCACATTTGTGTCCCATTCTCTGTGTGCTTCATGTGAGGGTCACACCACGTGGCTGTGCTTGTGAGTGGGGCACCTTCCTGCCAGGCAGTGTCACACACTTCCCTGTGATCTGCAAGGGGTCTTGGGGCTCACCCAAAGGACCCACCTGGCTGCTGCTGGAGAGAAATGGGGGGCAGCAGCAGTAATACCCGCTGGCCTTGGGATATTGAAAGCACAGAGAGCTGCAGCTCCTTGTTACCCTCCTGAACATTTAGAGCTCTGGGCTCTGGACATGGAAGATGAAATCTGCGACGTTCACGCAGCAGTCAGAAGCAATTCTGTCCAGAAAAGCCCATTACCCTGACTGAACAAGACCCTCTCCACCACCCTGCCCTCTCCCAGCTCCCACAGCCGTGGCTGAGCTGCAGATGGTTTGGGATGGCCCCTGTGCTGCTCTCTACCTGCATGTCCTGCTAGCTGAATCCAAGGGTACTTCTTCTTGAAGGACATCACAAATGGAGACCAGTGCACCATGTTCTTGATCTTCCTCCATGATTTGCTCTAAGGAAAAAAAAAAAAAAAAAAAAAAAAAAGTTGAATGCAAAGTTTTAAGCTTTTACTGTCCATAAAGTCACTCCATGCAGCACGTGGCTGTCTTGGACGACGCAGGAGGCACTGCAGCCAGAGCAGGATGGAAAGCAAACAGAGAATCTGCTCTTTTCCCATCGCCCCATGCCAAGCCAGAGTCACTGGGCCTCATCTCCACATTCAAAATTCATGAGTAACCTCACTGAAGTGGACGGCCTCGCTGTTTTCTTCCAGCTGGCTGCTTCTGATGAAGAGCCCAGTCGTTTGCAGCACCTCCTGTCCACTTCCATGTACCCCCCTGCAGCAACTGTGAGGACATTAACTCCTCTTTGGGTTAATTGCTGCATCAGATCACAGCGAGCAGAGTGGGAAATGGAGCCCGGGATTACTCCTGGGCCACAAAACTCCACTGCAGCCCCTGCAAACACGTGCGTGTGCTCACCGATGCATTTCTGCTCCCCACGAAAAGCCAGCTGCCCTGCTCACCACGTTTCCGATCCACCTGTGTCTGATCCACCTGCTTTGGCCAACCATTAACCACACTCTGGAGAACAATTCCTTCCTGACATGTTGTGCTTCTTGCCAGATAGATTGCACAAAACTATTTACATTACCTTAGCGAGAGCTGCATCGGATATGCAAAAGCCTCGCTTGAATACATGTTCCTTCCTGCACAGAGGTTTTCCCTGGATTGTTCTGGGGAACACACTGCTAACAAAAGGCAGCGGCAATGGAAAAATGCCTTCTCGCAGATGAGGAGACAAACAACAGGCTTTATCCTGGCCACAATTTGCTACTGGGTTCAGCTGGAAGCCCACAGAAAAATTATCCTCATTTGCTCCATGCCTAATGCATGCGGGGGAGCCTTCCAGAAAGCCCCAGTAATATCTTCCCCGCGCTTGGAGAATCGGCCTCTGTTCCAGTAACGCCTCACAGGCAGGAGGAGAAGAGCCAGCAACCCCGGCTTGCAGCTTGGACACTCGTCTGGGCTGAACTCAGAGCACAGGAATCCGTGCTGGGAACTGCTGAGATGTTTGAAAGAATAGGAAGGAGCCAAACAAGGATGTCAGTGTCTGCAGCGTGGAAGCTGCGCCGTGGCGGGCCGCTGCACCCCGAGGGAGCAGGGCGCTGGGTGGGCTGTGAATCCCATTCCCTCCTCTCCTTTCCCATCTCGCAGGAGTGAAGCTCCCCTGGAGCACCGCGTGGGGCTGAGGGTGTCCCGGCACACCCAGGCATTTAGGGCAGGAGAAGAGCATTTTGGCAGAGAGCTCTGAACAAGCGTGGAGTGACTGCGGGCATGCCCTTCAGCCAGGCTCCTCCACGTGGCAGGTCTGCACCACAGCATGGTTTGCTTGCTTTGGCAGGGGCTCGGGCAGTTCCCTACCTGCCATGGGGGAATGTTTTAATTTCCAAGGGCAGTGCCAGGACCGGCGCGCTGTAGCTGTTCTTTGTTCTCCTGCTGGCAGAGAGCAGGAGGAAAAGTGGAGGGGAGGTGAAAACGGGGCAGAGGGGTCTCCCTGCTTTTGCTTTAAAACAGTAACAGCCAGGTCCAGTGTGATGTTGTGAAGAAAGAGGGGAGAAAAAAACTCCATGGGAGCAACATGCCTCATCTGAAATGAGAAGGTGTCCTACCCTCCCGCTCAGCATCCGAAGGCACGCGGTCCCCGGAGAACAGCCAAGGCACTGCACCTTCCCAAGCCAAGGTTTTATTTTTCAGTGCTAAGAGCTCTGTAGCTAAGACCACGATGCACTTCAAAGCGCAGGCAGAATGAAGCCAAGCGGTCCCCGGGGCGGTGCAGCCACCTCAGCCCCACCTTCGGCAGAGCTCTCCGAGCACAGCACTCAGCTCCAGCACTGCTGCTCCCTGCTTGCCGTGCCGCTGCTCCTGTGGTGCAGGTTGATGGCCCCGAGTCCCCAGGAAAAAGCAAACAACACCAAACCCTCCCGCTGAGCTGAAGCCTCACTGACTTGGCCTGCATGTTTGGTTACAGGTTTGTCTTGGCAGAGCTCTGGGGATAAACCTAAATAAAGCAAAGCTGTGGAAGATGGTGCAGATCCGAACCGAGATCACTCAGTGAACAAGCAAGGCCTTCTTATCCTTTCAGACAATTGCCAGAGGTTTTTACGGAGGTCCTGGAGGTTGCTTTGCCCACCTCAGGTCACTCCCAAGCTGCTGGAAGCAGGCTAAGTTGTGGAGGGACAACACTGGCCAATGTTTCCCAGTGATGCTGCAACCCCGTTCGTTTGAAGATAATGAAATTATCTGCCCAGGTAAGCAGTTTCTCTGAAAGTTCACCCTCTGTGCTTTCCCGACAGCTTAAGGGTGACTCCGGATGTCTGCGAGCCAGCACCGGGGTCCTTCCAGGCGCTGGGGACGGCCAAGAGCTTTAGCGAGCCCCAGCTGAAGATGCCTGTGTTTATTCACATGCCAGCGTGGGTTCACGCAGGGGTGAACATCTCAGAACTGACAGCCTCGGATTCCTGTCATGCCAGCCCCGTGTCAGGCTGCTGCCGATGGCCACAGACTTGGTTAGTGTCACGAGGCCCGTGCTGCTCCACCCTGGCTCTGTGGCCACGTGCAGCACGCAGCCCGGGCTCTCCCACCCTGCCCTGCCCTGCCCTGTTCACATGCAGCAGGAGCATTAAAGCCGTGCACAGCCATGGTATCCCCTCTGCCTCCAAAGGATGTGCAGAAGGTGCCTGGTGCAACCTGACACTTGTTATTTAAAACCTGTTTCAACATCGGCAAACGCCGACTGATTAGCAAATTATTTAGTAACTCTGAAAATGCGTGGAGCCCGTTGTCTGCCTTGTGGAAAGAAAGCTGAGCAACTGGCAGACCCAACCCTAAAAGCTGTTTCAGCCCCAAAAGTGGGTTTCAGCAGCGCTTTGCTCCTGCCCCTGCCATTTCACGCTGCTCACGGTGGAGCTGGCAGGGTGTGGGACTGGGGCCAGCAGAGCTGCGGCCTCCCGACAAGTACCCACAAGTGGTCAGTGGGAGAGGAGTGCTTGGAAAACAATTTTATCTGCTGTCTGTTTGGCTTTACTTATCTGAAGCTTAAAGCAAACTCCAGGCTTTCCCCATCTGTCAATAGAGCTTCATATGGAAAGAACAACAGGGAGAACGTAGCACCAGCCCACAAGGTCAGAGGGTACGTGGTGTTTAATTAGATTAAACAGAAAGTGACTGATGAACTCGGCGCTCGCTGCACATTTTCCCTGGAGCAGATGGCTTTCCTTTAATGCCTGCCTGGGGGCGGTGTGACATTTGGGGACTGCTGCTCCCCTCCCTCTCCCAGCGGGAGCGTCAATGGGGTTTGGTCAGTGTCACGGGGGTGCCTTGCCCTTTCCACGCATTGAGCCGGAGAGATGGGCAGAAACCGATCTAATTTGCTGAAATTATTGTTTCCTGTTGCTTGCCAGGACCAAACATCCTGGAAATAGATGGAGTTGGGCCTGCGTTTCAGTACTTTGTATTAGCCAGGGCATGCACCACTGGAGTCAAGACCATGTAGCCGGGGCAGGAAGGAGCAGGAGCAGCACAAAGTTAATGATTTGAGGAGAACTTCAGCCTATTTGTCCCAGGAAGGTCCTGAAATAAACTAGGAGCAGAAGATGGTGGAAAACTGAGAGGAAACAGCAGGGCCTTGCCTCTCTGCTTCCACTTCCAGCCCTTCCCAAATGGGAACTGTCAGCCTGCTTGGGGGCCACGCACACACATGCCATACAGTTTTCCACGTTTAAAAGAATGAATGTGTTTTCTCGTGGTCTGTAAAAAATAATTAAGCTTTTCTTAGTGATGACTGTTTCCCTTCACAGGAAAAACCTCATGACAGTCGGTGAAGCCAGAAGGCCACCTTAGTTCTTAGCTCTGCACAGTGGCAAAATAGCCTTTATTGGCCTGAGGATCCACTTGTGATGGGAGAACTTTGGACCAGAAGGCAGTTTCTGGTTTAGTCACATAGAGACGTCAGCAGCTCCCCCAAATCTGGCAGGGCAATGCCCATCAGGTGCCCGTGGTGGTTGTTCAGCAAAGACAAAGAGACTCCCTCAGCAGACTGCACTGAAGTTAATAAATGGGATGACGATACTTTGGTAATTGAAACACACTTCTGCATGCCTAAAAATTCTAGTTTAAACCCTCAAACCCTATTAGATTAATTATTTGTGAAGCTGGGGCACAGTCACACAAATAATTATAGTCCCGGCCTGCCTCACCTTGAGCTTTGCAAGAATATGCTGAGTGCAGCCTGGAGGACTCAGAAGCAAGGACCCCATTGCATCTAGAGAGAGAAAAACTCCTTGTGTGTGTATTATTTCTTTGACTTTCAATGCTTTGTTTATCAGAATGGTTTCATTTCAGCCAGCAAGGATTTTGGCTTTTGCAGGGGAGAAGCCAGTCCTGCCTGGCACGGTGAGGAATACCCTTTTCTCTAGTGCAACCAGGAGCCAGCCGCATCAAGAGCAAAAATCTGGGGCAGAGGGGCAGAGAGACAAAGTCTCTGCCGTCTGTGAGAGATCAGCATGAGCAAGAGAGGAGCTTCAGTCAAAACGCAGGGCAGGCAGGAACATCCGTGGGGATCGCTGAAAAAAAATATTCCAGCGTATTGGAAAAAAAAACAGGAGCTCGCTGCAGACTCCCCCTTCCTGCTTACGATGCCAGAAAGGAGAACTAGAAGCCAAAGGCACAGGCGGGTGGCAGTGGTGCTTCAGCTCGACCTCCCCTCTGACAATAGAAGGAAGCCCCGTGGCTGTGGGAGCGGGCTGCTCGGGAGGCACCCAGCGCACCGGGAATATTCCCAACCTCCCCCTGCCGGCCTGCAGGGCACGGTGGGCACACGGCAGCTCCCAAGAGACAGGTACAAGGAGAAGAGGCAGCGACAAAGCATCAGCATTGAATTTGGCCAGGAAGGAGAGAAGCCCAAGTGGGAGCAAAGGCAGAACTGGCATTGGAGCTGCGCTTGTTGCTGTGTCCCTGTTTCTTCCCGATTAGGAGTCTTCACTTCAGCGAAGGTGAAAACTTTCCAACGCAGATCAGTCATAGCTGACTTCCCAGGAAAGCTGGATGAAGTGTTAACTGCATGCATTAGACAAGTCCAGCCCACTTTTCTGAGTGGGAACAGCTCCAGATCTCTGGAAATGTCTCGGGAAGAGCTGTTCACTGCTGGTGCACTGCTATGGAAGCCCCACACTGCTTCTTGCCCAGCAAGCAGCTCACTTTTAAAATCCAGCAAATGGTAAAAGTGCTCACTAGTAGCCAAAAGCAGGCCTTGGTGAATGTGTTCGTAAGAAGAGCCCAGGAACACTGCAGTGCACCTCTGAAACCTGTTAGTGCCCAGGGCTGGGGCAGCAGATCAGCTGTCCAGCTGTCCACCCTCTCCTACAGTTTGAAGGCAAGTTTTCAGGGATTTAAACCAAGACACGAAATTTCCAGCCTGCTTAGAGGCATTTAGGGTCTGAGGCACCGAACACAGAAGCAACATCCATAAGTGGAACAAAGGAGCTTCTAATGCCTATTTTTGGAGTCCTTATTTTTGGAGATTTCTTCCTATCTGCTTCTGGATGCAACCCAGGGACTGAATCAGCCTGCTCCTGGACATGTGATGTGAACTGAGCTGAGATGGCCAAAGGCATGGCCCAAAACAAAGGTGGTTCATGTCTACAGGCACTGGCACTGCGCAAGCAAGGCGATGCAGAACCAGTGCCGCATCGTGCCACGTGAGTGAAGCAACCTGCCGGAGAAGCTGGATGTGGAAGACTGGCTTTTAGAGGTGAGCTCTTCTGCCGCAGGAACCCACAGCAGCTCACGCTGCTCTTGGGCACCAGGAAACATTCCCACTACTGTTCTCTTGCTCTGCCCACCCCTGGAGCTTGCCTGCTGCTCTGACACTATTCAAACTGAATTTCGTGGTAAGGAATATGTGAGTGAGAAACGCGTCCCTCTTCCACAGCGGAGCGAAATGGTCGGATCGCAGCTTGAGTGCCTGAGGCTGGAGTGGGAAGGCAGGCAGAGAAAAGGGCAGGATGATGGCTGTGGTAATTTGTTTAGAATAAAGTTGTTTTATTTTATTTTTTTTTAATTAGTCATAAGCCTTAAACATACCCGCACTTACTGGGTACGTGGAGTGTAAAGAGCTGATTTAAAAGAGCAGTTATAAGTTTCATAAACATGACTAAACCCTAAAGCTGAGTGTTCAGCAGGCACGGCCTTTTAATTTGCCTCTAAATCAGTTTAGCACTTTCATTTGTGTTTGGATAGCGCTTTGACAGTCTAAAGCACTCTGCAGAGTTTATTGTCTCTCCCGTGCTGAGCGGCTGGAGCAGCCTCTGCTCGCTCAGGAGCTGCTGGGAGCCCCAGCCTGGCTCGGCCACGGCTCCACAAGCCTCCCTGGCACCACTACATGGCCCATCTGTACCCCTAAATACCCCTGAGTACCCCTAAACACACCTGAAGGCCAAGAGAGGCTCATTGCAGGCACATGGTGATACTCTGGCCCCAGCCTGAGTGCCCCATTTGGGAGGACCCAGCCCCTCCAGCAGCACGCTTGCCACCACTGCCGACGCTCTGCCCGTGCAGGGGCAATTTTCCATGATTCATGCTCAGAAGAAAGTCCTGGAGCCCCGCAGCAGCAGCGAGTTATTCTCCGCCTGACTTCCAGGGTCAGGGCCCCGTGCGCACCCCGTCGCCACTTCAGCTATGAGTCACAGAAAGGTGCCCGTTTTAGCAATGCAGCACGGCTTGTGCAGGGCTGGGTACGGACCTCCACCAAAGCCAACATCCTGCCACACGTGCTGGCTGCAGGAGCACTCGGTGAGCGCGCTGCTGCCGTCGCCCCGCCAGCACCCCGGCAGGGTGGCAGGGGGAGAAGCCATCAGGGCAGGAGGCAGGGGGGTTTCTTGCTAGCGAGGAGCTGAGGGGTGCTCTGTCACTGCTGCTGGGGTTCTGCCTTTGAAGCTGTGGTCGGTGAGCAGGGCTGGCAAAGCTGCTGCACCCCCGAGAGCCCGCAGGGGAAGGGACAGGGTCCCAGGAGCCCCCTGAAGCACACCCGACGATGTTCAGGCAGGAATGCCCTGCCCCAGCCTCAGCTCAGAGCCTCCCTCGGGACCCCAAAATAACCCTGCAGGGCTGAGGCTGGCAAAGGCGCATGGGGGGGATTGCTGGGACTCAGGACAGGGGGAACCTTGTGTGAGGAGAGCCCACCTCCTGAACAGTGCCATCCCCTTCCCTGGGTGCTGGGAGACAGCAGCGCAGTGGTGCTGTCACCGTGCCCCATGCATCTCACCCGCGGGTTACCCAGGCAATTTTTCATCATCTAGAGATCTGAAAAAGCAGATTGCTCCTTTTCTTTTTTTTTCTCCTTAAGTGAAATAGTTTCTAAAATAAATATTCCTCTTGGAAGAAGCTATTCCTGAGGGGCACTGCAGGAGCCAGGCACACGGCATGGCACGGTGGCTATGCACATAACTCCAGCACCAGCCTCTGGGCACTGGGTTAGCGAGGAGCTGAGTTACCCATGAGCCGTGGCATCCTTTCGAGAAGCAGAAGTCACAGTTTTTATATGAAAATCCAGACAGCCTTTCCCAGAACAGCTCTGTTACATTTGAAGAGGAGGCTCAAGCCATTTTCTGGTCAAAAAAGAAAAGAAAAAGTGAAGAAAACGAAGGGTAGGAGGCTGTTATATCTAGCCATATAATCACTAAGGCGCTGGCGGAAGCAATACAATGAACCCATTATAAACATGGGTGGAACAAAGACAGAGCTTAGCTCATTGTGTCTTGGTGTTTCTAATTATATTTTATCTTGAAGGAAGAGCAAGGGAGAAGAGAAATTAGTGTAGGGAAGGCGCCTGGTTCTCCATCTGACTGGGGCTTTGCAAGCCCACGATCTCCGAGGCTGCGGCTGTAGGCAGCAGCGAAGTCCTCTTGCTGCAGGAGATCATGTTTAGTGCTGAGGGAAGCAGAAGAGGAGGCAGAAAAATTTAGTCATCTCCCCTCAGACATCTTGTTTTGCTGCTCGTTTAGCAGCACGCGAAGGACTTAGTCACTAGATCTCCGACGGGGTATTTTTAGTTTTTTTTTTGTTTTGTTTTGTTTTTTTTCAGAAGAAAACGAGAGAAAAAGGAGGCTCCTTCCCAATGTGGTGGGGGTGAGTTGGGTGCAGTGAGAAGTTAAATGGCTGGGACCTCACCCGACAGCTCAGCACCTGCTGCAGATGCTCGGGGGAGTGTTTGTAGCCTGCAGGAGCCCACTGGCCCTCCGTTCAGCAATGAATTTTGCAAGAAACACAAATGCTGAATGCAAACGTGATCAATAGCTGCCATGCACAGCTCCTTGAATTCCACGCCCAGTGCTCAGACCCGGCACCCACCTCCTTCCCCTACCAGAGAACGAGCGTGGGGGCAACCCAGTGCATTTTGAGACCAATTCAGGAGGGGTTTTGGTGGGCTCAGAAGGCACCCAGGCGGCTCACAGCTTCCTATTGCTTAATCTTGACTACAGAGCAACCTTACGAGGTCTTTGTTACTTGTTGACATTTGGCGCTACAGCAAAACACACCTTGTTAACGCACAAATAGGAAGCACTGAGGCAGCTTTGAAGAAATTTGGTGTTTTTCCTGTACTGCATCTGCTCCTGCTTTGAAGACGGATGAAATCCCTCGCCGAGCTCCCGAGCTCCCGCTTTGTTAGCACCCAGCAGGCTCCGGGGACAGCAGCAAGCCCTGCTATTTCCTTATTTTCCCTGGCCACATCGGTGAGGGCCGGGGGGAATGCTGAAGGCTGCGTCGCACCGCTGCGCGAGACGGACAGCCCCACACACCTATCACCGAGCCGAGCGCAGGCGGAGGTTGCCAAGACAGCCGGTGACGCACAGCTGGCCCCACTTCTACATTTTTCCATGACACAGAGTTGAAGCTTGCAGAGCAGGAGGCGGCTTTCTCGAGCAAGCTATCAAGAGATCAGCAAGACGCAGCAGGATCCTGCGGGGCACGCCACGCGCGCTTTGTGCTGCAGCTAAATGAAGAAGCAGAGAAAGGAGCCAGAAATGAAGGGTAGGGGCGTGTGCGGGGTTCAGATCTCGCTTGGGAAGTGCTGCAGCCACTGCTACACTCCCCAGAGAGCCCCAGCGCAGAGCGAGGTGTTGATATGAAATGAGAAATCCCCGGCTGTTCTCACTGGGGCAGCCCTGTGCCTTGCAGTGCGGGCAGAAAGCAGCACGCAGCAGCCAAGGAACCACAGCGTGAGCAGAAACACGACCCAGTCACGGCTCCAGAGCTGCAAGTCGTGTCTCCCAGCTCTGTCACTGGTGTCCCTAGGGGGCAGGTCTCTCCAGGAGACGTCCGTCTTGTCCCTGTGCAGGCAGCTCCTGCCCCACAGTGCAAATCCCCCAGCATGGCTGCACCGCAAGGCTGCAGCCGCCACGGGCAGACTCGGTGCTCAGCAGCGTGCTGGCTCCACGCACAGCCTCCTCCCACTGCAGTCAGGGACCAAACCAAGCAAATAACAACAACAACCAAACCAACCCAAACCCAAAGGCATCTCCAAGGGGTAGCGTTGCTCCTGTTGTTGGTTGGGAATGGAAAGAGGCTACACAAAGGTAATCTCACCTGCGGGATGCATGATAAAATCTCCCCACGTCTGCCCCGGAGATTTCCACTCTGAAAAGCCAGCCCTGTTCTCTACGGAAGGGTGCTGAGACTTGCACCTTCTCGGGCTGAGTAACACCAAGATCAATTAGAGCTCACGGTACCTGTCAGTGCTTTACCTTGGGGCTAGATACCTTCTGGTGACTTTGCCTCCACTGCGAGCACTGCTTGGCAGGTGGAAGAGAAGACTCTGCAGGCTTAACGCAAACAAAGCCCCAGCTATGTGCAGGGCTGCTGGGGCCCTGCCTCTCGGGGGATGAAATGCCCAAGGTTCCTCAGCCTTACAAGGAGTAAGGAGTGGAGATGTGCAGAAAGCAAGCTGTGCCACTTTGCAAACACACTGTCCCTGTCACACAGAAAGCTGCCAACAACAGCAGTGTTTGCATTTTTTTTGCATGGAACCACTTTGGATTCACCGCTCCTTCACCTGCACAAACAGCTGGACCCTCTGTGTTAAAAACAAGTCACGAAGCTACAAGAGCAAGTGGCACTCCAGACATGTCAGGAATTACTGAAAAGGCTTTGTTTGCTCTCACAAAGCAAAGATCTCGCAGCTGTTGCCACCACAAGCAATTTGGGTCACAGTGACAGCGCCATCAGTGGAGGGAGGAGGCTCACACGTCCCCAGCACTGCGCTGGCACTGCGTGGCTGGGATGTGCAGCAGCACGTTCAAAGCTCTGTACAAGAGCTATGCAAATATTATGGCTAAATCCTTCCCGTTCTCAATCCCAAACGTAATTGCAAATGCAAAGACCATGCAGCTCCTGCACTCCCAGCTAGGGGCTGGCTGCCCACAGCCTGGTCACCTCCATGCGGTGACGGGAAGGGAGGGACCCTCAGCACCCAGCTAGGCTAACTCAGGGCAGATTTAGAAACCCTGTGAGACCTAAAGATAGGTTTCAAAGTGCAAATGTTAAAGTGCAGTCCCTCTCAGCCGGTGTGGGGGCACACAGGCATAAGCAGATGGGGGCTGTCCTCCTTCACACAGCTTACAAACAACAGCAGGTGTTTTAGGTAGTCACAGTCGCTCATTCTGGGACGGAAAAATGTATATGCTGGAAAAAAGTGTCTTGGTAATGAATCAAGGTATTTCTAATAGCCAGGGTGTTAGAGGTCACACCAAAAATGTGCTGAGGAGGTGATTATTTGGTACCCGGCCTGACACCAGCAAAGTGATCACAGGGCAGTGGCTGGCACATCCCAGAGAGTGGCTGGATTTAGAAAGGATGGGGGAATTTGGGTTTTCTGTAGAGATGTCATTAACAGGGGTTCCTCTGGAGCATCTGGGAAGCGGCAGCTATGGCAGGCAGCTATCAGTCTGATTTGGAAGATGCAGATCCCATTACAGCATCGTTAATTTGCATTCAAGCAGCTTCAAAGGCAAGGACCAGAGGAAATTGCAGAAGTGGGGATCTGGACAAAATCACCACAGGAGCTGCAGCTGCACTTTAACCACACTAACAAGGACTGGGACTTGGGATTAGCAGCAAACTTCACCCCATGGGCTCTCCTCTTCAAGCTGGTTTTAAAAGCTGGGGGACACACAACATGGGACACACTCCTCTGCCTCCTTAGGTCAGGAAGAGGACAATATAAAATCTTATTTATTCTGAGCGATTGGTCTCAGGAGCTGGATTTATTGAGTCAGTCGTGGGTCTGGTCTCCCATTGGAAAAATATATTTTAAAATGCTCTTCAGACATGCACGCTGGTGCCATGGGGAAAAACACCCCGCTGCAGCCAGGATCAGAAGAGCAGCCTGCACGTTGGAAAGCATGGGATAAAGCTGACCCTGAGTGAATCCCCTTTTGCAAAGCCCTGTTTGAACCACTCTAACAGGAGCTGTGCTATGTCTGCAGTGGCGTATTGCTTGAATGTAATTTAACTCTGCAGTAGTTTTAACCCATTTAAATGGAAGCCATACGGGCAGCTTGTGCCTTTCAGCCCTGCAAGAGAGCAGCCGTGCCAGCAGAGCATCCCACGCCAGCCAGCATCCACACCGGCCAAGCATCCTGTGCTCAAGAGCCATTAACACCCAAATAAGGGTTAGGAAGACAAAAAGTTCTGGAATAAAAAGCCTGAACTGGAAGCATATCCTAAAGCTCAGGGTTTGAGAGCCTGCTTTAGCCTTTGTGTGGCTGCAGACAGCACTTGCTGCCTGTTTGTTGTGTATGGCATTTGAACACAGCAGCTCTTCCTCATCCGCATGCAGTGTTGGCATGACTCAACACCAGAGATGTGATTGCTCGAATTAAACCAGCATTGCAAAACCAAGCGGGAGCTACACCATGTGTGCTTACATGCCTGGAGACATCTCCCTCCTTAACCCACTGCTGCCCTGCAGGCGCAGCGTCTGCTCCCATCCCCTAATTCTCTGCCGGACAGTGGAGCCATGCCAGGGCCTTGCCCAGCACCATCTTTAGCAGCCAAGAGAGCCAAGAGAAAGCCACGCACTCAGCACACCCCTGTGCCCAAGCCCCGTGTCCCACGGCACAGCCAGGGTCCCGCCGGTGGCATGCCCAGCAGCCGGACCTGCCCCTGCTCTGCTGGCAGCCAGAACCCAGTCCTTTGGCACACTTCTTCCCTCCCTGGCAAGACAGGCCAGAGCTAAACTTTTCCATTGAGGCTGGTAAACAAAGACTTTGCTTTTTTTTTCCCAATAACAAAGTTTAGTCCAGAAAGTCACATGAATGCAGCTGCCTCCAGCATTTATATCGCGAACGGCTCAAGCGGCTGGTGGTGTATGGATACTCAAAACCTGATTCAGGACAAGCTCTGCTCTGGAAATGAACCTGGAAATGCCCTGGAAATGCCCCAGAAAGAGCCTGACCCCCAGGGCCAGCCTGAGGACAGAGGCTGGAAAATCACCCCGCAAAGTATCAGCGCTCCAGAGCATGAATAAATGATGAGCACTTTGCCTTGGAGGCAGCGAAAACACGGGGATTTTCTGAGGGTCATTCTCTGCTGTTACAGCCATAAATCCATTCATCAGCCAGCCAAAATGCCAGAGCAAAGAATGTGAACTTAGGGAAAGCTGGAAAAAAGAAAGGTGTTATTAGACCAAAGTATTTTCCAGCAATGTTTAAAGGCAGTGCTAAGCCCAGCACCAGAAAACCTGCTATTTCTGAACCGGTGCCACGCTCCCCCTGCAGCTATCGTGCTCTCCCTGGGCTTTCTCACCCTGCACAGAGCTTTGCAAGCCCCAAAACACTGGGAAATTCACCCAAAGCACCTGAAGAAGGTGTTATATGTGTGCCCTTCCCAGAGAGGAAGGCAGAGGCTCAAGGGCAGTGAGACAACAGCACAAGGCTATGACTCGGCTCTCTGCTTGGCCGTGTCCAGCTGTCCCGAGCCTGCATTTTATTAGCCCATAAATAATTTCCATTAATGACCTCACCACTGCAACCCCACCTGTGTTCCTTCACTTACCTCTCCTCCTCCGTGCGCGGCTTTTCTGGATGTTTTCCAGCAGAGGACCTCATCCCAATAACCTCAAACTTTTGGGAAAACGCAGTGCAAAGCAGCTGACCTTTTCCGCCTCTGCTTCTCCTAAAGCAAAACCCTCGCCACCAACTGGGGAGGTGCCTCCAGCACAGGCACGGGGCACCTTCCCCAGCTCCTGCAGAGTTCCTCCTTCCTCCTTTTTCCACGGAGGAAGGCACAGCCACCCAAAGCACCAGCCTGCCATGGGATGGGTATCCCAGACAGAGCAGGTGGCTTATCCCACAGCAGGATGCTCATCTTGGAGAGGACAATGTGTAGCAAAAGCTCTCCCAAGACATCTCCAAGAAGAGTTCCTTGATACAGCACTGGCTCAGACCACCACTCCATCCCTGCTTTCCAAATTCAAGGCCTCCCTACGATGCATACTTACATCTGTGCAGCAGTGAGCTGGAAATAGGAAGCTGTGTGGGTGAACCAGCTGTGGGGAGAGGAGGAATCAGCCCTGCTCTGCTTGGCCCTGTTGACTCCTGCAGTCACCGAAGTGGCACTGCTTGTTGATGTAGCCAGGGCTGACTCAGTGGGAACAACCCTCCTGGGAAAGGTCCTGCTGAAGTATTTGTTCCTATTATTTACTCTGTGGCTTAATCAGGCATCCCTGCAGAAAAACCAGCAAGCAGCTCTGTTACCCGCTTACTGAAAATGAGGTCACCGGCCCTCATTCACTTACAAAGAGGTTCCCAGGAATTCAAGGAAGTTTGCCCTCATCGTTTTCATCCTGGGACTGTCACCACCTAAAGCACATATTTTAAGTGCCTGAGCCTGAAAAAGCAAGTTCTGTTTTTATTTTTTTTTTCCCGAGGACACACATTTGTTCCAGCTGCAGCCAACAAACCGGGAGGGATGAGGACATGCATGCTTCGCTGCATCTGCACGGGAAGCCAGGTGGGAGTGAACCGTGAGTATCCATACCATGTTCCTTGCTGAGACTCACTGTCAGGCACAAAGCTCTGACAAGGAAATGTCAGGATTTGGCTTCATTCTTCCAGCCTGATGTAAAGCTTCCCTTGAACTTTAAGCTTCTGACTCCACAGTTGAGCGGTAACATCTGCTACTTCTACGGGATCCAGGGGAAACTTCGCAAGAGCAATCTAGCAGCCAGCCACTGAGCACAAACACATTTCTAAACGACAGGGCAACCGTATTAAAACCAGCTCCTTTCGACACACACACGGAGCAGAAGAACAGGAAAGGCAGAGGCCCCACCACCTGAAGGGCTCTCGTCTGAGATCGGTGTTTGTGAGTTACCCAGAGCAGGGCTGCAGTGCCTGGGCTCTGACGGCAAGGGACGTTTTCAAGGAAAGCACTTCAGCAGACAGCCGAGCTAGCCGCAGCTAGATTTCTGTAGGAGAAAGTTGCAGCTGCCCAGGGAAACAGCTCTTGAGCACAACTCTCACCTGACAGGGTTCTCACGTTGCATGGCTTCCCTGAGCTCTGCCTCAGATTTGTGATAAGGCACTGGGAGTTTGCCTACAAAAGATTTGTTGTCTGCAAGAGCAGGGTCTGCATGAGCACGGGTAAGCCTCTGGATCGGGTATTTCACAGGCAGCCCACTCGGCAGGTGGCAATCCTGGTTTGCAAGGAGTCACCCCTGAAACCCAGAGCCCAGGGGTGGGCAGAGCAAACGCGGTCCTCTGCAGCCAGCAGCCTCGTCAGCTTGGGATGTGTGGCAGTGCGTTTCTGGCAGTCTCTCTGAGCAAGGATGGTCCCTCGGGGGCAAAGAGGTGGCAAAGGATGAGGGGAAAGGGCTGGTGCTGGCAAGGATGCAAGGGGGAGGCAGGCAGGCAGAGCTGCCCTTTCCTGTTGGCAACAGAGCACACCCCGTCCGGAGTGAATGCCCTCCGACAGCCGCTTCTTTCCTACCGAGCTTCTTCCCTCCTTGCTTAACCCCGAAGAACCCTGCGCCAGCAAAACTGTGTCTTACAACACTGGCGTCGGCAAATCACAGCTCAGAACAAAAATGTCTCCGAAGGCCAAGCCAGGAAAACCCGAACTGAGAAGCAAAACGCTGCGCTGCCGTGGGGACGAGCACCCTCGAGTCCTGCTGATCCTCTGCAAGCACAGGCACCCGGCACCCCTGCAAGCAGAGCCCTGCCCTCCCACAGCACCCTGCTCGCTGGCGCTCGGCCATTTCATCCCCTGCCCTCTCCCATCTCTGCAGCAGAGGACCCACGGTGCCCCTCGCTCCTCCCCACACATCCCCACAGCCCTACCTGAGACAGGCGCTCCCACAGCAGCTGCAGCAGCCCACCACCAGCGCTGGCTCTCCCCGGGCCGTCCTGCATCGCAGTGCTGCCAGGAGAGGTGCTGCCCTTGCCCGCCAGCAACCCGGGATGTGACGAGCTCCAGGAGATGCTCAAAAAGCTAGGCTGTCTGTCTGCTGCCTCGTGGTGCGCTCGTCAGGCTCTGAAAACAGGTCTGTGTTGTGCCCAGGAGGCTTTATAATCCCCAGGTGGCAATCCCTTAAGCTATAGGCAGTTTTCCCAGAGGTTTCCCGGATCCTCTGTGCGAGGCTATTGCCATAAATCAATGAGGCTGCTTAGTCACCTCTGTTTGTCCCGCCAGTGCCAAGCCAGGGCTGCTATTTCACGGCACGTACTGTACAAAGCACCAGGGCCTGAAAATGAGATGCACCGCGGCAAAGTCGATCACATATTGTTTTCTCCATTGCCTTGCTGGACTGGGTGAAACATAAATAAGAAGAAAAAAGAACTAAGAAGCCATGTTAAAGGTTAGCAGGAGGTGCCTGGCCCGGGGCTGAATGTGTCTGGGAGGCTGAGGCCAGGTTCGTGAGCCAAGCAGTGAGCGAAGGGAGGTCTGACCCTCACTGCTGAACCCATCACGGGCAATGGACCCTCACTGAAGCCAGGGTTTTTGCCTCAGTGTCACTTATCTGGGCAATACACAGAACAACAGCTACTCTGCATGCCTGTCTGTCTCAAAACAGGTCCTAGAACAGAGGTACCCAAGTATCTACCTGGACTTGGGCACAGTATTTGACTCTGTCCTGTACAACACCTTTGTCTCCACATAGGAGAGATGTGGATTTAACAGACGGATTTGGTGGATGAGGAATTGGCTGGATGGTTGCACTCAGAGAGGTGTGGTTCAAGGGCTCAACGTGCAAATGGAGACCAGTGACAAGTGTTTAGATTAGGTTTAGATTAGACATTAGGAAGAAATTCTTTACCACGGTGATTATGAGGCACAGGCTGCCCAGAGAAGCTGTGGATGCCCCATCCCTGGAGGTGCTCAAGGCCAGGCTGGATGCGGCTTTGGGCAGCCTGGGCTGTGGGAGGTGTCCCTGCCCATGGCAGGGGGTGGAACTGGGTGGGCTTTAGGGTCCCCTCCAACCCAAACCATCCTGTGATCCTATGAAAGTGAATGAGTATTGAAGAAAATGCTGACCTCTCTGCCAAACCTCCTCAGTGCACTTCAGCTGCCTGCCAGGGAATTTGTCACAGATGCCCAGGACACAATGATTCCCGTGGAGCTGCGAGCCCTGGAAGTGACGTGGCCAAGAAGCTACATCAAGCTCTTTCCCATTGGAAAGGTTTGTATTTCAACTCCCCTTCCTATATTTATCATGAAACGCAATGTTTGACTAGCGTGACGTATAAGAAAGATGCATTTAAGATCCTGGAAGGCCTCTGGCAGAGGAGGAGGAATAATGAGGAAAGCACATGTAGTAATGTTCTGACAGCACTTAAAGTAAACAGGAATCAAGGCCTGCTTGTGGTACATCCTGTACAACAAAAAAGATGTAAAGAAGACCCATTGCCACAAAGGCTGTATGGTACGAACGCACAAAACCTATTAAAACATTAAAACAGAGGCAAAGAAACCGTCTGCCTGCTGCTGGGAGATGCAAGTCATCTCTGGTGGCTGCCGGCAGAAGGGATCGACAAAACCAGCCAAATCCCTTCCACTGAAGGACAGGAGCTTAATAAGGAGGTCGCAGAGCCCTCAGGAGCCTGCCAAGGAATCAGCACTGCCAGCACCCTTTTGGATTTGGTGAATGGGTTTAATGGCATGGACTTGTCAGGAGAGAGGAGAGGGAGAGTAATTCAGGAGAGCAGAGCAGAGCAGAGCAGGAGATGGAGATTTCTTGCTGATAACAGAGAACCACAAGGGCACGTGCTCACAGTGTCAGATGTCCCCTACTGTCCCCAGTGCAGGTACAGCCTGAGCTTCCTCTGACAGGCCCTTGCGGCGGAGCATCCCCGTGTAGCAGCAAGCCAGCCTGCGCGGGCTACAGGAAGACATTAAGCAGAGCTGATCGTCTGTGAAATAAAGTGATGATGCTGGGGACACTGCCTAGCTCTGGAGGTTGTAATGAATGCCACGCATGCCTCTGCTAGGCTGGTCCATGACTTGCCATCTCAATGAGGAGGCTGTTTGTGTTGTGTTTTGTTGGTGACTGCCACACACAAGTGCTGTGGGTTTAAAGCTTCACCATCTCTGTCTTGCTCCCCCTCCAAAGCAGCTCGTTTCAATTTTGACCCCAATTACTTGAGCAACTCAGGATGTTCATCATTTTTGTGAAGCTAAAAGCAAAAGCAACCTTCATACTGAAATCCTGAAGTCCCTTTTCATTTTTTTAGAAACTTTATTTGAAAAACAAACCTTAACTTCAATGTAGTTTCACTGAGACCTTTGCTTTCCAGTAAGGATGGAGAGAAAACTGAAAGACAGGTTTGGAATCAGGTCCATGTGGTGTAAACATGATGCAGGCACTGCTAATAGAAGCACTCACACAATAGTGCAGGAACTGACAGAGGAGGATTTCCCTTCTGGTCCCTCCCATGCAACGGCTCCTATACCCATCCACACCCTGCACCACGACACAAAGGATGTGGCTCCCTGCAAAACCCTCCTCACGTCACTGTCCTCATCCCAGGACGACAATGATGGAGGCAATCGTGTCACAGACGTGCTGCCTGCGTGTGCAAGTGTGCCACGGCGTGCGTGTGCCACACGTGTGTGAGCTGCTCCTGCCACCTCACGTGGCAGCAGCACGCCGTGCAGCTGCATGGCGAGAGCAGCACCACGCCGAGAAATGACGCTCAGCTCCTGTAACAGACCACAGGGGCTGTTTTCTGGGCTTTGTGTGGCTGTGTGTGCGTGCTCACGCTTTCCTGTTCCTCCTCAGGTCACTTACGCTCAGCCTCGCCTGAATGAAAGGGTTCCTCCACCTGCACCTCGCTGCACCTCAGGTCAGCTGAGAGAGGCTGCAAGAGAAATGCAAATCCAAAGAGGAAATCCACGTGCCCCCGTTTGAGGGCTGAACAGAGAGGTGTTTTTGCTGGTGCTAACCTGCTCGCTTTAGCGTGCTGCCACCAGGAGAAGAAAACATACTGCTGCTTTCTTCTTGCACAAGAGGTTAAGGAATCCCTCTGTGCAAGGCAACATCCGTCCCCACAGTCACACACCACCCTAACATCTGCTCTTGCGTCCAGCTTCACCTGCTTGATCTAATTGATGCAAGGAGCTGCAGAGATCCCTGGTTCAAACTAAGCAAGGAAAGAGATGAAACTGGTGCAGAACTAAAAATGCTGCTTCTCCCCAGAGCAGAGCCCAGGCCAGAGAGCAGCCAGTGGTCAGAGACAATGGCTATTGTCCCCCAGACGCAGCAGGGCCTGGCCGGGAGCTGGCACAGCTCCCAGCACCATGCGATGCTGAGCAGAGCCTGCCCTGCTGGCCAGAGGACAAAATCCCATCTCCACCCCGTGAGCCCCCTGCTCTGCTGCCAGCACAACAGGTTCACCCTGAGAGCCCAGGACGAGTGCTGCTGAGTCTCTGAGCAATGTCCACCAATTTTCCTCTGTGGAAACCTGGGGGACTCACGGCCCAAAGCACGCCAGCTCTGCCATAGCAGCGTTTGATGCAGCTAGAATATGAACAGAGCTCCCTCTCAGACTGAACCACGAGTAAGGACATATAATTTTTAGATCTACTTCACTCCTTGCTTCAAAAAAATAAAAATAATGTAAAAGCACTTACTGAAGAAAGCGTACCTTCCCTCCCACCCAGACACAAAGCTCAGCTGCATACTTTAAAACAAATATCCTGTTACCTTGCTTCTCTCTGATTCTCTTCGTTTTCTGTTGTGACAAAGCATCACAAGCAGCGCAACCTCTCGAGCTAAAACTGCAGGAAGAGGGTGGGGTTTCTAACACAGCCCAAGCCATATTATTTATGTAAGCCCTTGAGACAGTGGCCAGACCCTCAGCTGGTGGAAATCCGAGAGCTGTGCTGAAACTAAGGCAGCACGGGGAGTCCAGAGGAGGGCCACAAAGATGATCAGAGGGCTGGAGCACCTCTCCTACGAAGAGAAGTTGTGGATACCCCATGCCTGGAGGTGTTCAAGGCTAGGCTGGATGGGGCTTTGGCCAACCTGATGCCACCTGGGTGGCATCCCTGCCTCTGGTAGGGGGCTGGAGTTAGATGATGTTTAAGGTCCCTTCCAACACAAGCCATTCTATGATTTTATGATGCTATGATGCTCTGATATTCCCAGGTTTTCCTGTGAATAAGCAAGAGCCTTAGACACAGAATCAAACTGCGTGCGCCCCTCCTTGTGCACCCTTTGGGGGCGTTTTTGGCGAGGGCCGTGCCTGTTCCTGTAACTGATGAGTGTTTTCACGATGAGCTGTGGGACTCGCAGCCCTAACTGCAGGAATCTGGATGCACCCACAGGTTGGGACAGGGAAGGAGCAGGGCTGCAGGGGCTGAGCAGCTGCAGGGTGCTGCCAGTGCAGCCAGGCTCCGTCTCCGTGCCCTGCTCAGCCCATCAGTGCCAGCACCATCCACGTGCGAGGGGGCCCATGAAATAAATAACTGCGCACGTGTGCGCCTGGGTTTCTCTTGGCACGTCCTATGGGTGTCCCTGCAGAGATGTGGTGTTATTCTTTCCAAACTGGCTCTCTCTCTCAGCAGGGGAGAGAAGCTGTTTCGACTTAAGGGCAAGCAGTGAGGTGACACGGGGCAGATGGCAGGCACACCAGGGGACCACCAGGGGACATTTCCCCCGTGACGCTGGCACTTGCTGGCATGAGTTAAAGCACAGTAACCTCTACACTTAGGGGAAGCCAGTCCCCCTAAGCCAGTATCCCTATGCTGGTTAAGGCAGCGTGCAGAGCTGAGCTAAAAACATAACGTGAGGCTGGTGGTGTCCATTTATTGTAACGTTTTGTCCTCGGGACTGCAACTCCTCTCACCTATTTTTAGTGTAGGTGACTGCATCAGCACAGTCGGGCACTGCTCAGCCGCAGCTCCCCTCGTGCTGAGCGGCCCCAGCTGCGCCCTGCAGCGCCCTGCTTCTCCCCACTGATGTCACAGCAAGATTGGCTCACACACACCTCGCTGTTTCTCACAAACCCTGCTTCAGACGTCATGAAGAGCTTTTAAAATCCTCCTTTCACCAGCACCTTTCCCCCCTGTTTCCTCCTTTCCCACCCCCTGACCAGCTTCCACACGCAGCTCTCCCCGACCTCCCCCATCTCCCCCCACCACACGCCGCTCCTCCTGCCCACAAGCCCAGTCCCCGTGGGACTCCGCATGCAGCCAGGGCTCTGCCCAAACCCTCAGGGTGTCCCCACACACCCCCTCATCCCAAACTCCCCTGCACCCCGCCTGGCCCCACGCCCCGCCGCAGGCTCACCCCGCACAGCCGCACGCCGCCATCCCGGCTCGGCCCGGCCTCCTCTGCATGCCGGTGTGCTCTGTGCAGCAGGGAAGCCAAGCCACAGGCACGTCTGGGATTTACACGTGGCTAAAGCAGATTCCCAGATGGCTTCACAGCTTCCCCTGTATTCTCTTTAGTCTTCCTGGCCTCGGTGGTCATTTCCCTTTTCTACCTGCCTTTTCCCTTCCTGTCCGCCTTATCTCTTTCTTCTGACCCTGCTGCACTCCCACGCCGCACGGCTCCCTCTCCACAGCCTGCCACGGGTGTCCCTGCGTCCCCTCGTGTCCCCTGCACTCACGGCATCACCTCTGCTTTGTGTCTTGAGCCGGCCTGCACCCACCCGCAGCGCGAGCCTCACAGGCAGAGGACAGCTACAAAGTCGGTCGGTGAGAAGCTGGGGAGTATCTGCAGCTCAACTTGACAAAATCCTGGAGAAAATAAGGTCAGGAAAGAATCGTGCTCTATTTCCAGATGGAGCATGTGACGGGACTGAAAACTCTGTGTGTGCCCCCGCGAGGAAGACGAATGGAAAAAAGGCTGAAGGAAATGGTGGCATGATGAGACAGCAAAGAGGCAAACAGCATGCGGGAGCAAGGGTGGGAAAGATAAAAAGGGAAAAAGGAAACAGGAAAAAACAGGTAGATTCTTAGATGTACTTCACATGCTTTTACAAAAGTTGCACTTCCTTTGAATTATCTGTGCCGGAGATATTTTCAGCCCATCTCCGCTTCCCTTGAAAGATTAATTTGGCATGCATTCAATTCTCAGATGAGCTTGCAAAACATGAAAGAAGCTGCAAGTGTCACCAAAATGTAGGACCAGACTCAGTTCTGAGATCAAGAACTGCGCATCTTCCTCTTTGACAGCAAAATGGTGCCTCTTGTCCCCTCCCTCCCACCTCACATAGCCCCAGCTCCCCACACCCAGCTACCAACAACAGCAAGTTTATTTCTCTTCTAAATGGCACGAAAGGTGTTGAAAAATTGCATAGGATTCCGATCACACCGAGAGATTAACTCATCTGGCACCTGATCCAAGGACACCAAGGGAAAGGCTCATGCTTCACCCCTGGGTGCATATCGTGTATATATCATCAAAAACCAATGCTTTGTTTGCTTACAGATGTAGTAGTGGCAAATGTAAGTCCCCCTGGCATGAACAACAGCCCTGATCTAGGAAGAGAAACTGCAGTAATTTCAAAATCGTTGGCTGTACTTTCACAAAATGTACTCATACCATTTTTTCCATTGATCTGATGACACTGGTTACTCACACAGCTCCTCAGACTACTTCCTGTTCTGCTGGAGAGCTGAGCAACCCGCGTTACGAAAAAAAAAAAAAAAAAAAAAGTATCTAGATTTATTTTGAGGTCATCTGAAATAGCTCTGGTGGATGGTTCCTGGTTTTGCTCCAAAATGTATTTATAACTTCACTCCCATCGGAGGGTATGGCAATCTTGACCTGTCCTCTTCCTTGAGATGCCAACCCAGTTTTATGTGTGCTGAGTTCCTACAGCACTGACACGAGCTTCAGCTCTGGGCACAAAAAGACCTGCTTAGGGAAAAGATGGAAAACTTAATCTTTGTGGTACATTTTGCTGCTGCTCTGTCTGGGCTGTGTTTTCCAAAGGATCCCAAACCATGCTAGCTGTGAGGGGGATTTTGCAATGCGGGCAGCTCTCCATGGTTTTACATAAACAGTGTACTAGCCTTGCCCATCTGTTTCATGTAATTCTTACTGAAATTTACCCCTGGTTAAGCCCACCAGACTCAATAGAGCTATGACAGAGTCAGTTTGGCCCAATCTCATTCCTGTCTTCAAATTTAAAAGAAGCAATGCTCTGTACTGTCAGTTATTCTCAATAAAAATGAGAGAGAAACATAGTTCAGGGAGTCAGTAAGTTTTGTTTGAAGCCCTGGTTCCTGCAGTAGCAAAAGAAGACAGCAAAGGACCGTCAAACAGCAGCAAATAAACACTTTGCAGTGAGATCAGCTGGAGTTGCTCCTGCAAAATCAACCACCAAGCCTACACCTGGAGTCTGCCTTGCTGTTCCAGAAAAAAAAAAAAAAAAGCAGGATTTTTTTCAAGATTAGTGGTTAAATCTGTGTCTTTCCATTATCCAATATGAAAATTAATATATCTTAGGGGTTTAAAGGGTTTAGCAGGTATTTTCAAAGTATTTTGTCTTTGGAAAAAAGACAAAAATTATTCCAAAAAACCCTCTAATGTTAGCTGCGTTGCTTTACAGATGTTAAGTGCCATCACATCACATTGTTAGTGTTCCCTGGGCCAAGGCTTGTTTCTCAAATCCCCACTCTGTTCAATAAACACTGACACCAAGTAAAAACACTCGGTATGTGTGTTGTAATGTGTGTTATTTTACAGCTGGCCATGCTGTTGAAACCGGCCTGCAGTGTAATTCCCAAGCAAGTAACTAAACTGCACAGTGTATAGAAAATGTTGCTGTTACGCAAGCCTATGTTTTCTGACAATAGCCAGTAAGGCTGCTTTCCACATCTAATCTTACATCCCAGAAATATTCTCATTTTGTTTATTAGGCCGACAGTAAATTTATCGAGTTTTCCAGAAACAGCTGCTTTCCAGAAGAACATGTCCACGTTGTTTGCAATCTTTAAAAATGCCCTTGTGGTGTAATGTCACTGAAGTTAACCCTGCAGATGGGGCACCTGAAAAAAAGTGAGCCCACCAACTGGCAGTGGGATACAGCCAGCACTGATGCCTTTGTTTGGGGATTATTCCCTTTAAACATAAACCAGCTCTAAAGACGCACTAAAAAAGAAAAATATCTTTGCCTCGTTACCCTTGGGGAAACGAAGTTGCATACCCATCATCTGGAAAAAAAAAATACTGCGGTATCTTAATTGAAGAGGAGAGCTGGAGAACGTGTCAGTGTATGTGATGAGAGGAGGTTAACATCCAAACACCCTCAGTGCTGCTAGAGAACAGAGAACTTGGCAGCGTTTCAGGACCTTTGCACCATTCAATTGCAAGGAAGTTTAGGATGGTTGAATAACCTTCCTCGGCCTTTTCTGACCACTGTCTGAGCCCAGTATTTCTTATTAAAGATCTGGGCAGTCTTCAATAGATCACTGACTAAATGCAATCGTTTAGTTGAAAAATTGAGATTTTTGCTAAAAACGTGGGCCTCCCATGTGCAGTCTGTATTGTCCTTGTTCTCCAGTCACCACTTTCCTCTTGTCTATGCCCTCACCTCCCATTTTTGCCTTGGAGATGATTCTTAATTTCCACAGGGATGTAAGAATCAAATGCCACCTGCTGTCCTGGGCCCGCGACACACATCCAAGCAGGAAGTCAGATCTTGCTTTATTCGAGGATGGGCTTTTTGTTTCAGCTGGGGCAAGGAGGAAAGCTGGCTTTCTCAGTGTGTTAAATTAAATGCTCTTCTGGCCTTTCTTTCCATGCATCAGATTTCTCAACCAAGGGAAGAAGCTATCCCAATAGCGCATTTGCCCACCCCTGCAGCTTTACCGTGAGCCCTGCCTTGTTTTCACAGCCCCCAGCTCTTGCAGACAGGAGGCTGAGACTTTGAACTTTCATTTTTAAAAAGAAAGCACATTTGTAACCTTCTAGCTAAGGGAGATGAGACTGTAAAATCGCCCCAAGTGTAAGTAAAGGCAGAAAAATTAGAAAAACAAACGTAGAACTTACCCCTGCCCACCCCACCAAAAAGTTTGGTGGTTTTCAAGGTGATGTTCATTATTTTGAGAAGATCCATCCTTCAGTAACAATAAACTACAGCAGCACAGGAAAAAAGCTTACAAATCTTCCTGCTGCAGGTAAAGCCCAGGATTTTCCCAAGAACGGAAAAGGAATTTCCTATAGCTCCTGACCACGAGAAGCTGCTGCTAAAAGGTTTGCTGTCCTGCCCCACAGCATCTGTTTTGCACCCAAACCCTCCCAAGGCATGGAAGTAAAGGGGTCAGAAGACAGACACGGTAAATCTCAGCAAAGGCAGCTCCACTCCAGACACCAAGTGATTGACCCCTGAGGAGGAAACAGCACAAAATGTCCCAACAATGCAAAAATCAGCAAGGGACAGAAAACTTGGTGATGGCTCAATACAGAAAATGTGCCCATTCCTTCCCTTCTGGCTGCAGCAAAGCATCTGCTAGCTGTTTGTTTGCTTCCCGTTAATAAATGAGTTGAATGAGCCCAGTGTGACTGTCAGAGGAGTGAAAGTCTGCCATTCAGCTGTGTGTAAACTCCGGCTTTTCTGAAGATTTCTAGATCAGATTTCAGGGCCTCATGAGTTTGGGTAATTTTTCTAGCTGAGGTTCCACATTACGCCTTCCGGAGAAGCTGCCAGTTATCTACAAAAGCTACAGCTCTTAATCATTTGATACCACAGGTTTCAGGTTGAATCACAGCCAAGTGTGGTTGACCTCAGATTATACTGAAGTCCTCGCTCCATGGCATTGCACTTAAGGATTGGCCAGCACGAGAGCTGGAGGGAGCGTGGCTTTCTTTGCATCAGAGCTCAGCCAAAAAAACCTTGGGGGAGAGGAGATGCTCAGGTCAGGCTGCACACAAATTAAATTGTGGGGCTGCAGAGAGAAAACTCTGAAATTTCTCATTGGGAGCCATTTGGTTTCATTTTGGGTTACGTAATTTCTAATAACCCTTTCTCTTTTCCTTTTCGAATGTGTTTTGAAGCCGAGGTCAACGTTTAAGTGAAAAATGCCATTTTGAATCAAATCTACATTTCAAATGCGTGCAAAACATAAACAAACCATTCCCAAAATGAAACATTTCATTCTGAAAGTGTCAGAATGACACACGTCGCTATTTTTAACATCCCACCCTCTTCCCCCACCTCTGTATTTTTTTTTTATTTTTTTTTTCTAGACCAGAAGTATTCAGGAAATGTGTTTGAATTTGTGAATCATTTTGACTCCCCCTCCCCCTTGACATTCACTGGAAAATTCACTCTGTGCCAAAATAACTGTTCTGCCAGCTCCAGCCAGCTCCTACAATCTCCTGTCCTGCTGGAGTCTTTCTGGACAGGACTGCTGGTCAAGATGTCTTGGGGGTACGCTACAGATGCTCCTGGGGTACAAGCAGAGCTGGAGGACAAACCACAGCATCTCTGCAGGCAGCTACAGGATCTGTGCCATAAAGCAGCTCTAAAACCTCTATGGTTTTGCCTGAAAAAGCCCTGAGCCACCCTCTCCAGAGACCAAACGGGGAGTCAGCCTCTGAGAGAAGCCACCGCACAGACGGAGTTCCTCAATGAGGCTGGGCTGGCTTCCTGATAGTGGGGGAGAGCGCAGAGTTTTGCTTCTCTTGGAAAAAATTTAAGCTCAACATCAGGCCTCTGAGGGTGGTTGGGGTATGCCAGGGCTTGGAGGTGCTTCCATGGAAGTTTAGGGAAATTTCGGCTTTGAGGTAAGCGTGACTGAGCTGTGGCTCGCACGGCAATACAGACACTTGATTTTTTCGCAGCCTAGCGAATTGCAGAACAATTTATGCCTTTGAAATGTGAATGTAAATATTGCTGCTCTCATTTGTGAGAATTTCGCTCCTACCCTGAAACTTGTAGCAGGTGGAAAATTTGGATCGCTCTCTCTCTCAGTCCTCACATCCACCCTATCTGCAAGCCTCCCAGCTTTTTCGGGGTAATATCCCTCACAGAGCCTCTCCAACTTACACACCCAAGTAAAATTCACCTCCAGGGCTCATCATCTCAGCTCTGAATTTCACATCTCAATATAGCTCTGCAGACTTGCTCTGCAAAGATCCATCAAACCCATTGCTGAAAGACGGCTTTCTGAACCTGTCATCTGGCCCTTCTGCAGCTCTCTCCGCCTTGATTCTTTCCCCCTAGGTGCATCACGTCTCAGTTACTTGGCTTTTCTTTTCAAATGTGATTTTATCTATTCCCATCACTAATTTCAGTGCCAAAAGGTCAACTCCTGCGTATATTCTAGCATGAGATCAGCCTATGCTCAACAGGCACCTCTGTGTGTTCTCCCCTTCTGGGGAGGGTTCCCATCCACGAGAACAAACCTGGGATGTGGAACAATTTTTAGGCTGGCCAAAAGCTCCAAAACCTAGTACCAGAGCTGGTCTGGCTGTAAAATACAGGAATGGCCAAAACCAGCACAGGTGGCACCACGCTGCCTCTGCATTGCCTTCGTCACTGGCCTGTCCCCTGGTCAATGTTACGGACACTTCTGATGAGCCAGACTCCCACGCTGTCTTCCTCAGCTCAAAAAAGTCATTCCGGCACCAGAGAGAAACATGAGAAAGCAGAGACCTGAGGAGAGAGGCCAAGCCTTTCTCCTCAAATGAGACGTGAATGAGAGGACGCTAGCAGTGAAGGAGCAGAGCTGTAGCCATTTGTTTTAACCTCCTGTGCAAGGAGGCTTCCACAAGAGCCAGATGACATTAGCTGCACCCTCCTCTGAGAGAGGGTCTGGCTCAGGTTGGAGCTGGTTTTCCACCCCTTTATCTTCGCTCTATGAGCTTTAAGCAGGCTCTTTTTTTTTTTTTTTTAATGGTGGCACATCTAGGTCAAAAACTGTGATATCCAGTTTTTGTGAAGGTGGCAACGTGACACCTGACAGGTAATTCTGTGGGCTTTGCAAAAAGAATAGATCAAGGTTAGATCTCACTCTGTTGAAAGTATGGAAGGAAAATGCAGGATTTGTCAAGCAGAAAGAGATAAACTGAACCGGGAACATTGTATATACAAATTCCTAGGAGAACATTAAAACAATGGAGCTGGGAGAGCACACTTGTCAGGGTGTTTTGTTTTTTTTTTCAAACAATTGGTTTCACATACACTGCCTCTTAAAATACAGCAGTAATTGAGGTGGATAGAGATAAGATACAGTTCCAAGACCTCATTCCTTTGCTTCCTTTATGGCCACCCTCATCTCCAGCCCAGTAAGACATTCCTACCATGAAAGTGCAGGACGAAGGGCTGAAGGGAGACTGCCCTAAGCAGCAGGAATGGACACGGGCGAGAGGCTGCATGGGGGCCAGCTGTGTGCTGGGGAAGGACTCGGAGGCCAGTGCAGTGCTGGCAGCTGTGAGAAGCACCAACACCTCTGCCTGCCCCTGTACCAGCAGCCACTACCTGGGCAGCATGCACTTGCTGCTGTCCCAGACTCCCACCTACAACAGATCCCAGAGGTGGAAATACTACCCTGGCTCCCTTATGGTCACTTTATCTGAGTACTGAGGACAGCAAAAGATACGAGGTGATGCTGAATGAGCTCCAGTGGAGTTAAGCTGATGCTATACATGGATTGAAAAAAAAAAATGTTTCAACCTATGGGGCCTTATTCAGGCTCATCTCTAATTATATCCTAGGATCAGGCTTTGAAACCAGTTCTGTAGTCCTCAGTAAGGGTAACTTTACAGTTGTTATTTGAGTTCCTTGCCAATCTGTTGTTGGATTTTCCATTTGACATTATTAAAGGATTAAGTTGTTTGTCTCATCATCTGTTATCTGTCCTGTTGAATTTCCTACAAACAGACTTTAGCCAGAGCAGACACAAAGTGGAAAGAAAAAAACCAAAACCAAACAAAAACAAAACAATCAAACAAACAACAACAAAAAACTACAACCCACTTTCAAGATACAATCGTGGTTCAGGGTTTGTTCGTATTATTGTTTAAATTTATGACTTTGGATGTATAAACTTTGCTGACTCCTTAAATCTGGAATGCATTAAAGAAAGCATTAGGTGTTACAACACATTATTGTATTATAATGTCCTGATTCAGCTACAGCTGTGGAAGAAATACATAACAGGAGATCCTGCAGTTATACATTTCAGACTCAGATCATCAGTTGACATAGAGAAGATAAAAACAAATGTAGCTGAGCCTGGAAAGAATGTTGTTAAAATTGGACAAACCTTTAATGTGAGTAGCCTAGGGGTGCAATAGCTTTGCCTGAAACTTAACAAAACCCACCCATATAAAACACACCCTGGGAGACTGCAGATTGGACTCCGACCTGCAGTCAGCCAAAAAAGCAAACCTGACTTCTCCTCCCTCCCTCCAGATGCAGGTTTGAATGGTCCCTGCAGCGTGTTAAACAGATATTGCCCATAGCAGCACACGTAACACACACAGCCTCCCTGGACTATTGTATTTAAGTCCCTGCTTACTAAAAATGCTTTGAAAACATGTGGCTCAGTGGGGTAAAAGCTATTCTTCCCCCTCCCCACAACAAGGCCTAGCAGCGAGCCGAAGACGAGGCTCTGCTCCTGCCCTTTTAGCAAGCGGTGGGAACGGAGACCTCAGCAAGGAACAAGAAAAAAACATTCAGCCTTAAGTACAGTTTCCAAAAAATCACCTTTCAGATCTCTGTTTGTAACGCTCCCGTCCCCAAAGGCTGTGTGCATCAGTGGGCAGAGCCCGCGTGGGGCCTGCCCCTCTGCTCCGTGAGCTGCGTTTGAGGTTGGCCTCGGTGCAAGATGTAACTGGATACATGAAGGGGAGAGCAAGGGGAGAAGTGATAACGGACCCAATCTGCAGCACGCTCCTGCTGGCTTCTGCGGAGCTACAACAGCTTTTATCAGCGTTTTATCTGACCCTAACAAAAGGAGCGAATTGTTTAGCAAAGGAAGAGGGTTCTTTGATTCTATCTTGCTGCAGATGAATTGCCCAAGCAAGGGCAAAGGGACAGGAAGCGGAGGGGGAGGAGGGGTGATGCTGAAGGTAGCTGCTGCCGTTGCTCAGCTTGCTGCTAACCTCCACTCTGTGCCACATTTCTGCCTTCTCCCTGGCGTTACAATCCTATAGATCCTACTGAGAAGTTGTGCTGAGTATTCCTGGCGTTGCTCTTCATTCCAGCAAGGCCCAAAGCATTCAGGCTGAAGGGAGTTTTGTAACAAAAAAAGACTGCAGGATAACTGCAACACACCCCCTCTGCTCCACAGCCTGTTAGTCCCATCTCCCAAAACGCCAGGCACAAGAGCTAAAGCCAAGGATGAAAACCCAGAAGCCAGCAATGAAACCCTTATCAATTCCATGAGGCCCACGCCACAGGAGCTACAGGCACTGTCCTCTCTGCAAACCAAATGCACGAAGCAAACAGTGAAGAGAGTCTGATTCTGCACTTTGAACCAAACCCCATTAAAATGTCTGTCAGCATGGCACTCCAGAGCCCGTGTAGGTCTCTCTGGGGGAGGACGGATGCTTTACTATTACTTAAGAACCGCAACAGTGCTAAATGCTAATGCAGTTCCTGTTGTGTACTGCTGATCAGATAATGCACTGTACTACAAGTCGTTTGAAGTGCTAGGCTCTTACTGTTTTACCCCCTAGCTCTCCTCCCCAAAGCAATCGCTGTGTTTTGGCTAACAATGTATCACAGAGCTGAAGGGAAGAATTGGATTCCTTCTATCAGGCTGTGTTGTTTTACATTTCATTAATGAAAAAAAAAAAAGTTCTTTACTATTAAATAAAGAAATAAACAAATAACTTCTTTCTTCTCATAGCTGAAATGTATGATAACATTGAAATAAATATTATAAGAAAGGATAAAGGATAATATGGGTCTTAGCAGCCTGCAGCTGCTTCAGACTTTAATACTGCTGCTCAGTGAGAAACTACAGGCCAGAAAATTCCTCTGCAGTCACCACAACCCACAGCTGACTGTGGTAGAAAGGGTCTCCCTCCGCAGGCACAAATCTGCAACAGAAGCTCTCCAGTGCCGAACTCCCACCATGGCTGGGAAAGAAGAAGCTGTGATCTGCATCTCTTAAAAGCACCCACCAAATCTGAGCGCAGACTGAAACTTGCAGCTGGAGACCCTGAGATTACAAACATACCCACAGCAACTTGTGCTGCTGGGTGCCCATCCCTGTTACAGAGCAAATCACACATTTTGCTGCCTAAACACCGACTGGAGAGCCAAACATAGGCACTTTCATTTGGGGCTGACAGACCTCAGACTGAAGCAGGTTTCTGAAGTACTTGCAACTATTGTGCAGGTTATGCATGATGTGGATTTTTACGTGTATGAATATGAATGAAATTCTGACAAATGTTATAAAATGCATTTATGTATAATTTAGGAACAGACTCCTGGCTTGAGCACACTCCTTGGCTAATCCTAAAGATAACATCAGAGTGAATAGAAAAGAAAGGTACCATAGGAGGGGATTTATCCCGGGGAGATATCCAACACGGCTGAGCATGATGAATTCTGTCCAAGGGCCACTGCAAGTGACCCAGCAGGTACTGATGCACACATTGCCCTAAAAGTCACATTTGAGGATACAGATTAGGCTGCTAAGTCACTTGGTGATTTGCAAATGTTAACATTCAGTATTCACCGTCTGCTAAATATTAACTTGTCTTTCTTAGAAAGCTTGGCTGGGCTTCATTGGATGAAAGCAGGTCAAATTTACTGCACAAATTTTCCTACCGGTATAAACAAAAATAATCTCTAACAATTACAGAAGACTAATCTTAGCTGAAGCGACATTTAACATCATACATAGATGTCATTATTCCTCTAGTGAGTTAGAACAGATTTACATGTAAAGAAAACATTAGCTCAGTGCGGGCTTTCAGTCACTGCATGGCATGCAAAAGTTCAGTGCTGCGCTAATATTTTCTTCATATGCAAACCTAACACATTATAGAAATCATATGGAAAACATGAGACAGCTGCTGACTATGTTTTGATTGCTTTTTGCCTTTGCAAGGCTCTAAAAAGTTAAAGACAAAACTGTAAAGTTTTCACTGATCCAGGAACTTCATTCTGTGGACACTCAGCTTAATGCCCCAAGAAGTATTAAGGGGTAACCAGCAAAGCTCCTGACATCTGTGATTCCCATCAGAAGGGGAGGAAACGTGGCTGTTTCCAGAGCTGGAGACCCAAAGAATGATGAACATCATGCTTGTTCTTGTCTGTTTTTTCACCTCAGAAATGTTTTGGGCTTTATTCCATTTTTATGAACTCTTTTAGTGTGAAATTGTTTTAAAAACAAAATATGCAAGAGACATCATCTGCGTTAGCAAGTAAGGCATCTGCTATGTGCCATGTCACTCCTGTGCTATCAATCATGGAGAATGTTAGCAGAAAAGGAACCCTTCCCAATTAGCTTAAAAGTGGTGATGAAAACGGGTCTGAAATAGCACCGCTCATCTCCCACTGGGTTATGGCAGCATCTTCACCTAGCCTCCGTGGGTGGGATAAAAAAGCTGCTTATCTGCTGAGAAGGCCACATGAGTAGGTAGAAGATGAACTACCAAAGAGAGAGCAGTGCTTTGTGAGTTCCCAGGAGCGCACAGACTCAGTCGAAGAACAGCCTGAATCTCTGCCCAGCCTGCCAGGCACTGGGTGGTCCTGACCTTGTCCCATGCTGTGCCACCAAGCCTGCTGAACGTGGTGCTCTGAGCATGGAGAAACAGAGGTGCCCACCTTTTTCTCCTCTTTTTCTGAGTCTTCCCAGAGCAGGGCTGGAAGAGGCTCTATCCTTTGGCACTTCACCTGGTGGGCTAAGCATCTTCCCCTGCCAGCCACAATGCCGTGCACACTTCTTAGAAGTACACATTACCAGACTAAGAATAACTTCAGAGCAAGCAAGCAGGGCCCTAATATGCTAGACATTGTATTGATACTATATTGGTAATACCACTCAAGCTCATTAGCTCAGGAGCTTTTAATATAACCATAGCAGGAGGAAGGAGCAAAGTGTGTGAACAGAGTGAGCCTACAGACATGTATTCACAGGGTTGCATGCATCACCATAGCCATGTGTTCATGGTTTCTCTTACATAGAGACTTCCCAATCACAATCACAGCTCTGAAAGGGAATGAAAGCACATTTAATTTGATGGATTTTTATAGAAACAAACCAGGAGTGTTGTTGTCAGCTTACATCTTGGAAGATCCGAAAGAGAAATAAGCATGGGTCCCACAGGCCCTTGGCTAATACTAATCCTGTCTAAACTTGGCTCTTCAGAAATACGCTACAGCCATTGTGAGTCAAACAAACAAATCAATAAAAAAATCATCTGTCAGCAGCAGTGCCATTAGCATTTCCAAACACTCTTGTCATTCTGCACATGGTAATGGAAGTCTCTTATCCTAAGCAAGCTGTTCGAAACAGAAGTTTCACAATGTACCAGGACTTTCTTGGTCACTGCTCAGCATATATCCCTGTTTTCACAGTGGTGGTGGGAACACCAGGAAGAGGAATGCTGTAGTATCTTCCACTATTTTTCCAGGAGTTTTGTTGTTCTTCTTGTTGTTTTTCCTATAGCATATACTGGCACAATTTCTGCATTTCTTTTGACTCTTCTTTTGCTTTGTTTCCAGTGGCTGAGGGATTGAAAAGTTAGGGGATTTAGGGGATTTGGCTGAGCAAGGATCTGCTGCTCAAACTGAGGTGAAGACTGGAGGCAGGCTGGGCTGCAGCAATCATACCCTTGTTGAGTTTGTGACCTCGAGGAATATGGACCTGACGAAGAGCAAAGTCAGGACCCTGAGCTTTTGAAGAGTGAACTTCCAGGTGTTTAAAAACCTAGTGAATGAGATCCTCTGGAACACTGTCCTTAGGGACAAAGGAGCTGAACAAAGCTGGCAGCTCTTTAAGGATACTTCTCTTAGAGCACAAGAGCTCTCCAACCCCATGTGAAAGAAATTAAGCAGGGAAGGCAGCAAACTGGCATTGCTGAGCAAGGACCTGCTGGGCAAATTGAGGCAGAAAAAGGCAATTTCACAGGCAGTGAAAGCAGGGACATATGGGAAGAGTACAGCCCTTCCAACCCAAGCCCTTCTATGATTCTGTGACTCCCAGGGGATCTCTGAGCCCACCTTGCTGAGCATCCTAGAATCACAGAAGATCCCAAGTTGGAAGGGACCCACAATGATCATCAAGTCCAACTCCTGGGTCCACACAGAAACACCCAAAAACCAAACCCTTCTGTCTTAGAGTATTATCCAAATGCTTCTCAGACTCTTCCAGGTTTGGTGCTGGGACCACTGCCCTGGGGAGCCCGTTCCAGTGCCCAACCACCCTCTCAGTGAAGAACATTTTCCTTATATCCTGAACCTCCCTCATCACAGCTTCATGAAATTCCCTTGGGTCTTATCACAGGTCACCAGGGAGCAGAGCTGAGCACCTGCCCCTCCACTCCCCTCGTGAGGAAGCTGCAGGCCATGATGATGTCTCCCCTCAGTCTCCTCTTCTCTAGGCCGAACAAACCAAGCAACGTCAGACGCTCCTCATATGTTTTCCATTCTAGACCCTTCACCATATTTGTAGCCCTCCTTTGGACATACTCCAATAGTTTTATATCTTTCTTAAACTGTGGCACCCAAAACTGCACACAGTGCTCAAGGTGAGGCCACACCAGCACAGAGCAGAGTGGGACAATCTCGCCCCTCAACCAGCTAGCCATGCCATGCCTGATGTACACCAGGACGTGGTTGTCCCTACTGACTGACAGGGCACACTGCTGGCTCATGTTCAGCTTGCTGTTGACCAAAACCCCCAGATCCCTTTCTTCGGGGCTGCTGTCCAGCCTCTCATTCCCAGTCTACACGTATAGCCAGGGTTGCCCCCTCCCAGGCACAGAAACCAGCACTTACTCGGGTTAAATGTCATGTTGCTGGTGATTGACAAATCAGCTCTCCGATTTGTCAAGATCTTTCTGCAAGACCTCTCCACCCTTGATGGAGTCAACAGCTCCTCCCAATTTAGTATCACCTGCAAACGTAATCAAAACACCTTCTTGTCCTACATCCAAGTCATTTATGAAAACATAGAAAAGAATTGGCCCTAAAATGAAGCCCTGTTGAACCCCACTGGTGACTGGTCGCCAGCCTGATGTAACTGCATTTACTGTAACCCTTTGAGCCCAATCCGTCAGCCAATTGTTCACCATCATATTATGTTTGTATCTAGCAGTATGCTGGACATTTTGTCCAGGATACTGTGAGAAACAGCTTTGAAAGCTTTGCTAAAATCCGAAAAGATTGCATCAACTGGCTTTTCTTGGTCAGCTAGGGGGGTGACCTTGTCATAAAAGGAAATTAAGTTTGTTAAGCAGGACCTTCCCCTCATGAACCTGTGTTTTTTAAGACCAATGACCACGTTGTCCTTCAGATGTTTTTCAGCAACTCCTAGAATAATTTTCTCCATAATTTTACCAGGCACTGAATGAGACTGACAAGCCTGTAATTACCAGGGTCTTCTTTCTTGCCTTCTTGAAAATTGGAACGACATTTGCCAGCTTCCAGTCAAGTGAGACCTCTCCAGATTCCCAAGACCATTGAAAAATAATTGATAGAGGTCTTGCGATGACATCAGCCAGCTCTCCGAGTACCCTAGGATGAAGCCCATCAGGCCCCATAGTCTTATCTGCTTCAGATTAGATCACTGATGATGATTTGCTGTAATAACCATCATTTGAATATATTTTGCTAAAGGAGTACAGTCAGATTCCAAGACTGGGGCCAGTTGTCCCGCTGCTAAGTACACCTTGGTCTATCAGCTTTCCTTTGGGAAGAGCAAACAGAGTCCCCAGGAGCAGCTGAGCTCACAGATCCAAATTTTTTCCACTGAAGTTAGTGATAGTCATAGCTAGAATGGGGCTTCTTTTGGGTGTGAAACCCCTTTCTGCTAGGCTGCCATCTCAGGCTATTTGTGCCCCTTACGAGTTGGGACGGGGAGCACCTTCTCACTTCCCTGCACATTCAACCTGCACAACCAGGTAAGAGGGAAGAAGCCCTCCCGCAGCACAATACATGCTGTGACAGAGACAGACACCCTTGCAAGAGCTGCTGTGCCCCAGGGGGGGGCTTGCAGTCAAGAGAAACACGTATTTTTCTCAAGCTGCCCATGTTGCTGTTGCAAGGATTTGCAGCAAGGGCTGCTCTGCAACATGTCAAACTGTGGTGTCCTCATCTATACACGCTGCCTGGACAGGCCAACCCTCCCACACAGCCTACGAAGTGTAATCCCTCAAGCATCATTGAAACCTTGCAAGCATCAATAAACAAGCATGGAGCTTCTCCATCACCAGCCCGCAGCCCAGGGAAAGCCACAGCTGCAAAAGCTCTTACACAGAGGTTTACTCAGACTTTAAGTAGACTTGCAATTAAACATCAGCAAAACATCAAACTGCTCTTATTGTCTGTGTACTTCACAAGTCCTGTATAATCATGGCATAGTCGCTATTTTCTAGTGCTGTATGGCCACCATTCACCAGAGAATACTCCAGGGACACGTGATGTACTGAATAAAATGTTTCAACAAACCTGCATGGAGCCTGTATCAAATGTGGTTATGGGGTCAAAAAAAAAAGTGGCCACACTACCTCCCTTCCTTTCACTAGGCAACATCATTTTCTTCTGATGACTTTCCAGTTTGTGGACCCCACTGCAAATGCAGTTTCCTACCTGAAGTATAAACAGAGGGCAAGTCAGCCAGGGGGATCTGCCTTTTCCCCGGGAACACCAGGAGGAACTACAATAGACAGCCGGACATCCCTAATAGACTGTCTAAGCTAGCCGGCATCCAGAAAGGAAGGGCAGAAGCAAGCCTGCTGTTTATCAAATCTGTAAACATGCAACAGGAGATGTGCAGTGCAGAACATGCTTGCAGTGAGAATGGCTTTCCTGCAGCTCATCGTGACTTCTCACCTAGGTACAACAGTCCTTCCCTGCACCGGCAGCAAACAGGGCAGACTAGCAGGGCTCTGCCCCTGCCCAGCATTTATCTGCTCAGCTCAGAGGAACGATGTTGGTTTCCATTTTCTATTTGGGTCAGAGCAATCACAGGTATGAGTAGGGATTGGGTGAAGAGCTCACTGAGAGCAGCCCTGCAGAGAAGGACCTGGGGGTTCTGGTGGACAAAAAACTCGACACGAGCCAGCAGTGAGCACTTGCAGCCCAAAAGGCCAACTGCATCTTGGGCTGCATCAGCAGAGGGGTGGGCAGCAGGTGGAGGGAGGGGATTGTGCCCCTCTGCTCTGCCTTGTGAGGCCCCACCTGGAGTGCTGCATCTACATCTGGGGCCCCCAGCACACGAAGGATGTGGATGTGTTAGAGGAGTTCAAGGCAAGGTTGGATGAGGCTTTGGGCAGCCTGATCTAGTGGAAGGTGCCCCTGCCCATGGCAGGGGGGTGGAATTAGATGGTCTTTGAGTTCCCACCCAGCCCAAACCATTCTGTGATTCTATGGGCCGAGGTCTCCCAGAAGCACTTATTTTGACAGAAAAGCACAAGTTGTGGAGACAGCTTCTCACACATTCTGTCTCGTTACACAACTCGTTTCCAGACAACATGTGTTGTTAAAAGGAAACAGTGAGTTCACAAAAACAAATGAGTGTGCAACCTGAGACTGCTTCGGTAGCTGTGTGTCATTACGGATTTAAGATGTTGCCAACCAGTACACACAGTTGGGTGTTATTTATATGAATCAGCTTTGAATTACTTGGCATTCGCACACAGTCCTGCTGAGAAGTTGACTATAACCTGCCAAAGCCAGTGATCAGCCCTGCACGGGACCTTTGGAGCCCAGCGGAAAGCATCTTTGCACATTAGCCCAGCTGCTCCTGCTGAGATGACTCCAGCACTGAAATACCGAATCGGATGCACCTCCTCAGACTTCCTGACACATTTTGGACCAGTTCTTCATCTTGTTAAGCTTGCAGAAGTCCTACTGAGCCCAGCAGTTACTCAGGTCTTAGGCCCGATCTGATCCAGGCCTACTGCTCGTACAAACAAGCTCTGCCTTGGGCTGAGCCAGGGGCTGGCTGAGCTCGCTGAAGGCCACAGGAGGCTGCATGGAGCCAGCCCGAGACCCCGGGAGGCTTTCCACAGTAGCATCAGGGATGCTACAGCTCATCGGTGAAGTGTTTTCCACAGAAAAACAGTGAGAACTGGCACAAGTAACAGTCATCAATTAATACGGAGAATAGAGCAAAGATTGCTACTGCTCGTGCATATAAAACCAGTGGCATTTATCAGCAGAGGGATTACAGCAGCTCTGAAAGGGAGAGATCTGATTCATCTGTCAAGAGCCCCGAAGTACAAAGCTGTCTGCAAACACAGTGAGCCACAGATTCATAACTTCGTTCACCATGCTTTTACTCAACTGCTGCTCCATCCTAAGCAGAACTGAGCCTGACTTCTTGGAAAAGGACAAAGCAAATAGAAAAGCATATATGTGTATTTCAGTCTGCTGAGTGTTTTATAAACCACAGCGTGTCAGTTCTTCTTAAGTTTGATACCTTAACTCTACTTAGGTATTTCTCTGCTCCAGGCTTCCTTGTGTAATTGAGCTTAGCAACTGAGTTTCACTATAATGTGTCTATGGAAAGTTAAACAAAATGAACCACATCACTGAAAGATGATCTCTGTTGATCTCAAATCAAGGTAATATCTTGCATCCAGAATATGGGAGAGCCCACACTGTGATCAGAGCACCTCGTGACAGCCGCCCTGCACTGGGATAAGGCAGTTCAAAGCCCTCCAGATAAACAGCGTGACAGCTCAGAGCAAGGCACGCTCTGTATGGTGCATTCAGACAGAACGAATTCCCAAAGTGATGCAACAAACCCCGTGAGTGCCTGCCTTTAGAGAATGCCTCAGAGCCCGCTCCTCCACAAAGACCTCTTTGCTTTTTAGGGTAATACGGCACTGAAGCTTTATCTCTGTTTTAGCCTCTGCAAGAACTGCACAGCAGGGTGAGTGTCACTGCTCTCTCCCATGAGCTCGGCATTTTCAGACTAGCAACAGGAGTAAGTTTTTCACGTGAGAGAAAGCACCTCCAAGCACATGCAAAGTTTCTCTGTGGACCTCTGCTGCAACCTCGGTCCCCCTGCAGTGGCTGTGCCAGGGCTGTGAGGCCATGGCCAGCACGGGGCCACTGCCAGCCTGCTCCCCACCTCCCCAAAAGTGGTCACTCACCACTCGAGGCTTCTGCTGGTCCAGGGTCTGCAGGAAGGCGGGCGTTTGGTCCAGGGTGCGCTCGGGGTCACTGGAGATGTCCTCCTCTGACTCCTCCCAGGACGACGAGAAGCCAGTGGAAGAGGCTGAGGATGATGAGAGCTTCCGAACGGGCAGGTTGCTGGGGGGCACGGCACCCGCCTCCTCCTCCGGGCCCCCCAGGTCCGTGATGATGACGGCAGGGATGCTCCCGCTGATGGCTGGGCATCGGCCCTCCAGTCCTGGGGGGGCCACCACCATGTCTCCTTGCTGCTGTCCGGGCCCTGAGGGCTCCAGAGGGCTGCTACCCTCTGCCTGCCCCACAGCCTGCGCCTCAATCATCATTAGGCCCCTCAAGGACCCTTCAGTGCTCGGCTGCCTCAGCACCTCCCCAGCATCGGGGTCCTTGCTCTCCCCATAGGCTCGCAGCCGGGGTCCCGTGCCAAGCCCCGCCACCGGTGCTGTGGGGCTGGCAGGCCGCGGTGAGGACGGCCAGGGCGAGGACGGCCCGGGGCTCCATAGGAGGTGGGCAGCAGAGCTGTGCGCCTGGATGTGTGCCTCGAACAGCCCCACTTTCTGGTTCACTTGGACATTGTGCAGCTCCCGCTGCAGGCAGCGTGCCACGGGGGAGCCTGGCGGCCCGTCTGCGTCCCGGCTGCCCCTCCGTCCCCCAGGGCTGCCCAGCTGCTGCGGGGGCTCCTCGGGAGATGGCAAGAAGAAAGCAGGGCCAAGGCACGGCGTGTGGGGCGGCACGGCGGCGGCGCTGAAGACAGGGAGTGAGTGGCAGCCGCCGGGTGGCTCCGGGCTCCTGGGCAGGACTTGTCTGGGAGGAGACGGTGTCTTGCTCCCACTGCTCGTCACCTCGCTGTTGCTATTCATCATCACCAAGCTATTGAACGCATAGCAGTACACAGCCATAGTAGTCAGCCAGGGTGCACAGGGAGGCCACCACCACCGCCTCAGCGCTCGGGCTCAGCGGGGCTGCCGGGGGTCTCTCCACACCGGGAGTGGCAGCATCACCAGCGGGCAGAAGGGGAGCTGGGCTGGCCCCGGCACACAGCTCCATAAAATGGAAAGCCTGGGGAGAGAGAGAGAGAAGAGTGGTGAGAGTGACTCTGCTCCTCCCTAAATTCACCCTTGAGCTTGCACACCGCTGGATAAACCCTTCCCTTCCCGGGTGGCCCCCAGGCATCCCGCTGTGCTGCCTTCAGGAACATGGCCCACACCGGTCACCTGGAGAATCTGAGCCAAGGGGAAATCAGTTTGGAGGCTGCTTCCCCTCCTTCCTGCCCTTCCTGCCACTTCCCTAGGCTGTCTGTTGATGAAGCCACAGAACTGGTGTCCGAGAAGATACGGCCAAGTCAGCAGCTAGTCCCACAACAGAATTGGGGAGTTACAGCCAGCTGGTGTGTAAACTTTTGTGGTGGAAAAAAAGTAGGAAGCTTCTGAGTATCTCTCCCAAAAGGTGTCATTTTCCGAATGAAAGAAAAAACTCCGAAGAGCTCAAATTTGCTGCCTTCTGGTTTGTCACCTGCGTCCAACCATGCCCCAGTCTCACACACGGATTTCCGTTCCATAACTGCCTGCCCCGTTCCGTGTGTTACGGGACCACATCTCCACCAGCTCCTTACCTACCCATGTACAACTACATCTTCACACACACCCTGTCTAAGCATATTTCCCTTGCACACACCTTCCTGCTGGGATGCCGACTGCCGCAACCACCTCCAAGCCTGGGTCCCAGGCATGCACAAGGCTGCTGTTTGCCCTGCTGTGAGTGTGCATGCATGTCAGAGAGGCTCTGCCTTTGCATGCGGCTCTCTGAGCCCCTCCGTACTTTTGGGTGCCCTCCCTTGTGTCCGTTTCTTCCACGTGCCGCCGGAGCCGCAACCCTCACACTACGCCAGGGAACGGGGTGCCCACAAACACGCAGGCTGCGTGGGGGTGCGGGCTGCTTTACACACATGTGCTAACCCTGGCTGTGGCCGCACGCTTCTCTGCAAGTAGCCGTGTGTGATGCTGGCACCCTGCGAGGACCCAGGCAGATAAATGCCAGCAGCCCCCAGCATCTCCATCACCCAAAGCTCCCCGTCCATCCCTCCAGGCACCTCTCTGCGGCTCAGCAGAGCGCAGGCTGCGCACAACCCCCCTCTCCACCCGGCCCCCCAAGCAAGGCTCGGGGGCACATTTTGGGGCCGGGACAGCCCCCTCGAGCCTCCCCCAGCCTTGTGGGGGCAGCCTCCAGCCCCTGCTTCCCTGCACCTCCCTCCTTCCCACCCCACCACCGCCCCGTACCTGCCCGCAGGCTCCGCGCCCGCTTCAGTGCTCGCCGCCCCGCAGCGCCCGCAGGCGCCGGCGGCCGCAAGGAGCCATCCCCGCGGGCACGGGGCTCGGCTCGGCTCCGCGGGGAGCTGGGGGAAGGGGAGGGAAAAGGAAAGGGAAAGGAAGGGAAAGGGGAGGCCGCCGGGCTCCCCGCTCCGCCGGCTCCCCGGGCTCCGCGCCCCGGCCAGGTCCGCGGGGCGGCCGCGGAGCCCGCTCCCGGGGCGGCTTTGGAAACGCGGAGAGAGGAGGAGGAGGAAAAGGGAGAGGAGCCGAGAGAAGGAGGAGAGCAGAGAGGGAGGGGGTAGGAAAGCAGGAAGGAAGTTGTGAGCCTGTCTGGGGTTGAACTCAGCGGAACAAGTTTCTTTTTTTTTTTTTTTTTTTTTTTTTTTTTTTTTTTTTTTCTCTCTCTCTCTCTGCCGCTTGGCAGGACCGCTGGAGGGAAACACTGAAAAAAAAAAAAAAAAGTTTCCATTGTTAACTAAAAAAAAAAAAAAAAACGCGTTTCTGCCTCTGTGGGTTAAAGATACACGATCCATTTTCCACCGCTAGCCCCAGAGCACGATGTCTGACCCAGTGCACGGCTCTGCACCCCCAGCCCTGCACAAGGCCTGGCCCCACAGCCCAGGGGTCCCCATGGCCACCAGCAGCAAGGCAGACGGGGGCACGACGGAGACAGGAATCCTCCCACCCTCGTCCTGTAACGCGTTTCACTTCCCAGCCACCCTACTGGCTTTGGTATTCTTCCCCGGTGTACAATGTTTGAGGCAGAGGCCGGTCCCTACACCCATAGGAACGAAGGGCTGAGGGGCCCTGATGCCCCCCCTCACCCAGCTTGGAGGCACAGACTAACCCAGCCACTGCACCCCACGTCCTCCTTGCCCCAGACACAACAGCTTGGCCCCGTGTTTTTCAGCATGCTGCTCCTTCACATTGCCCCAAAAGTGGCACAAAGTCCTCCCTGGCAGGCTGGGTGGCTTCGGGCGAGCGTGTCCCGTGGGGGCAGGTGGCTCCCAGATGCCAAACTCCAGGCGTGTGAAGACATCACAGGCACATCCACTCACTGCGGCTCTGCCCCAGGTTTGCTCAGGGCCACAGCTGCCGTGTCCAGGACAAAGGCTGTCCTTCCTGGCGCAGGGTGGACCACGGACGGCCCTTTTTCAGCTCCTGCAGCCCCCAGGCACAGGTCCCACTTGGCAGAAGGAGCAGGCTGTTGGCTGTGGTACAGCGCGATTTCTGTATCAAGATAACTCATTGGAAATAGCTGTCTCTATGTCAGCACTTCAGGAGAGCAGGCTGAGCGATTTGTTCTCAAACTAGGCGTCAAGGTCAAACCCGGATGGCAGCTTTTGGGTTGGTCTGGACTGGCCAAGGGAAAAAAGAAAAAAAAAAAAAAAAAAAAAAAAGAAAGAAAAAAATAACTGCTATTTGTCTCTGCTAGGATTTCTCAGCTAGGAATTTCCCCTGGAGAGGGAAATTGATGTCACAGTGGATCAGCTTTTTGTGATTAAGACATAACCTCTGCAGTGTAAACAGGAGCAGAAAGGCAGGTGGGGACTGCCAATCCTCCAGGCAGACAGACAGAGACACCTAGAATGAGTTTATGTTTGTTTTTCCAGTAAGAGAGATGTTATTTTGAATTCAGTGCAGGAAAGGAGATTTTTAGACTCTTTCCACTTGAATCTGCTTCCTCAGTTAGGAACTGGTCTTTCATGCAATAAAGTCTGTGATCAATCTTTCTCAGAAAAGCGACCCCTCTGAGTATAAAGGCACTATTCATGAGCACGAGCTTACCCATGTGTGCAAGTATCTGCAGATTCTGGTCATTTGGTCCTCCCGTTCCCTCGTGACTGCATACACACATCAAAAAGTAGGAACACTTGAAAGAAATAAGGAATTCAGAAATACATGCGGATGAACACCTATCTCCCTTCTTAAAAGAGCTGCATTACGCTATGCATGTATTTGCAAGCATTACGGATATTTGTTTGCATGTTTTGACTGTTCCTTAGGGTTATTTGTGTTAGGAGTATTTACACAGCATAACCAGAATAGGTGCTTAAAGCTTACAGTGCTTTAAAGCCCTTTCTTAAAGTCACGCAAATTCGGGCACCTTCTGATATACATCTTATCTGTGTGGGATAGGACAAAGAAGTGGTGAATTCACTGTGGCATGTTTACTGATAGAAAACTCCCTAAGGGAGACATGGCCTTAAGATACGGCAGATTTTTGTCAAAAGAATAGAAATACGTGATGTTCAGAGCCAAAGCTAAGCTGTTCTGTGGGCATGACATACAACAACAATCTTTTCTTTAAGAAGGAAGTGGCTAATAAAAGTTGGAAAAAAAAAAAAAAAGGCCTAAGGATAAATCTCTTTTCAGAATGGGCAGGTACAGGAGGGAAATAATTGTTTCCAGATAGGAGCCAGGCAGACGTCCACATTGTATAGTGAAGAAAGCGCAGTTGGCTTTCAGTACGCTTGTTTCCAATCAAGTGGAAACGGAGCGTCTGAGTTTAGACTAAATGGAAAGCAAAAACTGAGACACGTTGCTAGTCCAAACCATGGACAAGGATGGAGGCAAGACAGTAGATGAGGTTTTTTTCATAGATGCAGATGGAAGTCTGCAGACACTGTCACTGCTGTAGATGCCTGGTGCTGCTGAGGAGCCCCCTGTGGGTCTTTGGCTGTAGAAAGAGAACAGAAGGATGGCCCCACTTTGATTTGCAGTCTCAGCACACATCATCAACCAAAGTGCAATTTTCGTTCTCAAAAGATCTTGCTTCTGCTTAAGCCATGTTCTTCGTTTGAATTTGAAAAAGTATACTCTTGCTTCTAAAGGAAAATAGTGCAGTACTTGAGGATATTGAAGCAGGCTGGGTTAGGACTTCATACGCAAACACTTAATCCAGCAAGCTTCTATTTTGGCATTTTGTTCCAATTCAAGAGGGTGAGGCCACAGAATCTTCCACTTCAGAAGGGCATGTGTTCACTGCAGGATGTATTTATTCCTGAAACAAAGCAAGGATAGACAATTACAGAAGGCCACGGGGATATCCTGGCTGTGTGACATCTCCTGCTGACACATGGCTATAGCACAGCTGTCAAACTCAGTGACCTCCCAGCACCGTGTTCCCAATGTGCTTGCTGTGCCCAGCGATCATAAGCAGCATGTGTGGTCCAGCTACAGCCACTGCAATCCTGGTCCCAGGACTGCCCAGAGCTACAGGGTCAGAACTGTGTGGAGGGACAGGACCTGATGTCTATGAATGTGGGGTTGGGGAAAAGGGGATTTGGGGTGGCCGTCCTGGCCCCAAAGAGCAGTATGTGAGGGAAAAAAGACCTTTTAGAGTGTTGACAAGCTGACCCCTGGGATAGTATCTAAACAGTTGCCAGAGCATGAAGATGAAGACAGGGATCCTGGCCTCTGGCAAAGTGACACTCACATTGTTTTGAGGGCCTGTGGTTTGGCAACAGACTGACTCCCTGAGACTGAGATGTGTTGTAAACCTCAGCACTTTACACTCCATGGCATATTCGCCTGACTTGCTTTTCTTAGGGAAAACCCAGGAAGATTTGTACTGGTTTGAAGAACCTGTTCCCCAATCCAAACCACAATAACAAGCCAAAAAAATAAAAATTAAATTAAATTAAAAACATCCCGCACTGCAGAAATGCCTCCTTCCATGGAGAGGGAAGAACAGTTGCATGAGAGATGCTGGTGATCCTACTCAGTTAAATACCCAGAGGCACTCAATTCATATGTCACGAGCCACATTATAAAACTAGAATAGGACAGTATGAACCACAATCCACTTAGTATTGATCTGATTTTGAAAACAATACAGAAAAAAAAATCATAAAAGTGTAATCATAAAACAACTGCAATCCCAAAGCATCCTCCTCCTTCCATTCTTCTTTTATAATATGATTCATTTTTTTAAATTATCATTCTGTTATGTTTTGGACTGGTTGGACAAGACAGTCTTCACTGTGTTTTCAGAGTTGAGTCTTCTGAATTGTCACTGTTTATCCATTTCAGCAAAAGAAGGATTGTCAGCATCCTTACATTGGAAGCCAGTATTCTATGGCAATTACTCACCACTGAGTTGAATCTTACCATCTTGTAAAATATAGAAACTGATAAATACAGAGTAATTCTATAGCCAAGAGACAGGGTGATGGAGAGTTGACTTGACTAGCATTTTATGGAGAAGAGGATAAGAGAAGGCTTGAAGGGAAATGCAACGCAGAATTATGTGCTGAGATTTGGCAACTGCTCAGGCAGGTGACCATCACAGGAATGGCTCACTTCTGGTCTGGCCGGGCTGGCAGGTCAGGTTCAGAAGAGGACAATGGATGTTGCTCTTGCACCAGACCTTTGGCACTATGTCAGTGGCAAAACAAGTCAGAAAGCAGCAGTTTTCCTCAGTTTTCCGTGACCTCGGAGCTGGGTAACCTGGCCATTTGCTCCCTTCTGCCTGTCCCACAGGCACACGTATTAAGGCAGAATTAAGGGGTGACTAATTAAAACCCTTGGTTTGCCCACGTGTGAAACAGGCAGCATGTACTAGGACACCCTGTATGTCCCAAGATACTTGTGGCTGTGAACTCCCTACAGTTTCGTACAGACTTGTTGTCTTTGGAGACAGACCCACACGTTCACGCACAGCACACACATGCAGTGTGTTAGTGCTGTATTACAAAGATCAGATTGGCTTAAAGGATCCAGGTTTTGCCACAGGGCTTTGATGAGCTGTTACAGAGCTCAAGAGATTTAAAATGTATGGATGGAAAATATTATGCACGGTGAAGTACTCTGACAAGGAATTATATGCATGCACAACAGGCAGGAAAGTTTAGGAAAGCTATCACAAGCACGAGAGGTTACTTTTCCTCTTGATACATACATGTCAGTGGCACCTTACTTTTTCTCTCATCTAGTAAACCACTCAGAGTGATGATGTGAAAGTCTGATGAGAGTGCCCACTGGCTTTATGCCTGGATATGCCCAGCAGTTGCAGTGTCACTGTTCCCGTTTTTTTTTCCTGGTGCCAGCCCATAGCCCAGCTCTGCAGCAGGTATGTGCCACAGCTGCGGTGCTCTGTGCTGCAGCAGGGCTTCACATTGACAAGTTGGTTGCTCTTGGCTGATAACGAGCATACAAACACATGTGCATATCTGGGGAGTAACCCATGATTCAGCATTAATGTTTCCTTTTTTTTTTTTTTTTTGCAAAGACCAAACACAAGGCACTAGGAACACATGAAATATGCATCGTTGTGCTTTGCTGAGCTTCAGTAAAAATGAAATTGTAAAGGGAAATCCGTCCCCACTGAACCCTGAGGCTATTAAAAAGTGTACCTTGGTCTGTGGTTGAGAGAATAAAGTGAGCTATACTGCTTCATTGTCTGAAGCATTTTTTTCCTATTCGTAGGTCACAGTTATTCCTCTAGACGGTGACCACATAACCATAATTGGGCAGCTTCGCATTTGCTTGAGATAGCTACGATTGTGGCAGGAAAAAAGACAAGCTATTTTTTAAGTGAGCAGTGTGTCACATAGACTGCTTTGGGTTTCATAGTATATGACAGGACATTCAGTCTCCAGGGCTGTGAAATTCCACTGCACCTTTTAGGGATGAGATGAACACGAAATCACAAGAAATGTTGTGCAAGTTTCCACTCCGCAATGAATGATCTCTGTTTTAAAAAAAAACGGGAAAGAGAGGGCACAGGAGACCCATGATTAATGATTTTAAGGCCTATATTGGGATATGGGCATTTAATTTAAAACATCTTGGCTCTCTCCAATAATTTATTTTTGTATTCATCTGAAAGCCCATAGTGTAATAGTACACCTTAAGGATTTACCATGATATTTCTAATAATGCACACAGAAGAAAGGACAGATGTTTACTTCTGTCTGTTCCTCTGTCTGTTAAAGGAAGAAAAAAGTCTGAGTGCAGCAGAATTTATTAGACTGGCAGATCTAGATTGATTTTTTCATAATTTTGAATAGCTAAGGCAATAAAGCCATGAAAATATTTGTAAATGATGTTGCCAGACAACAGTGTATTATGCATACTATTCTCTTGTATGTAGTGCCATTTAATACTACCAAGAACAGTTTTTCTTCCCCAGTAAGTACTAGTACCAACCAGTACTCAGAGCCTTGCCTCCTGTGGACTGCCCTCTGAACTGCCTCTGCAGCTCTGGATTTGAGCAGCAAATTTAGCAACAGAGAGCAGTTTTCCTTGCTGCCTGCCCACCTCACCTGGCTGGAAAGCCCAGGACAAGGCTCCCTCTTGTGCTTTAGTTGCCTGAGTAAGAAAACTGAGTTCAAGACCAGGAGAGCTCCCTCTCCTCCCTGTGAAGTTTGCCATGCTCTTCTCTGCAGTGTTCTGCGTGCCAAGGAAGGGGCTGCCCATTCCTCTTCTCCTTTGGAAAAGGTGAAAGATATTTCATGGTCTGGCAGGACCCAGTATGACGCCACTTGAAACTCTCTCTCTAAAAAGCCAATACAGCTGGGGAAGGTGAATGTCTGGCCCAGACAGGAGATATTAGCAGTCCATTTCCGTGCTTGCTGAATGAGAGCTGACGAGCCTGGCCACAGCTCTAATGGTTCCCTAAATGGTGTACATTTGCTCCCTGCTTCTTGCTGCACGGGGATGGATACCACAGAGCTCCAGCTGGCTTCTCTCTTTTCCCCATGGGAATTAACCTAATTGCCTCAGTAACATAACCAGACGCAAAAGGAAGGACAGGAGAGGAGAACTGTGGGGCCTGTAGGTCCTCAGGAGAACCACTGTGTTTTCTTCCCACTAGCTCTTTGATCCTTTTCCATTCTTTCTCTCCTCCTTTCTGGACACACCCCTGGAGAATGGTAGCCCTTGCTGTTTGAGACAGATTCTCCCGTGCTGCCTGTTAGTGGCCTTCAGGGTTGGATTACACAGGACACCAGGCTGGCCTGAGACAGAGAGAGTTGGTCAAGGATGGCACCTCAGAGGGTCACAGCTCCCTGATGGGCAGCTCAGCTCCACAGCTTCTCTGGGCAGCCTGTGCCAGTGCCTCACCACCCTCTGAGTGAAGAATTTATTCCGCATGTATGACCTAAATCTCCCCTCTTCTTGTTTAAAACTTCTACCCCTTGTCCTATGGCTACACTCCCTGACCAAGTCCCTCCCCAGCTTTCCTGTAGGTCCCCATTATGTACTGGAGGGCTGCTGTAAGGTCTCCCTGGAGCCTTCTCTTCCCTAGACAGAACAACCTTCAGTCTGTCTGAGGAGACTCTCTCAGCCTGTCACCTCAGTAGAGGTGCTCCAGCCCTCTGATCATCTTCATGGCCTTCTTCTGGACCTGCTCCAACACATCCATGTTGTGAATCACCTCCTTCAACCTGCTAGCCACACTTCTTTTGATGCAGCCCAGAATATGGCTGGCTTTCTGGGCTGCAAGCGCACGTTGCTGGCTCACGATGAGCTTTCCATCCCCCAGGACCCCCAAGCACTTCTCAGCAGGGCTGCTCTCCATCTACTCATCACCCAGTCCGCATTCACATTTGGGACTGCTGTGACCCAGGTGCAGGGCTTTGCACATATCCCTGTTGTACTGCACGTTGTTCACACAGGCCCCACTCTCGAGCCTGTCCAGGCCCCTCTGGATGGCATCCCTTCCCTCCAGCACATCACCTGTACCACTCAGCTTGGAGTCATCTGCACACTTGCTGAGGGCACAGTTCTAGAGGAAACTATTTACTTTGACCAAACTCTTAATAAATTCTTCCCTTGTGCTTACTTTATGAATGCAGTTATTTGTCCCAGCGGTTAGATTCACACTCCTCCACGTCCAGACTAATTTCTTTCACAGGATTAATCAGCAGCTGGAAACAGGTGATGTCATGGTCTCTGACATTAGCTTGTCACCTAGCATTACATTTCTCATGCGCTTTTTTAACTAAACTTCTGCAGCAGCAATGGCTTTGACAGCTGGTGCCCAGCCTGAGCATCCACACAGAGTGTAACACTCCTTTTCTCAGTTTTCCCGTATTTCCCCAGTTTGCTTACTCTCTGATGGAAAAATTAACTTCCATGGCAAAACTCTAAGCAGCACCTGCAGTTGCAGTGTATCAAGGAAAAACACATGTCAAAGACCAGGGTCCTCACAGCCCTTGCAAACCACAAGGTAGTGCCAGGGCATCTCCGGTGCCCCATGGTGATCAGACACACAGATTTTCATTTCAGATGAAAGATGCGTGGAAGGAGGTTAGAGTCTCACAAATGCAAGCTGTCAATGGAAGCAAGCCTTACACTTGCATTTACATAGAAACAAAACATGTCTCAGCTTTTGGCTGCTTTGGAAAGAAGATAATGAGGATGATGACCTTTGCAGGCAGGGTGCAGGACACTTTACTGTTGATGAAATTTGCTTGGCAGTTGTTAACAGATGCTCTCCCAGATTTACCAAAAATGGGAGTTTGCCTGAAGTCAACATTGCACTTCATTTTCCATAAAAACACTGATTTGTAACTCTCATCTTTTTCTCTATCAAAACTATGTTCTGCCATCCTTAACACTTGAATCATCTCAGAAACGTCTTAGAGCTTTGTTTTTTTCCCTAAAGTTTGGGGTGAGTCAGAGGCATTTGCCTGGTAAAGTAAGTTGTAAAAGAGGAAGATGAGGCCTTGTATTCTCAGAAAAATATTTTTTGTCACCTTCTATCTCCAGCGTTGTAGAGTTTAGAAAACCCACATCTGGTCTAACCTGTTCTCAATGAAAAATACCATCTGTCTAGGCAGTCTTGAGGAGTTGCTTTTGGAATAACTAGGATGGTTCATTTCCCTTCTTAATTTTCAAACATTTTAGAGTATATAATGCTATAAGCATATATGTTGATGAGATTGGGTTGATTTTGTTTCATTATGACATTAGCTGCATTGCAGGTAAACTGAATTAAACAGCCATTACAGCACTGAATTTTCCAAATAATTACAGAACGATGATATTACAGTCAAATACTTTCTGCTAACAGGCTTAAGCATTTACAATTATGGAAGCTTTTTAATGCATAGTCATTGCAGTAATTCAGAGTATAAGCAGGATTTGAAAGCCTTTACATAATCTGGGTCATATTTGAAATAATCACAATAATTTGAGAATAATAAACCAGATCAGTCGTTGGGAAGACTCCACTAAAGCCTATTGCATCATACCTGAAATAAGTTTTGGCCTTTTCTATGGCATTGAGATAATCTCAGAAAAAGCCCCAAGTGGCTAACAATCACAGCAGGACACAGATAGTTCACATATGTCATTCAGGTATGTCCAAAGAAAATATCAAGTTATTAGAATAGGCTATGGGTCAGGTCCTGTATCATAAACCTACTTCAGAAATTCAGCTGTCTTCTCATTAGAAACTGATGAAGAACTCTTTTAGAATTCAGTTCAAAATCTCTTCAGATGCTGTCTCCAAGGGACTACTTTTTCCACATTTCCATTTTAAACTTATACTATTCAAAAATGGAGAGCAAGGATTTACATACAAGCTTCTAAATAACCTACTGAATTCAAATTAGTTTCCACTGTGTAGAAATAAGTTTTTCCACCTGCATTTAAGTTAAGGATACCAGACAGACTTTCCTTTTAACAAGCTGTTATGACTTACAGGGATGAATGGACGAATGAATGAACTGCCTGTAACTCTGCAGTTACAGTCAGAAGAGCTCACAGCATTTGGCAGTGGTGAGGCCAGTACTCCTCACAGCACAAGCAAAATCATAAAATCATTTAGATTAGAAAAGACCCTTAAGATCATTAAATCCAACCATCAACCTAACATTACCAAGTCCACCACTAAATCATGTTCCTAAGCATCACATCCATACATTCCTTAAATACCTCCTGGGCTGGGAACACCACCACTTCCTTGGGCAGCCCATTCCAATGCCTGACCACCTTACCATGAAGAAATTCTTCTTTATAGCCTACCTAAACCTCCCCTGGTGCAACTTGAGGCTGTTTCCTCATGTCCTATCACCTGTCATCTGAGAAAAGAGGCTGACATCCACTTTGCTACAAAGTCCTTTCAGGTAGTAGTAGACAGCAATGAAGTCTCCCCTCAGCCTTCTTTTCTCCAAATTAAACAGCCCCAGTTCCCTCAGCTGTTCCTCATATATCTTGTTTTCAAGTACCTTCGCCAGCTTTGTTGCTCTTCTCTGAATGTGTTCCAGCAACACAATATCTTTCTTGTAGCGAGGGGCCCAAAGCTGAACACAGCAGTTGAGGTGCGGCCTCACCAGAGCAGAGTACAGGGGGACGATCACCTCCCTGCTCCTGCTGGCCACATCATTTCTGATACCAGCCAGGAAGCCATTGGCCTTCCTGGCCACCTGGGCACACTGCCGGCTCACTGTCAGACAGCTGTCAACCAACACCTCCACGTATTTTTCTGATGGTCAACTTCCAGACACTTGTTTTTTTAATCCCTGTTTTTTGATTATCCCATCGCCCTCCCTGTCTGCTATTTTTTTCTTTCTCCTTTCTTTAGTTCTTTAGCTCACTTGGTATTTACAGTCAATTTTACAATTTGCTGACAATATTGGAGTCTTTGGGGTTCGTTGCTGTGAATATTAAAGTAGCTATTCTTTATGATTCATTTTTTCTGCTATGAGTCAACTTACACTTGTTTCAGACTTTGCAAGAAATATTTTACATTCAAAAGCCTCCCAATCCCATAAGATGTAGTTTAGGTCAAAGTATTTGCCACAACCCTTTAAACTTAAGATATATTTCATATTTTTTATGATAAAGAAAGGAGAGGTCATCTAGAAAAGCCCCAAGGAGACTGATATCTTTTCTATGCTTTCTCCGCTCTCCCATAGATTTCAGTGTAAGATTGTATCCTATTTATGGAAGTCCATTGGATAATTCAAAAACCAAACCAAACCCAAAGAAAAATAAGAGATGCTGTGAACTGGCCTCTTTCAGCACATGCTTGGAATGATTAACTCTCCATCACCTTTGCAGTATAGTTTTGCTTGAACCAAAAGCTACATTACTGTTCTCAGCAATGAAAAGGACCATTATGGCATGTCAGAAATATATTGTCTTTTAGCGAAGATCAAATTGTTAAGACAAGACAAATCACAACACCAGGCAAGGTTCCTCCCTTTAACTAAACACGGCAGATGTAGAACAGCCTTGAGGAGACACTGCTGTGAGAATTGGGAGATGTAGGTTAGATCCTCTCAGAAGATATTCAAATTTACACAGCTAGATGAGTGTTAATTTACACACCTTTTACACAGGCTAGATGAGTGCTTGCTTTTGCAGAAGTGGTGGCTCCTACCGTCAACAATTTTATTATGTTAGCCTGCTAATTAACTTTTTTTTCATTCAAAGTAACGAAAGATTTAATTTGGGATTGAATAAAGTACACAAATCAGAGCAACATTTCACATTTTTTCTTGTGAAGGCACAGAAAACCCCAGGATATCTCTGTCATGATCAGTTCAAACCGATCTCAGCCCTACTCTGATTTATTTGGCTCAGCCACCAAACCGAAAAATTATTCAAATGACCTTAGAGTTAGAAATTCTTTGACTTTAGTGAAACACACATGTAAGTAATAAGCAGCGGTCTCTCTGTCCAAGAGTTTACTCTCTGAGAAGCCAGACAGGCCTCAACAAGATTCCCGTCTCTGTGCTGTATGGACATTTAGGAACTTTGTGGAGGAATGGGGAAGCCAGCCTGGACTATCAGCATCCTAAATCAGTGACCAAGCCACAAGCTCTTCTCTCCTTGTTGGTCAAATCTCCCACTTCCTTCCTGCAGCAAAACTTCTCTGGCCCTAGTGGTTAAAGGCTCTCCTCAGTATTAGAAGAGCTTCCTTATTTCCTTAGTGTCCACAGGGTAGCTATTCAAAGACCATCAGATACAGTTCAGAACTTAGAACTGCATGTTTTGTGTTCACATATAACCTCTACAGTGGAAATAAATTCATCTTTTCAAGGTCTAGAAAAACTTATCTGCCAAAACCTGTCAAGAGCATCTGCTGTGGCATCGACTGTTTTAACTACATACCAGGATCTGCAGGCTAGACGTGATTCAGCACTCACAAGGAGTCTTCCCTGAATTAGCAGAGTAGGCTTAGAGAAAGTGTCACACTGGCTTTCTGAGAGAGGAAATTATTTTAAGAGATGAAATGATTTGACTGGCTTTTAATACCCTTGCACTGGGTGGAAGAATGAAATGATCCTGATGTGGTTATGGAACCTCTTGCATGAATGTTGAAATAAGCAGGAGCATGAACGGCTCTGCAGAAAGACACGGGAGACAGAAATATAATTTAGGGAGGAAAGCAGCAGTGGGTGAGCTGTGATCTGCACGTTGGCATTCTGTGCAGTACAGTGGGCATTGCTTATCTTCATTAACAAGACTTTGCTACCCCTTCTCTGGCTATCAAGGCATTTCTCACTCATTATCATCTTTTCACATCATGCATGAAAAAAAACAAGGCAGGGAGAGGTAAAGAGCAACATTTTCAAAACTGGACAGTGACTTTTGGTGTCTCCGTTTCTGTGTGTCTGAAAGGAACCTGATCTGGACTAAGCCATGGCTTTCATAAGCCACGACTTTCATGCAGTGTTTAGTATTGTCTTCTCAGCATGTACAAGAATGAGGTTAAAGTTATCTCAAATTCAGCATTTGAAATGAGTACATGGGAAAAGTCGGTCTCATATACGCTACTCTTGCTCATACAGAAAGTCACCAGCATTACTGTTTCCCTCTCTGAATTACAGTGAAGGTAGGTTTCTTTTTAAATAATTTATCTGATGTTGACATTATTTATCACAGCTTTTGTGTTCACACTTGAAAACAGCTATAAGTCATCCGCAAATAAAATGGAGGTGTCTGTGGAGTTGCATTTGCTTTTTCCTGCCATTTGCTTTACCAAACTCACCTGCCTTCATAGGGAAAATGACGAAACTCTACCTTAGTTACATGTCATGAGGAACTGTACATTTTTGTTTGGGATATGAGTACTGCAGCTCTTCTGACAGCACTACGCCTACCTGCTGTCTGAGTTTTATGCTGCCTTCAGTGACAGCACAGATGCTAGCACTGAACTGCTTAGTGACTATCAGGCAATGTGTCCACAGAGCGGTGTTATTCCTTTACCAAAGATTTTGAGCAGAGTAAAGCTCCTGACTGAACCAAGCAGAAACCAGACTGCCTGCCCAGTTTTTCATGGGGCTGTTTTGCAGGAGACCAGTCAGTGATTTCAGACTACATTACTGAGCACAGATCCAAATTCTGGTGCAGCATCTCCCTTTGTTCAAGTGCTCACGTAGACTCCATCACAGCATGTTCTCTACCCTGCTATTTTCCCCTTCCCCTGATATTAGGACCACACTGTCTCCATTGGTGCTGTGCAAACAAGCAGTTCCTCTTGTGGATTTAAGAAAAAGCAACTACATCTCCACAGATATTACAGGCATTTTGGAAAACCCATATCTATCAAAATAATGTTCGTGGCTTTTATCTATTTGCAATGTCCTTTCCTCTGTTGGGTGATGACTTTCTGCCAGGCTAACTTTGGCAGTGTCAGATTTGCATGCCGTTCTCTTTTATTTCTTTCTCTGACCATTGTCTCTCACTGTGTGAGCTGTTAAATAGCAGCTGTGCTTCAACCTACCCCCTGGCCAAAATGATCTCCAGGCTCAAACAGGACTTTGGGGGACAAACACGGACAGGCTTAAATCGATAGAGCTTACGCACCTGCAACAGCCAGCTCTGGCCTGTCTGTGAGAGTAGCAGCACAACCGTTTCACGAAGACTGTTTTTGACCAAGGGTGTCACCCAAAATGTCTGCAAAGTTTTCCTGCTCTGGAAACACATGCTGCTGTTAGATGAAAACAGCTGTGAGATGTACAGTAATACCGCTGGGACAGCATGAGAGGAACACCAAGGTGATCTGGGTGAGATACAGCAATGCAATGGAAAATGGCAAGCGTAACTGCATTTGTGAAAAATTACAGATAAGGAGTATGATTCATTAGCAAAGTGTAAGACCTTGCAGAATTTAAAAATAAATATCTTCCGAAGTTCTTCTTGAAGCAATTTTTGGTTGTCACATGGTGATGAGGGGGGGAAGTTATAAAGAAGATGAGGAGGTGCTAGTTATTAGCATTTCCTTAATTTGAGACCTATGCTTGAACCTCCTCAATACAAAAAGCGTTTTTTTTTTTTTTTTCTCTCTCTCTCTTTTTTTTCAACTTATGGTTTCATTGTACAAGAAGAAAAATAAAAACCCTAAGGTTTCGAAAAGCTGCGGTGGTTTAACCGTAGATTTGACTTAGAACTCCTTTGTCTGATCAGTAGAAAACCCATGTGAACTCTCTTATTTATCTTAAAATGAAATAAACTCTTCAGCTACTGCACAACTGAAAATCAAACTGGCTTGAACCAGTTTAACTGCGTTGTTTCAAAACCTAATTCAAGGCTTGATTAAATGGTATTAATGCAAAGTTAAATAAACTACATGCCTGAGAAGGCTATTTTAGGAATGGCCACTCCTGCTGAAGGGGAAGGGTTTAAAAACAAACTTAATTAATTTACTTTAAAAGTTATTAAAATAAACTATTCCAAGTGCTTCCATGTAAAGAAACTTACAGAAGTATGACAGCGGATCCCTTGGAAAGCTGCTGCTTAACATGAAGACAGGAGTAAATTGCAGAAACAGAGGGAAATAAAGCCTTGTGGGTTTTGTTTTTGTTTGTTGTTTTTTAACAAAAAAATAAGAAATAAAAAAAAATAGGACTTTTCCCCCTTACCCTACAGGGGAATGACAAATATATTTTTGCTGCATTCCCTAATTTCTTGCTTTTGCTGCTACAGTTGTAGCTCCAGCAATGGGCACACTAGCCACAATACAACAGCAGCAGCAGAAACTAGCAGAGCTAAAACCAAGCGTGTGAATAGTGTGGTGTAATCTGACAAAACAACTGGTCTCAAAACAGCAGCTCTGGTAGTGCCAGGAGCTTTGCAACGTGAGACATTTCACAGATCAGTTCTCCACAGAGGGCTATAGGTGCACCTAATGTATTTCGCAGGAATCTGATGACAATAAAATCTCCAAGGATTATCACAATGTGTAACAGAGTTCAGACTGGAATTGTGCTTGTGTCAAACAGCTAATCCAACTACAGAGATGTCCATGCACAGAAGGCCTCTGCCCCCTAGTGTATACAGTGAGACTTTCTGTTATAGGATATGGAGCAGTCTGCCTCCTTGAAATACAACGTGGAAACACTTATTTCAATGTTAATGTATAACTTACACATCTCACCCACATCCTCCCCATGGTGGCTACACGAGCAGAAGGCCCAAATAAATGGTACAGGTTCATCTGCACTGTTATGGGGAACACCTTGCTTTGTCTGCCATGTGCATTCCTAAAAGATGTTAGACACGTGTTTTCTCTAGGAGTGACCTAATTTCAGCTAAAGTCACTATTGATTTATCATCGACTTCAGAGCAGCGTTAACTTAAAGGTTTTTTAGTCATGCAAACAGACCTGCTGACTTCTTGGAGTCTGGGATTGCCTGAAGGATTTGTCCTGAAATCTGGAAAGCCAAAGAGATACCAACAGCTTTAAAGGCATAATACTCCATTTCAGGTTAATGCATTTGTCTCCTATGAAGGTACTTGATTTATTTTACTTTATTTTATTTATTTAGCATAACTGTACAAAACACACATATGAGGAGACAGGACAAGCTGTTTGAATGAGCCAGTGGTCCAGAGGGCACTGCAACAGCTGGTTGCTGCTCTGCTCTCTGCTGCTCCCTCCCCTGCTGCTGCTCCCACTGGTGCAGTCCTGTTCCTGCTGGACCTGTGCTTGGTGGTCCTGCACAGTTTGTTAGACTCAAAGCAATGCAAGACTTTGCTGATACTACATTGATCTGGATGTATCACTGTTTGCTTTCTGACCGCAGACCTCATCAGATTTAATTCTCCTTCTGCTGCCAATACCTTGGCCTTGTCTGTTTGATTCAGATCTCATGTTTAACTCATTTCTACATACATTAGAAAGCAGCCACCTACACGGTTTCTATGATGCTACAAATGCTGGAACCAATGGACCATGAGACTATCTTAGGTCTGTGTAACACCCTGGCAGACATGTACAGCATGAACACTCATAACAGTGTCAGCTGCCCACTGGTTAGTATCTTCTTACAATTTAAATGAAACCATTCCATAGCTGGCACTCCATCATGAGCCCTGACTGCATGCTAAATAATTTAACAAATGAGTAGACCTCCTTAAGTTGTGAGGAAGAGGTTTACTTTGTTATTCAATAATCAACTTTCCTTGAGGGACTAGAGATTTACTGAGTGGAGTAGACCAAGCAAGACTCTTTCAAAGTACTGTCTATTCTAGTGTAAAACCTCAGATACACTAGGCCTGGCCCTACTCATATCTTCTGGATAAGCATAAGAGGTTATTCATTCATTCATTCATTCATTCATTCATTCATTCATTCATTTATTTATTAGAGATGGTGTTGTATCTGTTTCCATTTGAAAGCCAAAGGAACATTTCTGTGTTTGAATTTTTATCAGTAGTTCTATTTGCAGCTTTTGTACCTCCTGAAATAAAACAGTCACAATTCCTTGCATATATTTGGATGGTTGTAACAGTTTATGACCAAAAGCTCCCCAGGATCTCCTACTGTAAAGCTGTAAGTACAAAAAATGAACAAAGTAGGGCAATTCCACAGCATGTCCTTCTTGTGGTTTAACCCAGCTGGCAGCTAAGCACCACGTAGCTGTTTGCTCACTCTCCCTGTGCAGTGGGATGGGGGAGAGAATCAGAAAAAAAGTAAAAGCTTGTGGGCTGAGATAAAGACAGTTCGTTAGGACAGAAAAGGAATAAAATAATAATAATAATAATAATAAAAGCATGACACCATATGGAATGGAAAGTACCTTTGGCCAGTCTGGGTCAGCTGTCCTGGATCTGTCCCCTCTCAGCAACTTGTGTGCCCCGAGCCTCCTCTCTGGCAGGACAGTGTGAGAAGCCGAAAAGTCCTTGGCTTAGTGTAAGCACTGCTCTGCAACAATTAAAACATCAGGGTGTTATCAACATTACTCTCATCCTAAATCCAAAACACAGCACCATACCAGCTACTAGGAGGAAAATTAACTCTATCCTACAGTCAAAACCAGGACAGTCCTTAGGTGCTTCAGAACAACCAGAAGTATGGCAACAACTGCTTCTGGCGAGACTGTGATCCCCCAAATCATAGAGTTGTGATGCAGCTTGTCACACAATCTTTTTGGGAACTGGCATGCTTTACATTATCTGTGAGAGATCCTTCAAGGAAATGGCTTCACAAATCTGTTTAAAGAAGAGAGAAAAAACAGAAATATTTTGACGACAATATAAATACAGTGTGGGGGTTTGCTCAAAGAGTCTGTTAACTTGCTCTTGGGTCAGATGCTTTTCATGTGATGCAGCTAGGGAAAAAAAAAGTAAAACATTCTGACTGAAAGCTGTATGGTAGTAACTCTCAAGGACGGATGGACTGAAATACCTCTTTGTCTTCCTATTATCCACTTATACAGAAAAGGAACACTAAGTTAAGCCATTTTTTTTTGTCTCTGAAAACTACCAAAGGAGGCAGGCAGAATATGCATTCACAGCAAGACAGCTGGGTTTCATATACCCACGGCCTCAAGTGCCACGTGCTTTCATGAATGTTGCAATACACATACTGCTTCTGAAAACCTCTTGTTAAGTTGCAGAATATCTATTTAGGTTGCAGACCTATGTCTCCAGGCCAGAGATCTGATTAGTTGTGTAAGACACATAGTCTTCTCTCTCAGAGCCCTTCATACTTGAAAGTAGTATTTCTAACAGAGAAAAAAAATGTTGTGAGTTTAACTTCCAAAAGCTGTTAGCTGGTCCCATACCCCCAGTCCCTAGGAGACAAAGCCTGCCCAGCAGCTGGGAAGGGAAAGTTGGTAGTGAGAGCAGGACAAGACCTTGCCGAAAGGTAGGTTAAAAGGCTTGCCTCTGTTGTTTGCAGCCTGATTATCAGCGTGGCTTTTAGTCAAAATGCAGGTGGTATTTAAAGCCTCTGAAATCCACATGGCCATGCTGATTTGGGTATCTGTGTCCTGCTGTTGAATCAGATAGGTTACTTTCTGAGAGGCTGCCCAACTCAAGTGACCATCCACATGCCTTGATGTGAGGGACTTGGGGTGGCTTTGAAGCCTCAGCTCTCTTTTGAAAAAGGAAGTGGAAAAAAAAACAAACAAAAAAACCTTTTCTCTCCATGATATTTGAGGGAAAAAATATGAGAACAGGATGCTACTGATAAAAATCTCCCACCAGATTAAGAAAGCAAATGAAAACTACTCAGTGTGACTATCTAAAATGTCATGATTTTGGAGAAGAGGAAAATCTGCATCAGAATTACGGGTCACATGGCCTTACAGGCAAATTCCTTGCAAGGCCTAAGGACCAGACAGACCGCTGACTGCAGCTGGCTGGAGGAAGGGGAGGGGAATGAACCTAGAATTTGGAATGCCAATGTAATAAGGGAAGGGGAAAGGTGGGCAAGAAAAAGCTGCCCTCTACAACTACCTGAAAGGAAAGTGTGGGGAGCTGGGGGTCGGCCTCTTCTCACAGGTGACTACTGATAGGACTAGAGGGAATGGCCTCAAGTTGCACCAGAGGAGGTTCATGTTGGAAATGAGGAGACGTTTCTGCTTAGAAAGAGCAGTCAGGCATTGGAACAGGTTGCCCAAGGAAGTGGTGGTCACTGTCCCTGAAGGTGTTTAAGGAAAGGCTGGATGTGGCACGTAGGGACATGGTTTATTGGGTGACACTGGTGGTAGGGGGGTGGTTGGAACAGATTAAATTGGAGGTCTTTTCCAACCTTAATGATTGTATGAAAAGCGTAAACTACCGAAGATGGCTGTCTGTTACATGACAGAAATGGAGTGTGCTGAGTGAGGAAACAGTGAGGGAGACACTCATGATTGTTACTGAAAAATGAAGAAGATTCACCTGTAAGAAAACACATTTACTCCTAATTCAGCAAACTACTCCATATGGATGAAACCTACATGTAGCTCCAGTGACTTTAATGGGCCTAGCAACAAGTTCCGATTCTCTGCTAGTGAGGTATACAGCCAAATATGCAGTTTATCAGTTTTCCTAAACTAGTTTTATCTTGGAAAAGAACTTGTCTCTGTGTGCAAAGTGGAGAACCAGGATTACAGGTCTAAGACAGCAGTACTGGTCAACAGCAGTCTTATGCAGTAAAATTGGGAAAAAGAATACGACAGTCAAATCAGAATTGGAATCTGCAGGGGTTTCCAATTTGTCCAATGATATACAGTGTGGTATATCACAGTGCAATATACCATACATATACACCATATACAGTGTGGTATATCATATATTCCACAGTATGGTGTATATACATACCATAGGAATGGTTCATTTGTCACACCTTGCATCTCCTTTAACACCACCCTGCCCTTCCTTCCTTTGTGTGTAAGGTATCAGGGATAGCACCAGGTGAAGCTGGAGCTCTGCCTAAAATACTGAGTGTCTGCACTCGGTGCTCTTCCTAAGCGAAAGCAGCAGGGAAATAAATGACTGCTACAGGGAAATAAATGACTTTCTACAGGGAAATAAATGACTGCTGCTTTTTATGCCTCTGTCCCCAAAAATGATAAGCAGGTGAGAGCTGCCTGAACCTGAATTTCGTGTAACTGTTGCTTGATAACCTAATAGGCAACAACAGAGGGACGGGAGCGATTTTTGTGATGTTTGAGGACGTTTGTTTACATGATTACCTCGCTGCTATACCAGACTTGAATTTTAATCAAATAGAGGTCTAAACTTCTCATAACGATTTCAATTAATGTGAAATAGCTTGTAGTTTTCCTTTATTCACCCCTGATCCATGAGGCAAGCGAAGGTCAGACCGAACTCCAAGACTTGGCCATTTCCCCCAGTCTCTCTGCCGCGCTCCCTATTGCCTTTTTATTTCGGTAACAACCCACACCCTCACATCGCTCTCCCATTATCGAAGGCCGGCTATACACATTTAAACGCCTCAAAAACACCCCGGGCTCAGCTAACATCACCGGGGCGAGGGACGGCGCCTCCCCTCGCCTCCTGCAGGAAGGCGGCGGAGGGGCGGAGGCAGCGGCCGAGTGGCGGCTGCTGTGGTAAATGGGGATGGCGGGCGCCACCCTTCCTTCGGCCGGGGGTGGGGACGGAAGGCTGCGGGGCCAATGGAGGGAAGGGCAGGGCCGAGCAGGGCCGAGCCGGGCTGAAGGGAGCCGAGCCGGGCCGGGCCGAGCGCAGGTGGGCATCGGGGCTGTGGGGCCGGGGGCCTGAGGCGAGCTGAGCCGGGCTGGGCTGGGGGTGGCTCGGCGGCACCGCTGCGGGGGGTGTGGGACCGGCGGCTGTGCTGGGTCATCCTGGGAAGGATCTGTGTGTGCTTATGTGTATGTGTGCGCGTATGAAATGGAAAATGGTCTGTATTTGTTGTTCCCGGAGTGATAAAGCGTCTGTTGTGTCTCTTTCTGAGTGCGCAGAGGTGGCTGGCCGTGTGTGTAGGTGGACAACAAAGCTGGCCCCGCGTTGCAGGCCAGCCGAGCTGTGGTGCTCCTCTCTGTCTCCTTGGGGCAGCTTGTGGTGGGGCCATATTAGCTGCCCCTGGTGCCCCGAGCCCTCGGACAGGGTTCAGGAGGACAGCCCGGGTGTCCCCGGTGTGTCCCTGGGGCACCACCAGCAGGACCAGTGCTGGGAGCTGCTCCTCCGTGTGAGGTTGGACCCAGGCTTTGAGGTGTCCCTGGTGTGTGTAGGTCTGTGTCCACTCATATTGACTGCTACGGGTTTGGGCTTAGGGCTGGTGAAATAATTCTTCTGACCTTCTTGGGGAAGGGTCCGGTTTCAGCGCTGTCAGCAGAGTAACGCCGTGGCTGCGTGTCGTGCCTCTCTGTGGGAAGGTAATGCTAACGTGTATGTTTTGGCTTTATTTGTTGGCACCAATCTGGAAATTTGTCCTCCTAATTGTTATCCTGCCACTTGGAATTACTGAAAATGTTTTCCTTCTCTGTATGTTAACCAGCAGCTGTGATTACAGGTGAAACTTAGAACATCAGGCTGTCGGTGTCAGCCCAAAGCTTTCTCCTTGTCTAACTGTAGCAAAGGAAAACTGCTTCTCTTCATCTGATTGCTATCGAAGAGAACAACATATATGAGCAGGAGTTTAAAATCTCAAGTGGATTATTAAATATTATGCCAGCTAGCAGCAGCTGTTCTGTGCTATACCCTACACTGGTAATATTTATCAAGGACAAAAAACATTGCAAACAGCTTGGTTTTGTTGCAGCACAGTGATGCTGTAGCATGAAATTAAAAAGCAAGCCAGGGCTAGATCCTCATATTAGTTTGAATTGTCCCCGTTTCAGTGTAATTGATAGAGTGGATTTATCCCAGTTGAGAGAGATCCCTTGCACAAAAGATATACAGAAAGAGAGAAATGGTAACTTCTGCTTCCCTGTAGGCTTCACAAGGCTGCTATAACATAGGGTTCGCTGTAGTCTCACCTCAGCTGCTCCGTTATAAGCAGTGCTTAACTACTGACCTAGTTTTTGTCCCCTTTCATTTCTGCTATGTGGTTTTGAGAGTTTGGTCTTTTGGTTCTTAAACATCTTGTGATTTTTTTTTAATGTGTATTAATAGTTTGTATCTATCCACAGAGGAAAACCTTGCCTGATGTCCTGTGGCTTACTGGGTCAATTTGAAGACTGTCTGGCACCCGGTGTTTCTGTCCTTCATTGGCTTTATTTAGTAGACCATGCTCTGTCATGTGGATATAAATTCAGCTTGCATTTCATCTCTCTGAAAGCTCCTCTTGTGGTATAGCCAGAAGGCAATTGTGCTTGTCTCAGCCCTCTACTTTGCTTTCCTAATCTGTCCTTTCCCCTCTTCAGCTCAGTCTAGGGAAACACATGGTCTGTATGCACTGATCTATGTGGTGTCATGCAGAAAAATAACCATCTCCAGGAAAGAAGGTTGTGCTGAGTGTGTGGCTGCGAGTGACCAGCCTGGTCCTTCCTCCCTGAAATCAGTGACGGTATAAACCAGAGCTCTGTCTGGTGGCCAGCACAGCCTTGGTGCCAGTTAGTGCAACTCAGAGGGGTAAACGGTGGTGTTAGACAAACTGCACTGGGGTTGGCAGAGGGCTCCTGTCTCTGTAAGTTCTTCATCAAAGAGCCCTGCTTGGCCCTGTGCTCCTCTTTCCTCCTCTGGGCGCTGGGACTGGGGCTGCTTGGGCGGTCAGCCCGGGAGCCTGTCATGCTGAAACCTGGCTCAGCGAAAGCTATGGCAAACAAGCACCTGTTGTCTCTTCAAAAGAACTGGGTTGCTGATGAGCACCTGGTGCTGGCACAAGAGTGCTGGGACAACCCCATTGGCAGTAGCACAGATTTAGGTCGCTTTCAGGTACCTGTGAATACAACTTTGGAGATGAGAAGCGTTGTAGCGTCTTTGCCTTTATCCTTTTTGAGAGGGAATAACAGAAAATGTCTGGCAATATTACAACAGGAGACTCTTCCCATGTAATTATGAGGGTTAGAAGTTACTGGTGTGTTTTTGCTACCTGTATAATTCTTCCAGTGGGTACAACTAGGATGGTGAAAGTAGGCTAATTGGCTGTCCCTTCTGAAGTCTCTGCAATAATGCCATGCTCACATAGCAAAAATGGTGTTGCAGTTTCTGAAATACTGGGAGAAAAAGGTCTTTGATATTTTTATGCAGTTAAAACTTAAACATTGGTCCCAAATGCTGAAAGAGTAAACTTTACTCTTACAACTGAGGCAGAATCTAGGCTCTCAGCTGTAAACTGTGAGCCCTTACGTGCTCAGAAGGTGTTGAGCAACTGGGGAGTGGAGACTTTGGGCTCTGTAAGGAGAAAAAAAAAAAAAGGCACAAAAAGGGAAGTGTTAGGCAGCTCACCGCAACACAGCTACTGTGAAGCTGATAGGCCTGGCTTGAGGGTTGTCCCTGCATTTGTTCCTATAAATGTACTGTTTTTATCACTGAAAGAGGAATTGAATGAGAGGAGAAGGCATGAAAGGAGCAGATGTCTGAAAAGTGTTTCACTTGGGCAGATTGAGTTTGCTTTCTGAAATGTTTTGAAGGTGACCAGTGTATTCAGGATGCTGTGAAAGATGGGGGAATCTCCCACTCCTCCCTCTTTCCTTCTCTTGAAGTGAATTTCAGGCCCTCTAGTGAGAAGCAAGAATCTCACAGAGCTTTGAAGCGTCTGCTCCAGCCTCTCAAGCTGGCTGGTAGACAGCGAAGTCTACCAGTCAGACCATGAATGCTTAATTCAGATGTATGTGGCTGTGTCCAAGTCATGTGGCTGCTTCAGCTTCCTCCCCTGAGTTGGTTATGTTGCCTGAGATACACTCATGTGGGGAGCTTTTTTGTTTGTTTTGGGGGGGGGATACCTGGGCAAAATCCAGCAGAGGAGAGTTGTTCTCGTAGGTGTTACAGCTTTACAATGCATTAGGGGTCTGGTTTTGCTTATGGGTAGGTGGCTGAGAATCAGGTGCCTGAATTATCCTTCTTTACTCCAGTTGCTTGCTTAAGCTGCCTTAATAAACGATAAAAGGAATTTTCCTATCAATCCCATTTAGAGCTACCTGAAATCATGGCTTCAGGGCTGTTCTGCACTAGCTTTAGCCAGGACAGTGCAGGTCCTATCTCCAGTGTCTACAAGGAAGAGCTGCTCCTTTCCTTTCTGCGTTGTGCCACTGCTTTCTTCACTTCTCTGCACAGTGGTAGGTGGAAAGAGGCCAAAAATGTCAAGTCTCCACTTCTATACTTGAAGTTGTTGCCCATCCAAGTGGGTTTGCTTTTAAGCACAAGTCAATATAAGAGGAGAAAGTAGCGGCTCACCTAAAGGGCCAAGTTCTTCCCCTTTATTTACCCACAGCCCTTGGGCAGAGGAAAGAACTGCTTATGAAATTCATCTGGGTGATCAGCAGCCATAATACGGAAGGCAGCATGTAACTCCTGCTCAGTGGCTTATGTAAAGCCGAGGCTCCAGGTTACTAAGAAACTTCTGCTACCTGCTGGTGCCTGTAGGAGTGTTGTGTAAGAGCTGAGCTCTCCTAGCTATCTGGCAGCCAGGCAGCATTCGAGGTGAAGCCTTGTTTGGCTCATACAAAACAAACACCAAGCACTGGGAAACCCCCTCTGTGAAAGTCTGGGTGTACTGCTCGTGGAGGAGGCCAAGCACAGAGGCAGGAACTGTGGCAGCTGTGGCAGAGGGGAAAAATACTCAGTGGATTAGGTGCAGTTGGTTCAGCGCTGCATTTTGCTGTTCCCCCTGGTTGCAGGATACTTTAACTGAAGATTGTTGTGCCTGATGTGCCAGCAGGCTAAATCAGCTATCAGAAGGAGATGGAGTTATGAAGCCTGCTGAGATTGTGCTTCCTCTTCAGACTCCCAGTTGTTTGCGCTGCAGTGCTCACTCTTTTTCTCTTTTCTTTGGCTTTGCTTGTTTTCTCAGCCGTGAGTAGCTCCTGGCTGTGCCTCTCCGGAGTGAGTGCTCCCTGGGAAAGTGACGATGATCACGTTCATGAACAACTCGGACAGTGAGGATGAGACCTGTAATGAGAGAACATCCCTGATGTCTGCAGAGAGCCCTCCAATACCTTCCTACCAAGATGGCTTGCAAGCCTCAGAAGCAGGGGAAGCGCAGATACATAGGGTGAGTATGCAGCCTCCCTGGGTACTGAAGAAATGGGGTATGATGATAAATGCAGTTCTGTTACCCCTCAATCCATCCCAGCAGAGGCAGACGTTTAGGATTGGCTTTGGCCAGTGTTACTTCTCTTGGCCAGCAGCTGCACTGCCTGTTCCCATTTCCTCCACTGTGACTTTTTCCTTCCTTTTTATCTCCGTATATACTCCTCCCCTTTCCTTCCTTTTGGTAAAGATACAAGCTTTTAATCAGGACCTGATGCACATACAACTCGTGCAGGATATCCTTTTTAGCCTTCTCGTTTTGCCAGAAACCCTTTGTCTGCTCAGGTCAAATGCAGCAAATGTTGGGACAGAATCTAGTCCTACTGTCAGTGAAGCACTGTGGTAAAACAAGCTCAGCAGTGCTCTGGGAATGGGATCTGGTCAGGTTTATGCCACCTCCGATGAAATTTGTTCCCTCCCAGTTCTGTGCACTTCACCCTTCATATGCATGTGTCAGCCTCTCTCTGTATGCACTGAAGAGGCCCTTAGATATATTTGTGGGTTTGGTTTATAAACTGTTGCAGCCTATTTGTAAGGGAATTTCTAATTGCATTGCTCAGTTGGCACCGTCCTACTAGGAACAAGTTGCTATGCTGTGGTGGCCTCAGCAACCTCATGAAATAGTGGAATGAAGCTCTGAATGCAAGGAAAGGATCTTACATATGTGATAACTTTTTCTTTTCAGAAGAGGCACGCAGGCAGCAGCCGCAGCCCTAACAATGTTGCTGATGGGGATGTGTCTGACTCGGGAGTTCGAGCGCGAGGGAGCGCCTTGGAAAATGAAGACGAGGAACTGACGCTGAAATATGGAGCGAAGCATGTAATCATGCTCTTTGTGCCTGTCACCCTTTGTATGATTGTTGTCGTCGCCACCATAAAGTCAGTGCGCTTCTATACGGAGAAAAACGGGCAGCTGTAAGTGGGGTCTTCAAAACAGCCTCTGAGTACGTGGGATCCCTGGCATTACACATACACTCCGTGCACATACACCTACGTACACAGCGTGCCTCCTTGGCAGGCTGGGAGAGCCTTTACATGGCTAAAGATGGCTCTGTAAGCATACCAAGGTCTTACACAGATGAACACAGCTTGCTTTAGTAAGTTTTTTCCATACCTGTATTATATGGATTCATTAGCACTATCATTAGGAATGAAATCACTTCATACTGCAGTATAAAAGGCCTGGGTTTACCTCCTGGTCTGTTCACCCGCTGGCTGGCAACAGTCAGGGAATAACATGTTCATTTGGATGAGTGTCTCATTTCCTGATGACATTTTTGGTTCCCAGAGACTCATGGTGTGGATACATAATTCCATCCAGCTCTTCCTGCCTGCTCGAGACCATTCCCAGTGCTCCAACAGCACTTCACATGGTGGCTGGAGGAATGGAACCAAAGAAAAGAAAATGGAGGGGGTGGTGGCATAAGAAGGGGTAAAAAAAAAAAAAAAAGCCCAAGACACTCTTAAAAATTGTAGAAAGAAAGTGTAACCCTTTGCTGGACAGCACCTAGGATGTGTCCTTGTCATTATCGTGGAGAGGGTCCAGAGACATGCAATAGAAATTAGTGGCCTCAAGAGAAGTTGCTGAACTTAGTTATTTATCACAGAACCATAAAATGGCTTGGGTTGGAAGGGACCTTAAACATCTTCTAGTTCTGACCCCTCTGCCTTGAACAGAGACACCTTCCACTAGGTCAGGCTGCCCAAAGCCTCACCCAACCTTCCCTTGAAGCCTTCCAGGGATGGGGCATCCACAGCTTCCCTGGGCAACCTGTACCAGTGCCTCACCACTCTCTGAGTGAAGAATCTTCTAACATCTAACCTAAATCTCCCCTCTTCTAGTTTAAAACCATTCCCCCGTGTCCTCTCACTATTTTCCCATTTATGCTCTGTTTTTGTTTAGAGCTCTGCCAGACGCAGCTGCTCTGTGGTAGTGCGCTTTGGTTAAACAGCACTAATCTGTAGCTGATAACTAACTGGAACCCGGCCCCTCCAGAGGATACACCTGATGTTTACCGTCCTTGGAAGTCATTCCTCCCTTTCTTCCCCCCTGCCCTGATCCATTTTTATCTTGGGACAACTAGTTAGATGGGAATATACGTGCTTGATGTGGCTTTGCTTTATACTGCAGGATCTACACGCCCTTCAGCGAGGACACCCCGTCCGTGGGCCAGCGTCTCTTGAACTCGGTGTTGAACACCATCATCATGATCAGCGTCATTGTTGTAATGACCGTGTTCCTCGTCGTTCTGTATAAGTACCGCTGCTACAAGGTAAAGCATTCGTGCCCGAGTGTTTGCTGCGTGCTTGCTGTGAGCAGGTTCGAGTGAGGCTTCTCTGTCAGGGAGAAATAAAGGCACTGCACAGGTTAGTCCACAATTTAGTCATGGCAGCAATTTTGTTGTAGAGAAGCCTTTGCTAGCAGTGTTAGAGTGTGCCTCAGAACGTGCTTTGCTGTTCATTTGCCACTAATGGTAGGAGGTTAGAAACAGCCTGTTATTTGTGCTAGTCAGGTTTGAGTCCTCTCCTTATGGTCAAAAAGTTTTGCAGCTTGTACTCAAGGACTCAGTTTCGGACAAACTGTGTGGGAACTAGTCTCATTCTTGCCTGTGGAGGCTGGTGGAAGAGAAGGGTAGAATATAGAATGAGTTTGGGAGAACGGGGAGCAACTGGCTGCCATCTTCCCTCATCAGCTGTGGGGAAGGAGGGTTTTTGGAAACTGGAGGAGAAGTGAAGAAGGAAAGGCTGTTGGACATTAGGAAGGTCTGTCAGTAGTGCATGCAGCACTGCAGCCTGTGCAGGGGGAACAGCCCCTTCAGTCACTCTATTTTCTTGCCCTTAATAGTTCATCCATGGCTGGCTAATCCTGTCCTCTTTGATGTTGCTATTCCTCTTCACCTACATATATCTTGGGTAAGTAGAAATGTTGCAAGTAACTTAGTGGTTCAGAACTACCCTCTTTTTCTGTTTGAAGAAAATCCCCAACGTAATGAATTGAATGTCTCTCCTTCTATGAACAGAGATTTTAAATCTCTGTTCATAGATAAAATAAAAAGTGTTAGCATTAGACAGCTTTTTTTAAATTTTTTTGATGAAAAACGAGATGTTTAATGGGCAATGCCTGGTTTTACAGTAGTTACTCTACAAAACTTCATAGGGAAGTGATACCAGAAACATGAACTGAACTGGCTGAACTTTGTTGTACAGAGGTACACTGATAGTGACTTTCAAGATATACTGGTATAAACTAGCAACATCCTGGGGTATCTGTCATCAATTGTTTCTAGAGATGTTGTCACAGATGGTTTGGCTAGATGGAGGTTCCCAAAACATGCCTTCAGTGTGTCTTTAGCCTCTGAGAACCAAGTGGAAAGGAATTTAGTGTTGAGTTGGTTCTCTGGATTGTCTTGCCTTATCCACAGGCTGCGTCTCTTCAAACTCATTCCCTTAGCTCCAAGTTGAGAAAGAAGCAACCTTTCAACTTTCCAATGACACTTGCTTATATTTTTTTTTATTTATCTTTATTGAAATGCATCCTGTCATGCTTCTGGTGGGATGACTTGCACATGATTTCTTAGGCTCACGACTGTGCAACAGTCTTTACCTATGTTAAATCTTGACTTGAAATCTGGCCTGCTCAGATCCTTGGGATCACTGTTGACCTCAGGACTAAGGCAGTGTAGTGTTTGCCACACACAGCACACCCATGTCCTGCAGAGGGAACGCAGAACTAAGAGCAACAATTGGCTGCCAGGCTGGTTCCCCTCTTGAGATGACATCTGCTTATATCCTGCTTCCTCCTGGTGTCGTAGGAGGCTTGCTCTTTTGAGTAGATCTAGCAAGGTGCTTTGCATGTCGGTTGCTTTTATTGCTCAGCTAAATTTCACTGTTGTCTTCCAGTGAAGTACTGAAGACATACAATGTGGCCATGGATTACCCCACAGTCATTCTAGTCATCTGGAATTTTGGAGCTGTTGGGATGATTTGCATCCACTGGAAAGGCCCCCTGCAGCTCCAGCAAGCATATCTCATTATGATCAGTGCTCTGATGGCACTGGTTTTCATTAAGTATCTACCTGAGTGGTCGGCATGGGTGATTCTAGGTGCAATCTCCATCTATGGTAAGTCTGGGCTGTTACTCTGAAGGTGTGGCTTGTGGAGAGGTTATTTGGAGTTAAAATAGTTTGTTTTTTTTTTTTAAAAAAAGAAAAAAGTTCTCAGTTAAAAGTTTGAAGAGAACTTGCAGGATGATGTATCTGGAAGGTAATATTCAGCTTGGTGAGGAGCTCTGACCAGGAGAGAGAGTATGCAAAGAGGAACTTGACCAAAGGTTGAAAAATAGTCAGCATACATAGTAAAGGATCGATGAACATAAGCAAAGTACCTCCAGTTCTCTGCTAATTAAATTTAACAATTTAATGTAATCCTGTCATCTACTTTCAAATCAATAATGTGTTGCTCTCAAGAAATTTAGGATTTTTTGTAGGATTAATACAATGAAAACTGTTACTGTCACATTAAGCCTCGGGGGATGGTATTTTAAATGAGCATCATCTTCAGAGACTAGCAGCTACAGTTGCACAGCAGCAGAAGTCACCATTCAGGAAATCATCTGGTTAATATCGACAGATGTCATTTTGAGGGAGGAATAGCTTTTCAAAGAGCAGGAATGCAAAATATGCATGACAGTTTAAGGTAAGATTGTCTGTTCCTTTTCTCTCTGCAGATCTGATGGCTGTTCTCTGCCCTAAGGGGCCACTGAGAATGCTGGTAGAAACTGCACAGGAGAGAAATGAGCCCATTTTTCCTGCATTGATATATTCCTGTGAGTAAGATTAATATTTTAATGTTTTTAACGACAATGTGCTTGAAAACTTTTTTTTGTGTCAAACCAGTAAGCGCTATTTTAGTTATTTCCTTGCCCTCAGATCAGTGCACACTTATGTCCTGGAACAGACCATTTGTAGAAGACCTTATCAGTTACAATGGTATTAACCCTAATTAGCCACAGGGCTGGGCAGATTTGCCTTGTGAAACTAAAATGTTCAAAAGTAGATTTACCTTTCCATGAATAGCCTTAGAACGTAAATCTTTGTTCTGCATACAAAGCCTTGCATGGACAGCAGTGTTTGTAAAGTTACGTAGTTAGATGATGCCCTCTCAGTAGCCATATTCCTTCTGCATAAGCTTTATAGGATCACTTCAAGTGTTTGAGGCTCTGCAGCTCTTCCTGTAGCCTCTTCTTGCTCTGTGCACTGTATGGATGGCAGTGTGAGATATTTGCTTTATTTTTCATTGTCTGGCTGCTCCTGGCAAGTGGCTTTGTTCAAGTTTTGCTCTGACAACAAAATCAGTCCTCTCTTCCCTGAATTTCCTGGACTGTTTAACTATGATGACATCCTGTGCCTGTATCCACAAAGGCATTCGTATGCTTAAGACTGGGATAGTTGGAAGGCAGGTGACTTAACGTTTCCAGGACCTGGGCTCAAGTGCTTCCTGGACCTCAGTGGCTTCCATTGCATCACTTATAAGGTGAATCAGTATTTCCAAATGTTGGGTGCCAAGCTGAGGATGCCTACAACTCGACTGATCTAGTTTTTCAAGTGTTTAGTGCTATATAAATGCTTTTGTGTGTTCCAAGTAGAGCTCCTGTTGACTTCAGCTGACTTCCGTTCCACATGGACGTTCTGTTATAGCGGCCTGAAACAATCTAGATGAAGTTTTCCCTATGTTTTATTTAACAAACAAACAACAGTTACACTAAAGGAGAATGCAATTCAACAAATAATAAATACTGAACAAAAAGTTCTTAGGCAGAACGTCAGTGTTTCCATTGCAAGACCGCATTCTGTGGCTACCTCCAGATACAAAAACATCACCGTGACTGAGTGTGTAATGGAATAGTAGACACTGTGTTTGCCTTGGCTTGTTGTTGTTTAGTTTAGCTTCTGTAAAAACAGGGAGACTGAGGTACTCCTATATAAAAAGCTAATTTGAGTCCCCTTCAGCATGGTTTGTATCCCTTCATAAATTAGGGATTCATCTCAAGAATAAACCTGCAAACATCCTTCAGTTGTTCTTGGAACCAAAACAAAAATAGCCAATATTTTGACAGGAGAAAAGAGTAAAAAGAAAGAAAGAAAAAACAAAAAACACAAACAGAAGTGCAGGGAGAAAACAGACACTCAGACAACTCCAATGAATCCCTCACTTGTGTGTTTTACCTTCAGCAGAAGAGGGGGAGTATGCCGTCTGCCTTAATCTCTGGTTACATTTTGTACTACCATCATTTCCTGGGCAACTGTTCCCTTTGAATAGAAGAGACAGAAACCAGGAAAAAAAACAAGATGATAAGGGCCCTTATTTGGGATTTTTGCTGTCTTCAGGATACAGACAAAACTATACTGACTTGTGCTCTGAGACTTTTCTTAAAGACTGAATAGATGCACGGCCTTTTTGTCTGACCTTGCCTTCTAAGTGACTAGGGAAACTGACTGAGAATCAGTGTTGTAGCATTAACGGGGGAAGGGTTTATATTTGTAGGGTTAGCTAAATACGTAGGAACTCTGAGCTACAGTGACCAATGTTTTGCGTCTGATTTCTTGCTCTTTCTTTTAGCTGCTATGATATGGACAGTTGGAATGGCAAAGCCAGACACAGCAGCAAGAGGACCAAGTCAGCAGACATGGGATGCAGGTTTGCTTGCATGTCACAGTATCCGGTGTAAATAATACACGTTTGAGACTGCAGGTCTCAATGTTAAGGTCTTGAATCCCAAAGATTGCATGTTTTTTGCAGTATTGTTACATCAGTTGCAGAACTTCATGGTGTTCTGAAACCTGGTGTTTGGACTGGCAGCAAAGATGGTGTAGGAAGCTCCAGTATTTGGGATGCCTTTATTTAAAAAAGAAAAGTGTTGTCCAACACACAGCTTCAGATACACTGAAGTTAAAGCTGGTATTGGGCTAGTGGGGTGGTGGTTGTTACATTTTTAGCAGCTGGGGATAGTTAATTACAACATAAGGTCATAAATATAATGCCAGTGAGCTGGTGAACTTTAGTGTGTTAGTGAGTTGCACTCAGGCAACTGCCACAGAGCAGACGTACCCTTAGCTAGTTCTAAGTCCAGTTTAGCTTACCCTGCCAAAGAAAATGGATGTCTTTACATTTGCCCTTGGGTAAAGCTTATGTTCGGGCAGTTACCCAGCAGGAGCTGATGTGTTCCAGGTTTACATTCTATCAGATCCTGTGGTAATTTGTGTGCCATTGTTTCTATTTTCTTGAAATGCAAGTTAAACAGCACTTTTGAAGGTGATTGAGTAAAGTCTGATTTGTGGCATTAGAAGTATTTTCCATCTGGTCCTGTTTCATTTGCTTATTTTCAAGATAAAATAGCTGACATACTAACGAACGACAGTCACAGTCCTGCTTTGAAATCAAGCACAGAGCAGGAGCAAATGGCACCTTGGGTTCTACTGAATGCCCCTCTGGAAGCCCTGTGTGTCCCAGATCACAGTCTGTTCACATCTGCAGCAGCAGTGTCCTGTCAGATTGCCAAAAACTGGCAAGTTTGTATAAATGCTTCTGAAAAATAGGAACTGTCAAATAGAGTAATGTGTCACATACCAGCTGCTTCCAAAAGCACTGTTGATTGAGAATGGAAAAAATGAAAGGACTGTGTTAAATATGTTTAATAGAACCCAAAAAAGAAAATTCTGTTGTGTGAACACCCAACACCAACATCAATGTGATTCAGAACAGATTTTTTTCATAAACGGCAGTCTTCCTAGTCATGCATTTTGGTAATACTACCAGCGAGGGAACACCTGACACCTCCACCTTCAAGACATAACTGTATGTATTAATTTTACTTGGTTTCACTTGTCACTCTAGCCTGTAGAGGCTGTGGATACCAGCGTGCCCACCAGCTTGATTCAGGGATTGAAAACCAAGTTGAAGACTCTCTTTGCATTTAATAACTGACAGAGCAATGCTTAGTTTTGTGCTTCTACTCCATTTACTCACTTGTTGAAGCTGCTGGGTAGTTGCCAAACAAGCTGTGAACGTGTAGCCTCCTCAATGGTTTCAAATAATATGTTTTCTGCAAATGCCTGTGCTTGAGTTGGTCCTGACTCCAAGACAAAGGGCTTATCTATTCCTGAGAAGCTTCATAAGGGTGGAGATTGCGTGTATCAAAGCAAGTTATAAATGCAGCTACCTCTTTCTTTTTTTTCTTCTCTTTTCTTGGCCTATTTTTGTGGAATCAAGCGGAAGATGAGAGAGAGAACCACAGTAGCCCTTCACATTCAGACTCCCAGATTTTGGAGACAAGGAGTCCTGTTCCAAGCCACCCCATCACTTCTTCAGAGGAACCGGAGGAGGAGGAAAGTAAGGGAAGCTTCATACCTTGTTATCGGTGCAGTCAGGGTTAGAGCCTGACATTTTTACTCATAGTGGTTAACACGCAAACTCAGTTGACTCTAATCAGTTTATTTGAAAAGTTGTGACTTGTTGGGCAACGAAGGTTTTGACTCGGACTGTGTATTACTTCTTACTGGTGCAGTATCTGTTCTGGGATTGTAGCTCCAGTGATATACCTTGGCTACGCAGACAACTTAAGCAGTTCCTTCTTCCCCTTGCATCCCGCTTCTCTTCTGTCCCTCAGCTGCCACAGCTGTAAGGCAGCACAGGGAAGCACCTCAGAGAATGAAGTTGAGTAAAAATAACCGCAGAAGAGGGTGTCTGGAAGCCCTGACCCCCTCAGTAAGCCGTGGAGGTAATCCCTGTTACCTCAGTGCAGGATGCTAAGGGTCCAGGTTGGTGGGTAGCCAGGACTAGCAACCTTCAGCTGGTCCTCAGGAAAAAAAAATGTTCAGGAGGAAGCAAAACTGGAGAAGTAACGCCTATTTTCCTTTTTTTCCCTTCTGCTTCTCACAGGGGGTGTGAAGCTGGGCCTTGGAGACTTCATATTTTACAGTGTTCTTGTTGGGAAAGCCGCTGCCACACCTAGCGGAGACTGGAATACTACACTAGCCTGCTTTGTAGCCATTCTTATAGTAAGTAAGCAAATTCTTACATCTTACAGTCTTGTTTAGCACAGCAGTGTTGCCAGAATTACCAACAGCTGAGCACTGCTGCATCACTGCAGGTAACATCCTGGGTATTTGGGTGAGAGCACCAGTGGATTTTCTAGCACACTGCTTGGCCTATAAGGACGTGAACTCCACATGATTAGCAAGCATAGTCAAAAAGGTGAACTCCCTTTTGCTAAGGAGAACTGCGGCATAAGGGGATGAAGGCCTATCTCATTCTTGGGTTTGAGCTGGGAAAATGGAATGGAAAGAAACTTAAAAATCCATGAAAATTATCAGTAAAAGCAGGTGACTAGCATACTGTGCTTGCTGAAGGACTTAGACCTACCAGGTCTAATGACCACACACTGACAAGTTTTCACCTAGGTAGAAAATCATTACTAAGAACTAGCTTATTTACACCGGTATCTTCACTGAAATGAACCAGGAGAGCAACGGCAGGAGTTTTAGAAGGTAAAAGGAATTGCAATGTCATTCTTGGGCTTCCATTTCTCTGCTTGGATCCCAAGGGGAGAGACTTACAGTGACTATCACTTGTGAAAACCATGGATTAGAAAGCACAAGAACTAGAAATTATCGCATTTTAAAAGTGTGATTACCTTTCCTACCTCACAGGTCAGAGACACCTATAGGATCACTTAGCTCCAATATTCTGGTGTCCGTCTGGTGGCCATTCACACGGTCCCTTTGTGGGGAAAGCTCTCTCTTTTCTGTCCATCAGACCATATACCCCATTCTGTCTTTTACAGTGCTGTTAAATTTGTTCTGGCTTCATTTTGCAGTTTTATATTTCTGTTGATATGTACCTTTCTGTTTCCCAAAATGGTCTCTGCAGTTTCTTTGCAGTGAGCACATCTCTAAATGTAGATGTAAACTATGGAGTAGGTGTAGGCCAGATACCATCCATGAGGCGTGTAAAGAGCAGAGCCACAGGCTCAGCTGGATCACAATCAACTTTGCAGTCTGACTTTAAAAAGATCCTGACTGCTGATCTGTAGCTAATAGATATTTTTTGGAGCCCAGTGTGAGCACTGTCTCAGATGTTCCCTCATTGTGGAGGGAGAAAAAAGGGCTCAGATAAGAGAATTAATCCATACTTAAATACACATATTTGTACTGTATATCCAAAACCTACAAAAACTTTGACGTGTTCCAAAAGATGGATCTTGGCCTGCTATCAAGATAAAGAACAGAATTCACCTAGCGTAATAAGCAATCTAGTCAAAAGCACAGCAGTGGGATATTATTTTTGTTCTTTTTTTTCCCCAAGAGACCTTGAAACCTGTGAAGGTATAAGAAGTACACACCACTGTGTATTAGAGCCCTCCAATGAAACTCCTTATCTATGCAGTTCAATAGGATGTAAATAGTTTTATCTGCTGGATCAGTAACAAATACATAATGGTATAGTACAAAACATAAAACAATCTGAAAATAAGTTAACCTCTCAGGGTCAGTTGTATGTCAGCATTAGCTGTTTTACACTACTTTCTCAGCAAGCAGCTCTGCTCCGGGTTGCTGAAGAAAATATCTGGCCAACTTGTGAGAAAGATGAGGGTGTGGGAAAAATGTTTTATTCCACTGTAGCTCAGGCAGGCTTCAATTTCTGTATAGTGTATAGAGCTTATTATTCATATATTAGGTTATTGATGACCTATGTTTTTGGGCTTCTTACTTTATTTCTTTGTGTTTTTTTATTCTCTCTGGCAGGGTTTATGTTTAACTCTTTTATTACTGGCTGTTTTTAAGAAAGCATTGCCTGCTCTTCCCATCTCCATCACCTTTGGCTTGATCTTTTACTTCTCGACAGACAACCTTGTGCGACCATTCATGGACACCCTGGCCTCCCACCAGCTGTATATTTAGAAGAAGAGGGAGCTGGAGGATTCTTTTTAAAGCTTTTCTGTGAAGTACGGTACACTGTTTGGAATAAGTCATAACACTTTACACCTAGTGCCATGTATTTGTAAAGAAAGCAATAACTGTGACATGATGCGTACTAAAATCCTAGTTACATGTTAAGCTGAGATTTTTCACAGGACTTCTAATGCTTGGACTCCAGTGAAAAGGAGAGGTCAGAGTTAAATAATTGTATGTTATTTAATGTGCATGCAGGCTCCTGTGAGCAAGGAAGCCTGTATGTAGTGTGGGGCGCTGGAGGGATGAAGGGTCTGATCTGTGCTTCCAGAAACTCAGGCATTTTAGCCACAGAATTGCAGACAAGTTTAACTGTACTCTGAAATTGTTAACACTTCACACTTTTTTTAAGTGTTGTGCAAACATGAAAGTCAGTCATACTTGCAATTAGAAAAGCAGAGCAGTCAGTGTGCAGAGAACAGAGTACTGCTACACCTAGGTGTAAGCATTAGGCAGATGCGTAAGGCTGAACTTCATAAGCTGGCCTCTGTTTGTACAATTTCTACTGAAATTGCTCCTAATGTCTGTTTATTCTGGTCCTAGTAAGACATAGCCATGGTGGATCTAGACAGCATGTCACTGGTAGGATATCTGAACATCAGGCTTGTTCCTGAGTGCATCCACCACTACAGGTAGCAGCTGAAGGCAGGGCTGGCTGTTCTAGCGGAACAGATCCTCGCTGTGGGAAGACAGCACTGTCTCCTCACAGCACTTTCAGCTTCTCAGAAATCTTTCCCTGGATCTATACAACAATCCCCAAGTAGCCATAAGGTGGAAATTACTGCACAACTCCAGTAAATCGGTTGACCTGTAACTTCTCATGTGTAAGCTTGGTCTCATTTCTGTGCATTATTATAACTGCTCCAGAGGAGGATTTACCTTCCGTTTATGAAGAGGTCCTCTTACACTGATTGAGGATTGGTTTACTTAATTTTTGGTACTATTGTTTGAAGAGTTTTTACTACGAATTTTAAAATAGCTATTTAATGTAAGAGGAACTCTTTTGAAAATATTGTCATAATTTGTATCAAAATACGGGGGAGCAAACTTTAATCTGCTGTTACATTCCAGAAGGCATCATTAATGCTGGAAATATTTACACAGCATTAAGTGACTTCATAACAACAAAAAAAATCACACTTGTCAGTAAAAACAAACAAAAAATCTGACTTGACCTTGCTGTTAGATGTATTTAATCACACTTCTCTTACACATTTTAAAGGTGTCTTATTTCTTTTTATGTCAGTTTCTTAGAAGTAGACGAAGTTTATTTTTTTTCTTCTAAGGTGTGTATGATAGACAAACTAGCTCTGTTTTCTTAGACGGCTGATCAGTATCAGTGTTTCAAAATACAACATTACATAGTGTTTTGTGAACAATGCAGTGTCATTGGGAGATGGAGAACTTCGTGTCTGAAGCTACTTTTTGGATAACGCTTTGAACTATGCCTTCTTAAGATACATTAGCTTGAACAAGTCCATTGGAAAAACCACTACTTTGATATTTAACAAGGACATCATGTAGGTGCCTCAAACAAATTAAAAAAAATGGTTTTTTATGAGTAGTAGGTGTCTCTGTTTGGAGAAGTAATTTTTGCTCTTTAATTTTTTTATTAAATTTGCAAGGTTTGGACTTAAAAACTGCAGGCAGAGTTAATTATTACTGATAGGTATTTTTCTTTTTAAATGTGAACTACTAGAGCTATCTGCTTTTTTTTAAGGTTTATGGGAAAGTTGTGTTCTTTATGTTTCCAAATCATAGTACAATCGCTTGCAATCATGATTTTAATTTTTAGACTGCATGGTTTACAGAAGATGTTAAATATTTATATGTACTAGAAGAAATGTCCTGCTTAGCTTAACAGGGTTGTAGCATATTGTTTAAAATGATTTATTTTTATGCACATAAAGTTGATATGTGAAGGGAATAGGGGCAGGGAGGGATCTTTCAATTACTGAAGGATTACTAAAGATCCTTGAGTTTTTTGTAGATTTGTGTTTGCCAAAGGATTGGCCTCTTACTGATCAAATTCTGCATAACTTAAAAAAAAAAAAAAAAAAAAAAATACTTTTCGAGGTAACTGAGCAGTGTATTCTGTCAGTGTAACAAACTATGTTGTCCTGGTAAGTGGTAGGAGTATATTGTATAAAAACTGGAGTGGTTGAATTGTGTAAAAGTTTATGTATTTACTACTTGTGTGTATATATATTCACCTTGATGCACCTCGTGTGTGTGAATGTGTGTATACACACGAGTTAAAATAATATTGAGTGATTTCTCATCTCATTGGTCATTTTCACTTGTGTATGAAAGTGAAGTTTTATTTGTAATACTAACATTGCACAGCATGGCACAGAATTTACTTGCACCCTTCAGAAAGGAGGAACAGGAGCTTAGTGGCTGCTACACAAGAAATTGGCACAGTGATCTTGCAACTTGACAACCTGATTCTGCGCGTGCGTGTGTGTGCATAGCAAAGTTGTTTGTTCTGTTCAGTCACTGCTCTCACCTTGCTGCATGCTCTGCTAACCTGCAATCTCTTTGACCTTGGAGAAATCCTAAATACTCGATATGGCTCTGAAAAAGTACAGCTGTCAGGTCAGGTAGGCTTAGGATGACACCCACCTTGTCACTCAGCAGCTCAGAGCCCTGTGGGAGGTGCCATGTGTTGGCATTTTCCTACGTGATCCCTGTCACATCTCCTCTCCAGTCTAAAATGAGTGTTTCATTGCATCTAGTCTGAAAAGTGGCTTGGGCATAGCAACAGTCCCCAACATGTAAGATTGAGGTTATGTCGAGGAACAAAAATGCAGTGGTAAGCCTGCCTAATGCAAACCCAAGCTTATCATTGCTGGGAGATACACAGCCTTCTTGCAGCTTTTAGTGTCTCTGTTAAAAGCTTGTGCAATGCAATCAATTTGCTGCTGTCACCTTCTGACCATGTAGCTTCTGCTTGTGCTTAATTGTTGTTTCCTCTTGCTGCTTTGTTGTTGCTTTTGGTTTCAGTTGTTTTTGTGGGGTTGTTTAGTTGAAGGTGTCTACTGTGCATCAAAAATCATGCACAAGAAGCAGTGTAGTCATAAAGAAACTACAAGAAGTAAGACACCTTTCAGAGTCATGCTGTGCTCCCACAGCAACGCTCATCAGATACTCAAAGTCTCATTTGCAAAACCTAACTTCAGAAATTACCTCAGTGAGGAGCCAGTCTGTGCTAGAAAGATCATCTCCCTCTGGTTCACAGAGAGAAAAGGATGTATCACAATGTGAGGTGTCTCAGCAAAAGCGGTGTATAAAAATTGCTGAAACTGGGTCAGCAAGGGTTAGTGGGTACAGCAAGATCACAACACACTCCTACCCCAGTCAGGAAAAAGAGCAGTGGTCTGTTAGTCTACACCTTCTCTGCACCAGTTGCTAATGAAATCTCCACAGGGCCATCAGATTGTTAGGCCATCTCTCTTTGACTTACTGGCAGTTGCTGTCTGAACCCTGGCGAGGAATAGTTCAAGGCTCCCTGTCCGTGTAAAACAAAATATATGGTGGTCTCCCTCATGCTCCCAAACCAGTACATTGCTTTGCTTTGTTCTTGCCTTCCTAGGTACTTCAGTGAACCAGGTGGTGTGAGTTCCACATAACTTAGGTTTTTTTAAAATTGAATATATAATTATTTTTCTTGCCTGTTTCCCTCAGTCCCTGGTCTCTGTGTCTGCAGTACAGCTCTCTAGCAGCCATAGGAGGGCAGTAAGTCTATATGGAGAATTACCAGCCATTTTAAAGCACTCTTCTGTTTGTGCCTTGTTTTTCATTGAGGCTGAAGGTTCTGCAGTCTCCCTTATGGCAAGGTTTTTTAGCAGGCACCCCATGTCCCAGCATAGCTGCAGTTTTGGCACAGCAGGGGAGAGGCCTTGAATGAGCGTGAGCTCAACTGCACAAGAATCCATTTAAAACCAGATGGTTTCAGTGTCCTGCCATGTTCAACTTTGTAGCTGTGAGATGCTGCTGTTACAACACTGTATTTTGTGTTCTTCCTTGTTTGTTTTTTTTTTGTTCTTTTTTTTCCTCTAAAGAATTCAGCCCTAGCTTGAGTTCTACAAATCCCAAGTATAAGTCAGATGCTTCTCCAGGAACTGTTACATTTTTTCTGAGCATCTTCAAGAAGCAAAGGAGTAATTATACTTAGTGATTTGTCCTGTCTTCTGTCACTTGCAGTCTCCTGTTTTGTCCTAGCAGGTCCTGCTTACCTGGGAGAAGAGTACACATCACTCCAGCTCTCTGCATTGGGGGATGCAGGATCTAGCTAGATCTTCTTTTGTCTCTAGTAGCTATCTGATTCTCTTGAAGTCAGTTGCGTTATAAGAAGGCAGCCTGGACAGATAGGGTATCTTCCCATCCCATAGTACTCATATCTCCTAGCACACCACAGCGTCCCTAGTTAAATTTATCCTTGCTTGCTCTCCCTTCACCTTATCAGGAACGGTGAAGTGGTGTGAGCTGTTCCAACTTCACAAGTGGGAAACACAGCGAGAGTAGGAGTGTAAATGCTGGGTTTAAGCTTGGTTATGTAGGAAAAATCAGGGCATCAAACATGAATAACAAGTCACCCTTCTTCCTTTTACATCTTCCTGTTGCTACAGGTTTTCTATCATCCATCATTTCCCACTATCTTCCAGGCATTTGCCCTGGGCCCTCAAGGAGTTAAGTGAATATGAGCTGTTTATTTCCTCCTTCATGCAATGCATTTGTTTGACAGGTGCCCAAGAGCACAGTTTGGATGTGTCAGTGCTCGGTATTATTTATCACTCAGTATTTAATAGATATAAAGACTATGAAGTGGAACTAGCTAAGCTCCTTGATATAGAAACCTGGTTTGGGGCCAAGGAGTAGGAGGGGGAGTTTTCCAGAACTGGAAACTGTTTTGAGTGCTGTCAAATGCAGGCTGAACAGAGAGGCAGCTCCCAAGGCCAGCTCAAGGTTAGGTCTTTGCAGAAATAAATGGTGTGTGAAGCCTGGTACTCCCTAACTGCTTTGCAGGGCCGGAAGAATCAGGAGGAGGCAGAGCAGGGAAAGCACTAGGCCAGTTTTTTCTCACATCACTGTTTCCCATGTTTTCAATGATAGAAACAATCACAGAATGGCTCAGGTTGGAAGGAACCTTAAAGACCATCTAGTTCCAGCCCCATAGGCAGGGATGCCACCCACTAGATCAGGTTGCCCAGGGCCTCATCTAACCTGGCCTTGAACACCTCCAGGGATGGGGCATCCACAACCTCTCTGGGCAACCTGTGCCAGTTCCTCACCACCCTCTGAGTGAAGAATTTCCTTCTAATCTCAATTTTCCCTCTTTTAGTTTAAAACCATTCCTCCTCATCCTGTCGATATCTGATTGAGCAAAGAGTTGCTCTCCGTCTTTTTTATAAGCCCCCTTCAAGTACTGGAAAGTCACAATGAGGTCACCCCAGAGCCTTCTCTTCTGTAGGTTTAAACATCCCCAGCTCCCTCAGCCTTTCTTTGCAGGAGAGGTGCTCCAGCCCTCTGATCATCTTTGTGGCCCTCCTCCGGACCCGCTCCAACAGCCCCACACCCTTCTGGTGCTGGGGGCCCCAGACTTGGACGCAGAGCTCCAGGTAGGGCCTAATGAGGGCCTCAACCAGGGATGGTCACTGCAGCCCAGGCTGCCTCCAGTCTTCACCTCCTTGATGAGCTCTTCCACACTGGTGAGCACCAGTAACGCTTCTCCTCTGGTTGGTTTGCCTAACACCTGGACCAGGAACTCTTCCTCAATGTCCTCTGGGAATCTCCTGGATTGCTCACAGTAGTTTTACCAGCAGACATCTGGGTGGTTGAGCTCTCAACCTGTCCGTGGTTGTTTCTCAGAGGCATCTCTTCACGGTCACTCCCTTCCCTAATGTAGAGTGTCTCTGCAGGACTGAGTGAGGTACGTGTAATCAGTCAGGTGGCAGAAGGAGAGGGCAAAGCACTCACCAACCTATACAAGCAAAGGCCATTTACAATGAGCAGAAATAACTGATCTGTCTAGCAAACCAATAAAGAAAAATAAAGAATTGTGGGCTGAGTAATGTTTAACCAAGTTTCCCAAAACATGGGAGAAATAGTAATATGGTGTTCTTGAGGCACGTAGCTGCTCATCAGCTGCTATACTCTTCGATTCATCTCACCCAAACGGGCTTTGCTTGATACCTGTGAAGCATCGTTGTGCAGAAAATTTTGAACACTGTAAACAGTACTGTGAATGTTTTACTTTGCTGGAGAGGTTTTGTCTTGATGTAAGAAAGAAATTCTTTGAACTGAGAACAACAAACAACCACCCCAGGGAGACGTGGTAGGGTCCCCATCACTGGAGATTGTCAAGATGGGGTTGGATAGGGTGCTCGCTAACCTCATCTAGGCTTCCTTTTCTAAGAAAAGGTTGGACCCGATAATCTCCTGAGGTTCCTTCCAACCTGGGCTCTTCTGTGACTCTGTGATTAATTGCTAAGGTGACAGGGGCCAGGTGCACTGTCCCAAAACCTATCCAAAGACAAGGACTAGTATCGCTTTCTTCCATTTAGTGCTTCTATCTGCAGCCTCTCCACCTGACTCTGTCCTTCTCTCAGCATACTCCGCTCCCATGGGCTCGCCTCCAACTTTCCAAAGTACCCAGAACCCATTCTGTGCCCATGTGGAAAAATTTGGAGGGAAGGGTGAGTGGCACAAACCACAGGCACACATAGCGTGGCGGTAAGAGTGGTGTGCCACACACCTTTTTCCAGCAGTCCTCTGTCAGCGATAAACATGTTTGCAGCTGTGGTTTGTCGTGACTTGTTACCACCCCATCTAGAGAATAACACTTACTTCTCTTTTCTTTCATAATGTAAAGAAAAAAAATAATCCACGTACCTGTAAACAAATTTCCACTTTGAGAAAACATTTTTGCAACAGGTCTTTTCTCCCAGTGGAACAGAAATCATGATATCTGACCCAGTGAGAATTTGTGTGTGTGGTGGAGGGCAGGGGCATGCCCTGGTGCAAGACAAAGAGGCTGTGAGCTGCCTCACGTCCCTGAAAATCCGGGAAGCTGCTCTGTGAAATGCCTGAAAAGTAGCCTTGCTACTTACTCTCCAAACAATTATTAAAGATAATCCCAGCATTAGTGGGCCTGCCACGGCTTCCTAGTAGAGGTCAGTGGCGCATAGTCACTTCCCTGGAGCCATGTAGCACTAGCCACAAAGGCTCTGTCAAAAGCCAGGCTGTGTAACCTCGCAGCAGCTCCTGCCCACTTCCTGCTAGCAGGAGGGCTCAGCCTTCCAGCAGCCCCACTGGTTTTCCCTGCCTCCTCCAGCTACGCAGAGCGAGGCTGTTAGCTGACAGCTCCAGAGAGAAAATGGGGGTGGAGGTTCGTGAAATACCTGTTTCGTGCCCTGCACTGCATCTTCTTGGACAGAAAACGTTTGTCACAAGAACTGCTACGCTGACTCCTTCCAACAGCGCTAAATCAGCTTAAAGTTCTCACCGGCAAAATGAAGTTGAACCCTGTCTCCTTCCCTTTGGAGTGAGGGAAGAGAGAAAAGGCCAAGTACAAAGAATGCCTTGATGTTTTGGGGTGAAAATACACAGTTCAGGAATGAGAGCAGTCCTAAGCGTTATAAAAATAGCTCATCGTTTGGATCCTGGGATGATCCTGGATGTGAATTTACCCCTGACTGACTCAGAGAGATCTCATTTCTTTACAAGGCTGTTGCTCTCATTCTTGGCTGTAAAGCCTTGTAAATAACATGAGATACAAACAGTGTCACTGAAACGTGCCAAAGTTTTGAAATACCCAGAAGTTAACTACTGAAACCAAGCCACCTGTCCAGTGGCTTCTCCTTGAGCTGTTTCGATTCGTCATCATTACAGTGTTAGGTTGGTGGGACACCAATTTATCAATAAATTTATCAGGCAGATAAGACAATCCTCCTTCCCTGAAGAAATTGCCCTATATAAAAGATGAATGAACGTGAGGTAAAGCCCCTTAGGAGGTAGCTTATGAGAGCTTCAGTAGCTGAGGGAAGCATTTCCAGAGTAGTTTTTGCCTTGTGATTAGCTACACAAATGTGGGACAAGGATGGTGGTGCACATTTTGTTGTGGTCAGAGGAACAGATTGGGCCTGTCCGGTGTAAGAGGATTTCTGAGTGTTCTCTGAACAGCCTGGGTGCTCGTCAACCTGATGACAAGACCAATATTAGCTTAATTGAGAATCCATCAACTTTTTCTTTCTGCAGGTTAGTTGTCTGCCTACCACTCCTGTTGCATTGGAGCCCTTCTAACTGCAGGGACTGAAGATCTTTCCAGGCTCTGGTTCTCTAACTTTTTTTTAGAAGCTGAGACAGTCTGACCAATTCTTCTCTACGTATGCCTGGGAACTTGGCCACTTTGTACAAGGCTTTAACAGAAGCCAACTTTCTCTGCGTTCTTCAAAGCAGTCAACATCAGAACTGGAAGAGATTTTTTTTTTTTTTTGGGGGGGGGGGTGGTGTGGGGGGTGTTCCCTGATGTCCAATAAGCAGCAAGCTGCTATCTGCTGAGCAGACTTTCCTCAGAAAGCAGCAAACAGGAGGAGAAAAGCAACCTTACCTAAAGGCTGATAGAGGGCCTGCTGGAAGTCACGTTTAAAGAGGCCTGGACTCACTCCTTGCCACGTCCTTCTTGCTGCTTTTACCGAGAGCTGCAGCAGAGCTGGTCATGAAATGTGAGCAACCCCTGAAATTGCATCATTAAGCCCTTCGTTATGTAAGTATCGGTGGGCAATACGAGGTAAAGATATGATGGCACCACTGAAGCATTTGCTATGGAGCCATAACTTCTGGCTGCTATGTCAAACTTTCCCACTGACCTTGGGTAAGGTACTGACCTCTGACTTGTAAAATCAGGATATCTGGAGAAGTAAATTATCTTCAATAAACCATTTTAGGATCAGTGAGGAGAAAGCTCTGGGGAAGTGTGACTCACTCTTAGTTATAATTTGGTTATTATAATTTCCATTATATTTATGTATTGTATTATACTTGAGAATAGATCTATCATTATAGTGTTTGTATCTAGATTGTAATTTGTATTATATTCAAATTTATTACAAGTTGTATTATAATTTAATAAAAGATTGATATATAATCCTCATTGATATAAGAATCTTCCTAGAAGCGATCACATTTTTGGGTAAGGCAGCAAATCTGTTGAAAGCTGACTGAATGTGGCAATACTGGATAAGATTTGAGAAGCAAATGACAGTTGCAGTACCAAAGACGTAATGTGACAGATTTCTTAATGCTGCTCATGCTTGCTCTGTAAATTCAGATCTGCATTGCGCAGATCTGCAAAAGGAAACAAGTACATAACACAGAAATTACAGAAATGGGATTTAGACACTGAAGTAAAAACTTGTAACATGCAACAGCCTCATTCTGCTGCCACGTCATACTGGAGGCTCTAAGGCATCAATGGATGCCAAACTTTAGTTTTTAACAGGAAACTCTTCTAGGTTTCTTCTAGCCGCCCTGCTTGAAAGGGCTTAATCTAGCAGGTGTTTGCATTGCATGTTTAGCAGATCAGCTCCTACAGAAACTCTGACAGTTGATTCAAAGTGGGTGTCTCTGCTGTTTTATCTACAACCTTCTGGTGAAGGGCACAAAACCAGAATGTAGTGGCCTGGGCTTCCTTCCCAAACTGATCCTGGGGGTCTGCCCACAGGCAGCAGCTCTTCAAGCACTGCTCCCACACGGCTCCATTCCATGGGGTCCATCCCCCAGGAGCAAACTGCTCCAGCACGGGGCCCCCACGGGTGAGCGGCAGCTCCCCCCAGACCTCCTGCTCCTGTGTGGACTCCTCTCCACGGGCTGCAGGCTTTTATCTGACACAGGGCAGCTTCTGGACTCTTCTCTTAGAGGCCACCCTTGCAGACCCCTGCTACTAAAACTTGCCACATAAACCCAACGCAGATGCAAATTAAACAGCAGCAGGAAGAATGGTTTACCACATGGGAATAAAGTGAACCAGCCAGGCCTGTCTTGGAAAGATTGGGAGAGCTTTATCCCTTGCTTGTTCTGCCTACATCTCAAATTATGACAGCGTGCTCATGCAGAAACGCATGGAATTCTCCATGCTCAGCACAGTGAGTAAGACATTATTTCACAATTAATGCTGACCTGACGCAAGTTAGGTGGCATTACGCACGAACTTGGAACTGGCATCCAAATTCAGTACATCTCTAGATAAAAGAGTGTCCTCAAAGAAAGATGTCTCAAATATCTCTCTTTTCTGAGGAAGGTAAAGATTACCTTTCTTTTAGAGAAAATGGTATGGACTTAAACAAAAATTTAATAATTAATTTGTATACACTCCTGGAAATGTCAGTATTGACTACATATTTTTAGACAAAACTTTTTGAGGTTAGTACATTATTAAAGTCACATTTTTGTATCACCTACCACATCCAGTCTCCATTCAGTTCTCAGACATAAAAGTAACACGTTTTAACAAGATTACTTGCAGCTGTCTGTTGTGGCTGGCAGAGAACATCTCATGGCTCAGCTAGGAAGGTGGCTGGGGCTTTGGTGGGATGCCATTTTTTTATTTAAAATAAGCAAACAAAACACATAAAGGAATTTCTGTAATATTTAAACAAGGTTTTATGTGTTCGTAAATACCAGCCAAATCACCTTTGGTGTCAATAGATGAAGGCAAGGGATATAATTGTCCCACTACATAGAGCAGGGAAGTTTGGAACTGGCAGATCAACAGCAATATTCACCAGCTGCAGAGCTGAACCGCTACACGCATTTGTAGCAGACCATTGATCCTCTGTGTCCTTCACAGCTTCACAGAACCTGCACCTCCCACTAGCTTTGAAGTAGGTCCTTCAGTGTGGATTGAGGTCCTCAGTTCAGACTACTAGTTAGCTAAAAAAAGTTGGACAAAACAAGTAATTAACATAGCTGAAATCAAAGCTCAGGGCTGTTTGTTCATTAGTTCTGTAAGTTATGCTATGACTAGAGGGCTTTTATGAGAATAAACGAACTATTATACTGTAAGAATAAATGAACTATTTAATCCGTAAACCTTGTCCAAATATACTTCTGCACTAATGCAGCCTTGCAGCAAATACATCATAAAGAATGTGTTGTATTAGTTTTCAGGCAGGAAAGTTGTTGAGGCACGTGCTTGCCAAAGCAGAAGAAACCCCCCACAGTTAGGTGGAAACAGTTAGAGACCTGCTGCTCCACCTGCACTGTCACAAGTCCATGGGGCCAGATGGGATCCACCCGAGGGTGCTGAAGGAGTTGGTGGATGTGATTGCTGGGCTGCTTTCCATCATCTATCAGCGGTCACGGTCATCCAGAGAGGTCCTGGCTGACTGGAGACTTGCTAATGTGAAGGGTTGTAAGGAGGACCCAGGGAACTACAGGCCTGTCAGCCTGACCTTGGTGCCAGGAAAGGTGATGGAACAGATCATCTTGAGTGCAGTCATACAGCATGTGTGGGACAACCAGGGGATCAGGCCCAGTCAGCACAGGTTCATGAAAGGCAAGTCCTGCCTGACCAACCTCATCTCCTTCCATGACTGGGTGACCCGCCTGGTGGATGAGGGAAAGGCTGTTGATGCAGTCTACCCGGACTGCAGCAGGGCCCTTGGCACGGTCTCCCACAGGATTCTCCTGGAGAAGCTGCGGCCCACAGGTTGGGCAGGTACACTCTGTGCTGGGGTAAAAGCTGGCTGGATGGCCGGGCCCAGAGAGTGGTGGTGAACAGAGGGAAATCCAGCTGGTGACCGGTCACCTGTGGTGTTCCCCAGGGGTCTGTGTTGGGGCCCATCCTCTTTCATATATTTATTGATGATTTGGACGAGGGAATTGAGTGCACCCTCAGTAAGTTTGCAGTGACACCAAGCTCGGGGGAAGTGTCGATCTGCTGGAAAGTAGGAAGGCCCTGCAGAGGGACCTGGACAGGTTGGGTCAATGGGCAGAGGTCAATGGGATGAGGTTCAACATGGCCAAGTGCCGGGGCCTGCACTTTGGCCACAACAACCCCATGCAGCGCTAGAGGCTTGGGGCAGAGTGGCTGGAAAGCCATGCAGAGGAAAAGGATCTGGGGGTGCTGGTTGATGCTTGCCTGAACATGAGCCAGCAGTGTGCCCAGGTGGCCAAGAAGGCCAATGGCATCCTGGCTGTGTCAGGAATGGTGCAGCCAGCAGGACCAGGAGGTGATCGTTCCCTGTACTCTGGTTTGGTGGAGCTGCACCTCGAGTACTGTGTTCAGCTTTGGGCCCCTCACTACAAGAAGGATATCGAGGCCCTGGAGCGTGTCCAGAGAAGGGCTATGAAGCTGGTGAAGGAGCACAAGTCCTGTGAGGAGCGGCTGAGGGAGCTGGGGCTGCACCTAAAGGGATCCTCCAAAGAGCTGTAAAGGGACTCTTTGCCAGGAGAAAATGACAGAACAGCGGATAATGCTTTTTTTTAAAATTTATTATTTATTGCAAAGCACACAGCTCTCCACACCGCCTCTGGGTACCAACCACCCCCATCACCCCCCGAGCCCCATGAGGCGAGGGGCGATCACCCCGCCCCCCCCAGCCCTGACGGGTTTCTTCCCCTCTCTCTGAGGCAGCTCCCGCCCTGCCCCGCCCCGCCCCCTCCCTCCCGCCCGGGCCGTGCCACACGCGCCTCACGCCCGGCGCGGCCCCGCCGCACGGACCTCACGGGCCTCACGTCCCCCTGCAGCCGCCGCGCGCGCCGCCCTCCCCGCCCCTCATTGGCCCGCGCCCCGCCCGGGCCCTGCTGCCATTGGTGGGAGCGCCCGGCGCACGGGCTCGGCACGCTCCTCGCCGGCCGCGCCGTGCCGGGAGGGGCGTGGACAGCGGGGCGGCCAATGGGAGCGCGGCGGGGGCGGGGCTGGCGGCCGGGCCTGGGCAGGGGGCGGCTCGTGAGGTAAACAGGCGGCGCGGGCCCGGCCGGGCGGGCGCAGGGAGGCGAGCGGCGGGCGGCGGCGGCCGGGTGAGCGCTTGAGGGGGGCTGGGGGGCGCTGAGGGGCGCTGAGGGGCTCTGAGGGGGGCTGGGGGGCTCTGAGGGGCGCTGAGGGGCTCTGGGGGGGGCTGAGGGGCGCTGGGGGGCGCTGGGGGGGGCTGAGGGGGGCTGAGGGGGGCTGAGGGGAAGGGACCTGCGTGGTTCGTACCCCTCAGAGCCCGGCTGCCTCCCCCTGGGCAATCTCAGGGGCAAATCGCCCAGCCATCAGCCGTGCCGCACGCGTTTGCTGCCCTCGTCTTTATTTTTCTTCTCCTGCGGGAAGGTTTCTCCCTGGAGGTGGTTGTAAAGGTAAACGTTAGCTTTGCCGCGCTTGCTTGTGGCTGAAAAGGAAGAGAAAAAAAAAAAAAAACAACAAAAAACATAAAACAAACAAAAAAAGTGAGACCTGAAGGCTCGGTAAGGTATCCAAGGGAATAATCATACTTCTCACAGGCTTGTGGGGCCGCTGTAGCGAAGTCATCGGGGATTAATGGGCCGGTGCATAGCTCTGCACAGGCACTGAGCAAGCAGGCTATAAATATCCGCAGATATAAAAGTTTGGCTGGTGTTCGCGGTTCCCGACTGTCCGAACTTCTGCAGAACTGTTACATAATGGCACGGCTTCTGATATCCCACCCTGGTCGTGTTGCACCCAGCAAGAATGTAGGTGGGGAGCCGCTTTTTACTGCAGCCCTTCTGGGTAATGGAAAACCAAGCTTCTCAGGAAGCTGCGTGGAAAAATAAAGAAGTTAGAAATCCACTTTTTATAAAAATGAAGCGGACTTTTACTTAGCGTTTAAGAAAAAAGGAACGTAAAAGGACATGAAAGATTTTTCTTCTTTTTTTAATAACCTATGGTATACTTTTTCTGTAAATAATTAAGTTAATAACTTCTGGCCTTTATTTCCTCGGTTGCTCGTCTTTAGATTGCTTCGCTAAGCTGGGCATGTTCCTTGAGCACGTGCAAAATGATTCTTAGCACGAAGTGCAGAAAGATGATGGTCAAAATCACCAGCAGATTGATCAGAGACTTCTGAAGGGGTTCAGAAATTACTCTGAGTCAAAGGCTAAAGCAGATAGGTATCTGTCATTTAAAGAGAGTGTGGGGGTCTTGCGTTTTTGTGCCATGTCTTAAGTACTTCGTCTCTCATTTTTACCTAGATAGAATAGAGTTGAGCTGTGGCTCACGTGCTTACCCATCTGTTTGCTGTTTGATCTGCAGACTAAAAGCATTCACAAAATGCAGAAATGTCTTTATTGTTAGTGATGACCTTAGTAGCCTTAAATAAGGTATGCTTAAAATAAGCAGTTGTATATTGGACAGTCTTAATCAATGGGGGAGGGGGGAAATAAGTGACCTCCTGAGTGTCTCCTTTTTAAAAATAAAGTGGTGTGATAAGTAGAAGAAAAGGTCAGAAGATGTGGAGAATTCCCTTACGTGTTTACCATCTGAGTGTTGATCGCCTTGTTTCATTGCTGTCAAGGACAATTCAGTGCTGGGCGATGCAGCCCTGGTTGTTTCATTTGTGATATTTAGAGCAGGTTAATAATAGCTCGTATGGAATCTTTGCAGCAGGAACAGAGCTTGTTTTGGCTTCTAGTCCTCCAACAGTCCTTGTACAGGCAAGTGCTGGACTGTTGTTTCACACCTTGTTTGTCAAGTTACATTATTTTTCTAGCAAGTGAAAGGGAAGGGGGGTAGCAGCTCAAGTCTTGGTTTCTGACTTCGCTAATGTTTAACTGCTTGGCTGGTGACTGAACTTATTTGTACGTAACAATTTTAAAACTGTGCTTTTAAAAATGTTTTAATACGGAAACTAGGGGTGGTGTGTTCATCATGTTCTTTTATCTTGTGTATCAAGTTATATTCTTGATTGGTTTCGCAGACGTAGTAAATGCATCTGAGTGTTGTACAGACGGTAGCTTATACGCTTATACTTACGAAGTTCTGTTACTGTGTTTGTTTTGCCCTTGAAATTTCTTTTTTTTTTTTTTTTTTGTATGTGTGTGTAGATCTCCATGTAGCCTCTTTATTGCCATTTAGATCTCCTTTTTCACCAATTACACACTGGATTTTTGGGTGTGCTGAGCAAATGTACTGTAAAAGCACTCAGTATTCTGAAATGTCACAGTGCTCAGCAAGAGAGTAATCGGGACTGGGAAAGAGGTAATTGGGTAGTAAGTAAAACGAGTGTTTCTTTCACAGAACTCTTCTAAAATTAGGAATCATAAATTTTGTTACATATCAGTGTCGTACATGGTCATTCACGTATCACTATGGGAAGTTTGGGGTCTCCAAAGGCTTTCAGTATAAGTTGTGTAAAGCTTTGGCTTTTCTGGTCAGGACAAACGGTATGTTGATCCCCTATTGTATGGAATATGATCTCACAAAATCTGTGCAGTGAGAGCACAAATAATCCTAGATTGTAGATTATGTGTTATCTTCGAGAGCTTGCAGGTTAGGCCTAGTGGTGAGTTACAAGCTGTGTAGAGCTCACTGCTCTGATGTACTGTAGTGTCAGAGGGAGCCCTCTGTATGATCACCAGTAGCTTAACTAAACAACTTGTCTGAGGACTGTGGCAGAGCTGTTATGTAGGTGCTGGTAGGCTGTGCTTTGCTCCCTTTCAGCACTGAGGTTGCAGAATGGTTGAGGCTGGAAGGGACTTCTGGAGTTCATCGGGTCCTGCTGCACTGCTCAAGCAGGGGCGCCTCAAGCACAGTACACAGCACATTACACAATGCCACTGAAAAGAGCTTGTCTCTGCCTTCTTTGCACCCATATATCAGGCGTTTATACACGTTGATAAAATCCCTCCTAAGCCTGCTTTTCCCTAGGCTGAACAGGCCCAGCTCTCACAGCCTCTCCCCACAGGACAGGCTGTTGCTCCCCAGGTGCAGGACTTTGTAGTTCTCCTTGAACTTTGTGAGATCCTTGTGAGCGCACCTTTTCAGCCTGTCAGGGTCCCTCTGGATGGCAGCACGGCCTTCTGGTAAGTCAGTCATTCCCCAGAGTTTTGTGTCCTCTGCATACATCAGCGGCTTCTCTGTGTCTGTCCTATGGGAACGGTGTCAAAAGCCTTACAGATGTCTAGGAAGGCATTATCCACCGCTCTCTGGGCGTCCAGCAGGCTGCTCATTTCAGTGCAGAACCTTATCGGGTTGGTCAAGCATAACTTCCCCCTGGTGAATGCATGCTGACTACACATGCTGATTTTCTTCGTTTGTCTGGAAATGGTTTCATCGCCTCTTTGCTTCCCTAAGGAGTTTGAACTCCACCATTTCATGGTCACTGCAGCTGTGGCTGCCTTGGACCTTCACATTCCCAACAAACTCCTCCTCTTTAGTGAGAATTAGATCAGTTCGTGTCTTCTTGCAGCAGTCTCTTTTGCCTCTTCTTGCATTCTATAATTTTCTTCTTCTTACAGAAAAAGGTTCTGACACAGCCAGAACAAGAAACATTACCAGCTCCTTAGCTATGTGAGCTAAGGGGGCTATGAATAGACCTGAATGTGTTGTAAGTTACTAAATTTGAACATAACCCTGGTCTCCTGGGCAACGTTGAAAGGCACGGGGTCTGCACGGACATGTACACCTCCAGGATCAATAGTGGGAGGCCGAGGTGTTTGACCTGCTGTTCACAGCGATAACAGGGGTTATGTGCAGTGTGCAAGTCTGTGCCAGCCATGGAGGAAAACGCATAGTACCTCTTGCTGACTTTTTAAGTAGTGACTTGAGGCATAGCGTGCGTGGTTCTGTCTCCAGCTACAAAAAGGATTATAAGAAAAAGGTCATCTTATACCTGAGGAAGATAGATTTACAGTAAAGTTACAGGGTGTGCCTAGTTTTCCAAGGTTATGATTCTAGTCAGAGTTTTTCTAAACCTTTGCTTGTTCATCATTTAATCCTTCAGATGTGTCTGTTAACAATATGCTGGTAAGATGAATCTTAGTTTCATTTTGCTCTATAGTTCTTTGTCGTTTTAAGTACACTTGAATTATAGCCTGTAAGGGTCCATTTGCTTAGAGTGCGCCGATTCTGTTCCCAGTTCTGGCACCGACACGTTATGTAACTTTGGGTAAATTATTTGCTACCTTCCCTCTGTAATTGAGAACTTAGAGATCAGTCCAATTTCTGTAGCTCTTTGCTACGTACTAGTGAAGACTTGATACCTCTTTAAATGCAAGAGGAAAAGCTTCTATTTTCTCAAGAATGTGGTCTTAAGTAATGGTGTGTTTTATTCGAAAGGAATCTCATTTGTTTGTGAGACGGAGCTTTTATTACTGTCTGGTTTCCAAATTGGACTCTGAGTGCTTTAAGAAAATAAAACTTGAAATAAAAACAATTACAAAATGATGGTGTATGTAGAAAAACAAAACAAACAAAAAAAAACAACCCACAGCTGCCAGCTGATAGCCTCCCTCCTTCCTACTTGGCATTCAGGTTCAGAGCAGGAGCCCAGCAGGGAGCCCTGTGGGTTGCCTGGAGCTGCGCAGCTCCGTGTGCATCAGGCAGGGCTCCGAATGCAGTGGGCTCTGCATCACTTCACCAGTTAGGAGAGAAGAGAGCATAAAGCTATATGCAAACATGGACTGAGAGGTTTGTCATGTTTGTTTTCTGTCTGAAGTGCAAACGTTTGGACTTGATCTGCAGAGCTTTGGTGTAATCTTGTAAATGCTCCAGGTCAGAGCTCTTGTGCTGTGGAAAACTTGGGTTTTGAAGGGCTGCTGTACACCAACACTGACAGAGGGACGCCTTGGAACTCGTTAACACTGTCAATTGTGGTTTTGTACAAGTTTGCCATAAAAACAAAAGTGTAAATTCAGCTTGTAGTAGTTCAGTGTGTTAAATACATGCGTCAAAGATGACATCTACCCAAAACTAATGTTAACTTGTGTGTTTCAGTCATGCTCCCTTTTTGTTTTAATGAACAGTTGTCTGTGCTGCTGGATAAAGGACCCACATGCATGAAAACCAACTTTATCCACAGTATTTTTGAGAATTATTCATGTGATTAAAGCTATGCTTGTGCTTACAGCTTTTGAGCTATATAGAAGATTATTATAAGTAGTGTCCAGTGCATAAAAACGAGAGAAAAACAACAACAAAACCCAACAGCTTTGTGTGGCTGGAACTGAGTCAACTGTGGATGAAGATGACAGGCTCACAGTAACCCTCCACTAGGATTAACGGTCAGGATTAATGTGATTATTTGTGAAATTAAATTACTGCTAGGTGGTAGCACAACAGAGCTTTTGATCTGTCCATGAGGAATAGATTGTGCAAGGACTGCTGCTTTTGTTTGTATCACCTCAGTTGGTGGAGGAAGAGGGGACTGTAAATGCTGCTTTGCACTCAGTGCTGGTTGAAATGGGGATTGGAAGAAACAGCCTCGTAATTCCAGGATCAAAGGCTAGTGGAGTAAAGTGTGTCACTTCTTACATCCAGAAACCTGCCTTTCTGAAAGGAAAAATGGTGAATGAAGGGTAGTGCCCTGATAGCCCCTGCTTTGGACAGTTTATACTCCAGTTAGAAAACCAAACCCGTGTCACCACAGCCTCAATGCAACAGAGCAAGAAAAAGTGCAAAAATGGCACAAATCTTTCCTTGTCTGGTTAGTGAGTTTTAAAGACCTTACAATGAGGTAAATGAAGCTTTTTTATTCTTTTGGTCCCCCAATTGCAAATACTTATTTTATTGGAGCAGGAGCAGAACCCAGTCTTGGGGGAAAATGAGTGAGTTTTAGCCTTAAAATCAAACCAAATCAGATCTACATCAGTGTGGTGGGAAACGTGTGCCTGGGCCAGAATTTATTAGTGTGTTGTATCGACACTATTATAGAGGAAGCGAACCGTACTGAGGGAATGCACTCTCTTGCTAGGATCTTAATTGTGAATGCATTATTTCTACGTTTCTGTCCCTTGCCAGAAGCGTTTATGAAGCCTTGTGAATTCTGGTGGGAAGATGCATTTGTCTGCCAGGCAGCCCACTTCTCTCAGTGCACGTACTGCTGTTACAGTGATTAGAGAGTAAACAAGTTCTGCCTGCCTTTCAAAGGTGTTTGTCTTGAATTGCATTGGCAAACTTTTTGTGCAAGGGTAGTTTTAAAGTTGCTTTCAGAGACTTGAATTTAGTTTAAGGAGGCTTGAATCAAAGCCACGGGGCAGAAGGCTAATAATTGAGCTCTTAGTCCTGCTGCAGGTCAGATCTTTTAAACAAACTTCCTCTGAAGTGGAAATGTACATGAGATGCAAGGAGAGGGAAGAGCGAGGGGATAAGCAAGGCACATCTTCAGTTTAGCTTAAAGGAAAAAGATAAGTTAGGGAACATCTTAATGAATAACTCTTGTTTTGAAGTTACTGTGGTCTGCTGCTGGGCTTAGGGCCATGGAAAAAATGTGCTGAGTACCTGGTCACTTGTATTTTGTTTGTGGTTGTGGGTTTTTAAAATGTTTTATTACATCTAATTTTTAATTTCATATTGTTGCCACAACTACTTTAGCGTTCATGCTGTGGGTGGTTTTAACACTGATTCCAAGATTATAGTCCTTGTTTAGATAGGGTGAAGATAACAGTGATTGTGATGATAGAAAGTAGGAAGGGGGGGAGGCATAGGGATTGAATTACATGCTTATGAAGGAAACGCTGTAAACAATTATCTGCCCTACTATTTGTACTAATGGTTTTCATTTTTAACTCATTTAAAAGAGAAGTTGGAGATGACGTAGGCACTTAAAATTACCTAGAGGGGAATGCGGGCTAGTGCAAAACTGCTCTGTGGTGGTGTGCCTGTGTGGGGCTTGTTTGTTTAGTTTAACTGACAGCAGATGAGCGTCTTTCTTGTGGGGATAGTAAACTGTTGGTGATACAGAAGTAATTCCTCTGTGCTGAGAGAGCTGTATTTTTGGAAGAAAGTTTTCAAAAATATTTCTGTTGTATTTTTGTAGGATTAGAAGTCTCCCTACGCTTAATCTCTGTCCTGTGTATGTGTTTGTGTATACATGCACGTGTAATGTGCACGTGTGAATAGGATTTTGGACTGCACAAGCACCTAGAAGAAAAAAACATGGAGTAAGAGAATGGTCTGCATAAGCACATGCTAACATGTGGAAAAGAAGAGGAACAAATGAAGACATGTTTTGAAAACAGTACAAATATAACAATTTATTTGTTGCCTGTTGTGAGGCTTTTTGTTCGTGTGATTGGGTTACTTGTACTTGCTTAATCCTGCAGTCCAGTAGCCTGGTGTGCTGAAGAAGGAAGGCAATGTGGAAATTCACTGCAGGACAGTGGCTTTTTGGCAGGTGGTCATTGCACACAGGAGCCTCCCAGGCAGCTTACATTATTACCTGATTTGGTTTTGTGGAATTGCAGCAGGGCTCAAAGCTTTGTGCGATGTCAAGAGGCTGTCTACCTATGAGTGTCACATCCAACCCATATCAGGCCCCCACCTGCCATGTGAATTTTGCCCAGTGTCCAAGGGTGACTTGGTTCTGGCCTCCTCAGTGATGTGCTGCCCTTTTATGTGTAAATTGTGGGTGCTTTCCATAGGTTAATTCAAAGGTGATCACACCTATTCTTGGAAAGTAGCTGGTAATTGACGTTTGTCAGCTTTCTGATCCAGGTTTGCAGGCACCCTGATAGCTTGTGCAGATGTGACCGACTCGTCCCTGTCCGTACAGAAAGGCCTCGTCTTTGCCAGAGCTAGGTAACGAGTCCTCAGGAGACGAGTCAAGTGTAACATAAACTTCCTGTACTAGGACCAATTGTTTGAAACAACCTGATTTAAAATCAGTTTGATAGAGCTTGCTTATGCTTTTTTTTTTTTTTCTTGATTTAGTAGTAGCATGAATAGAGCTTAGCATAAGAAAAAATACATATATATCTTGCCTCCTGTCTGTACTGGGTATTCATGTGTGTGTATTGCTGGGGTTACATACCAGGCTTCTGCTGCTCTCTTTGTTTTTCAGTTTTCATGTTTCCTGTCCATCCTTGTGCTCACTTTTTCATTGAAGAATTAGTAGAATTATCTTCTTTCTTAGTTGTTTGTTGTGTATAGTGTTTTTCCCTTTGTGATTGTCTAGCAGGTGTTTTCTGTCATGCTCTTCCCGTCTGGCTGCAATAACCTCATTAGTGTCTTCATTCTCTGCCATTTTCAGGATAACTAACCCATGTGTCCTGCGAAGTGTAGGATCTACAAAACTAGATTTTTTTCCAGTTGAGGAAAATGCCTCCAGTATCAATCAGTTCAGTTCTTGTTGCACTTAGCTCCCACCCTCATAGCTCTTGATAAGGGATGTAGACATTACCTGAATGTTCTTCTTTCTTGATGTCTGTTGCCAAAGGAGTAATAATTTCAGTGTGTCTGTGTGTATTTTCCTGTCCTTGCTTTGTCAGGTAAAGGTGAGGATTCGGTGTACAAAAGATGAGGAACTGGAAGTAGATGGCTTACAGACAAAATTCTGTTTAAAAAGCAGGAATGGCCTTGCTTTTCCATGTATGCTTCTCAGCTTTCTGTGTTAGTAACTCTCCTTGGGGTATTCTAAATTCTTTACTGAGCCATGCCTTGTCTTTGTGGTTTCCATTCGCAGTTTGTTAGCTACCTGCAGGGAATCTGTGAAAGGTGGTTGAAGACAGAAAGTCAGTTGCCTGCAGGCTTCTGTTTGCTACACAGAAGCTGCTGTTTCAGCAAGCAAAGAGGCGTGGGGCTGAATGGTGCATTGTAGTAGCCCAACCTTTCCTGTGCAGCATAGGAACCTGTTGCTGATGCTTCTGGGCTAAGAAACCACTTGCATGATACCTAGATGGCTCTAACCACTGTGTGCAGGAAAGTGAGGACGGTAGCGTGGATGTCAGAAGATCATCAGGAGCAGTGATCTAAGTGCCATCTCTTATAGCCAAAGACTATAAAGGAGGATTGTTTGTCTCTTGCTTCATAATGTATTTCACAATGGGGATTGCACACAGTATGATATAAAAGTGCATTTTGTAGCATTAAACTAGTGATTAAATGCTACAGAGATTCAGAAATAACAGTTGTTACAAAACCTGTCCCTAAACTCCAGATCTGTAAGGTTAAGCACAGAATAATGACTGGGGTCAACTTAATTTTTATTTTACAGATAACACACTAAACCTAGATGTGCTGCTAACACTTGACCATCCTTCTAACAATCATGCTTTAAAGTGTGTAATATGTAATACTCACTTCATGGCTACAACAATTATTCCTGATCTTGATCACTGTTTAAACATTTGTCAGTATACCTACCTAGGACATAACTTAAATTTGTGGTCTTGGTAGTGCTTGGTACCTGTTGAAGCCAGATTTTTACAAAACCCATCGGAGAGAATATTCTACAGATAAGGATGAAGCTTAGACAGCATCTTGTGCTGATAGCGTGCCTCCATATTCTTTGTTAGAAACCATGGATGTAGATGCAAGTCTTGGACCCTCCAAGCTGCTTAAAGCCCTACAGTCAATAATCCTTGCTGTGCTTGACAGATGTGGGAGATAAATGAAATAATAATAATAATGAGGTGTAACTCTTCCTTGCAAAATGGTTTTGGGATCCCAGCCAGCCCTGATTTTCTTTTACATGAATGACAGTGGCGCCAGGGCAGTAATGGGATGTGGCAGCTGTCAGTATGCTTCATCTGTGTTATCAGGCACTGAGAATATGTTCCCTGATAATCAGGAGTTGATTCTAATGCTTTAATCCTTTTTAAACATTTGTGAAGAATTAAGGCAGTCTTTGCAGTGTTGCTGAAATGTATCTGTCTGTGATTCCTCCAGTCAAAGATAACTTGAATATTTGTGTGAAGTCCTGCAACGCTGTCCTAGCTCATGAGCAGTCACAGTCAGAGGAGTGACACCTTGCCTTTGCCTGGCAAGGTGACAGCTGACTGTTGTTCCAGCTGGCTGAAGTGTTACCTGAGCTGCAAACAAATTCCTATGGTGGCTGGTTGTCAAAGTGAAACAAAATTGTCTGGTACATACCGCTCTGGCTCTTCAGTGACTTGAACCTAGTTGCAAACTTGTTCCTTGACCTCTTGCCTTTTTTTTTTTTTTTTTTTTTTTTTTTTTTTTTTTCCTTTTTCATCTTTCAGCACAGAAAGAAATAAGCCATGGCGGGGGATGCCATCATGGTCATGAGAGGTTTGACAAAGCTCAGTAAGGCCGTCCTGGAAACCCAAGCAGGACAGCTACGGCAGGTGATCCTCGGTGGTGATGCGGTTACTGTTGCAAGGAGTCTGCAGGTGGCTGCTGAACAGCAGTTTAGTTCTGCCTGGGGGAAAGTGCAGGTAAGAAAAGCTCTTGTGTGCATAGACTAGCGTGATGTTCTGGCTTCTCCTCCAGGTACTCTGCGTTGTGAGAGGGCCTAGGAAATCCTGTCGCGAAGCAGAACCTAGCTCTGTGAAGCACTAATGCAGATGTCAGAACGTGCTGGGAATTCTCCAAGACTTCTGTAGAGTGTTGTAGGTGCTTGGGCAGGAATGCAAGGGGATGGTTACTGTTACGGTGGAGTGTGCTGGTTTCCATTACTCGTTGTTTAAGGCATGCTTCGCTCACTTCATCTTGCCAAAGATTAAGTACTTGGAAAGACTGGTCAGCAGTCTCCTTGAGATGTCATTCATCGATTGATTACCTTGAGTTTGAATAAGTGAATGAGCTCTCTTAGAGTGAATTGCAATTATTTCAGTGTTGCTCCCCCCCCCCCCCTTTTTTTTTTTTTTTAACAGAACTGGTACATGTGATATATTTCAGAATGGCTCAGGGTCAGGTGTTTGTCCCTTGCAGCTGAGGATGGATTTTCAGGAAAAAAAAGGCTTTCCAATAAGGAACATAAGGAAAGCCAGACTTTTTTTTTTTTTTAAAGCAGTGGCTTCTCTTACCAGACATGAAGATGGATATATAAGAGCTTCACATTTGCTGTGTTGCCATCTCTTGGAAAACGTGGGACTTGTCTGTGGAAAAGAACTTCTCTAAATCAAGAGCAATCATCATTTAGAATGACATTGTAGCTCAGATCATGATTTTGAAGCAAAAACTAATGGGTGAAGTTTTGATGATATTTTGTGCAATGTTTGGACTGTCATGACAGTTGCCTATAGCTTCAATCCTAGAATCTGTGCATGTGTTACCTTTGTCATATTTAAGTCTGCAATAGCTTTCTCTTGAGAAATACCCCAAGTTTATTTGTTTATGGGGATAGAGCTCTGTTTTGCCTCTGTCTTCCTTTTGCGTTAAAGAAAAGAGAATGTTCTCTTGTTTCCGTGTCTGTTTCTCTGCACAATGTTCTGTGCATGAGTTGCTTGAGAAGCTGCTGCTAAAACAGCTTTTTTTAAAGAAATTGCAATTGTTCAAATATTGCAAATGTTCAAGCTATAACTTCTTTCAGTTTTGAAGAGTAAAGCTTTTATATTAAGTGAATATATTTCATTTGTCTCGATCTGTGGCAAGGTTTTGGCTGTCTGATATTCTTTTAACATTTCTGTATGGAAGCAGAGAGACCTTCGTGCATGAAGTCATCAGTCAGTGCTTGGCCACAGTCCCCATTTTAAACAGATTGCTCCTCTGCCCTCACTGATGTTGAGGCTCAAAATACCATGAGACCTCCTGAATAACAGGAAAGACTATGTTCTGTTTTTTTTCTGTAAAGAGGGGAAGTGTATTTTAGACCCTTTCCTAAACACTAATTACACTGCCTGTTTACCTGACCACACCAGAATTTTAAATCCTGTTGATTTGCTGTAATCATCCACAATTTTTCCTTGGCATTGCTGCTGCTGAGGTAGAATGGACATTTTCCACTAGAGTATGTGGAGTAACGAGTAGGAGTTAAAACTCCTGCTGCTGACTGATATTTTATTTATTTTTAACTTTTTTCCCCTGCATTCAAAATTCATAGAATCGTCTAGGTTGCAAAAGACCTTCAAGATCAAGTCCAGCCGTCACCCTGACCTGCTGAGTCCCCTCCTTCCCTGACAACTGGATTTTGTTTACAAATTTTTTTTGCATACATTCTGCTTCACTGAAATATCCCATCAATTTTGCAGAGTGGACATGTGCTCAATTGCGTGACACAAAAGAAAGCACCAAGTACTTGCAACCCATTTGCTTAATGCCATCCATGATGAGTAGCTTTTCTGAACTCATCGGTGCGATTTGTTTAGCGCTTCCCACAGAACTGCAGTGAGATCTTGCTGGCCAAACATAGTTACTTGAGAAACGTGTAGACAAGGGTGGCATTCTGGGGACTTCTTCATCCACTAATGGAACTACAGACGGTTTCAGAAAGCTTGAAGCAGGTCAGAATTACAAGATGTTTATACATACATTGTCTTGGTTTAACAAGAGCCAGGACAGTGTATCCAGTGGACTCTTCCAACAAGTGTAAACAAACTCAGAAGCACTGAGTTTGTATCTGCACATCTGCTCTCGAGTATACAACCATACACCCATGGTAATGTTCACAAAACCTCCTTCACGTAGTTCTTGTATAAACTTGCCCTCCCAAAATATTGTTTTGCCAAGATTAATATAGGGCCAAGTAGTGAGTTCCCACGCATAGATAAATGCTCACTGTACAAAATTCAAACACATCTACACAGAAGGACCATTTCCTACTAGGACAGAATGTAATACTTTCATTTGTCTGATACTTCAGACACATCTTCTCCAGTCGTTTTACATTGGCTTAATGAAGGTGCCAGAGCGGGAGATCTTTAACTCTGAGCAGACAAGGTGGTTACCAAGTACCAGATGACAAAGGACACCATGTCCATCTCTGCAGTCTCTGAAGTAAAACAACAACAAAAAAAGCCACCCAACCAACCAAATAAAAAACCCACGATGAGTTCACTATGAGTTTGTTTCCCTACTTACCCTCCCCAATTCTGAGCATTTATGAAGCATTAATTTCACAGTTGTACAAACTGCATGAGCAGATACACTGTAATGGAGCCCTTGATAAAACACAGACAAAAATTGGATTACATATTTGTAGTCAAATTTACATAGGTTTACACATCACTATTATCTCTGTTTGGTCTTCAACTTTGACTTTTCAAATGCTGCAGTTAGCAGTAATTGTGATTTCTGTCTCATAAAGCCGCTACGTTCATTTCAGCAGAATCTTGACAGCCCTAGCATGAAAGCTGTGTGTGGAGATTTCAAACCTTCATTTGCCTAAAAGCAAAAGCACTCTCAGATAGTTTTCTCCCATATACCTTTGTAGACTGTGTATCACCCATTTTCTTTCTTACAGTGAAGTTTTAAAAGAATGAATACAATAAATTGAAATCCTTTGTTCTCCAAACCACAGTCCCATACAGGGGGCGCAACTCTTGCGGGTCAGGACAGAACAAAACGGAAGACTATTGGGAGAAGCTTGCCTTGAGTGTTGAGCAAGTGTGGTTATCCTTGCTCCAAGCACAGAATTTTGTTTGTTTGTTTGTTTGATGATTACAATCCATTGGCCGTGGAAGGCTTATCTTAATTGGCCTACAAATAAGTACCTGGTATTGCTTCAAGTAGCCTTGAGGCTCCGTGCTATACATGCTATTCTTTATCTTCTATCGCCTGTTGTTCCTGAGCAATGCGCTGCTTCTAGAGATCTCTACAATTAGTGACCCTTCCTGGCAGCATGTGTGGAACAAGACATTTCCAGTTACTGGTATTTGAGGAACTGTCAATTAATTAGTGCCATCAGTGTGGCTGAGAGACTGCCGGTGGGTCCAGGTGTCCTCCGTATCTCTTCATTTTTCCTGGCTTTCATTGTGAACATCTCTGGTGCCAGATTCTCTACAAATTACTTGAATTGAGACAGGACAGCCGAGCTGCATGCCCTTCTCTGAGGACTGTGGATGAGTCGTGAGCAAGTTTAAGTTCTTTTCTTAAAGTATTTCTATTATTGTTTTCAGGAACTGGGCAAACAGCAGGAGAACTTAAGTGATCTGTCTGAGGATTTTGGGAAAGACTATGACTTCTCAGACCGAGAGGCATCAGATGCTTCAAGGGACTTCTCTACTGCCTCTGCCAAGCCTCACCAACAAAGCAGTGAAGGCCCTGCTCACTCTTACACTACAAATGGACCTTTTAGAAATGTTGAGACTGGAGATTCTGGCCTCGGTCAGAAGCCGTTCCCTCCCAGAATGGATGCAAGGTTATTTGGAGGCTTTAGGGACCCTGGAAACCCTTTCGCTGCTGCCTTTGGACAAAATAGGGCTTTTCACCAAGATCATTCCTCTGTTGGTGGATTAACAGCTGAAGATATTGATAAAGCCAGACAGGCCAAAACAGGTTCAGAGCAGAAACCCTACAAACAGATGGTATGTGGTTTTTTTTGTTGTTTTTTTTTTTTTTGGGGGGGGGGCTTGTTTTTAATTAAGGGTTCTTAGTGCTAATGCTTCTGTACTGGATTATCCTTTACTCACCTTCTCCTGTGTTTCTTATTTTTTCCTCTTCCCCTGTTCCCTTTTGTAGAGGCAAAAGAAGGAAGTGTCAGTGCTCCTTCACTCTGATCTCTGATATTTGTTCTGGCAGTAGGTTTTCAGGCTGCTTTCATATCTACCTCCTCTACATCTGATATTTGACTGTGAGAGGATGTTTAAAATGCATACATAGGGTTAGACTTAAAGTTTATGTTAACAAGAGCTCTCCATCCACTGGACTGTGAGGACTCAATATGTTAATTACTGTAACGAAGAGTCTGTAATTGACCCCAGTTCTCGGGCTGGACTGTTCAGAAGGTATGGACAGCTATGGGCTGCAGAGGGCTGGAGACTGACTCTCTTAAAGGGCCTGTCTTCCCTTTGAAGGACCCTGTCCCCTGCAGCTAGCAGTGTTGCTATGGCTGTGCAGAATGGATTGGACCTAAACCTCTCTCAGCAGAGGCCATGGCTTCCTGTATGATGTCTTGCAGCCCTGCAGGTGGAGAGATTGTTGTCTTTAGCATTAGTAGACTGGAGAGTAGCACAGATAGCAATTGTTGCTGTAGGGCTTCACGCCCTTGTGCGAGACAGTGCAGAAAGCCCACAGCAGGATTCACAGTGGAGATGCTTGTCATCTGCTCTGACCTTTTTCCTCCTTCCCCCAACCCACTATTGGATGCTGCTGTGGGTTTACACACCCAGGATATTGCTTCAGTGAAACTGTATGCTTCTGCTCTGCTGTGTTTTGTGAGGAAGTTACCTGTGGTCCTGCCAACCTGATGATTTTGCAGGAGTTTTAATTGCATGTGTGGAAGAGAGTTTGGGTTGGCATCGCACTGCTTCTCCAAGTTGACAAGTAAAGGGCTGCTGAGGTAAAAGTGGAAATGGGCTTTCTAAACACGGTTATTGGCTCCTTTGTCTTTCATGTCCTGTTGTACGTTTCTCAGTTTAGTGCATGTTTCAGTTTAAGGCATTTACGTTTTGCAGTGTGCTCAGGTGAAAATCTGTCAGTGTGTATGAGGCTTGGTGTTCAAGAAGAGCTTTCTGTAGCACAGAGATCTTCAAGTGTTTTTCAAGTTGCTGTCTGAATTTGCAGTATCTGACTGTATGCCCAGTTCATTTGTGGGTTTCTTTTTTGTTTTGTTTTCCCTGCCCTGTCTTGCTGCGGCAGCTCAGTGAGCGGGCCCGGGAGCGAAAGGTTCCTGTTACGAGGATTGGACGGCTCGCCAACTTCGGAGGTGAGTCTGCACACCCGTGTCTACAAAGTGACCACACCTGCACATGCTGACTGATGGCTGGCTGTGACAGTGCTCCTGCTAACATAGGCGTTGGTTCCATTTTCTAATTAAGCTTGCTAATAGGAATGTGCTTTCCCACAAACACCTGATTTGGCTTAGAGCTTGATCTGGGTTTTTTCATTGCGATTATGGAACTTGGTGTTTAGTCAGAATTAAGTTACTCTTTGCATCCTGTCCTTTGTCGCTCTTATATCTAATTGCTGCTGTGATAATATGGCAAAGAAAAAAGCTGCCCACCTAAACAGTTATTTCAGATGCGTTCAGCAAGCTAGCTGTTAACGAGCTGTAGAATTGGTATGGGTTTTCTTTTTGTCTTTCTCTTAGGACCACAGGCTGGTCTGATTCCTGGACCTTGGTTTTCATATACCTGCTGTGAAATGAAACAAGTCACTCTCAGTAGTGTAGGGTAGATGATTTGTTTAACAGCAGCTGAAATAGTGGCGTGTTACCACCACCTTTAGTGTGCCTCCTGCTGCACCCTGTGATTATATTGTGAAGATGCTGGAAGCCTTTGTTTAAACTTCAGATCTTTAAACCATAGCAGCCGATTAACAGTAAACTTGTTTATGCCTGGCTTTTGTTTGAAACAGTTGTTGGCTAATGATTGGAATTTATTTTTTAGCAAATTAGAATGGAGCAGTAGACAAATCCCAAGAAGACCTATTGTAACAAGCTCTTTTTCTAGCACTGTGTCCAATATGGTTAGAATAGAATGGTGTAAGGGGTCCTCAAAGATCATGGAGTCCAACTGCCTGACCTCTTCAGGGCTAACCAAAAGCTAAAGCATGTTACAGGGGGCATTGTCCAAATGTCTCTTGAACATGCACTGGGTATCACCTCACTAAGAAGCCTGTTCCACTGTGTAACCACTGTCACAGTAAAGGAACTCACGTCCAGTCTGAACCTCCTCTGGTTCCACAACCCAAGTATCCTCAGCCTCTCCTCACAGGACATGCCTTCCAGCCCTGTTACCAGCTTTGTTGCCCTCCTCTGGACACTTCCGAGGACCTTAACTTTCTTTTTATATTGCGGAGCCCAGAACTGCGTGCAGTATGCACAGTGAGACAGCACCAATGCTAAACACAAAGGGAGGACCACCTCTTTTGACTGGCTAGCTATGGTGTGTTTAATGGATCCCAAAACGTGGTTGGGTTTTGCCCTCTTGGCACACTGCTGGCTCCACGTTAAGCCTGCTGCCAGCCAGCTCTCCCAGATCCCTCTGCAGGATTGCTGTCTAGCTGCTCATCTCCCAGTCTGTACCTGTGTCCAGCATTACTCCATCCCAGGTGCAGCACCCGGTGTTTACCTTTAGTGAATTTCATGCCATTGCTGATCACCCGGTTTTCCAGTGTATCTAGATCCCTCTACGAAGCCTTTTGTCCCCCCAGGGAGTCAGCAGCACCTCCCAGGGTAGTGTCCTCAACAAACTTGCTGAGGATGCACTCCACTCCTACATCCAGATCATTGATAAAAATGTTGGACAGGAATGACCCTAGAATTGAGCCCTGGGGACCGTTACTGGTGCCAGCCCAGCACAGCCCTGTTCGCTGCAACCCTTTGGGCCTTGCCATTTAGCCAGTTGATCAGCCAGTGCATTGTGAACCTGTTTATCTCATCGTTGGACAGTTTGTCCACAAGGATGCCACGAGGGACGGCATTAAAGGCCTTAACTGAAATCCAGAAAGATGACGTCTGCCACCTTCCTTTCATCCTCCAAGCAGGTGGCCTTGTCACAGCATGAGATCAACTTACTGAGGCAGGACTTTCCCTTGATGAGCCCATGTTGACTCTGCCTGAAAATAGCTTTGTTCTTTACATGCCTTTCAATGTTCCCCTGGGACAATCTTCACCATAACTTTTCCAGGCACTGAGGTTACACTTACAGCTCTGTAGCTCCCTGGGCCTTCTCTCGTGCCCTTTTTGTAGACGGGTATAATCCTGGCTGGCTTCCAGTCAGCAGGGACCTCCCCGTCCTCCCACGACCTTTGGTAAGTTGTTGAGAGGGGTACTGCTGACTCCCTCGGTCCTCTGGGGTGCATCCTGTCAGGCCCCATGGACTTGTGAACGTTGAACTGTTCCCTGACAGTCCTGGTGGCCACACATGAAAGCCACTGCTCCTCCACTTGCGGTCTTCCAACTTCAAGGTCTGGGCAGCCCAAGGTCTGTCATTATCATCAAAAACTGAGGCAAAAAAGGCATTATACACCTCTGCCTTTTTCTCCTCCTCACTTTTTAGGTGACCATCCACTCCCTGTATTGGTCCAATGTTTTCCTTTGACCTCCTCTTGCTGTTGACATACTTGAAAAAGCCTTTTTTGTTGTCCGACACCACACTTGCCGTTGTCAATTCAAGTCGAGCTTTGCTTGTTTCCTTCCTGCAGGTGCAAAGTGCAGCTTTGTGCTCTCCCTGTGAAGCCTGACCTTGCTTCCAGAGATGGCATACTTTCTTTTTCTGCCCTAGTTCCAGGAGGAGCTCCCTGTTCAGGCAGGCCGGTTTTCTGTCCTGCTCTATTGACTTGCAGCACAATGGGTTTGTCATCTCCTAGGCTTTTAAAAGGTGGTTCTTGAAAAGTGACCAGCTTTCATGGATCCCTAAACCCTCTAGAGCAGATTCCCAGGGGACACTGCTAATCAGCTCCCGGAGAATCTTGCAGTTTGCTTTTTCAGAGTTCTTTTGAAGTCCAAAACATTTCTTTGGAAATGGGATAGAAGCCAGCAGGAAAAGTACTGCATGAGTGGTATCTTGGACTTGTTCTCAGTCTAGAAAATCACTTTGAGATACTTATCTTCATTGTTTTCCTGTCTGACTTGATACTTTTTTTTTGCTCCAAGTAACTGTCTTGCACGTGGGATCTGACTGGAGATGACTGTGTCAGCATTTTAATAGATACTGTTTATGCTGTGATTGAGAAGTCTTTTTTTTTTTTTTTATTTTTTCTTCTCGTTTTCGACCTGAAATCTTCGGATTTCAGGTTCGAAAGACAGTTGCTTAGTGGTCTTGCATGGCTTGCTTCTATTGAAGGGTCTGCAGAAGTTTGTTTCATAGCATACCTTCATAGAAGAATGTACAGGAATTATGAAATGCATGGATGCAGTCCATGCAGAGGCCTTGTAACATCACTGATGGCCTTCCATGGTCTGTGCTTCACCTTATGCTGGGTTCTTCGGCTCAGTGCATGTAGATGGAGTTGTTCCAGAAGCAATGGGAAGGAAGAAAAACTCAAAGTGCTCAAACGATGTTCAGCCTGTTTGTGCCCAGACTTCCTTGGTTGAGACTACACAATGTGTGCATGCTTACATACTGCATTTCTTCCTACATACACGCACAAATTAACGTATGCTGCTCAGCTGTGCTTCCTTCACTGTACTTACTATGTAATCCAGTTGTTTTATTTGGGAGGCTGTCTTATAGTACCTGAGGGAAGACGTGGGATGTTTGGAAAACATGCATCAAGTACTGCTAGCAGTGCTCGAGTAAGGCGTGATGGGAAGCGGTATTGCTGAAGAGTTGTGAGGGAGCACCAGCCATTCTTGTTACTTACGTCACTTATCCAGAACAAATATTTTCAAATTGGGAAGATAATTGGGTAGGCAGTGAGACCTTTGGTAGTATGCATTTTACTGTACGATTAGATCTGTGTGTCACTTAATTGTTGGTGGTTTTGGTCAGTTGTGGAGGCAGAGAATGCTACTTGTAGTTGTAGCTTAATCTGTGGCCGCTGTACAGTGTCATGCAACTTGCCACTTGTAAGGGCGGTGGTATATGGATTGCTGATGTTCAGTCTCATGGACCTGTGGCTGCTGCTCAGGGTTACTCCACAGCACAGCTGCTTGGGATTAGAGCTTACAATGCTGCTTGGGTGAGGTGGGCCTCGGGAAGAATGAACCCCACAATTGGATTCTACAGCAGGAGCACACAGCTCTCAGTAGCGCTTGCTGATGCACTTCACAAGAACTGGGTGTCTCAGGCTGGTCTAGCCTATGATACCTGGCTGGCATGCTGGACTGAAGAAAGAAACACAGGAGAAAAGACTTCAGTGTAAAACTTAAAGATAACTCCATTGCAAAAGCCAGGATGCTCTAGTCAAGCTGTTTTGTAGCTGTGCTTGTGATCTTGTGGCTTGAGGTTAATTATAAAAGATGCTTCTATATGTAACGAAGATAAGTATTTTTACTGTGACCTGTTTCTTATTTTAAAGGATTGGCTGTTGGTCTTGGCATTGGAGCATTGGCAGAAGTTGCAAAGAAGAGCCTTCGACCTGAAGAACGCAATGGTGAGCCCTTTCTGCATCCTCATATTTGGTCCTTTTTTCCTTTTTCCTCTCCAGTCACAGTTTACCTGCATACACATTTGCGAGATTTAAGTCTTTTAAAAGCTGGGACGTTGACACAGTTGGGACAACAAGGGGAATTTTGTGGTTCTTTTGTTTTTAATGTGATACTTCCAGACTCTTTTTTTCCCATCAACGTAAGCCACAACCTCACCATGTAGGTGGAGGTCAGGCATGTGTATGTGTGAGAATAAGTTTATGCCAGTGCAATTCATACAGCCTACTTGCCCACAGCCACACCTGAGCACGAATACCATACCTGTGTCCATTCTTGGATTATGTTGGTGCAACAATATTTTTAAACTGTTCAATGTAACTGCATAATTCAATCACTTCAGAAACTGTAGATGAGCACTCATGTCTGAAAACTTCATGCTATTGTTGTTTGCAGTCTGTTTGAAGTTTAGGGATGTTCTGCCTAATAGGACTTTAGAGGATGGCTGCTCTCCTCTATTTCTCTGTCTTTCAGAATGACAAAACAATTTATGTATGTGCTAAACAGTGATTTGCTACTTCCATTTTTCTTTCGCCTTCCTCTGAAGGATTCTCATAACCATGCAAATTCACCCGACCTTGTTTTTTTTCCCAGCTTGCTTGAAGTTGGAGGTAAAATGTTCCCGAGTTACACCTGGCCGTGTCATGGTGGCTTCCTTCTAAGCTTTTGCAGTGGTTAAATGTGGCGGTGTAGCATGCTCTGCAGGCTGAGCTGTGCTCTGGGAAAAGTCATGTTTTTGCCCAAACCTTGATTAGTTTATATGGCAATGAGGGCTGATGATTTAGATGGTAGGCAAAGGATTTGGAAAATAATCTGGGTTTTATTTTTAGCTGTCTTGCTTGATGTCGTTTTTGCTTCTCTTCTTGCTGTTGTCTACTTACATAAGAGCTTGGAGCAGTGGTTACACTGCGTAAAGGAGAATGGGCCAGGAGTGGTAAGCTTTGAGGTGAGGCAGAAGTAGAAGATGATTTCAGCCTTTGTGCTGTTTTGGAACTTCTTAAGCCAAGATCGTGAGGAGAGTGCTGCATGATCGAGGCTCTCATTCCTGCTGCTCTTCTACAGCTTCTAGCTAGTGTCCTTGGTCACACTTTCCACAGGACGTTACAGTGGGTGTGACGCACTGGATGGGACCTGTCTCCAAGGGCTCTGCTCCTGCAGAAAGGCATGGCAGAGGACATACACACGGCTTGAGTCCAAGATCCCATTTTCTTACTGCTCTCTGGCAGTACCAGCCTTTGCTGTTCTTGGGGGAAATGTCTTGCCTAGGTACCTCTATTTAAATCTATTTAATCTAACAGGTTTGTACTTCTGTCATCTTGCCATTGCTGCTACCAAACAGAGGGGCCATGGATGCCTCCTCTCCTGTATGTTCTCTAGTAACCGTGTTTGCATTGATTTGTTCCCCCCTCCGCTTAAATTCCCATCCTTGTTTAGTAACTGTAGGGCCCTTCTCCATTCTCTCCTCTCTGCCTCATCTTGTCTGTTTCCAGAAACAGTTTACTTTTTATGATACCAAGGGATTTATCCCTGAACAAAAATTTTGGTGCAAGAGTTTGTGAGTTTCTCCCTTCCTCGTCAAAGCCTGATGTCCTAGACACAGAAATTTGATGGCAGAAATGATTTCTGTGGAGTTGCAGGGGTGTTTTTAAGGTGTTAAGGCTGCCTTCTTTAAGTACTTTAATAAGTGGTTTGGTTCATCTTTTAAAAAAAGGATGATTGTACTTCATTTCCAGTGGGATTTTTCTTGTCATGTTGATGTAGCTAACTTAAAAATAACCTCCTAGGTCACTGGTGACCTTGCTGGTAGTCTCAGCATTTGGTGTGTATCTAAAGTGCAAGGTTTACATGTGGTGGGATGGGAGAGTAGAACAGAATTCCAGGAATAAGAATGAAACACTGCCCAGACAAATAGTTGCCATTACTAGCAGGAAGACTTTGGATTCAAGGTCAATTTTGTAACTTATTAATGACCTATAACAGCTTGTCCTGATAGGCGCAGTGCAAATGCCAGGCTGGGCAGAGCCCTGCAGGGCTGGCAGCTAGCCTAGATTTGAACAAATGCTTGTTTCCCTATGGAAAGAAGAAGTGCAATCTCCTTGAGTGGTCAGTCTGAAGTGCTTAGGTTACGTTCTTTGACTGTTTCCTTGCTCCGAAGTTTGTGTGGCAGATGATCGTAAAAGTAAATGCGTGCAAAGTCCAGCAGGTAGTTCTACTTCTAATGGTAGCAAAGGAGGTGGAAGAGCAGTGAGAAGCACACACACTTGGAAGGCTTTGTGCTGTTTTGATGAACTGTGCTGGGTTTTATACCTGTTTTCTTCCACCTACCCGTGGAAGCCTATGTCTGTTTTCCATGATGTTTCTTGACTTGATGTTTACATAAATCTGGTTTTGACTCTTGCTTTCAGGTCACCTTCTTGTTTGGGCCCACTTTTAGCAAGGTACATAAACAAGCAACGAGCGATCACGGGCTGTTGGGTGGCGTGGTAGTCAGGCAGCACCCCTGTGGGCTCAACTGCAGTGAGAAGCGTGCCAGGAGAACAAGGTGGGGGAGTGCCTACGCTGGCTCTTTCTCTGACAAGACTTTTTGAAAAATTGTCATGGCTCACTGGCTTCTGGAGGTGACTTTAATCATTAACCAACTCTTTCATCCTTATCTGTGCAGGTGTTACAAAGGAAGATAGAGAACTCGGTAGTTTCCCTAGCTCCTCTGTGTCTGGAGCTTGTGGGAGGGACTGTTTGTTTTGTCATTGCTGAGGATCCAGAATTTTCCTTGTGGGACAGTTGAGAGCCAGAGTTCATGGCTTCAGGCCTTCAGTGCTCTGTTCTCCCTGTACCCTGCACAGTGTGAGCTCCCTCTGTACACATTCCTGACACCTAGCTGCAGAGGGAGAGGATTTCTTGCTGCTGCAGTCACTACGAGACACACTAGGAACTTCCATCTGTTGGAGATCTTCAGATCTTGCAGCTGCTGTGCCTTTTGGGCCCTTCTTGCTGTATATGCTGGCTTCAGCTCTTCCATCCTTTGTACCCTTTTCTCTGAAGTGTTGCTACAAGCTGTAGCCCCACGGTTGACATACCAGCTCTGGGCTCTGCAGCCTACCTGTAAGACCTCACCACCTTCCTGTCCTGTTCTCCATGAGAGCTGAGCTGCAGTCCCAAGAGCAGTGGTCGGCAGGTGCCTGCCTGCCCGTTCTGTCCGTGCTCTGTAAGCCAGAGAAGCTGTCCTCCTGAAGGGCTTGTTACTTCCAAAGGGATCACAAAATTGAGTTAGTCTCCCTCTATCTTTGTTCCATCCTTAAAAATAAATAAAAATACATCAGTCTTTGCCCTTTGTTGGGGACAGGACAGTGCTTGTTTGAGTTGGTAATTCTGGGCCTTGTTCTGCACGAGCTGGTGTATGTATGACCACTGGTGAGAGTAAGGGTTTGGCCTCCTGGCATGGTCTCCAAGTGCAGTTGGAACTAGTAACTAGTGGAACTCTCCCTGGGCTTGACTGGCCTCATAACCTCATCACAGATTTGCAATCTGCTGCTTTTTCAAGGTGCTATATGCAACCGTGGTATTTTGGGGTTATGGTGTTGGGACAATGTACTTTGCCTGTGCATTGAGAGAGATTTCAGTTTCATTAAGAAGAATGCTTTTATGGACTCAGAAATGTGAAGGCTCTGCTTTCTGCAGATGCCTGGTGCATGCTTTAGATGCACAGTTGCACAGCAGTACGTGAAGTGGGAGCATATTTTCAGTCAATTCCAGCGTGCTGTCTGGGCTTTTGACAGTCCCCCTTGCCGTGTCCCACTCCTGCTGCTCTTCTGAAGCTGTGGCTGTGCTGCAGGAGCCCTTTATGTGGTGTGTGGTTGAGCTGTGTGGTACAGCCAGTCCAAACACCACTGTCTGCAGGGTTTGTGTAGCCTCCGTGGATGTTTGTGCTGTTGTGACTTGTTGCTGTTGGCACTCGAGCTAGCAGTGAGTCAGAACAAGGCGCAGGTGTGCAACCACAGTCCATGCCCCTGGGTTGCGATGGAGCTCGAGCGTAGTCCTGGTTTGGTTCCTCTCTGAGGGAAGGTGAATCTCCTGCTGAGTGTACGCTATCACAGCAGAGTGAGCTTGCTGAGGTGAGGCTGCTTTTCATCCATGTGCTTTCTCTCCTCGCCCTCAGGAAAGAAAGCAGTGATGGACTCCAGCCCGTTCCTGTCAGAGGCCAATGCGGAAAGAATCGTGAGAACCTTGTGCAAGGTCCGGGGAGCAGCCCTGAAGCTGGGACAGATGTTAAGCATTCAAGGTAAGTGGGAGCACAGGTCCTTAGCTACCCTCAGCAGTGCTGCCTGCGGGAGCAGCTGATTTCTCGTGTTACACTGTCAGCTGTTTGGAATCAGTCAGCATGGAGTAAACGTGGAAAGTAGCTTTCTCATGTGAGAACAGCGGTGGCGATGTGTGTGATGCAGTTCAGCTTAATCATGGTCTGAAATAGCTGATGTATGGATTATATACCTCCACTTGCCTAGTGCCTCTGTTGTAGGTCTGAGCTGAGTCAGGCACACAGCTGAAAGTGGTTGAAAATGAGATGACTGTCTGTGAATTTCCATGCCTGTGTATAAAAAGCACTTGCAGAGTAGCAGAGCTGTATCCCAGGCTACTCCCAAGTGTCCTGCTAGAAAAGAGGTAGAAGATGACAACATGATCCTCTTCATTGTTTACCAAAAGTGTTTGAGGTTATATCTGCAGCCCTCTGCCATTACAACAACCTGTTTGTGATTTACATCACAGAACCACGGAATTGTAGGGGTTAGAAGGGACCTCTGGAGATGAGGGTCCAACCACCCTGCTAAAAGCGGGTTCCCTACTGTAGGTTGAGCAGGAAAGCTCCAGGTGGGTCTTGTATATCTCCAGAGAGGAGACTCTACAACTTCTCTGGGCAGCCTGTTCCAGTGCTCTGTGACCCTTGCTATAAAAAACTTCTTACGCATGTTTGTGTAGAACTTTCTTTTTCTTTTTATGTCCTTGAAGAGATTTCAGGCTGTCTTACTGCATCAGGCTCTGAAGTTGATGGTCACAGGTGAAGGCATGAGTGACATCGGCTTCTTTGCACTGAGCTGCTAGGTTACTCCTGGAACACAGCAGGTGTGCTGATTTCAAACCTTATCTGAACCTGTTCACTTTGCCTTCCTGCCAAAAATGAAAAAAGAGGAAGGAAAGAACCAGCAAAAAGAGCGCTTTTACACTTGTCTGAAAATAGCTTTCAAGGTATCACTGATACTGAGTCAGTGTCTGAGTGTTTGAAGTACTCCGTTTGCTTGGCTTGTGCTCCGACATTAATTTTAGTAGGTGCCGACTGATGGGGCTGGATCCTGTGTTGTGTTAAATAACCGAGAGCAGCTCTGTGTTCCAGAGAGCCCTCACCGTGGTATCTCATCGTCCTTCATCTGCTGTCACCTGTTGTAGGTGTGTGCCAGGCTGATGGCAGCGCTTGCAGAGCTAGGTGGGAGGCAGCTGATGTGCCATGGCTGCTCCCCATATGCTCTTTTCTCACCCTCCAGAAACTTCCAGGTGCTGACGCTGCTTGTTTATAGAGCAGATCTAGGAGGAGCTCCTCTGTTCCTTGCTGTGTTTGGCCAGTGCCTCTCGTAAGCGGAATGGGTGAGCCGTGCCTGGAAGTTGGCTCTGAGGTTCACTTGCCTGCTGTAGGTGGGAGTAACTTAGAAATTGTTAGGCTGCTGTTCCGAGGTGCACCTGATGTGCCCAGAGCCTGGCTATAGCTGCACCAGGCGGGGATGGTAGTGACGAGGCAACAGCTGTGAAAGGCCACCTCCGAGGAACAGAAATAATCTGGATTTTTGTCACTTGCCTGCTGTCTCCTAAAATGACTGAGCTTTGGCAAGGGTTTCCAACACTTGCCAGCTGACTTCACTCAAATGTCGAGACATGCAGGCCTTCAGCAATCTCTGAGGCATTGTCCAGCCTTCGTCTGGCTCGTGACAAGCGAGCAGAGTGCTGCAATGCCTGCGGAGGGCACAGGTCCTTGCAGGGACAGAATGGGAGCTCCTCCCTCTCAGGGCAGCATCCTTAAGGTAGCTGTGTTTCTCCTTTCCTGGGACAGACAGGTTGTGTTTGTAAATAAATGACACTTCAATTTGGATGTAAGAAGCACATGTGAAGGTTCTCAAGAATAAAGCTGGTAGCAGGGACTTTTTTTTGGTGTTGGGAGAGCAGCAGTTAAATCTAATTTCATAACGACTTGAAGAAAAATGAAGTGTTTGCCAGAACTGGTGGCTTTTCTCTGGGCAGTTGTAGAAGCCTTTACTTACAGGAGATGACTAATCTTTCAAGAGCCCACTCCCATCGTTTCCTATCAGGGTAAAAAATGCTTGCTAAATCCTGCTGGCTCCTAAAATAAGTTATTTTTAGCTGAGTTATGTTTTCTTCTGCCTACTTGCAGCTGCTCTACGTTTGGGTAGCTGTTTAGAGTAATAGAGGCTGTATTGCCATTAGTCTGAGTCCAGTATGTGCATACATAGGGTTTTACTGCTGCACAGCTTTCTAGAGAAACTGCTGCCCCTTAGGATGGGCTGGGTTAAACCCCGCCAGGAACCTGGGAGCTCTGGGATGATGCCCCAGGGGTTCCTTCTGTTGCCTGTGTCTGTGACAGTGCCCTCTGGTAGGCCTGGGTGCTGCTCTGCTGCCAGCAGGGGCTGGGAGATGGCAGAGGCTTGTGCAGAGCACCTTGTGCTTGGTGTTTGTGCAGCCTGCCGTCCTACCAGAAGTCTCCGTGCCGCGCAGTGCTGCACGCTGCTCCCAGCACTGCTGCCGGGTCTGTGGGGCCTGGAGCAGTGTTCTTTATTTCACTGAATTGAGCCAGGAACCGTGATGACAAGTGATGCTGAGGAACCTTCTTACACTTAGGAATCCAGCGTGTTTTCTAGTGTATTCATACCTTGTCCTGACATTGTTCATTGGGAGAAGGTGCACAGAAATTTACTCTGTCTGCAGCAGGTGAGCTTAGGAGATGGTCAGGTAATACACAGATTTTTTTGTGAGGACAAAAACAAAGGAGTAGCTTTTTCTTCTGTTCTGTTACTTGTGCCCAGGACGCCTGGCTCATTTCCAAAGGTGTGATGCTTCAGGAGGTCTGCCTAAGGGTTCACTACAGGGTATGGTATTTCTGAGCTAAAATTAATCCCATAACCTTCATCGGTGTGTGTTCGGGCAGGACAACCTGACTTGTTTGAGCACAGGTGTGTTTCTTCGTGCACTGAAGAAGAACTGGAGAACGCAGTGCCTGTGCTGACTGCCGTGTTCTCTTCCTCTGGCAGATGACGCCTTCATCAACCCCCATCTCCAGAGGATTTTTGAGCGTGTGCGTCAGAGTGCCGACTTCATGCCCATAAAGCAGATGATGGTGAGGAACGTTCCTTCCTGCTCACTGGGGAAGAGGGTCTGTAGCAGAATAAAAGTCACCTGTGACATACACTGCTGGGGGAGGCAGACAGCATTTCTAAGAGTTTTCCTTCAACAAAAGTTGTGTATTTTCAGTTGTGGATGACATCTGATTCCTTATCTCAGCTATGTGCTGTCAATTCTTACCCACAAGTATGCATTCAGCTCTGAACAGAGAAAAAAATGCTGTATTTTTTAACGTCCAGAGGTTATGCTGGTGGAACAGGAAGTCCATACAAATATGATCACATGGGACTAGTTTAATGTAGTCTCCTCTTCCGTTTCCTCTCTCTGATCTTCCTCAAGGATGTCAACCTAGTGTTTACAAGTGCCTAAATCCCATTTTAAAAACACAAAAATTTTAGTCTGATGGAAAATAAACAGGAATTCTGTCTTTTTGACTGTATGTAGCCTACCTTCAAGTAGAGTTGGAACATGTTCTCTTTTTGTCTTTTCCTCCCTTTGATAATTAAGATGTGAAGGGTAATGTAAAAGGAACTGTCGGCACTACATCCATCTTCTGAAAGATAAGAGCCAGCGCTTAAGTATGGCAGCCTGGCAGTGTAACAAAAAAGCTGTTAACGCACGTTGTCATGTTTAATTGTCACTATTGCCTCAAAGAGAGTCACTCTCAGCCTGGATTGCTTCTGATCAGCTTGGTAGCGTGATGAAAGAGGAGACATGTCTAAATCCTTGCCCATATTCTGGAAGATAAGTGGCCCAAAAAGGGGAACTTTTATATTCCTAAAGCAGTGCTGGTTGTGTTCAGGATCACTGCTCTTCAGGCCCCAGTAACACAGCCTCACACAGCTCCTACCAGAATCTGTTTAGTTCTGGGGAGCCACTGCTGGCTGGACCATTGCTCATGGTTCTGTGCTCATTGGGAGGAAGGGGAAACGATCTAGGAAGCAGGGTGTAGGTACTCAGAGCGAGTCACCTTAGAGGAGCATGGTGGCAAATAATGCAGATCTTAAATATTTGCTGTCCCTGATGTTTTCCTTTCATTTGTAGAAAACTCTGAACAATGACCTTGGCCCCAACTGGCGGGATAAACTGGAGTCCTTCGAAGAACGCCCCTTTGCTGCTGCTTCAATTGGTCAGGTTCACCTGGCACGCTTGAAAAACGGGAAGGAAGTTGCCATGAAAATCCAGGTGGGCTTTAGAGACCAGCATCCTCTCTGGTCTGTGCTGCACAGAGAGGCAGCGGAGCTGCACAGATATATTTACTGCTAGGATGCATAAGGAAACGCTTTCATGGAAGTGAAATTTGGGTCCAGCAATCTCTTACCCTAACAGAAGCAGAGGGGAAGGACAGAAGAGGTTGTGCAACTTGGGCCAGTCTCTGACCCCAGATGAGTGGGAGACCTTTCTTGTGGTTGTATCACTGAAGTGTGGGGATAATGGTGGTAAGGGACTGCTCGTACCCGCTAGTGCTGCGTGCAGGGGTCCTACCTACTCCATGGGTCAGTCCTCTTTCTGGAATGTGCCTTTTCATGCCTTTTCTGGCCGCAGCCCAAAGGTTATAGAAGTTTGAAGTGACAAACAAGCACTGGCTGCTAAGAAATGGCAGTCTGACAGTGCTGAGGGTTATTCAGGGCTGTCAGCAACTTCAACCAAGTATTTCTAGCAACTAAGTTCCGGAGCTGGAACTATTTGTACGGCATGCTTTATAATGCAAAAGAAGTGACGGAACTTGCTTAGTCAGGAAGGGACCTCAGGCAAAGTTGGTTATCTGGTTGTTGGTTTATTTTGTAAACTGGGAGGCTTTAGAGATTATATGGATGGGTATTGGCTCCTTCTCAAGCTAGTTGTGTCCAAAGTGACCTCTGAAGTTAGCCCAAGGCAGTAGCAATGGAAAGTAACTCTGTGGCACCATACGTCCTGCCCCACAACAGCATAGCTGGTTCATTTCTTTACAGACTAGGTGAAAAACAGGAGGAGGTACCTTTTCTAGGACTGGTGTGTGGTCTTGCTGCTTGCCCTGCTGCTCTGGATGAATGAAACACTCTGGGGCTGTCAGTGGCGTGTGCTTTCAGCTGTGGGTAGGAAAGTGGCTGGCTGCTGTCACTGGGATTTGTGTGTCTGAGGGGTTTCGTGTGTTGCTGGGATTTCCGCCTTAGGATTTCTTTCATGTTAGAAGAGTCCATGCCAGAAGAACTGAAAAGGCCGTTCTGTTTGCCACGCTGCAGGTGGCTGTGTTGAGGGTCGGTTCCTGTTGAGCTGGAAGGTGTTTTTATAGCTGGAAGGTGTTTTTATCTTGCCCTGTACAACTGGCTGCCTTGGGTTCATCCAGCCGTAACGCTGCCCTTTCCCGTTCTGTCCTACAGTACCCTGGAGTTGCCCAGAGCATCAACAGCGATGTTAATAACCTGATGACTGTCCTGAGCATGAGCAACATTCTCCCTGAAGGTAAAAAGACCAAGATCCATGTGTCATCTAGCACATGGAGGCCTGTACCTTGCTTACTTCTCTCCACAGACTGGAGAGCATGCCCTTGAGCATGTGCCTGCTCCAGTGTTCACTCGGTGGGGTGGGAAGTGCACTTGTGTTTATTTTTCCTGGTCGTGTGTGTGCACCTGCCAGAGTAACATATGCTTGTACCTGTGCACTTCTCCAGCGAAGGACTCACAGGGACTCCTGGCAGTCTGAAGTGCCTGATGGCCTCCTAGCCATGAAATGTGGGCAGCATTCATATAACGTATCCTTGCTCTGTCCCTGCTATTTTCTGCCAATGCTGGCAGAATTCATTCTTCCCTGCATTTCCTGCATCCCTTTGACTGGGGTGAGCAGAGAGCGATGGGTAGAGCTGTGGAGAGCTGGAGACCCATTAGATCCTGGGCTCTCTCAGTGCTTTCCTATAGTAGAGGAGAACACCCATTTTTCCACAGTGAATGCAGGATTAACTGCTCCTCATTCCAAGCACCTGCATGCAGCAGCTGTAAATCGTAGTGGCACTGTGCAGATGTTGCCCTCAGATCAGGCTGCATAGTGACAAAAACTGGCTACTGCTCTGTGGTGGCTCAGGGCCCTGCAGGATGAGTCTTGCTGCCTTGACGCGTCTTGCTGCAGAGCCCTGTCAGCACCAGAGCTGCCCCGAGGGAGAGAGCAGGAGCAGGCACCGTGGGTGGGAGATGGGGAGGACGGGCCCAGCTGTGTGAGCACGTTGTGGATGTGCCTTGCTGAAGGAGCAGCTGCGTGGCCACTGCCTGGGGTTACCCGTACAAACTGCTTCCAGTTGCAAAGAGGAGGTGGCTCCTGGGGACCTCTCGTATTCTTCAGCCTTGAGTTGGCTGGACAGCAGGTTGCTCCTCAGCTGCAGTGCTGGCAAGCTTAGCCTGAGGGGCTTTTTTCCTAAGACTACTCTGTTCTCTGCTGTTTGGCTTTTAAGGTTTGTTCCCTGAGCATTTGATTGAAGTCCTGAGCAGAGAGCTGGCCCTGGAGTGTGACTACCAGAGAGAAGCTGCCTGCGCGAAGAAATTCCAGTATGTTCACACCAGTGCCCCAACCTGTCTCTGCACATGGGTGTGAAATGTAGGGAGGCTCCTCAACTGCAGGGGCAGCGGGGAGGTGAATTCCATGCCCTGGGGACCCAGCTCAGCTCTCTTACAGCACCTAACGCCACCAGCAGTGGCTGCTCCCTTTTCTCACTGTAGCACTGGGTCCTGATGGCTTTTACGTTAAGGCTGGACCTGGGAGTGCTGCTGGAGGCTGGATGCCCCCTCTTTGCCCACCCTGCAGAACGTTGGCCCTGCTCTCCTTGCAAAAGGCCAGTTTCTGTACGTGTAGTCTGGCCCTGAAGTGGGATGACCAAAGGAGCCCGGTGTCCCTCAATGTGACCGCCTGGAGGCCCTCCTAAAGCTGCTCCTTCAGCAGGAGATGTGACCTCAGGAGTCACCAGCAGCTGTAACTCACTGGCATGGCTTCTGGTGACTTGATCCCTGCTAGAGCTACTGAGGAAAATATTCCCTGGCAGCTGCAGCCAGGGTGTGGGGAAGGGGCAGCGGCTGTGAACCAGGTTACGTGAAGGAGCCGTGCGCTGTTCAAGATGTTGCAGAGGGACCCACCTGCTTGCGGGGCTCCTAACCTTCTCCTCTCTTCCCTCCGTGCCCTAGGGAGCTGCTGAAAGACCACCCCTTCTTTTACGTCCCGCGGGTAGTGGATGAGCTGTGCAGCAAACACGTCCTGACCACAGAGCTTGTGTCTGGCTTCCCACTGGATCAAGCCGAGGGGTTGAGCCAGGAGATCCGAAATGAGGTACTGTGGTCACGGGGGTGGCTAAAGGGGAGGTCTAGCTGAGGAACTCCTGGGTGCCCTGCTTCTCTCAGATGACCCTAAGCTTGGGAGGAATTGCCAGCTCTGGGGGAAGAACAGTTTTGTTCTGCAGCTGTTCTCTTGGACGGGACTGCAGGAGAATTTCATGCCCTTGCCAAAGTGATTGGGTGTCATCGCCCTCTGTAAGCCTGGCCCGTGCTGTACAGAGCTGCTGGAAAACTACCCCAGTAAACAGGAGGGGGGATGTGGTGGTGGGTGCGTATTGGTGCCCAATATAGCAAGGGATTGGAGTGCTGTGGTGGGAGAAGCATCTGTTTTAGTAGCAGAAATAACTGTCCTGGAATTTGGATATGTTTTGTGGTTGGGTGGCGGTTTTTTTTTGGTCTTGTTGTGAGCTGTCAGCTGTTAGCAGGTCACTGGGGAAAAGTGCAGGGTGTATGTTCCCCTAGACAGGTTCCAGTGCCACGTTGGACGTGGAGACAGGCCAGAGCTGGCTGCCTGAGACCCCTGAGCTGCCTGCCCTTGGGGCTTGTTCTCTCGGATGGGCTGCTGCATCACCTGGGCTGCTTTTCAGAGGCTCTGGGGTGGGGCAGTGCTGCCCTGCAAGCAAAGCAGTTGGCCAGGCAGGCCCACAGCCTTCTGCCCCAAGTGGCAGTGTCCTGCAGCAGGGTCTGGCTTGCCTTTACTGATCTTCCTCCTGAAGGCGGTGTCACCGGGCCTTTGAGCAGCTGAGGATGGGCAGGATGAGGCTGGCAGCTGCACTGAACAGGCTCCCGTTTGTGTCCTCACAGAGAGGCTTTGCTGCATGTAATGTGGTAGCAGGCTTTCTAGAGGCTGTGCTCTTGCCTCCTCCATGCCTTCAAGTCCCAAGCTCGTGTGCCTGCTGCTGCTCCCTCAGCCTGGGCGGGTGCTGAGCCCAGCAGGCTTTGCTGAGGGGTGCTTGGTGGTTGTGTGCACGTAGTGAAGCCCCTTTAGGTAAAGGTTTGAAGCTAGCTCTGTATGCTGTTGGGAAGGAGGCTTTGCAGGAAGAAACTCTTAGCTTCTTTTGGGCCTTTAACTCTGAGTGCCCTGGAGCAGCATCTTGCCTCCTGGGAGCTACGTTGCCTTCATTTCAGATGGTACCTGCGTTCCTGGCGTGTGCTCATGCCCACTGTAATTACATGCATGCGTGGGGCTTGCCACCCTACTGATTTTTTGTTTTCTCTCTGGTTTTCAAGATCTGTCACCACATCCTCGTACTGTGTCTGCGGGAGCTGTTTGAGTTCAGGTACATGCAGACTGACCCGAACTGGTCAAACTTCTTCTATGACCCACAGTTACACAAGGTAGGTGCAAGCAGCACCCATTCTGCCTGCGCTAGCGCTGTTTTTCACCAGCTTTTGATTATTCCCCATTCTCAGAGTTCATTGAGCTCTGACTGAGGTTCTCTCATGGATTCCTTGAGCAGGCAGGACAGTGAAACCTGGCCCTTCACTGCTTCTACTTGCTTGGTCTGGGTGGGAGGGAGAACAGGGCTCGTGGAACTGTTGGGCTGCCCGTCTTTGGCCCAGGATCCAGTCACAGATAACTCCTGAGCCTCGGGGTCTTTTTTTCTTTCTTTGAAATGTGTCACTGGGAAGTTGTATTTGGCAGTGTCCTACCAGGGCACATCTGAACAAATGGGTTTTAGTTGAATGCTCTGGTCTTGTGCTATGCTGAAGATACCGGTGCTTGGGGAAGCACTTGCAGATGTCCTGCTGGTTGGCTTGGCTGCCTGCTTGTACCCTGCAGGCTGGATGGAATTGCTTGTTCAGCCCTGAGACGTGTTGAGAATTGTTGGGAAAAGGTTCTGCATTGCTCTGTCCCCAAGCAGCAAGCCTGGGTGGGGTTACAGGGCAGGTGTGACAGTGTCAGCACAGGCCACACCTCCTGTGTCATGTACCGGAACAAATGCTTGCCCTATTGCTAGGGAATTCAGGAATTAAGGGGAAGCTGAGACAGTGGAAAAGTGCTCCAGCAAGCTGAGCTTCCTGAAGGCACTGGGAGTCTTCTCAGGTCGGGCCTCCAACCTGAAGAGGTTGGTACTGCAGTGCTGAAGGGTTTGTTCATTTCCAGGTGGCCCTGCTGGACTTCGGAGCAACACGAGGGTTTGACGAGAAGTTCACAGACGTTTACATTGAGGTGAGGACTTGCAGTGTGTTCTAGCGTGCTGCGCTGGGGTTCTTAAGAGTACTTGCACAATTCTTCTCGTAGCTGTGTTGTTTTGTGTCTGTATTGAATCCGCTTCTGGCTGTAGAGGGAAGCAGGAGTGGAGATGAGATCTTGGTTCCGGTTTTATCCCTGACGATAGCTCTGTGCGTGTCTGCTGCTAGCCTTTGGTGCTTGTGTCCTGATGGTTAAATTACGTGACAGCTGTGGAGAACTGTAACGTTGCTCACTGGGAGACTCAGGCAGAGCTTATCTCAAAGGGGATCCCCTCTTCTCACCCACTCACAATTCAGTGATTTTTATATGAGGGTGTGGGGGAATTGCTTCTACTGTTCATTGCCTGGCTTCTCCTGTGGCCTGCTTACAGACTCGCAAATTTATGCACTCGTGTATATGTGTGTGCGTGTGCGCGCGCTTTTTTGTGTGAAAGCTTTTTTCAGTCATCACCTAGCTCTCCTGAAAGTGTTCTTCCTATTCAGGTAATCAAGGCAGCTGCTGACATGGACAGAGACAGAGTACTGAAGAAGTCCATTGAAATGAAATTCCTCACTGGTTATGAAGTCAAGGTACGGAGCAGAAGCATTTACTTCTAGTAGTGGCCAGTGAAAGGTTTGCGGAAGAACGTGGGTCTTAACTTAGAGATTTCTTGACGGCAGTCTGAAAGCCCAGTTGCCAAGCTGAGGGAGAAGGGCAAAAATGTTCATGATTTTGTTCTCTCCTTCTGTTCTGGCAGCAGGAGCCAGAACAAAATGATAATGTAGTTATTTAAAATAATCATCTGCTAACCCCCAAACTACTTTTTCTTTTATACGCCCTCCATCTCCCTTCACTCCCTCAGCAAGACAGGTAGTGACGCTGCTGAACCTTCATGACTGGGCAGACAGTCTTCTGGGAGGCTTAGGTGCTTGGAATTAACTGGTTATCAGTCTGTCAGGGTCTGGGGGTCACATTCGTTGTGGGTAGAGGTGGGTATTTCTCCGAATTGGCTGCTGTTAGGAGTAGTATTTCTCCTTTTTCTTCCTGGTGTTCCAAATGGTTAGTGATACAATTTGGGCCCCTTTCCTTTTGGGCAGGAAATGGAAGATGCACACTTAAATGCTGTCCTCATCCTGGGAGAGGCTTTTGCGTCTGAGGAACCTTTTGATTTCGGCAACCAAAGCACCACGGAAAAGATCCACGGTTTAATTCCAGTCATGCTGAAGCATCGGCTTGTCCCTCCACCAGAAGAGACCTACTCTCTTCATCGGAAGATGGGGGGATCGTTCCTTATCTGCACCAAACTGAAGGCCAAAATTCCCTGCAAAAACATGTTCCAGGAGGCGTACAGCAAATACTGGAGCACTCGGGGCAAGAAGCCAGAGGAGTAATAATGAACTAACGTACCTTGTTCTGAGGGCACGGTTTGTCTGAGCCTTGCCAGGAATGTTCTCACCTCCCATGTGTTGCACCCTAACTCTCCATCCTCTTGAGAAGCAGCAGCCTGTGCCCTGGAAGCCAAGCGTGAGTTTCACGGAGACAAAGCTGTTCTTTGCTCTGTCTGTCTGACACGACTGCCAGGACTGTCTGCAGCTTGCTGGAAACTGTCGTGAGTGCTTGTATACTGTTTCAGGATACCAGCCAACTACCTTGAATACATTTTTAACATTGTGATGATAGCTGCATATTGTTTTTTGTTTTTTTTTTTTTAAACATATAGTGGGTAGGGGAAGGAGGACAAGAGTGGAATTTAGTATTGAAATGTTTGGAATTCTTGTCTGTTTTTTTTTTTTTTTTTTAAACCTTCATGCTAAGGTGGAATTCAAGTAGTTTTCATACTGTGACTTACAGAATGAAATACAGAGGTGTACCCTACCACAGACACACTCAGCCCCCCTTTCTCCTGTTTTTGTAAGTCCAGTGGTAGCAGTCCAAGAACCTTCCTGGATTTTAGTGATGCTGATGTAATGCAAAGGATGCGTGTACACATAACATGAAGTTTTATGTTTTCTGCTTCTCTTTGGCTTGCAAGGCAAACATAGGAAACATTTTATAAACCTGTGAATTGAGTGCCAATATCTTTTAAATACACACATACTCACACAACTCTTCTCGGTTCTGGGAGGCAAATGTTCAGCAGAACTACATCTGAGCACAAAGAGTGGGATTCTTCACTGCTGGGTAGGTATTGACTTTGGTGAGTTAGATAAGCTACATCTCTGACACCAATTGTTTGCTGGACTCCTAACTTGAAAGCTAGTCTGGGGTTTTGGCTGTTTTCCAGTAATGTAGAACTTATGGCAAGGCAAAGACGTCGTGTCTCTCATGAGCATTTCAAGCTTCAACTGTCACATGTTTAAAACCAGACGCACAATTTTAAACTATTGGAGTCAAGCTAGCAAATATACTTTCTTAGTTTTTTTGTACAAAGCCTGTACCTGTATGAGTTCTGATTTCAATAAAAAAAGTGCTTGTGCTGTGGGCCTGCAGTCTTTCCATCTTCTGGTGGCGTAGTGACTACAAAGGTAAACCGTGTCCTATTCTCTGAGATAAACAGCAGCACAGGAAAGGGGACCCTTCCACGTCCCTTTTGTAGTTGTTTGCTCAAAGAATTGCTGCTACCCTCGCAAAGCCAACTGTGGCCTGTTCATTCCTTCACTTTTCCATTGCAGCTGTGTCACATGGTGACAGTGATGGCAAGTTTACCTGGAGCCAGAGGGATGTCAGCTTGAACATCGATCGGTCTGGCCGCTAAAATCCCTGGTAATTAACTTTTTCTTTTGCTTGTTTTCCCTTTTTACTCGCTCTATTAAGAGTTCCTGGACACTGCTCTTTTTGCCCTTCTGACACCTGTGAAGAAAGAGTGGCTGTTGGAGTTGATGCTTATCTGGTGCCACTGAGGCAGGCATCTGTGTCTGTCAAGGGCAAGACATTTAGCAGCAGCTGAGCCTACTTGGTTAGCACAGCCCAGCCATGCAGAGGGCTGTATGAGATTAAACTTCATCAGGTAAGAAAGCCTGATTGCTGGCACTGCCAGAGATAAAGAGCAGGTGAATAAATGGTTTCTCTCAGTAGGGATCTATCAGAAATAGGAGAACAGGTTCTTGTATTGCCTTTCCTCCAGGATCATAAACATATAACCTGCTTGATTTCAGGCTTGTTTTAGGACGATCCAGTAGTACTTGATTCAACTAAAACCACTCGTCAGGTTAGTTCTGATACTTTGAGACGTGTGAACACTGCTATTCAGTAATAGTAACAGAGTAATAGTTTTGCATAAAGCTGCTTAATTTTATTCACTAATGAACGAACTTCTCTTAGTGCTTTGCGTTCTGATAGATATTGTTTACTTTTCCTTTGGCTCTAGATGTCACAGCTGTAAAAATGGTGGAATGGGTTGAGATGGTAAATGTTTATGTTCAAAAGCAAGGGACAAAAAGCTGCCAAGGAAACTAGCAAAGTTTCTGCTGATGGACAGCCAGTATGTCCGGAATAGTTGTAAGGAAAACAAAATAACTGAAGAGCATTACAGTGCCAGTAAGCACAGGCGGAGGAGATTCATTATGTCCTTGCTTGCATGACCACAGATCTTTTGTATAAGATGCTGGGGGGCACTGCTCGCAACACAGGACCAACAGCAGCACAGTGTTCCTGCTGCACAAGGGAGGGGAGGGAGGGATTGCTGGATTGATGTTTGTTATCAAAGCCAAGCTTATTGCCAGCACAACAACAAACGAGGAGGAAGATGTCCCAACAAACAGTCTCTGCTGTGGAGGAAATATCATGGCTTGTGGAGGAACTGGTGGAAGGTGAGACCAGGTCAGGACACACTCCAAATAACTTTGCAGGTATTCTGAGATGCATTTCAAGATGCGTGAGACTCAGTTTGGAGGAGGCGGCTCAGCCATACCTAAGTAAGAATCCAGCCTCCAACGTTAGGGCAGCTGAAACACTTGATACAGAACTAAATCAAGGAGGAACCTCAGAAACAACGACTACAAATACCAACACAGAACAAATGACCTGAGAAGGTGGTCACAAATACTGTAGTATATACCAAAGTATAAAGTGGCTTGGCTTAATTTTTACAAAAGGCTCTGTTAAATTTGTCTGAAAGCTGCTAAAGCTATATAGCACTACGTACCCACTGCTTTTCTTCCACGTGTGTGCTTGTGCTGGTCTTATCTTCTAGAAGGCGATTATTCCCCTTTCCATTTCCTCCTCAAACCTTAACAGGGAGAGGTATGGGGGGGGAAAAAAAGACAAACCATCTGCATTTCTAACAGTTCCCTGTTTTATTGCGGTACATCAAAGTAGGTTAATATTAAGTGTGTTACCGACATAAAATAGTGGTGGTAAGTCATTTTTACATTGTTGACTTCTCCACCTTAAATATTTCTGTGCAAAAGAATCTACATCATTGTTCTGTAGCAAAGAATCTCTTACAATGTCCCCTACAACACTGAGGGCATTAAACAAAATAGTGAGAAGAGGCAAAAAAAAAAAAAAAAAGCAGAATCTTTCCCCTGCACGCACACTTGTCAGCTTTTATACTCTAAAACACAAAAGTGATTACATCTAGGCCATGCAAAACTGTACAATGATATTACAATGAAAAAAAACCTAAACCTTTTTTTTAAATAAATGAAACTGTCATACATAAAAAGGCAGATATAATTGCTCTGAAATACCAACACTGATTTGCTTGTGGATTTCTTCTTTGTGGATGAGACTCTCCAGCCATAGCTTAGTATAACCTATTTTTTCCTCTGCATTTAAGAAAGACAAGGTAGAGTTTGAATTTAGAATGGAAAGTCTGTAGCAGACGTGCTTCTGAGGGCATCGATCAAATACAGCATGAACACAGAACATGCAGATGGGTGCAGTTTGTGTTAGTACAGAAAAAATGTCTCATTTCCTCCAAGGAACTGACGCCTATGTGGAAACAAACAAAAAAAAAACACCACAGAAGCTGAATGTGCCGCTGGTTCTCAGGCTAAGGAGGTACAGGGTCATTGCACCACAGCAGGCTTTGCCCTTCATGTATTCATTTAAGCCAAACAGCATACACAAAATTGAACAAGAAACTACTACCCCAGAGCATGTTTGTCCTGTCATTTAGGGTCTGGCTGAGGCTAGTATCTTTTCCTGTTAAAGTGTTTTGGAAGGCTAATATTCTGTGAGCCAGTTGGTGTGGTTAGCCTCTATTTCTATAGGAATACTATGCTTTGTGGACTTTGTTTTTTGGTATGAGAAACCCCTTTACTCCCCTCTGCTGCATATATGAGGAAAACATGCTTGGCCGTTAATTTTGTAAGTGTTAAAGACAAAATTTTTGACTTAGTTTTGAAACCTGTTAAAATGGACAAAAATGCACATCATAACAAGTTGCAGCAACTAACCAAGAGGAAAAGAAGCTACTTCACCAGAAACAGGAATGTTTTGTGACACCATCAGCTGTTTTCTGCAGGTCAGGTACAATATAGAAGAAAGCACTATAACCCTGTTTTGGGGTTCATGAAATGTGGAAAGCCACACGCCTCTGGCCATGCACGTGCAGGGGAAAGCTACTGACCAAACCTTTTTCATTCTGTAACCTGGAGTCCTTAGTAGCTGCCTGACTCTTCAGATCTTCTGTTGCCAACAAAATAAAAGAGGAAAAAACAACAACAAAAAACCAACAACCCATATGTTTAAGTAGTGTCATAAATGCAAGCTACCTTCAGTCTCAGCCAAAAAGAAATAAACAGCTAGATACATATTGTGTACACAGAACATATGCTACAGTTTAAAAAAAAAAAAAGGGGTGGAGATTTTTAAGCTCCCTGGACAAATTGCAGCCCTCTACTTGTGGAGTTGAAACAATGCTACAGTGCAAAGTAGCCTTAAGAGACATCAAGCCTTAAGAGACAACTGTCTTTAAGATACCAGGCAAAAGTCTTTTACAGTTCAAATGACCAAGTTACTTTTCCTAGCCAGTAAGTATTCAAAAAGCTCAGCTACAGTATGCGTTTGTTTTCAGTGTTGATAACAACAAAAAAAGATGAGTGTGGTTTAAAATTGTGTATAACCAAATGGCCCCTAAATATATAAAAACTATTCAAGTCCTAGGACACCCTTTCTCCTTTCAGGTAAGTGATGTGGTCATTTGTGTTTCAACTGAGAGAACAGTTTCTGTTTCTCTTTTTAACAGATGCATATAAAAATACACAGTACCAAACAAATGATTAAATATAGTGATCCTAAAGGAGACTGCCAAAGCTTAAAAATTGTGGTGTGCAAACAGCATAGGCCTGTGGAGCTCTTGTCCTGTGGATCTTAGTGTTCTAACACAGCTGACCTCTGCTCTGCCTGAAAATGTCAGTTTGGGCTAGCAATACCTTTCAGGTGCTGTAACATAGTAAACATGCACGTTTAGCTATTCTCATTGTGTTCTGTGTAGTGGCTCTTTGGGTTCCATTTTCATGTAGAACATCAGCTCAACTGAAAAAAATAAATGCATAAAAAAGATGCTGTGACCCTCTCCTGGGGACCTGTCACACAGGCTGCTCTGTCTTAAATGACCGCCGTTTAAATGCCTTCTCTGAATAGCAAAATAACATTAATATTTAAATACAACATACAGTAAATACAAAACTAGTCTGCAAAGTCTTTGAAGAGTGTGTGGCCATGCTTCACCAACAGGACGAAATTGGGGGAAAAAAGGAGTGGCTATACTTGAAGCAATATGCAGCCTTTAAAAAGAAGCCGATGTGGAGTTCAGTAATGCCAATAATGCCCTGCCTATCTGTCCCTCAGAACAATGAAAACCTCTTCTGGAAGGAATTAATTTCAAGTGCTTAACTGTTTGCTAAAGCTTTTAATATTAAATGCCAGGCTTGCAAAAATAGTAGCTTTGAAGTGAAAACAAAACAAAAAAAGAAAAACCACACACTACTGTCTTGCTACTCTGAAAAACCCAAATCAGGGAAAGAGACAGGTTTTTGATATGATGGTTTCAAAAATAATACTGAATTCCTGTCCCAAAATAGTATTTAATGAGCTTAAACTTTGACAAGCCTTTTGATTCAGAGTGAAAGAGAAATCTTACTTAGGAGACCCAGCATGATAAAATGGTACAGGCAACGATCTGTGTCTCATTCCCTGTTTCACATTGGGATCATACCTGGAAATTACTGTACACAGTTTGAACTTATCTATAACTTCCATTACAGAAGACACAAACTGGAAAACTCCAAACATCTCTATGTGGGCGAAACACTCTATCACTGCTGACCGCAAGAATATGTAATGGTTTAAGAGCCATAGCAAGTTTCTGAAACCCACCAATAAACAGTATTCTAAATGCAGAAAACCCTCACATGTTTGGCTATGGTAATAGTATAAACACCAGCAACAATACTACTGAGAAAAGAGGCTTGTTTGAACACTCCCAAATAAAAAACACATCTGCCTTGCTAAATGAAGAGATGAGACATCTGCTCTTACCACACATCTGTACATCGGCCTCTCACGTTATTCTGTTGACTGCATGACCAGCTCCAGCTTTTTACTTATTTCTGCAGCTGCAGCAGGCTCTGTCATTCACTGCAATACTTTCTGGCCTCCTGAACTGCTACTGGAACCAAACAGCAGGTGAGCACACAGAAACAACTGCAAATTGCACAAACCCACAGCATGGGAGAGGAAAAACAACCTTGCCAGCACGGCAGTTGTGGGTGGCTAGGCATCTTCGATGACCACAGTGTGAACAGTATGAGGTCAGTCTTCAAGGTTCTTCATTGCTACAGTGACAGCACAGCCAGCGACGGCTGGCTTCAGGATAAGAGCACTCGTTTGGTTGGTGTATTACAAACTAGTATTTGGTAACAACGGTAACAGTTTGCTGTTCGGGGATGATGAAAGGGACGTGGAAGGCTGCTCCCTTCCTTAAACCTGGCCAAAGGCTGTCCCAGGGAAGCAGTTTTCCTGCTGAATCCTGCGGCACTGAGCTCCCTTGCTGCTGTAAGGACCTCTACCATAGCATGCCGTAAGGTATCTCAGCTGCACAGCTAGCACAGAATAACCCAGGGCAGCCGCCTGGCTGACCGGGGCCCTTGGTTCTCAGGGCAGGGGTTGCTTTCCAATCATTGTCATTTTTGCAAAGGAGGAGGAGTAACATGAAAGCGGGAATTACAGCCTCAGCTACACCACTGCCAGAAGTAAAGAAACGTGAAAGTACTGCGGGGACTCCTGGCAGTGCAGCAAATGGTGCGCAACGTGAGTAAATGACTGTCTGTCCTGCAAAAGGTTTTAGGCCAGGCCTGCAAGTCTGTATATCACCAAGCATGAAAACAGGGACAACACAAATCTTAAATTAAAGGCTCTCTTAAATAAGCATCCATCTTCTGCTGCATACACAATTTTTTTTTTTGATTTTTTTTTCCTTTTTTTAAATATATACATACATATTTTACTCTAACATCTGTGTATTTATTTAAACTCTGTACGGTAGTAAAATATGCATCATCTTAATCAATAAGGATTTGCTGGCAACAATCAGATTGACATTCAAATGTGGTGGCTGAAAGCTTTTATGTGCCTCTGACATACTGATCGTTCCCCATGCAGGGGAAGGGGTCTCTGTGCTACTTTTGTACAGTACAACAAGCTATTGCATGAAAAAAAAATCCCTCTAAATTTTCTCCTGTTGACACTGGTCTGGTCTATTTAAGCTACTTTTGAGGGAATTGGGGGGTGGGATAAATATGTCTTTAAAGCAGCTGTAACCACAAAAATGAAACCAAGACTAATACAAATCTAACAGCATCTGGTATTTACCAACACCCTAGCTTTGCTCATTTGCTGCTGTCAAATCTGGGGAAGAGAGGGTGAGGCAGTGCTGAACAGTGCTGAAGACGACCAGCCTCTCTAGCCCACTCCCAGATCACTGAGATGGGCAACGGGGAGGGTTAAGATGATGAAGGTGGGAACTGGAAGAGGTGAAGGGGACAGCAAGCTGCTGTGATGTCGAATCTGAAAGCTGAAGCAGTTCATGAGTCCCAACTCACATGGTCAGAGCTCTCCAGGGAGAGGCTCTTGGTCTTGTGAGGAGAAACTGGACTGGGAGGGCTGCTGAGGTTGGAGCTGTTCGACGCAGTAGAGTGTCTTGGAGAGTCAGAGTCCTGCAGCCAAGAGACAGGAAAAACACCAGTAAGTAACAACACAAAGTCTGCGTGACTCTGGGTGTCTGAGCAACAGGTGACTGGATTCAGAGGCCTGCACGTATTTTGCTTGTGTCCAAAAATATGGAGGAATTTTCTTTGCTCAGAATTTTTTGGCAAGGGGGTGGGAATTAAGAGTAAGCTGTCAAATCTGCTGCTTACAGTAGGCATAACTGATGCTGAAATAAGGGTACAACACCTGTGGGATTCTTGCAGTCTGCACATTACTGAGGGCCTCTTCACAAGCCTGAGTGTGCAACTCCAAGTTGCTTGTGAGCTACAACAGCTCCTGCCTTTTTGCAACTTAGAACCCGGGATGCTCTTCACTAACTGGTGGAATCTTCATGGTGCACGCTTTATCACAGTTTCTTCTATGACGCTCCCAGAATATTAATTCAAATGATTCTGGTCAGGATACTCTAATTAGATCTTCCTGAGTACAGCAGAATGCAAGTATGTCTGACCTGAGTTTGGGTTGACACTTGCCTTTCTGTACCACGAAAAGCCTGTGTGAGCTCTGGTTTTCTCATTCCTTGGTTTGAAAATAGGCTAGTGGAGTTTGGCTGGCCAGCTTCAGCTTGAACCCTCCTATGTAAAACACTCCTGGCTGGAGGGACTGAGTTTAGCACTGGGCAGGATTGTCATCCAGTCATAATTAGAGTCTTGTTTTGCACAAAATGTAAATGATCAAATCCAGTTTCTGCTCTAGAGGAAATTATTATATGATAATTCTTAAATTACCTCATTAACTTCAGGCACTCTGATGACTATGACAAAATGCCTGCTGTGAAATACTTGCTAATATAGCTTACAAGTCTGCAAATAAAGGGCAGAAGTAGTATCACCACTTCAAGCTGTGAGATGTTGCTACCAAGCTGCTGGTCTACTGGGCCAGTATTTTTGGGAACCTCACTGTCCCTGTATCTACAGGTGAGGAGTGCAAAGAGAATTTTCTACACATTATATACTAGGAACAGAGTTAGAACACAATTGTATAATCATCTAGCTTGGAAAAGACCTTCAAGGTTATCAAGTCCAACTGTCAGCCTGACCTACCCAGTCCCATCACTAAACCACGTACCCTAGTGCCATGTCCACATGCCCTTTATATACCTCCAGGGATAGGGGCTCTCTCACGTCACTGGGAAGCCTATTCTGATGCTTGATCGGCCTTCTCTGTAAAGAAGTTCTTACACCACCCAAACCCCTGACATAATTTGACTTCCTCATCCTTACCAACACGCTTTGATTTTCTCCTCTTTATCCCGTCACTCACCTCTCGCTCGTAGTCCCTTGTCGGTGCGTCACTGCCCTGGTCCAGGCCACCAGAGGACAAGGAGCCGTCTGAGGGCGATGCCATCGGCTGTCGCTTTGCTCCATAGCTACCTCCTGAGAATTCCCTCCGCAACGCGCTGCCGTTCTGTGCAGACGATCCTAAAACACGCAGAGGAATTAAGCTGTGTTACAGATGCCCGGTCAAGGTACCAGAAATTTTGTTAGCTGTTCCTCTAGCTGTTTCTGCTTTCCTTCAGCATGCTCCAAGATGCTCAGCTCATGGCTTGCAGTTGATGTGGGCTTTTATCTTGTCTGATGCCAGACACAGTTTTTCCTAGAGATTCTCTGGTTCTTCCCTTGGCGTGTCAGGGCTAGCACACTTTACACAGCACGGACAGAGTCACTGTGTCCCTAAAGAGACAGCAGTTGAAGAAACTGCTGTGCTGGCAGCCTCGTTACAGTTGCATCTCCCCAGGGAGTGCGTAGGGTCACGCCAGCACACACAGATTACAGCAGACATATGTGCTTTCTGCAAGCTGCTGGCTGTTTTCACATGCTCTATTATTTAATCACTTGCCTGGTGGCAGTGACCTGTGCTGACTGGCACATGAGGTAGCAAGGCAGCACTAGGAAAAGGGTTTCCAATTCAGTGCAGCACAACACTTCCATACCAGCAGTCAGTTTCCTACTGCTTCCTCTCTGCACCAGCAGCAAGAGAGGCAGCAACAGCTCTGTGCAGGTCAGCACCAAAGAGTAACCATGGAACTTGAGAACAACTTGGCAATGATTTAAAACACTTAAGCAAAGCAGTCCTAAAGGTAAGAATGCTGTTTTAATTCTAACTTCCCTAAAACACTTGTGTATAGCCCCAGCCCAACAGGTCTGTTTGCTTACTTGCTGCTAACCCGCTGCTTGCGCTCATTGATCGTCCTGGTTCTGTGCGGGACTTCGTGATCGATGGGATGCTGACGGAGCCACTGAACACAGTCCGACTTTCCTGAGGCCGAAGATTCTGCAATGCAGACACACAACAACGAGTTTTTTTTATCGACTGCTGGTTCAACCTTGGATGTTAGGAAGGAAGGCCCCAATACCCATTAACAACCCAACCTTACCAGGTATGAATTGTCTGAGCAGCATGTCAGCAAAGTTTGCAAACCAACTCTGCAGCTCTACATAACTTCCTATGGTAACCACATTAATCCCTAACGCCTGCAGAGTTGTAACACCACCTGCTGGATCAGTCTTCCATTACTTGGGTGATTCTGAAGGGACTAACAGCATTTCTCCAGACCTCCATCAATTGAACCAAAGTAACAATCCGCCTCGTGTTTCCAGCCTGCTCAAACAGGATGACCAGGGCACCCGCCATCAGTTTTTCTATGTATTTCCATTGTCACTACCTGAGTTCCAGCGAGATTTTCTAAATTATTACTGGGCTGAAGTGGTCCTTTACTGAGGGGAGAGATAAAACACAATGCCTCTGCTTGGATATGGCAGTTCCTTAAAAATAGGTTTTGTCATTACGTGAAGGGAAAACAATACTTTTAACTAATTGGAGATGTTACTTCTGCTTCTGTTAACTTATAGCTAACTGTGGGGAAAAAGGATTCTCAGCTTAGTTAGCCTAAAGATGAGCTGGCTTTTTAACCCAGGGTTTCTGATATCCTTTCTTATCATTTTATCTCTGCCTAAACACGAGGCTAACATGATTTCCACTATTAAGTCATGAGCATTAACTAGAGTTAAGTTTAGGGAACCTTTACAGATGCAGAATGTGGAAAGAACTGCAGGTAGCTCTGAGCATCAGTTTATTTCCATGTCACAAAACACTTCCAGCAGTAACTGTTAATTTCTTCCTAGCCATATTTAGTTATTTTCCCATCCACTCTCTCAGATAAGGTAAATAAAACACAATAAAACAACATTTTCTATTGCAATGCCTATTTACAGCTATTTGCAGCAAAGTCATGCAAATTTCAGACCAGAACAAAGATTCCCCCACCCACCACCCCTCAGGTATTCTCAGCGACTTTCAGCTACCAACTATTTCTCCGGATATATTTTAAAGTGGATATTTAGATAAAGGCTTTGCAACGAATAGGTATTATATAGTGCAGCCTTTATCAGACAATTGTTGCCAATCTGCTGTCAGTCCAATTTTACAGAGACTTGAAGAGTCACTGCTATTACAGACCTCTTTGCTACTACACTCAAATCTTTGCTTTTCGTCTCAGTGGACTAGAAACGACTCATTTTTAACACTCGAAAAACAAAGAAGAATTTAAAATCTCTCTCAAACACCAAAAAGAGTATCAGAGACCTTACTAAGGGAAAAGCCTTGTTTAATTCTCCCCATAACCGCTTCTGCAGAGTTGTCAGTGAGGATTTATACCCAGAGGCTTATAAGGATCTATTTTAAATCACCTGCGGGATCACGTTGCTGCCTCTTGCTTACCTTTTTTTTTTTTTTTTTTTTTTTTTTCTCCAAATGAGAACGAACAACCTACTTTGTAGCACCAAATACTAAATTTCTGTACCTGTCCTTCACCATGCAATGAACAACCTGAGTTACAGCGTAGAGCATGAGCAACCTGGCTGTGCATAACGAACAGGGACTCCTCTGATGCTACATAAAGGAACAAATAGTCAAGGGAAGAGGTTATTGCTGTGTTTTGAGAAATAAAGAGGAAACCCAAGAGCAGCACCAGGAAACGTGTGCACTGCAATTAGCACACTGAAGTTGCATGGAAGGCGCTTCATACTTGTATAAACCTACATTTCATTTTGCAAGGAGAGCAATTACATTTAATGACAAGGCAATCTACCTCCCCAACAGGGACTGAATAGATAACCTACAGGCAGCAGGGGAAGGGAGGAATGAGTATGTTAAAAAGACTAATTTATTTTGTTAGTGTTGCTAGTGACGATTATTTTTCATGACCTCAGTTTGCAATGTCCATGTAATTCCTTGTAGAAAGTTTCTCCACAGAGCAAATTTATTGTTCTTTGATCTAAAAATGAACTAAATACATGCTGGAAAACCTTATGGAGACTTTATGGAAAATACATTATTATTCCATCTGCATTTTTAAATTCTCTCCAGCGTGGTTTGTAGGTGAGTATCTGAAACCCTTTCAAGCAGTAGGGGTCTAGAAGAGCGAGGCAGCCTGGCAGTGAAGGTTTGCTGCACGTGTCTGAAGAGTGTCCGGAGGTCGCAGAACCCATCAGTGGTGTTCCCATTACAGGGGGGCCCAGCTCAGACACACACAAGCCCTGAGCAACCACCCACCACCAATCTACCTCACAGGCGATTTCTGATTTACCTGCAGATCTGTCCTAAGCAGAACTAAAGGCCAGAGCACGGTACGTAATTACAATACGCTAGCAAGTACTTGTGTAATTGTTTTAGTATGGCTTGAAGCACCATAGGACATACCAACCTCACGTATTCAGACCAGGATGCACAATGCATGAAAAAAATAAAGTATCGATTCCATCCCCCAGATTTTACATTCCAGCTGGAAGGAGATCTACAGCATGATATTTTACCTTGGTCACTGATTACAACCACTAGGATTAAGAGGACCTGTGTAAACGAGATGGTGTTATCTTTCATTTTTGATCTTCCTGCTTGTACACGTTTCAACTTCATTCATGTAATTGAACCGAGATTGTGTCTAGGCACAATCTGTGTCTCTCCAACTGTGTAAATTCTTGCACTCCACACAATTTCATCACAAACAAACCGTTTGGAAGCTTGGTGCAACAGAGACAGACCCAGAGCCTTTTCCTAATGCAACCTGATACACAGCATCTCATCCCTGCCACTGACTGCTGGAGGATGTACACCATAAAGCAAAAAAAAAAATATATATAATAAATTCCCAGATCCTTCTGGTGATTGAAAAGCAATTTTCACAGCAAAACGTTCAGCCCAGTTGTTACACACTTCTTTTCTTTTTAAAGCCATTAGTTATCTGTTTCTTGGCATGTCAGAGCTGGGGAAAGCTCAAAGTTGACAGCAGAAAACAAATGAGCTGGGACAGCAGAAAGTTAGGGGGTGAAGGAAACCAGTGTATTTACAAGGGTTTTTCTCCCATGTTAATAGCCAGGTGAAAGGAAAATCACAGAGTGTTAGTACAGTGAACTCAGCTGTCCATACCCACAGAGCCATAAGTTTGGAGTACCCAGGACAGAGTGAGGAGGTGGGGGAAATGCAGTGCTTATGGAATCGTAGGAGAGGAATTTTTCAGCTGAATTAACAGTCACGTTGCAGAGGTGCTCAAAGCTGCTCAGAGAGGACATCATACGGGACTGATGATGAGGGGACCGACAAGGGGAGTGCTGCTATCAAAGACAACGGGAAGAGAAAGCGATGAAGGATGGTTGCGCAGGTTACACCAGCAACAGCAGTTTGCAAAAGCAGTCAAACACCAAAGGACAGCCAAACAGCAGCCCTGCTCGCTTGTCAATGCACAGGTTCTTACAGTTACCCCCAGTCCTCCGAGTACCCTCCCTAGATGGTGTCACACGGGCCTGTTGCCCTTGCTGTTGCTAAAATATTAAAAAATAAAACTTTTAACTCATTGGCGATAAATTCTAATATTTATTAGAATTTGATATTTCAAAGAGCACCACAGTTATAAAAGGTGCTTTACAGACAGTGAAGAAGCATCAGTTCCCTGCCTTGAGGAGCTTACAATCTAAAATAGACATAACACAAAGGAAGGTGAACACAGGTGAGATGGTGTGGGAAGAAAAAAAGATGAGAATACACAACAGTTAGAGATCGTAAGAGATTTCCTTCGATTAGTCATGCATTTTAGCGATTCCATTAAAATTAAGTATCACCCATACAACAAACACAGAGTATTCCTAACAGGTGTGAACAGTGTTTCAACGGGATAGGGACACAGACGGGGTGGGAAGGTGAGCTGGTTAGTGTCAGACAACTGGGACAATTCACCCTGTCGTACAGAGAACACAAGGCCTATTTCCTCCTGTCTGCTCACTAAGCCTGACAGCACCTTCGTGGTGCTCAGACTTTGCACTGATGTCTCTACATTCCAGAAGAGTGGGCCCTTATCAGATAAGGAGCAGAAATATTGGGAAATTCAAACATTTTTAACAGGTCAACTGAGCAATGTGCCCCCAAAGTGTGACATAAAGAAAAAGGAGAGAAAAGTAATCCTGCAAATTAAGCAGGAAAAAATTCGAATTGATCTCTTCAGAACATGCTGACACAAGTGCTCATTATTCAAATTCACCTAAATCCAGATTTAACAGAAAAGCATTTTAAGGCTCAATCTCACTCCCTGTGCCATCTGTACGTTTTCAGCAGCTCAGCCTGCTGAATGGATGGTTTAACCAAAGGCCACCAGCAAATCAGAACACCATTCCTAATTTTTCTCTTCCCCTTATCCAACTGATTTCATCACCTTAAAAGAAACAGGTCCGGATAGCATTAGAAATGTTAGGACTTACTGAAATAAAATATGGTAAAAATTCAGCTTACCCCTCTACTAAACCTAAGGCACTACTTTTTGTATGTGGAATATAGTAAAGTTTGGATGAACATTAAATCACATCCCAATACATATCATCAAACATTGTTGGAACTGTTCTCTTCATTTCTCTCAGCTGCTAAAATCCAAATTATTATTATTTTTTAAATGCATAGGTATTATGAGGCTTTGCATGTTAACTGAAACATCAATGAACACGTTGTGGCATGTAATATATAATATATATTAAATTGTTTCTAATAAGTTTAGCAGCATCTGAATATGAGTACGAGAAGCCACCATTCCAGTAATGGTCCACGAACGTAGACTTCACTGAGATACCTGCTACCACTAGAACTGGCAGCAAACCAGCTACATTCTTAAAAGCCAATGAGGGAGAAAAGGGAGTGTCTAAAAAGCTAAAAAGCCAAGGGCAGGCCAACTGCAGGCAATAAAAATATTTAGCCATTCATGAGCGTGAAAAAGCCACGATATGGCAACATTTTAAAAGCAATCCTTCATGGAACTCTCTCCATGGACTCTGCCATTAGATACATGCATGTGGTTCCCACTGTCTTTAAAGAATATCAAATATGTTTAAGTATTCATTTCCTCTGATAGGTTCTCACTTCAAACAAGCAAAGCTTCACACATAATCTGTAATGGAAGTATAATGGCTCATGTGTAATGAGGTCAAACTGAAGCATTAACGATCAAATACCATGGCAGTTGAGACTAGCTTTTGTGTGTAAAATACTCCGGCATGCAGAATATGAAAGCAAAATCAATCCTGTAAATCTGATGGACACAGAGCGGTAGTCTGTGCTGCAGTAAGTGCAGTTCCAGATTTCAGATCTTCACTACTAAGGAGCATCCACGATAAAGTGGCTTCAAGGGACAAGAGGGCAGAAGGGAGGCCAGACTGTACGGCCAGTTAATTGGTGACAGGCTGCTAGGGAAGAAAAACACGTACATAAATGAGTTTGGGGATATACTAACAGGAACAATTCTAAATTGTACAGAGCAGTACAGTGACCCCAATCTAGTATCCACATCAATTAAATACAAACACGTACTGATTACAACTCTGCTAACAGCACATAAGAAGTTCTGGTTTCTGTTACGGCTTAGCCCACAAACTTGTTTGTCAAAGCCAGACCCTTAAGTACCTGATGGCGATGAAGGAAAGAAGGATGCAAGCTCATAGATGTCTGATTACATCTAATGTATTCTCTTTTAAATCTGACCTCACTCAGTCTTGGGCATATTCACTTCTGCGCAAACACAGGGCTGTACTGAAGTCAAGGGCATCCATTATGGTGAGAACACGGGACTAGGCGAAAAGACTGCCATTTGTCATACATTTATCTCACTGCTCATACCATGTGCCTGTTGCATACCAAGACTTTGGAAAGAATGCACATAAAGTGTCTTTTTCCCTTGTGTGGCAGTGTCAGCACATACATGCACATTCTCACATGCAGACAACCATGCTGTGCATATGTAGGCATCTGTTTTGTACACAACATATCAAATAGCCAGGAATAATTTTGAACTCTCCATTTGTCTGATTTTCATTTTGGACTTTTACAATACAAATTAAATGCCCTGAAGTTGGTCTTCCAAAAGACATCATTAAGGAAAGCAGCAGCCTGGGAGCAAGGAAGCTCCCTTGGGCACTGCATCCAGTAGGCAGTTATGCCATGGGTGAGGGCAGGCCACGTGTGTGTCCCCACCTGTCCTCCCAGCATATTGCAACCTGGCCATGCAATGGACACTGCTCCTACTTCTAATTCTGTGCTTTGCTCAATTAGAGGCACTTCACCTGAAAAGGGCAGCAGAGGGAGGTTAATGGGACTGCAGAGATGGGTTTTGATTGGATTCACTTAATGTATACATACATATATATGTATATATGGTGTATATAATAAATACACATATATAAACACATACATGTAAATAAAAATTGTCATTCGCTTTATAAAGTTCATCCATGGATGTAAGATAAATCTAGGCCAAGCTGGCTATTAAAATGTGACAATCTCATCCAATGCAGAGATTAAAATATCTGTTCTCTACTAAACCCTATCAATAAGGACCCTTCTGCCTACATAACACCATACTGACTTCAGCGAAAACCCATGCTGGAAGAACAACTTCTTATCACTAGATCCGGCCACATTTGAAATTGCCCAAGGAAGTCAGAAGAAACAGCAAGTAAAAAGGCTCAGTCCATTATTTTCATTCACTTTCTGTATTCCAATATTTCATAAGCAACATCTCATAAAGTAGTTGGATGAAGACAATTTGAGAAAACTATTAGCTGCATACGACGTGTTCCCCCTAGTGGTAGCACTCTACATGCAAAAATGTATTTTATTAGCCTTTTTGGTAAACAGAAACGAGCATTTGCAAAGTAAAAGGCAGCAATCTTTCCCGTATTTCTTTAAAATTAAATACATTTTCTTCTGAAGCATACTAAGCTAAGCCATACAAAGGACTGGAAGAGTATTCTTTACCTTGTTACTGAAAATATAAAATTAAATAACAAATTTGCTTTATCTGCAATGACTTCTCCCAGCATTAAGACTACTTGCAAAAAAAGAGATTTTAAGAGGAACTTTTTTTAAAAAAAAAAAAAAAAAGATGCAGCAGTGGAACAAGTGCAGAAATCAGTTTTACGGAGTAAACATTTTCTAATGTCTTCTCGTCAATATTAAGCACAGAAAGTGATTTCTAAATTTCTTTCAAAACATTGTACTGATTGGTAAGAAGCAAATTACCAATGCTATTTCCAAATGTGACCTTTTAGCTAATACAAGGCTGATATAGCTCAAGAAATATTAATCCAGGTAAGAGTCTCGAAAATCCCCATCTATAGGTGAAGTATCTCCTCATTTTACACTTTCCAGATTTGGGGCTTGATTAAGAATCCTCTCAGCTTTTCATTCTCAAGAACTTTCAACACTCATGAAATAAGACATCTTTTGCCCTACCTTTATCATTAGTAATTATTTTCTCTGCTTGACTAGAACCAGAAATATTTGAAAGAACACAGTAGTAAGGGAAGAGTTGAAAAGAAGTTCTGATCTGCATCCTGCCCTGAAGCAAATTATCATTAAACAGCAGGCACACACACACACATCTATATATATATAAACATAAACATCCAGGTGAGATGTGAGTTGGCCTTTGGCCAACTTCCCTTGGATTTGTCTTGCATTTTTTAGAACCAGCCTGCTTCTTTTCATTTTTAGTTTGTTATAAATATACACACACTACTGTTTGTTGCTCAGCTGCACCAACTTGTTATAGAGACCCTTTTCTAAGTGTCTCTAGTATGAGATTAAAGGAAACATCCTTTCCTTGCCTATCCTCATACAAGTAAAAGACAGTGTCAAAGGGCTCCTGTTCAAGATGCAGACTTCAAAGATGTAAAGATTGGTATGTAAAATATAACATAGAAGTACCATTTTTTGCAGAAATGAGTATCTGGAGACCACAAGTTAAGCTCTTAAGCTCCAAAGCCAGTGCAACTACACGGCACATTTTCTTTTCCAGTCTTATTGTGGTTTCCTTTTAGTTTTTCAGATACTGAGAAGTCCTCCTAACTTTCTGCTTTCTGCATAAACTCCAAGTAATATTGATGATGATTTTAGACAGCGCTGCTGTACTAATTATATATGCCTATGTCTTACGGAGGTACTTGTATCGTCTGTTTAATAATATCATAGAATCTTTCTTACAGAGTTGATTATCATATCCTGAATCACATCTATTGTGGACGAAAAACCATTGTTTAGAAAGCAATACAGAACACATAAATAAGATAGATGTTCAACATAGCCTGAAGTAAGCAGTATGATTATCTCCTTTGAACTAAATATTAATTTGTAGCTCAGCAAAAACTTCACTAACTTCCTGCTGAGTATTTCCTCAAAAGGGCTTTGTGGAGACAAATGTGTGTGCTATTACAAGTTTTGTTTTCTTCATTTTTACTTAAAGGGCAGTTTTCATTTAAGAAATTCTGTTTCACTGAATCTACTTAATTTGGAGAGAAAATGAAAAATCGCATCTTACTCATGGAAAGAAATTTGGACACTACATGCTTTTAAACTGCCACGGTTTCACTATCTGAGGAGAAGAGGCTGTAGAGAGAGAGGCTAAGTTGCAGTTAGGGATGGGAAGAAAAGAAAGGAATTGAACTTACAGTAACGTAGTTCATGGAGAAAAGAATTTCTCTTTCCATTTCCACAAAGTATCCAGGCTCAAATCCTCTTTTTACTTTTATAAATGCTATAAAAGCTAAAACCAACACTGAGAAGCCAACCTGCCTTAAAACCCAAGAGGCATTAGTTAATCCTTCCCCAGCCATCAACGCTTAAGTGTCATCCTCTTCATGTAAATTTTATCAAACAGCATCCATTCCCTAGTTACACTGTTCCCGATATGAAATTAATCAAACACTCTGAACGTATATTTAAAATTGTAGTTGTCTATCTTTCTCTTATTTGCAGCCTCTGTTGCAGTCAGTCATTCTCACATGTACTTTTGCACTTACCATTGGAAGGTCTTTGAGAATTTGTATACCATCACCTGGACCCATATGTGCTATGTGGTTAAAATTAGTTGGGTTAGAAATTAATTTATTTCTCATTTCTGGGTCACGTAGCATCTCCCTGGAAGAAAAAATACTGGTTAGATATTTTGTTCAAGGTGAAGACAGCCATTTAAAAAAATAATTATAGCTTGGATTATCAGCTATTTTAAAGGGGAAATTAACTATTTAACCACGTTAGCAATAATAAACTCTTGCTATCAGCACTGGCATGGACAAGCAAGCTGGGAAACTTCCAGCTTGAAGAGAGAGCTAAGGGCCAGAAGAAATGAATGATATTTTGCAGGCTAACAGCCCACACCCAATAGTTACTAAAAGTCAGAAAATATACAACCACTATGAGCTGATAAAAAGCTCTGTAAGATGAGCAAAAGCAGAACTCACTCATGATGCTGTATTACAAAGCACAGATGAAAATGAAGTAGAAAATAAGAGAACAGAATTAAAGTAATACTGTGGTACCTTTCTCAGTCTGTGGTCAGAATGGCATTACAAGTTCTCCAAAAGTATGCATTTCAGAGCTCAGGATAAATATAATTTTAAAAGACCAAACCACAATCAGCTCAAAAAAGTCAAGAACAAGAATTGGAATTTTATCTCCACATCACACACATATTACTTTTCTCAGAGCCAAAAAGAAAAGAAAGCTGAGAGCCAGCCATTCACAGAAGTTGAAAGTAAGAAACCTGAAGTATTTGGAGAGTAGTTTAGCACAGCAGTAAGCCATCCTTATTGGGTGATAGTAAACAGACAGTAACGTGCTTTGTGAACACTGTGAATGAATAGTGCAAACCTATTTCTACTGCCATTTAGGAAAGTATTTGTGACCTGTTAAAGACTTCTATTTAGAAATATGTCATGCTGCCCCATGTCCCCTGAAGATGAGTTTACTGAAATTTACAGTTAATGTAGTTAAATAAATCTGGAAAGCATGTGCTTGCTTTGGAATACTGCTGAGAGTAGAACTGCCTTTCTAGAAGGAAAAGCAGAACAGAAGTCTGAAAATATATATGCATAATTATCAATGCAATCTCCTTTTGCAAAGTGTTTATTACAGATCTTTACATATACAATGTATGTGCACACCTCTGTCCCTATATACAGTATGTGGAAATTTGTATTCCAAATTAGAGGTGTTTCAGACAGTTTGTATTAATGAAATTACTCGTGTATCCAGCATATATCCATTTCCAAACTGGTGTTAACAGAAATTATACAGAGGATTAACACGCTAGTGAAGACACAGAAACATCTGAATGCGCATTCCAGAAAGCAGCAAGTGAAGTACTGCTGCATTGGCATCATCCACTGTCCTTCAGGACCCACAGGCACGTGTGGAAGACAAGTACAGGTTGCACACTGACCTTCTCTGCTGCATCCTCTCCTCCTCTGGTACTCTGAATGAATAGCGGCGCTTGTTGTTGATATTTCGAACCATTTGCTTCCGGCTGTTATCTGATGTCTCAGGAACTACCAGCTCATCGCCCTCTGGAATCAATACGAAAATGATCCAGAAGCTTCATTAGGCATTCATGGAATTTGAATTCAAAGACATTTCCTCTTTCTACTTTTGCTAGTGCAGCTCACCACCTATTTTCCATCAAGTTTGAAAAAACGCTCCTTCATTTAGGGGTCTTTTTGGTCATCGTCTACTCTGTTAAACAAAAGCACACCTAACCCTTCTCTTCACCCTTCTGCCACAACTGTATTTCTCAAAATAAACGTTGATTAATTCTTTCAAACAAAACCTTTATTTTCCCTTTTCAAGGAGAACATACTTTAAAAAAAAAAAACAAACCACAGTATAAAACATTGGTTTTCTGACCTTTGGGAATGGTTTCTTTAGGTCAAGTATAAGATTAGTTTCAATTCAGCACTGCCAAGATCATTATTAAAGCCCTAAATTGTGCAGGTGTTTTTAGATGGTGTTTTGGCAGGCTATCTCAGATGTGGGGGAGCAACTAGTCATTCTGTTTTCTAAGTCTTTTTTATATTTTTTTATTGAATATTCAAAAGGAAAAAAAAATCAGGCTACCTGCCTACCACATATCTGTATCATTGCAATCACTGTGTGATAAGCACGGCTTTCTCCCAGACTAACAAGTATACTTACATTTGAGAGATGTATGTATGTAAGTAACTTTTTACAATGCACAGATTCAGGCCAAGATAAAAATGCTTTTTCTACACAATAATTTGCATGATGAAAACTGGCTCCTTTTTACTTACCTGCCATTTTGTTTTTGAAATATATTAACCTAATTGTTTCCAATCCTAAAAGGTTGAGCGATCCTTCTGTATTCAAGGGTCGTACCTGAAACAAGGAAAACCAATCTTTTAATAACAACTCATATTTAAATAGTTCATCTTATTCTGAAAGTTCCAAGGAGCATTCTAACCTTTATGAAAGGAGCACTGTTATAAAGCCAGCCAGGGAGCAGAACAGTGTAACTGGCCAGAGCAAAGCCTACTCCACAGAAGAACTACAATCTGGAGGAATCATGTATCCAATGACACATGCCTGCTCTCAGAAGTGACAAGTGAGGGTTGGTATAGCCACAAAATGGAGGAAAGGACAACCTTAGATCTTCAACTTCTGTTTGGAGATCCGGTACACAAGGAGTTGCCTAAAATTCCACTTAAAGCCATAGGCACAACAACATTCCTACCAGCATTTAAATAAATTGTTCCATAAGATACTTCATGTAATAATACAGTTTCAGTCTATCAGATGCACAAAGCACTATGATTTTATTTTGTGTTAGCAACATGACACAATTACACTTTGTGACATACGGGTGTATACTGATTGCTAAAACCTAACGATATTTGTGATGTAACACAAAGGAAAAAAAAAAAATCTTTCTCCAAATAGTCTATAAGTTGTTGGAAACAAATCCTTTTCCCCCTTCAGTGTTAAAAGCTTTCTTGACATCAGGGTAGACAACATCCACTGCTCTCCCCCTCCTTTACCCATCCAGTCATTCCATCGTAGAAGGCTATCAGATTGATTAAGCATGATTTCCCCTTGGTGAAGCCATGCTGACTACTCCTGATCACCCTCTTTTCTTTCACATGCTTAGTGATGACATCCAGGATGAGCTGTTCCTTTGCTTGTGTCTTCCATCCAGGATAAGCTGTTTCCCTTTCCTTTCCCCTTCCCTTTCCCAATACAGCTTTAGAGTTGGAATTAGAATACTTCAGTTGGAAGGGACCTACAAAGATCATCAACTCCAGCTGCCTGCCCACTTCAGGGCTAACAAAAAGTTAAAGCATATTATTAAAGGCATTATCCAAATGCCTCTTGAACACAGACAGGCATGGGTCATCAAACACCTTGCTAGGAAGCCTATTCCAGCTGAGCAAATACCTCCTGAATACCAAGGTAGTGTCAGTTTTCAAACACTTCTTCCTTTTGGTAAGTGAACCAAACCTAACAAAATTCTACTTACAATGGTTTTTGTTTGTTTGTTTGTTTTCTTTTAGTTCAATTATGTTTAAACAAGCAGTTTTAATGATGAACTCTAATGTCCTTAAAAAGAAAAAAAGTATGAATGTAGCAAAGCAATACTGAAGTCTAGTCGTAGTCTTTAACTGATATTGAAAGAGCAAGTTACCTTTTTGAGAGGAATAGTCTGAATCCACTCCATGGAATTCACGTCAAAGATATCAATTGCATTTTCACTATACACAGAGAGGTATGGTGCATTGTAACCTGAGATGGAATGATTGGGTATATAGTCATGTGCTTTTACACAGGGTTCACAATATACAATTTCCTATTGTTTAACAGTATTTATAAGAAAAAGTAAAACTATACCACCACCAGCACCACCAACAATAAAAAAAAAAAAAAACACGATCTAAAAACAACCTTAGTTTGCAAAATAAATTTTAACTTAAAAAATGGCCATTAAATTTATTGCAAAGGCAAGCCACCACCAAAAAAAAATTCTAAAACCTTTGCAAGATTTTTCTTTTAACTTTGCAGAACCAAACTACTTCATAGACTACAAGGAATTACAACTTACTCTGCCAAGCACTGATGTTGTTAAATATTTTTCTCCTCTAAAACCCCAATTTTTAAGAGTTTGTATTTGGTACATGATGTGGTAGGTATTCTTGTTATTTAATATCCGTCCTTTGAATGAATGTACTTAGTGTTTGGACCATGTACTAAATGAACATCAGTTAAAATTAAGCACCATGATACAGTCAGGAGAGTCTTCATATTTCCTGCTAGTTTTAATTCTCTTTTCTAATTTTCCACATTGTAAAGGGAATTCTGTGCTACTCATCTGGCACATTTTCCAAGCATTAAACTTGTTCCACTGGGACATCTAAAGGAGAATTCAGTACTTCCACATTGGCAAGAAAGCTGCCATAGTCTGCCAAGACTAACAAGAGCATCAAACTTGTGTTTATCTGTAACACTATTTGCTATAAACTATACCTCTGTTCTGAATTGGAATGCCATCAAGTCACTCCATTTAAGGCAATGAAAAAACTTGCACAAATGTCAATGGCCAGTATAAAATGTGAAAAATAACTGTTTTTTATTCATTTACTTGATCTCTTATTCTGACTCAGTCATTTTGTGAGTTCTAACATCGTAATAATCATGCTCCTGCTTGAAAAACAGAAGTGACATACAGGCTGTAAAAACTTATTCTTCTACATTGAGATGGGGCTTCATTCAGACCAGAGGAAACATTACTCTCCTCTGCAATGTGACTAGTGCCATCACAGTGAAGTAAAAAGGCAGACTATCTTAAAAATCAGCATAGGATTTGTGCTCATATAATCTGAGGACAAATTTGGCCAATCTTTATCTGCATTCAGAAAGATATTAAAAAGAGGAAGACAAGCACTGCAGCCTTCTTTTTCCTCTGTCACAATTATGAAGTCCCAGCTTTGAAAAAACATGCAATAAATGATTAACACAGTTCTTACTAGAAAAGGAAATCTTGAAAATTTTCTGTTTTTTCCCCAGTGAGGTTAGGAAATACATTTTCTACACTGTTGAAATACATTTTCTACTACTATGCTGTAGTTTGGAAAATATGGGAAAAAAATAATAAAATAAAATTAAAAAGAAAGAGAGAAGATGAATGAGAAAAGAGTTGAGAGAATGACGGAGCAACAAAAGCATACGGAAAAAAAAACAAAAAAAAAAAACAGTAAGCAAGAATAAGTACCATTAAGAGAAAGACAAGTCTAACTACCAGATCTTGTTACCTTTGAGCAATTCAAATCACAATGCTGAGCCAAAATATAATCAAATTTTTAGGCTTTAAACAGCAACAGTCTAGTTTCAGCTGTAGCAAATGCAAAAAGATCCCACTAGCCTCTCTAGGGCCTAAGGCTGTTTTAGAGATCAGGCTGGGTGTTTAGAAATAGGACATCGGGCAACTGACCTAGAAATCCTGGCCCTTGGTTTCTCTTTGTGCTAGCTACAGCAGCACAAGTCTGTTACAGAGCTGTCAAAACTAGTATACATGAAATCAGGATTAAATCCTCTTGACTAGATTTAAAACCACTGACACAGAAGCTGAGTGTTCATTTACCTGTTGAATAATTTTCCTTGAATTTCACATCCTGGTGACATTAATACAAGCAGTGATCACTTCTATGTATAATAACAAATAGACAGACACACAGAGCAACTTACAGCAAGATGATGGAGTCGCAGGCCACATCAATTCTTGTTGTCTAGACCTTCGGCCCTGGCAATCAACATAAACCCCTACGCTGCTAAAACACAGCAGGTATTCTTTATTTGAGATTTCGACTGCACAGATGGCATCAGTTGGCTGCTGTGAGATAAATGATAGTGTGTGGTCATCTGGATGGAGCAGACTGTATGGGCTGCCTTCTCCATGAAGGGGATATTTTAAGAAACCTGACTGGTAGCCTACACAAAGACGGTCACTGAAGACTGACATCCACTGGACATTCCCCTGAACTTGGATCTCCTTGATCTTTTTGTGGCGTGTCTTACTCTGATTTAGTTCATAACAGAGGACCTGCCTTTTCATAGCTACACACAAGCATGTAAAGGCTCCATGGCGTACGTGTCCAGAAACTATTGACTGGCAGCCTTTTGTTTCTGCCAACTTATAAAACTCAGTCTCTCTTCCATCCAGCGCTGCCATGGGGAAAAGCCGCACATGACGGTTTCGTCCTGAGATTACTGCAATGAGCTGTTCACTTGGGATAAGCTCAATCTGATGAACCTTCTTATTGTCACCAACACGGATAATCTCTAAAAAAAAACACGACAAAAATGATAACAGTGAAGCGTGAATTGATTTAAAAGTATGTATTTGTAGTGGATAAACTATGAGGAAAATACAAGAAATCCCCTTTATTGCTCCCTTAAAATATATTTAAAAATACTGAATTGTAATTTGTATTTTAATTATACCAGATATGCCAGTGCTGGATAATCCTTTGACTTCTCATCAGAAAAAGGGAGGAATAGATCCTATGTAATAACAACTGCAATATCATTTTAGAATTAATTTAAGAAACAATTTATAGCCACTAAACAACTGAATAAAGGAAAACCCTCAAAGAACTAAACTGTACAATTAAACATGTTGCTTGTTGAATTAGCTGTGGCATCTGATGTTATGTCTCTACATAACTGAACATAAGGTTTCATTTCCAATACCAAGGAGGAGGTTACACAGAAGTCCAACCCAAGCACCTTACTGAGATGCACAGCAGAAGAAGAGGTAAAAAGTCACAGCTGGGAACTGGGAATGTTCCAGCTAGATATGAGATGTTTCATTGTGAAATACACATTGCAACAAGCTGCCCAGAGAGGTTGTGAAATCTCTGACCTTAGGTATTTTTCAAGACCTGACTGGACAAAGACCCGACCTGGCCTGAATTCAATTTTGAGTCTGCTTCAAACAAGGAAATAAAACCTTCAGCTGCATTCCAGATGATGGATCTTTGTTACTGGAACTGATACGCAAAACTGAAAGCACAGAGAACAGCTTCTTGATTATCTGCTCTCACATGGGGCTCTCCAACTTGTAATACAGTAAATGGAGAAAAATGAAACTAGAGGATATCTTAAGAGAACAAGGCTTACAAAGTCATTTTCTGGTTATTTAATATAAGGGAAATTATTACCAGTTCTGAATCTCTTACCGTCCTTGGTGACATGCACAACAAATAACCCTTCTTCATTCCCCAGTGCTATTCTTTCATGGTCTATGATGTTAACAAAGGGGAAAAAAAAGGTTAGTTTTCTTTTAAAATGTTTTTTTTTTTTCCAACAAATGTGTTAATTCTGATTAACAGAGATTTCTTTTAATATCTTGAAATAAACAAATATAAAGCCAAAATAAATGCATTCATCTAAAAAAAAAAAAAAGAAGAAAAAAATGGTCTTTCAAGTTTCTGAAAAAATAAGTCTTTTTCCATTTCTCCTGTTAGTAGAAATAACACAGGAAATATTATTTTTAAGAAATCATTCAGAGTAGTTAGGTATACCACTTACTTTGCAATAAATAAAAAAACACATTTAAATAATCTGAGCTCAACATACTTTGCGCAGTAGCATTTTAAAAGACTTTATTCTCAGCTCTGTTTTTTTCTCTCTTTTTTAACAGGCAGATTTTTGTAAAATCAGTGATTTACACCTATTCTGTAGTTCTAAATCTGTAGGAATCAGTTAGGAATTATATTTGCAGAATAACACAAGAGTAATGTTTAATGCTTAGCCAAAATGGCTTATAACGATGTGTTCGCATATTTTTAAATATGTGACAAAAGTTCTGGGTCATACTTTGCACTTCTCTCGTATTCCCATACATACTTCCGTACGGGATAAACACACTACATATTATTCTATTTTCAGTAAACAATGTAATTTAACATATTTTTCTTTAAAAAGTATGCTTTAAAACGTATGCATACCCATCATAGAGGCCATCATGAATCATCTACATTACTCTGCTTTTTTCTGGCAACATTAGAATCTAAGAGAAGAAATTTTTCTGAGATTTCTTCTTATTCATTTCGTACCTATGATTGCTGCTGACTGTGTTGTTTTGATGAGGGGTAAGGTGCTATCATAAGCTTCTTTGGGAACATAGACTGAGCGGTCTTTGAGTTTGTTCTTCTTCAAGATCCTATGCAATTCATTCAGCACTCCTACCCATTTGCTTTTTTCATTCTCACCGTCTGCTAGAATCAGGATTGAACACTTATTACTGGATGCAGACAGCTGGGAAGCTGTGACCTGGAAAATATTTAAATACGTATTTTAAGTCATAAGCAATAAAAGATTTCATCTTGATAATTTATACATGATATCAGATGCATGTAAAGTGCTCTTTTAATCAGCTATCTGATCTAAGAATGCAAAAATTTAGCTTTAGTTAATAGAAAAAAATTATCACAATCAAGAGCTCATGGCAGAAAGACCTATAGATGTGAATAATGCAGCAAAATCTGAAAGTTTTTTTTTGTAACATATTTGTATTTATTCTGTAATTTGGAAACATCCACCTAAATCAGCTAGACGTCTCACAGCAATTTTATAATGTAAAGAATTTCTTACAAAGTATTCTGTATTTTTTAAAAGTCAATAGTTTCCATCGTTAATTTAACATAATAGGAATGCTATATACAGAAGAATGACCTATCAACATCATGTATTTGGTACAGCTGCTACAGATAAAAGCAAAAGCCCCTTTTGTAGGTTTATCTCCTCTCAGCATGCAGAGTGCTGAACAGTCTGAAAGCAGGAAAAACAAGGAGTGAAATACAATAGTGTAGGTAAAGAAATGATACATGAATTAATTAGATACCAAAGATTTTTCACTGAGGTCAAAGCTTCAATAGAATATCCAGTAAAAATAAGAAGAATATTAGAAAAAGACAGTGATGGCAAAATCCTGATGCCAGGTAACAGATAAATTTTGACGAGTGTATTACACTGTATACTAACTACCTGATGAATGGGAGTTTTCAAAAATCCGTGCCTTTATATGAAGAAATTACATACAAAAAAATGCTTCAGGAATAATGCAGCAAATCAAACTGAAAAGCAGAAGACAACTTTGGGAAATGAAAATGTAGAAAGTCATGAAGAACAGAACTTCAAATGCCTAATAGGAAGTTGAGAAACATAAGTCTTATTGTGAAGGTTAGAAAAAAATAAAACCTATCATCTTTTTTGATGAGAACTTGTGCTATTTTTATGACGAAAAATATATGGATTTATGTACAGAGCTTTATGCACTGCTGCAGTCATGAACGACACACTGCTAGAACTTGTGACAGAAGTTAAATACTAACCAAGTAGTCAGTGAATGCATGCTGTACATCACACTGTAAAACCCAGTGCTTCTGGGTTACTAGGCTCAAGACAGACATACTTACTCGAAAGATACAGGGGATATCTTTTCGATTTGCATGGATGACATCTGAAGCCAGGACAGAACTCACTGAGAATTCTTCATCCCTTATGGAGACCATAAACATTATTGGAAAAGAGTTAAGGAAAGCAAAATCTGTATGTTTGTTTTTTCACTTATATTTCCACAGTATCAATTTCTTTGTTTTGTTATGTACACAACAGGACAGTACTGAGATCTAATTTTTAAAATTATCCTGACTTTTCTCTCTACCTGCAAATGAAACTCATAACACAACGTTATGTAATTACTCCTGGTAAATGCTGATGGAAATATACCTATTCAGAGTATTTATTTTTGCATCTGTTTAAATTAAAAACTTAAAACAAAAATCAAACTAGAAAGAACAGACTGGGGCAAGAAGACCCTTTCAACTCTTTCATAAAAATCCAAACTGTCTAGAAGTTGTAATCTTAATTGGGTACGTTAGATGTCCTCAACCTTCATCAAAGTCAGTATTTCAATAATACTGAAGACAGTGAGAACAAAATATTCAGCCCTCCTGAATACAAAATTCTATTAATTTTATCCAATGACAAAGGTCAATCTGTCTTCAAAATTCTATCCAACCCCAAAAAGAATGTATTTTTATTCTTTACTAATTCCACAACTTACACACAGATGACAGACGCATTTTGGCATAGGAAGTAGTAATAAAGTTTTAATTGCATTGTCACCCCCCTTACTTTTACTAAAAGCTCCCACTGAGCAACAGAAAGCTTACCTCATGTCTATGACTTGACTCACTATCACACTGGGCTGGGATGCTTTTCCTTCTGCTATATCATACAGGAAGAGTTTAAAATCACAGATCACTGCCAGCGCTCTCTGCCAACCTTTCTTTACTCCAGCTGGTTTTGGTACCTTTAGCAAAATAAATTCTGATCAATTATTTAAATCTCTGTGCAGTCAAAAATCAAACAGGCAGTACAAAAATCAATTCTCTCATCTAGGCTGACAAACTTTTGTTCAGTGATAACATTAAGCAAGATAAGAAATAGCATAGATACAGTAAGAGCATCAAACACAATCAAACAGATACCACAACATGTTGTTTAAAAAAAAATAAATTAGCACCACAGATTGTTTCTCCATAGTAAACAAGCTTATTCAAAGATATGTTGACAAAAGATATAAACATCTATCTCTAGTTGGTCAAGAGAAATCTGCCTAGTAATTTTTTAACTGATTCTTTACAAGCAATTACCAGCAAACAATACTAATCAACAGAAAGACTCAAAAACTCACTGGCCTGGGAAGATGATCTGATCTCTAGAGATGGACTATTCAAGATCAACTCAAAGCACTATGGCCAACAGATAAAGAAAGAAATACTGTTGAAAATGCCAAGAGTTGCTCTGTGAAAATTGATGTCTTAGTTTCCAAACTGTTACCTTAAGAAATTACTAAATCATCCACCCCTAAAATTAGAGTTTAATTTCACCTCCAGAAAGCAATAAATATGACACAAGTGCCCCAAATGCTGCTATTTGATACTTACTCGGACATGTCCTTCATAAGCTGTTCCTATACCTTTCTGCGGATCTATTCCCAAAGGGCCCTTAGTCTGTTCAGGAGGGATTGGACATACTGCAGGGGCCTTGTCTGCACAGGTCACGTGGCAGGAGAATCCACATACTTGTGAGGAGGAAACGAAACAAAAGTATTTGATGGTTATTTCTTATGCAATGCAAAAGCTATGATAATGATGATGATGCTTTTTCTATTTATTTATTTATTTTTTTACTAACAATTGAATTGTTGCACTGAACTTTGCTACACTAAAATAGAAAAGTAATTTATTTTTTTTTTTGCACAACAGCAGTGCAGAATTTGATTAGATCTAAATTCAGAGTTGTTCAGCTTCAGAGTTCTATAGAACTCATTAGAAGTTCAAATTGAAAAATCTATATGATTATTTTTCTAGGTCCATCTGTCTTATAAACAAAAAGCTGCAAACTTCCCTAAATGATGCGTGTTATTCTGTGTATACAAAAACCTAGGATAAATCAGTCCTGGAAAGAAGCAATATTGTTACTAAATGGCAAAACTTTCTTACATACTGCTCCAGGTCGTAAAGCAAGGTTGCTGTCAGCCTACTTGACCACTGACTGCTGCCCCTTATTGCTAATTTACATAAACTCTGCTAAGCTCTTCTGCCACCAACCAGAATAAGTACTTCCCCAGATAACTAGGTAATTTTTTCATGAGATACTCAAAGTGTTTGGCTTCCACTGTTAAAAGACAGCAGAATGAGAATATATTCTGTTATTCAAAACGTATACAGAAGACACCTGCATTATTGTTTACTATGCAATCTGCATCTGTAAGAACTTCAGTTCCCATTTCCTGCTTTTATACTTACCTTCACAAGTGCAGCCCTGTCTTATTAAACCAACCATCAGAGACGTGCATTGATTGCATTTTGTTGGGGTATTAAATGATTTCACTACAAACTGATGTGCTTTAGGCTGTGAAATAAGCAGACAAGTATGTTAGTATCTGTAACACTTCTGAAGAATAGTTATCTTACACAGACACAAGACTGTTTGCTGAAATGAGACCTGAGTTCCTAACACACAGGCTGAAGACATTCCTTATCAGTGCTTGTTATTGATAACTTAAACCATCCCATGCAAACATAACCACAGAAACTGAACTTTGCCTCAGAACATTAGTTTGCTTCCACCATAGACAGGAAAGTTGACAAAATTACCCAATTACACTCAGTACAAGTTGAACATATGTATGTACCTATCTTTCAAGAAACATTCAGTGCTTCACTGTAAGGAGTGTTGCATTAGTTCAAAGTAAAACATCAAACTTCTTTTTCAAAACTCTGATTTTTATGACAGAGTTCAGCTTTATGGTGTCAGGCACAGGCTATTTCAGAATACCCAATTTAAAGCAAGAATGCAAATAAAGTTGATTTTAAAATTGGTTGACTGCAACGGATAGACCAGCTGAAGCCTCCAAACACAGCATGGGAAACAAGCAGAAGGAGTTGGAAACCATTGTCGCAGTTAGACAAATATGACATGATTGCTATCACAGAAACATGGTGGGATGAATCACACAACTGCAACACTGTAACTGAGGTCTATAAGCTTAGAAAAATAATCATTATTTACTGTTAAGGCAAAACAGTTGTAAAAATGAAACAACGGGTGCAGTACAATCTGTTTCACACTTAGTATTTTTCATTGATCTATTAAGACGTTGCCAACAGAACTGCCTGCTCAAACATCTCTAGCATTCTTTTACATAAAGTCTTTTGTTATTTTGCAATTTATCAAAATAGTGGAACAGATGTATTAGAAAGACTTACACACTTCATTGATTAATTGCAAAAAAAGCTTTTGTTGTTGTTTTTGTTTGTTTGTTTTTTAATATATACAGAAGACTCCTGAGCTATTGAGGGGCTGTTAAATTTTAGAAAGCAACCAGCCTGCACACAAAGAACTCTTCTGGAGAGTTCTGGTAAGATTCCTGATGCTGTGGCCCAGGAGCAATACTTTTCCCCTTATTGTACAAAAAATGTGAACACATGATTGAATACCTTTAGTGCAGGAAGTCCCGATCCAATATATGCTGTCTTCATGGTTGGCGTGTGAATTGAACGAGGAGGATGATCCATAACCTGAATGTAGTCCCCAAAAGATCAGTAAGACATCAAATATGCACTATCAAAGACAGCTTGAATAAAGCAAAAATACTACAACCTGCCGCCCACTCCATTCCCAATCATACAAAACCAAAAAAAAATAACAAAGGAAGGACTCGGGAATACAAATCTTACTTGTCATAAAAATGATGTGCTAGATTCAGCTCTTAAATATTTGACATCTTAAACGGCAAGAATAGTTTTGCATTAGCTCCATTTAACCAACTATTTTCTACCATAAAATAATCAGAGAATTGATTTTTTTAAACAGGGGAAGGGGATGATACATTATTACGGTTGCAGAACCTTGCTAATATTTTGTATGGACAAGACTCCAAAGCAAGACTCCAAAACATGCTCTCAAACTATATTGTAACATCATCTTTGTGCAGATAATTCTTAAATTTTTGCAACTAAGGACACATTATGCAGAGACATCCAATAATTGATTTACCATAGTCCCCATCCCTAACTAACTAACCATACATAAAAGGACTCAATATTCCCCAAAGTACAGCTCACCACCAGTGCAGAAGGTTATTTACAGGGTTCTAAATAGTCCCTACAGTATAGCGAGTTTAGTTTCTAAACAAAAAGATTTGTAACAGCGAAGTAAAACTGGTACTCCTAAAAAAAAAAATACCTCTATGGGTTCAGTTTCGCTTGCTGTAGAAGGAGACCTCGATCTTGAATGGAGGTGAGACTTGGTATCTTCATCCCGTGATGGTGTATTAGACAATGTAAAATTCTCAACTGAATCAATCTAGGAGAACAATTCCAGAGGGGGAAAAAATTAAAAGAAATCAAAGTCATCGTTAAAATGGATTTCTTGACTCTTACCAAAATAAGATAAGGAAGCAGCAGAATTCCTAAGAGAAAACTGAGAAAGAAAGAATCAGTGTAAGTAACTCTTTAATCAAGCTACAAAAACACAATTTAAATTATTAAATATGAAGACGCCAAGGCTTCTGCCGAGAGGTGAGCACATGCATAAGAACTGCTAGTTCAGGCGCCTGATAAACACTCAAGGAGACTTGTAATTGAGCATTTTTAAAGGGTGACTATTTTCTAAACATTACTCTTATTTTGTCCACCAGTATTAGAAATTTGTTAGTAGTGAATTCCCATATAAACCACATAAATCAGTGCAAATGTATTTAGCAGAAAAGGCAGAGCAAATACTATATTTCCTTAAATTAGCATTAACAATATTCACAGAGAATTGAAGGGGTTTGTACTCCACCAAAACTACAAAAAGGGAAACATCTTTATTTTCTACATTTTCTTCAGGGGACTATTTTCCTAGTCTTTGATACACAACAAAACTAAGCCAAGAACAAGATTATATTGAACAAGAGGACACTGAGTATGATCAGGTGTCCTGATAACAAGTCATCTTTTGTCTGATCTTCATCAGACAAATGAAAATCGAGACTGAAAATCAAATAAAAATCGAATGAAAATCAGAGAATGCAAGATTCTTCATCGTAAACATGACATCCCCACATCAAAGTTTTGGATTTATTTTTTATTTAAATTAAAGTGAGATAAGGATGCTTTTCTCCACTAATAATAAAATTAAAGGCTGAAGGCCTACAGAAGGCTCCACGGCATGTCTGGCTTTTCTAGAGCAATGTTATCAACACTTCCCCATTGCTAAGGATTTGTGTAACTTGCACACAAAATAAAATATGCAGCAACCTTTACAGAACGCATCTGAATATTCCAGTGTGGGTTTTTTTTCTTAATTTGCCATTGACAGCATACTAGGAATTCAATAACCTTTGCTACTTTTTTGAGAACAAAATATATCGCCATGCCAATCTTATACATGCATATAGAGTTCTCTTCCCCAGAAAATCATGGCAATGAACAGGTGCAGCTGAAGTTCTCTTGCTCTATTTTTTTTTTCTTATTTTAGATTGTAGTGAGCTAAGTTTGAAGACTTCTTTACCATAGTAATCAAAAAAAAATGTCATAGAGAATGCTCATCAGCTTAATCAACTTAGGCAAATTAAGATGCCTGCAACAACAACAAAAAATAATTTGCGTCATGGGATAATGAGATACACCTATTTTCTGCACATAAGTCATGTACTTTAGGTACTGAGGCAAAAAAGTAGCAGTAAACATTTTGTGCTCAGATTTATCAGAAGCAAATTATAACTGGAAGCTTCATCCAGTATTAGAAACACTGATGCCTTTAAGTAGACAAGACACATAGTATTGTTTCAATTAAACTTTTTTTTTTTTTTTTTTTAAAGCAAGTCTGAACACGTGATAACTTAGAATCCAGTCAAAGACTATTTAACCTCAAAAAATCTTGCTGCTTTCTAACAGTGCTATTAAAAAAGCAAGCCCAAGGAGTACCCACAGGACTTTTTTTTTTTTTTCATAGTAAGAAGCGGACGTTCCTTCTCTTCTTTCAGTTAAATTCAGAGATCTAATCTATTATTTCATAAACATTTCCACATACTCAGAAGGCTTTCCCTTTCAAAGTAGTATCTGCATACCAAAGAATTTTCATGGTGTCTCTTAAAAAATTTAGTACAAGGATAATATAAATAATGGAACTTTTTGGGAATGTGTTACAAAGCCTTTGTGGTTAGAAGACAACTGCTGAACTATTTACTAATGTATTTTCACTTTGCCCCAGAACACACAGAACCTGATCTACCATTACTGAATTTGAAGGGAATTTAACCACCAACTTCACCGCAGAAACAGGGTGTTAAGCTATATGGCTGCTGTAATCTTCAGGTTCCTTACTGTAATGAGATGAAATAAGTACAAAAGAAGCCTAACTCAGCTATGGCCAGAAGCTTAAGTGGACCATAATATTAGCACCATTAAAACTAGCCTTAAACTAAGCCACCGGATTATGAAAACAACATTTGAGATCAAATTGCAACAGCCTTGTTGGCTTCCACCAGACTGTGTTTATCGGTACACACAATGTCATCTGTGAAGGTGCCAACACCAGGGTAGATGAGACCCTGAGCAACCTGATCTAGTGGGTGGCATCCCTGCCCATGGCAGGGGGGTTGGAACTAGACGGTCTTTGAGGTCCCTTCCAACCCAAGCCATTCTGTGATTCTATGAAGGTCTGAGCCAAAGCTGGCCCCTGTATAAATACATCTGAATTGGAGCCACAACAGGCAAAAATAGTCACTGTAAGCTTGCCTAAAACACTGAGATGCTGAGATGCGTGCTTTGAACTACATTAGGTCATTATTTGAGCTGTGGGTATTGTTGTTTATGTATTGATTGTTCAATAGAAACGCTTTGTATGCTTTCCTAGTCTTACTATCACATATATATGAAAGAATCAAAAGAAGTAGCTCAAAGTGGAGTGAGTTCAAAGTGGACATGGCATACCTGGCACCAATTCAGGTACAAAGTTTTGGTAAAACCATGTTTTAAAATCCACCTCAATTTCTGAAACACCACAAAGCTTTCCAGCTCGACAGACTATAACACATACAACTATGTCTTCCTTGTATGAATTTTTCCCACCTTCTTCAATGTTTCCGTTTACTCAGTCTCCTACTTCTCATTTATTTATCTTTGTGCTGTGATATTTTCTGTCATTTGCTCTGACATGCCTCCTGAATGCCAAACTTCTGCCTTCTACAGGAAATTCTTGTAACCCTACGTGTCCTCTCCAAAGGTCAAGGAAACAAACAGGCCCTCATTTGACATCTGCTCATCTTCCCATCCTGTTATCAACCAGATCAGCTTTCGTAATGAATGTTCATAGTGAAATGAAGAAGTAGCCAAAGCATCTTCTTTAGTTACTGCGATATTCTGCTCATGGAAGTATTACCAAACCAAATACTCCAGAAGCTTTTAGCCCACAGCTGTAAAACAACAAAAAGCACAGCAGCAGCGGCAGCAGCAAGCAGTAGCAGCAGCACAAGACATGCAGAGAGATATATACGTAATCCATACATTAAACAAAGGCATGTACACAACAGGCAAAAATAAAGGGCCACATAGAGTAAGACAGCCTCTTACACATCTGCCTCTGTTAGCTGGAATACAGGAAGGAGAGCGCTTTAACAAAGAAAGGAGGAGAATATGTTACAAAACCAAACAGTGACATATACTTCAGCTCTAAATTCATTGCTGTATATTTCCAGATGTACTGTTTAGACACACACAAACACGTTCATTTTTAAAACAATTTTCAAAACACTATTCTGGGGTAACAAGAGGAAAGAAACGTCAAAAAAAGGAACAGTTATTTTAGAGTTTGTAGCTTTACAACAGACAATAACAGTGAAACTACAGACTATGTTACACTACAGAAGTATGATTTGTAGTTAGTATCCCTGTATTCTCAATAACACAAATAAAGCAATCTTTTGGAGGTTCACTACATCCAATTTAAAGAATCATTAAGAACCAGAGGAATTCTAAACTTAATTATGAATGTGCAGGAACAGTCAGGGCTCTCAGCACACGCTAATGTGGAGTATTTAAAAACGAGAATTCAGAACATGATTTACTCTGTGGTTATTTACAAACCTGAGGTTTGTTTAGTTTAACCAAGGCCCACAGGGACTGCATGGGGGGCAGACTGCAGGAAGATTTAAGAAAGCTATTTTTAATTCATAATGTGCTACTAACAAGAGAAAAAAAATATTTTCTACCAAGTAGGAAAATAATTGTCAAGGGAAAATGGCTTGTTATTGTTTTAGTGTTACTAAATAATCACAAATTCAACTTTGAATAAAACAAGTTGATTGCTTCTGTGAGCTAGAGAGATACACAAAGATCAATCTTGAAAAGAAATAAAAAACAATATCAAACCAAAACAAAAACCACCACCCAACACTGCTATTATCAGACAATTCCCGGGAACACAGCAGACTTAAGACCTAGATGATACTACTGAGAGACAATCTGCAACACACAGGAGAAATAAGGGAAAAGATTTAGAAATGAGTATAGTGGAGTCATTGGGGATGGCTGCCCTCCACACCACAATCAGAAACCACAGGCAGCAAAACCCAGTTCTACTCCTTTTCACACCTCTGGTGCACACAGGAGATGAAAGGATCATTTCTGGACATTTGGACTTTCACAACTATGAGGATTTTGGCACCAGTTCCACCGATTTGACCAGGTATCTTTTTGAGGATTCGAGGAGGAACAGCGTGAGCCAGCAGTGACTGCTACTCATCTCAATACTGAGCTACTACTTCTCTTGCTCAACACACCTGCAGGCTACAGAGACGGCAAGACAAATGATTTTACTGCTCTCCAGAAGAAATGCAAAGCTATCATTTTCCTTAACTGATACAATTAGAATTAACTACAATCATTCACTGAGCGTGATAAATGATCACATTATTTGGATGGCAGACAGGAGACGTTATCCACCCTAACAAACTTCACATGTAACCAATGGGTCAAACTGGGTGCTGCTTCCACATGTATACATTAAACAGTCTGCAGAGACTTTGCAAAGAGTGCAAGACGTAACTACAACAGCATATTATTTTACACACTCTGTCATTTCATAATGAAGCACAGAGGCTGTAGAAACATAATGGGCCATCAGTAATATTTACTTTGGGTTCTTGATTACAGGACAGGCTTTCCTGAAAACCACGCTATCTTGCAGCACTGCCTGAGTCTAACCTACAGGTTTCTAATTCTTCACTGGTCTGAATTTAAAGAGCCCCCACACTTCTCAGGTTTGATTGAGCACAGGTTAATTCTCTTTGAGGTGCTACAATAAACATTGCCCTACAAAGCAACTACTGTCAAAAAGACATGTTGATAAGAGAGCAGAGGTCACATCCAGAGGGGAGGGTGGGTTTTGTTCTTCTCCCCCCCCTCCCCCTTTTTTATTTGCTTTTTTTTTGAGGCCCTTACTATCTTTTAAGTCAAATATGTGGATATCGAACCTGCTGCAGTAGTTGAAACATAAATAAACATTCATCTTGGTAACTGAAAGGCTAGGTATTATGAATCTCTTTGTGAATTAATCAAGTAATTGCCCAGCTATAGAAGGGTGCAGAACTGACTTTAAAACACAATTTAATTATACTACCTTCCACCTACTAAAAATGACATCAGACATTTCTCTTTCAATAAAGAAATATAACTCAACAAGTGTTCTACTTGTCTGTAAGGTACTTTTCCTGTCTTTGAACAGCCAACTCTCTTGTTTTGCTAGCAGGTTTGCCAGAAAGCATTCTGCCTCAGTGTTAGAGAGGCCCCAGATAGCAGCTAGTTACTCCAATTCAGAAAGGTACTGAGAAAACAAAGCTGTTGGACTCCACTTGAAAATATACCAAAGGAGGTTTGATTCTGTATGTGCCAAGCCATCCATATGCAATGATATACATGCTAATAACTTGGGGTATTAGTTAAAAAGATTTGATCTGGGTGGATCAACTGAGAAGAATGATCTAAAGGATGTATGGCAACAGTTGGAAATTATTCACTTGCAAAGAAAAAAAGGTAAAAGCTCATGAAAAAAAAAGTTGCCTTCTTTAAAACAAAAGAAACAACAACAAAAAACAACAGTGCTTTATCCTGTATTTATTGGTGTCCTTCAAAACTAACTAGAGAGCAAAGAGGAAAACTTTGTTGTCCTCTGTTTCACCTTGCAAAACAGAAAATTATCCATTACCCTGTTACATATGTACTTTATTTCTCTTTTAACAAGTTTTTGCAGAATGACAGAATGGTTGAGGTTGGAAGGAACCTCTGGATGCTATCTGGGGGGACAAACCTCTGCTCAAATGGGAACACCTAGAGCAGATTGCCTAGGACCATGTCCAGGTGTCCAAGGAGGGAGATTCCACAAACTCTCTGGGCAACATGTTCCTGTGCTTTGTCACACGCACAGTGAAGTGCTTCCTGATGTTTAGATGGAACCTCTTGGGTTCCAGTGTTTGCCCACTGCATCTTGTCCTCACACTAGACACCACTGAAAAGAGCATGTTTCTGTCTTGCTTGCATCCTCTCTTCAGGTATTTATGAAAATTGCTGAGATCCCCCCCAAGCTTTCTCCTTCTCTAGGCTAAAAAGTCTGAGCACTCCCAGCTTTTCCTGATAGGAGATCTGCTCCAGTCCCTTCACCATTGTTTTAGGAGAGTAATAGATATTTTAAAGGTACCTTTTTATGAAACAGCCTGCTGATAGAAACTAAGTGTTCCTAATGCTCTGGCAACATACCGAACACTTCCTTAATTCAGTGAAGAATTGAAATATTAATTTATTACACATTTAACAAGACAGGAAACTCTATTTTACTATATTACTATTTTTGGTGTAAGAAAATTACAGTATCAGCAAGACAAGGGTTTCTATGCTACACAAAAATGCAGACAAATGCATGCTACTATGGTACCATAAACGTACATTCTCATTTTGTCTCAGGTATGTATTGAATTGCAGATAAAAACATCTAGATGAAAAGCATTCTTTCAGAATTGCTGAAAGGAAACTCAGTCAGTAGTATAGGCCTATCTGCTATACCGTCTGTTACATCATTCACAGCAGACATTTCTAGAATAAAATTAATAACATTGCATTTTAATGCAAATATGATTCTAGTATTTTAAATATCTACGTATAAATACGCGTGTATGTGTATGTAACATATACACATAAAAGTACACGCATATGTACGCACAATATACACAGAATTGCAATGGGTGGTATACTACAAATGATGCACAGTATTTACTTTGATTTTAAAAGTTTGTTAGTGTTTACACATATGGGCTTATTACTTTGGTCTGGAAGAAATATATACAGTCAATTTTCAGCTTTTAATTTAATTTCCTTAGCATGCAACTAACCAGCACAAATATTTAAACACCGTTGAGATCAAAAATTAGCATCTCAAATACCAATAAAAAAAATCAAGAAGGTCACTTCAGATATAATGAAGATTACTTCTTAAAATATAGGTTAAAAAGTATATTAATAGTATTAGTATATAATACTAATAGCATATAATAGTATTTTATTTGAACTGACAGAAATTAACTGTATGGAAAAAAAACCACCACTTTCACTGAAGTGACCAGAAAAGTTTTGGAAACAACTAATGATAAAATAATAACATGAAGCAATAGAACTAAATAAAATAAATATGCCAGTGCTTTTAGAACCATTTTCCACAGGTCATATCAGTAGACAAGGCCCCAAAACATCTTCTCCCCATTAGAAATACCCTTCTGAAATTAAGATTTCTTTACCTGCACATAAAGAAAAACACTGACTTCAAAACTGTGTGTCTATCTATATAGATAGGTGTAAGTATTATAGAAATAGTTCTCTGCTACACTTGCAGCACTTTTATTTCGACCGCATTACCATTTCGAATATTCCAAATCAAATCAAATCAACTGATCTTTCTTACTGAGGGATTTACTGGTTTGAAAGTCAAAGACTTACGTCATCCATAAAATCAATCAATGAGGATGAAGAGGAGGAAAAGGAATCCTATTTTAATGAAAACAGCAGAAAAAAAAAAAAAGGAGAGAGACAGAAAAAAGAGCAAGATGAAGAAAGCTGTTCAGCGCAAATAAAAGTGCAAAAATAAAGAACTGAAATAAATAGTGCCAATAACAGTTACCTAAGTAATTTTCATTAATTGCCTATCATAGACAATTAATCAATAAACTACCCATATAAAATGAAATTTTTCCAGCATTAAAACACAATGACACAATAAAACCATATTCCTATACTCCAACAGGATTTTTATATTAAAAGTAACTTGTAAGAGAAATAGTTAAAAAAGGAAATCAAAAATGGTATTAATTGTGAAGACTTCATGAGACAACAATGGACAAATGAATACAAAATGAAAAGTAAGTACATTTTGGAAGATCAGTAACATGTGGGATGTCTTTGATAGCTAAATGTGATGACCTTGTACATGCATCAGAAAAAAACTAGTGCAAATTTTAGACCAACGTATAACTACTGAGGTAGTACCTTGTCCTCATGAATTTAGTTTGACCAATATTTCACCCCAGCTGTTCTTTTGAAAGAAAAGTGATGCATTGCTTACTGTTGATTAAAATAGAAGATATGAAATGTACAGTACTGTTTCAATTTTTCTCCTCTAAGTTTTCTATCTAAACTTCTCTTTTATCTAAAAGTAACAAAGGAATTAAACAGATTTATTTTTTAAGTATATAGGATCTGTGGAGATGAGACAAACAGCAATTATCTGAATTCTACAAACCTGTGAATGAAAATGAACAAGAGATGAACACAACCTAATAAATATACAGCACCAACATTTTCATGGATTATTTACCTATTTTCTCGCATTTTTACCAAACTAGTCTTCATATTTCTTAGCAGTCCTCTGAACACAAACTAAGGCCATTTGAACACCTCTGCTTTATATGTTTGCTACAAAATTGGGAAAATTTCTGCATTCAAGATTATAGAGAGAATTCACTTTGATTACAAGTGTTCAAAGAAGAAAGCCAGCACCTCAGATGACAAGCAATATTCACATATTGTTATACACAGATCTCTATGGGGCAATATGATTACAAACAATAACAAACTATCAGCAAATATGCATACAATCTGCATAAAATAGCAACAGTAAAAAGTTTTATTGACTAACTGAGAAAGAAAATAGCTGCACACTTACTTCAAATTGATCCAGAGCAGAGGTAGGCGCATTCAAAAATGCCAAGAAAGAATTCTGTGAGTCTTGGTGCTTTACACCTAGAAAACAGCAGCAGGTTTTTAAGCTACAGAAAAATGACCTCTTCGTGGAGGACCTTTGCCTTGCTGAATTCGGGCTTTGGGTATCCACCCAATCCACCTCCATTTCTTTTCAATGAGCTGTCACTTTTGGTCTGTTTTCCAGAGTAAGATTTTTTAAAAATAGATATACACCCACTAAAGCAAGAAGCAAATGTTTAATGAACCATTTCTAAGCTAGGATGTGTGTGGAGTGAATCGAACAAGAAAACATAGTGCATGTGTGTATTACGCAGAAGGAACAAGTTTCTAATGTGCTTATGTCTATTTGCAACATGCACTGAATGACACACAGGCTTAAATACTAATGCAGCAGGTGTCATCCCTACTCTACCCACACTCTACAGTCAACCGTGACAAGATGGTAGACAACAGCAAATAGTAAATTTCCACAAAAAACATACTAAACATACTATTTGGAGAACATACTGAATTTGCAGATAATACGGGTTTCTTGACATACATGTATACTCTATACCTACATAAATACACTGAAATCCTACAAAAAGACTAAAAAAAAATCTCAAATTACCTGCTATTTTCATTTTTGTTGATCTTTTTCCCCACCCCTCCCAGGTTTAAAAATATACTTATCAGAAGAAGGGATGCATGTGATGATCTAAATTATCTTATATACATGGATTTGCACACACGGGAAATTACTCTATCACAGTACACTGAGGGCAGCTGAAGACCTTACATACTGATGTCTGAATCACGAATTGTGTGTCTTCTTAAAAGGGAGAATCAAGTCCAAAGATAATAAGGACTAAGGTATATTTATAGCAAAATATTTGAATAATTACAGAAGTCATTTACTTCTGAAAAAGCTTAATTATTAACTTTTTATTGAGTAATACTTTAAAATAAATAAATAAATAAATAAATGTTTATCTCTATTTCCACAAAAATAATAATGTATTAATACTAGAAAAAATACAAGGTAAAATATTAATTACGAATTCTTAATAGATTGTTTAATGGGAAGGTAGATTTCAGAAGCCGAGGAACCATGCAAAATTATTTAAGACAGCTCAAGAGTCTAAAAATAAAAGCTAACCATGACAAAGCACTATTGTTTCCAGAAAGATGCTATCAAAAGTTCATCTCCAAGCACTCAGAAGTATAATCTGTTATCAGTGCTAAGCATTAAGATGAAGAAGTAACAATTCCCTAAGGTTTATTTGCTAATCAGCACCAGTGATTTTTGAGTATTTTGTATAGGCTTGTATTATTTTTACCAGTCAACCAGCACTTGCATGCCTAACTATATAAGATGAATGTTATCTGCAATACATTATTGACTGACATGCCATTAGGTTGCAAAGGCTGAACAATATTTTAAATCTCTACGCAACAATTGTTGTCAGGGCTTTGAATTTTTTTCTGAAGTTCAAGCAATTCCCTATAAAAAATTAGATAATTCCATTTGGCCTGAAAAGTTCCTTACTCCCATGTGACTCACAAGATACAAGTATGAGAGATACTATGTAACACGTAAAGAATCAGCCAAATCATTAATCTTTCCTCATTTTTTTTTTTTTTCATTTCAGATTTACTATAATATTTCTTCTCCCAGCAACTATGCAAAATACTGTTAAGGCAGATGTTATTAGAGAGGTAACGTTAGGCAGAAATCGCAGACAACTCTCTTACAACCACAGCAAAACAAACATGACCACACTGTTCACGACATGGTTAAAAAGCCAATCAATGACCAGAAACCAATGAATGAACTGCAGAATGCCTCTGCAGTTGTATCCCCTCTTACGGGTCCAAAAGTTTCATAAATGTTCATAAATGGAGAACACTGAAGAACACAACACTGAAGTTTAAATACCTTCATCCATAAATGAAGGAGAAAAAAAAATCATACTTCCAGCAGTTTTCTGGCAGTAAGTTACCATGCACAAACAAAATAAAAATAATACAGTTCCAACCCAGATAATACCTTACTTTTTCAAGTATATCAACAAAATGGATACATATGAGAAGTGCAAATGCAACTGCTGTGGATACATCTCATCGTGCAACAGGTGTGCTCACATATTATATACCAAAACCACTTGGTATCGTATTTTACTTGCAAGTTGACACTTAATTGATAAGATATACCCGCCAATGTGAAATATGTTCTTATTTATTTGGATATCATTTGCCATACCCTTTTCTGATCTAAGCTCTTCTGTCTCCTTTTTCAGCCTTTCAATATCTGTCAGCAGTTCCAAGTTCTTCTTCTCAGATTCTTGCAATTTACTTCAAAAGAATACAAACAAAAAAACTATGTAAATATTGAGAACCCATGATACAAGTCACTCTTTTTTTGTCCAGCTTTTCATGCAATTTGGACTACTGCCCAGTTAAAAATCAATGCCCAGAAAGCTGCATGATGTCATCAAATGCAAAAATAAATTCAGAAACCTGTTTGGACCTGTTCAGTATGGTATCTTAAAAAAGAACAAGCATTAACTACCCTTGTTTACCCACTAGGTAGGCTCATGTCTCTAATTTATGAGTAACTTTTTGAGCCTGCATCTTATGCTCAAGAAAAAAAAGACCACGTGTATTTTTAAATTACAAATTGATTTTTTTAATTGGTTAATTCATAGTGCCTGTGATACTGGCAGATTTTGTAGAACTGGTTTTCCTCTCAGTTATTTTACAGTTAGTTGTTTCAGTGTTTTTTGATTCGCAGCAGATAGGTAACACTACTATGCATTTCTACAGCACTTCTCATCCTTGCCTATCAAAAAAACACCGGTTCTCTGTTCTTAGAGGAACTACACTACTGCCTATCATCATGTTACCTGGTGTGAAGGTAACATTTCCCATTTGAGGTGGACAGGGCATTCATTCCCCCTTCACAGATAACATACTTGAATCTCAACTCTGTCCAACTGATTTCCCAAAGCTCTAAAACATGTGAGTGCCCCTCAAATATGACAGAGAAATCCTTCATTTTGCTTGTATTTGAAATTCTTACATCGCATGCTATCCCTTCTCTGCTTGGGGCAGTTTCCATACCTTCTATTGTCCTTCTACAAGCTCAGACACTGCAAGGCTGACAGAATTGCTACTACAAAAATCATTCTTGTAGAGAAAACAGTGAGAGGAACAGAATGGGTATGAATCTAAGAGAAGGCTCAGAATTCCTGCTTTAGCTTGAGTACCTAATTCAACCTACAGCAACTCAGACGACTTGCATGCACTACATCTCTAGCCCGGTGAGATTCATAATTTGTAAATGTAACTACCATCACATCACAGTGCAGTTCTTCTCATGGCAAAGTCACATATACTTTAGTTTAAATCAAATTACAACATATCACAGAAACTATGCAATTAGTATGTTATTTTTTACTTCATATTTTTGCATTTTATCTATAAAACGTCTTTACTTAATATAATTAATACCTTGTAGTAGGGATCAGAACCACTGCTAAAGAAATTCAAGCCTTCTTTTTAGCAGAACTTAGCTGCAACTGTTAGCAGCAGTGCAAGCTTATTCTTAAACACTCTTTAAACATGGGATTCTCTTGAAGGCACAGAAAATCTCATGTTCTGTCTTTGATTTCTGTCCGAACAAGCAAAGAAACAACAGGTGCCAGCTTCAATAGTGAATGCCTATGAAGAAGGCTTGTGCCACTAAATCTGTGTTCACAGGATTCCAAGAGATTTCCTTAGTACTAGTTCTTAGGCACTCCTGAAGTAGATTTGAAAGTAGAGACTTAGAAATGGAATGTCCTGCTACGGCTAGACAAATACAGCTTCTAAATAGCTTCTTCAGCTATTCACCCTCCTCAAAACAGATTTTGTAATTTAAGTTAAAAAAAAAAAAGAAAAAAAAAAAGATCCGAGGAATGAACAAAAGCATTCATGACTTCCCACAAGCACATCTTGTTGCCGTGCAAACCAATATGCAATAATTGCATTTTGTCAGATAAACCACTACAGCTACTAATACCATGGTAAAGAATATATTCTAAGATAGAAAAACAAATTCTGTTTGCATTTGAATTTTTCATCACGACTAGGAGAGATTCCATTATTAAAGACAAGGTATCCCCTCAAAGTCTTCAGGATTCCAAATCTTCAAAGGAAGTATTCAACTGCTCACACAATAAATACAGATAAAGTCTTTTGTTCACATTTGGATAAAAGAAACTGGCATATCATTCATTATCAAATTTTGATAGACAAGATAATTAAAGTCATGATTTGATGACACTCTCTGGAAGGTATCAAAGTAAATTTCCATTACAACAATTCAGTCTTACCACTCTGTAGAGATACAGGAAGCTTTGACTTTATTCAACTCATCCTGAATAGCCTGTTTGGCTCGGATTTCAGCATCAAGAGCCGACTGTAGTTCCAACCTTGCAGACATATCTAACTTTGCAAAGCGGCGCATCTTCCAGGGCATATCCTAGTTAAAAAAAGCAATAAAAAAAGGGGAGAAGGAAGAGTAAGAGGAGAGAAGGCAGAAAACAAGGAATGTAACTAACTTCAACAATTATGTTTCTCAGTCTATTATATCTCTGTCTATTAAGTCTCTAAATACTAGAGAGTACTCTTATGATTTTTACTCTCAAGTAACAAATAGGCAAGGAGAATGTCTTACACTGTCAGTCTCAAAATCATAGAGACTTTGTGAATTCTACTTTTGATGTGCCTCAGTTCAAATGACAATCAAAAGGACAAAGAACATTCAAAGGACATTCAGAAGGGAAAGACTTCAAGGTTTCCATGACGTCAAGTATACATTTCCTTCAACAGACTAATATAAGATTATAAAGTAGCTACTTCAATAATATCAGAGATAAAAATCCCATTATGAAGATACTACTGCTTTAATAAATGATAAAAAATAAATTTGGCATTCAGTTATTCAGAAGGGAAGCTCTAAGAAAGTTTAAATTCTGACTAATACTGCCTCTATAGACAAATTATCATTGCAGCTGAAACTATTATTTTTTTTTAATTTTACTTTTTTAAAGAAAAAACAACAAAATCTAACATATGAAATTAGACTCTTACTGTAGCTCTTGCACCCAAGCTGGAGTTCCTCAGGGCCTCTAGTTCTTCTGTCATTTTAGAGGCCAAGGCTTGAAGATAACCTCGAGCATCTTTTTCATCACTTACCCTAGACAATTACATTAGAAGAAAAAAATGTTTTAACCAAACAATCTAAGAACAAACAAAATTCTCTTCAATGACACAACAACCAGAAACAGAAAAAAGAAGAGAAAGCAAAAATCATAAAATATAAGGAAATGGGGGAAAAAAACAATACACCACAAAACGAAGTCTACCATTAATTAATATGAATAACACAATGTTTCAGCAAAGATTTACAGATAGTAGCCAGAAGGCAAGACAGAAAGCACCCACTCGCAACTGCCATGGGCTTGGAAAAAAGAGAAGAGCTTCACCACAGCAAAAGCTATGGGCTAAACATCTACAGGTTGCAGTTACTTCTCGGTGTGTGTTTAAGATTTATTTAGGGATGATTGCTTTAATACAGAGGAGGCAAAGATAATGACCACTTGACACACAACTCTCAACCAACATGAAAAAGTAAACGATTAGGTATGCTTTGGGCTTTATTTTCTTTGTCGCCTGCTTACAATTTAGTTCAAGTAAGAAGGTAAGGGTAAGGAGGAGGCCTAGGGAAAAACAGAACAAAACAAGACCAAAAGGTTCTGACTTTAATAAAGTCAGTAAGAGTTTTAATATGAATGAATCAGTATTCTTCCCCCAAGCTATACCAAAACTCAATGGAAGCAGCATATCAGCTTTTGTTCATTTTGGATGTACTATATTTTCAATTCTTTATGTAACACATTTTGACAACCAGGTAAGATGACCATGTCTATACGAACCACTAAAAGTTTAAAAGTGGGAAAAGGTGCAAGAAACAGCATAAGATGCTTTGGCAACCAAGGGGAATGCATAGTGAAATGGACGGGAAAAAGAAAATGGAGTTTAAATAGGAACAGAAAGACTGCAAGGCTTTCAAGGTGAGAAAGGAAGTAATTTTTACAAAAATGTATGCCAAGTTCAAGAATACTCCTCAGATTATTAAAAACAGTAAGTATAAATGGTACAATTTAAAGCTGAGATACCATTTTGTTGTCCACTAGGTGGCAACATTCTCCCACTACGGAGATTGATCAAATATGAACCCCGGAGTTCTTGGAGTCTTTTGATTTGTTACTGTTTTGCTGTTGGTTTTCTAGCTTTTAAATAGTTGTGTGTGTGTTTTTTTTTTTCCTTTTTTTTTTTTTTTTCCCCCGTTGGTTTTCAAAGCTTTTAAATATCTGCCATCATAACACTATGCTTAAAGACTCCAACTTAATTTCCACCCCCACAATCAATTAAAACAAACAAACCAAAGAACCCCCTGCTTCTCCAAACATTCTCAACACTTCACTCTGCTCTCAAACCCTGAAGTTTCTCCCTGCCCTTCTGAATTTTTGTTTAATAGCTAATTAACCTCTGATTATTCCTACTTCAAACACAATGCGTGTAACAAGTATTCAGGTTTCCTTCAGTTGAACTTCCCGAGAACTTCTGCTAGTTGTTCAATGTATCATCATACTCCAGATCACTTTCACAATTTGTATATGCTTTCTTCTGAAAGCAAGCAGGTTTCAAAAGCCAAATAACTACACTTTGGGGCTTTTTAATGTTTGATTTTATGCATTTATTTATTCTTACCTTTTTATTTTTTAAATGAAATCAGTAATTCAGATAAAGTCAACCACACTGCATTTGGTGGAATGAGACCTAGTCAACAAGGGTTTTCATTCATTATTTTATTCATTAACTGAATATTCTGGGTAACATTAGTCACAGTTTCTGCACTAAGCTGATTCTAATGTCTACTAATGTTCATTATAATAATAATGACCACTCTAATGATTGGGTAATCCAGCTATGATTTTGCAAATTCTCACGTACACGCTCAATATATAGAATTATTAATTTAAGCTAGCCATCTAAGATTCCTTTTCAATTGGTGGAGAGAAAAATTACCTTCTATAGCACTAGTCATGGGATTACCTACCTTATGACTTCTAAAACCAGGTTACATAAATCCCTCCCAGAGAGGGTAGTAAGTTAAGATTCTTGCCAAGAACTCTGGGAATCAAGAGCAAGATTTCTGTCGACCTCCTTTTGGTAACAGATCAGAAATACAGTGCCATGGCTATTTAAAAGATTCCTTTTTAAAGTGACTGTGTTAATCTCAGATGCAATGAATTTCTTTCCCAACTCCCGTAGGAAAATATAGAGCTGACTAAAAAATCTTCAATATTTCTTATTCTTGTCAAAGAACGATGAATGATTTGGGTAATGTAAGTATGCCGATACGACACCTCCCCTTAAGGCTGAATGATCTGTGTGAGTCTTATTGCTACCACATTCAAATTTGCAATGCAAGCAAAACTAAAGCTTTTCTGTTAAGAAATTGGCTGTATTTATGGTGTCTTGGGATAACAGCAAACACAAAAAGGGGTTTGTACATTTGCCATTACGAAGATGCAAAAGAGGACAGTAAGAATGCATGGAAAGGCTAAGGGGAACATTACAGGCCACTGAAGTTACTTGCATGCTATAAAATCTGAAGAAAAAAAAAAAATTAGAAAGGCCAAAGAAGTTATGAAGACAGCAACAATCCTAACCACAAAAAATGTGGACTCAAAAGTGTGGCACATTTCCTGAGGGATTTATTAGATGGCAAGGCACTCAACGGAAGTGTATAACTCCTAGGGCTTGTGTTACTTAAAACAGGGCTAGAACAAATCCTTTGAATTATCACTGGGAGATGAGCAAACTTTTTACCAAAACAGTAGGCAAAAAATATTTTGAGAGGTGGAAAGTATGCACCCAAAACACATATTTTAATTTAATCCTAAATGAAAACCTGCTAGTTTTGGAGATGGAGCCTGGAAGTTCTACCGTGCATTTTTTATGTCCAAAGCTAACTGGAAAGCAGCGGGAAAACTTAAGGGAGATGAGGGAAAGAGCGGGATCCTCCCTCTCTACTCAGCGCTGGTGAGGTCACTCCTGGAGTACTGTGTCCAGTTCTGGGCTCCCCAGTACAAGAGGGACATGGGGCTACTGGAGTGAGGCGAGAGGAGGGCTACTGAGATGGCAGCACAGCCAGGGGACTGGAACAGGTCATACACGGAGAGGCTGCGAGAACTAGGCCTGTTTAGCTGGGGGAAGAGAAGACAGAGGGGACCTTATCAACATGTCTAAATATCTGCAGGGATGGTGTCAAGACAATGGGGACAGAATCACCAGTGGGACCCAGCTTGTTGCTGGGTCAAGAGGCACCGGGCACAAACCAAAGCACAGGAAGTTCAGGCTGAATATGAGAGGGCACTTCTTTACTGGGAGGGTGACAGAGCTCTGGCACAAGCTGCCCAGAGAGGTTGTCTCCTGCTCTGGAGATGATCCAAACCCGCCTGGATGCCATCCTGTGCAACATGGTGTAGGTGACCCTTCCTGGGTCCCCCAGATGAGCTCCAGAGGTCCCGTCCAACCTCAACCATTCTGTGGTTCAGTGAAAACATTCTGAAGATGCAGACAGGTATGGATTTAAATTGCATGTTCTTCCAAGGAAAACAGACCTGTGGCTGATTAAATATGATCTTTTTTTTTTTTTTTTTTTTTTTTTTTTTTTTTTTAAGACTTCTTTCTTTTAAAATGTTTCCAATTATTATGGGTGTTTAAAATTATTCACATAGCACCCCAAGTTCCACAGCACAAAATCCCCAGATAAGGACCCATTTTGGTACACAGTGGTGAATTCTAAGGCTAGCAGATGGACATTAACAGATTATCTGGGTAACACATGGGAGATCTAAACACAGAAAGAAATGTGAGCAACTATATGGCCTCACAATGCTGAAAAAAAATAATATATGCAGAGAGAAATATGAAGGGAAAATTGAGATATGTACAGTAATTAAAAACTGAAACCAAATCAGAATTTTTAATCTCCTTAATGTTTGCCCGTAGTATTTCTTTTTTTCCTTTTTAAACCTCTTTCCCCTCCCCCCAAATGATGTCTGATACATGCAAGATGCCTTATCATTTATCTAAACCAATTCAGCAGTACATCTTCAAATATTAAACTCTCTCATAAATTGGAGAAGGGACTTTCTGAGTAGGCAGTTGGTACATTTTTACATCATGTCAAGTAAAATAATCCACATTTAATGCTGGCTTGTCTTCTTCCACAACTCTAAATTTTTATGAATGCTTTCACATGTAAATCTGAAACAAGATTTACAGACAAGCATTTTTTTAAAAGCAATATGCAATGCAATATAACAAACTTATGTCTCTTCTAACCTTGATTTTTTTCTAAAGAAAATATTTCTGATCAGCTACAAATACACCACCCATTAAAAACAGCTTCAGTAAATATATGTATTTTTACTTCTCTGATGCAGGCAGTCTACTGAGAGTTGTATGAGATGTGGTTTAAAAGGAATATGCACAATTGGACCCTTAATTTTTTTTTTTTTTTAACCTCTGCAATGAATTCACTGTCTTGAGATGACACAGATTGGAGGTACTTAATTTTATGTAACAGGAAGTTTTACACACTTCCAGAAACCCAGAGAACAGCCTTCTTTCTGGTTATGTATCACACGGTTGTATTCAGAAACCAAACTTTCTATTTAGACAACAAAATTATATTGACCATATAACAACTAACAATCTAGTTTTCATTAAAACAAGTATTTCCCATTTTTGCTTTGACATGTCAAGTTAGTTATTTAGTTGAGACAGATAAAACGAGAAAGAACATTAGTAAATCAAAAAAAAGATGATTATATGGTGATGAAGTCTTCAGAGAGGAGACTGATCTTTACAAAAAATATCTGGATACAAACTGTTCTCGTAGGTGCTAAACACTAGACGGAGCCATAAAAAGGAGGGGGAAGGAAAACATGAATGGAGGGGAAAAATGAAAGCCGTCTATAAAAAGCAATCTTATCCTTTTGATAGTTTCAACTTGTTCTTTTTCCCTTCATTTATTAGAACTGAAGACAGAAGACTTTATAAACATAAAATCATTATTTAACAGAAATATTAAAAAACCCACCACTTGACTGGCATTGGGATAGTCTCAAACCTTCTGCCTTGCTGCCTTATAAAAAATCACATAAAAGTACTATATTTGTTTCACTCTGCCACATGCCAAGCAGATGAAGGAAATTAATGCCGAGACACAAATACTCTCAAGTCACTGCTTTTCCCAGGCTTGTTCCTCCTTGGAGGCGTGAGCTCAGCAGCACATGATTCCTTTCAGCATTCTTCCAAAGCCACAAGCCACACCCAATGGCTATGATTCTTTTGCACTTAAATAGTTGTGTTTGCAGAGACACTTTCGCTCTTAAGGAGGAACCAATTTTCCAGATATGGATATTATTAAAATCTCATGCAAAAATACAGCAGAATCCTGCCTGGATGGTGTGCAAATTTCACTTAAGCACTTGCAAATCCAAAAACTCAGCAATAGCCCTACCACATACTGAGTACTCACCACTGGATGATCTCAGTGATTTGGGCCTCCCAGTGGGCCACAGACTCCTTTTTATCAGCTAGGTCTCTCATCTCTTCTTCCAGCTGCCGGTTATTCATACTCAGCCTCTCAAACATGGTGGTGAGCTGAATGAGAAATTTAGGAACTTGTTAAATGTATAAGCTACTGTGACTCCATCACATTATGAACTCGGAGCCATGCGTTCCCTCTCCCATTTCATACATCTGCTTTAAAAATATTTAATGTCCATTACAATGAACACCATACAACAATAAAAGCCAGAATCATTTCTCTGGTATGACCTCAACTGTACTGAAAGGTCTGTTTAAGAACTGAAACTTCATTTTTGCTCTGACAAACACATTAGTTTCTAGAGAATTACTCTCCAAAAACCCATACAACTCTTAGACGGTTTCTGTTTTGCACCATATAGATGGGGAATACTCTCTATATGAAAAAGCCAAACAAGGGCACAAAAATAGTTACAGCTGAGATAAAGCTGCTCTCTCTCTTGTTTAGTAACCATGGAGAATGAGAGGCTTAACAGATACAACCACAAGTCAGTCCTGATGTTCTTGAGGTATTTTACATTCCTTTATTTTTCATTTCACTCACATGTAGACATGGAAATTGAAATGAAATGCAAATCTCTACGTACAAAATGGAATACCTAGCTATTAACCTTACTCACATTTACACAGCTGTCACTCATACATGCACCTTCTGCAAGACAAAAGCCACAGCTAATCTGATTGGGTACGGGGAACTAAACCTTCATTATGCTAAATAATTATTCACAAAATCAAACTGGAACCAGACATCAGATTGACTTTATAGAAAGGCCTGCTGAGGAGAATGAATCTCACATAAAAGGTTTCTTTTAGCATTGAAATACATTAACAAAAATCATGAAAAAATAACATTTTTTAATCTATGCTGCTCTTTTATGCTCCTAATATTACTCTGCTGCATATTTACCATTCAGTGGATTTATGATTTAAATATGCCAGTTGTTTAAATGTCACTTTACAAGACAAATACAAAGCTAACCAAATTTAAAGAAAAAAAGAACATGCAAAAAGACTATCAAAATGACTAGTCTCTTGTTGTTCTTCGACTAGACCTACATATAGGCATATGTGTTACACTGCTTACACTGGTATTAAAATACACTTTAATTTGAACACTGACATGCAAACATCCTTGCTTTGAAGAACACTGTACTTTCATCATATTTTTAGATTTTTTTTTGCATTAAAGAAAGAACAGGCAAGTTTAGCAAGACTTGACTCATCTAAAATGAACTTGAAAAACCTCTCAAAATGAACAAGAGGTAACCAAAATGTATGAAACATAAATATTTATATATGAAACATAAATATTCCTTGCTCAATAGTCTTCAATTAAATTGTCTTATCCTTTGTATTTTTTTAAAAATATCTCAGAGTAACAATCTCAGCAAGCAGGAGGGGCCCTGTTATTTCACACTAATTGACATGCAAATATACTCTATGTAATCACATCATTAACTATATATTTTTATATTTGGGTTACACAAGCAAGTAATAACTTTGTTTGGGGGGGGGATTAAGATATTGTTTAATATTAAATCTTAGCTAACTGTAAAACCATGTAACTAAATTCGTACCCAAATACACCGATATATCCATATATAATATATATAAAAATATATATCCACATATATAAAAGTATCTATCCACACATTCTGAAATTCAGATGCATGTAGATACTCTCTATTCAAATCAAGCGTTAATCACAACTTTTGGTGTAATATTAATTTCTGCTAAGAGATACTAATAATCAATACAGTTTTACATTGACAGATTTGTACACAGCATACATGAGTTGTAAACTCAGGACACAACTAATCCGCACTTACTTTATCAAGTTCATTTGAAAGTTTTTTGTTTTCCTCTGTTAGAAGAATCTTTTCTCTTTCATACTTCTGTTTGAACTCTGTTTCAAATTCTTCTCTTTCACTTTGGCTAAGAAGTAAAACGAAGTAGAATTAGAAAGTTTCCTTTCTTAAATTCACCATACTCTACTTACAAACATACACGCAGATCAACACACAGTAGCTGAAAGTAGAATATTACAATGATAATACCTGATCCTATTAAAACTAAGACCATAACGTGTTACACTACCATTTTAGGACTATAAGACAGTCTTTGATTTTATCATCAGAGTTATCTTTCCTTCAGTACAGTATTAACAGAGCTTCACTGAGCTATCATTTATCAATCCTCTTGCACATATTTTAATATTTAATGAATCTCTCAAACACTGAGCAGCTGTAATTCAGCAGATTGAAGTCTGTGTCAATATTCTGAGACATTCAGGGTAAATTCTCCGAAAGCTCACAGAAACGTTATTTTAATTTACAGATCTCCACAGTTCCAGGTTTCACATATGCAAAAACAACTGCATATGAAAACAGAACATGCAGAACTTAAATTAGGGGAGTTGGGTCTGAGTCACTGATGAGGAAAACTTACATGGGCAGTAAACTTCAAACAATGTAGCACAGCCTGATGTCACATATGAAGAGTTAATTCAGGTATTATGTATTTACTACCAACAAGAAGTGAACAGATAACTTTTACATTCCTTATATAACAAGATTCTCGTCTAGATTAGGACCATTCTTTTGGAAAAACATTTCCAAATAGCTGTTGCCCCCAGCCCTTCCTTTCTCTTGTGGTGTCATTCAGTAGAGAAGAACCCCTGATTGAATTTTTTCAACTTCGATTTTGCACAACGAACATGAGAACCTACAATTAAGTAAAACTGCTTGGCAAAACAACACTGTAGGTTCCTTAAAGAGGTGTACTGCAACGTTGTAGACATGTAAGTCCCATCTCAAATCTACGCTTTTGAGACTTGCTACATTTGTGAGGTTTCAGAAAGACAATGTTGTAGCATCTCATAATCACTGTGACCGATAATGAGTACAAAGTTCATCAGTAGGTTAATGGAACTGTACTATAAATGCCACGGGTAGAGAAAATATCCATTCAATAAACATCCCTTTCCAACATTAAAAGGTTTGAAAAAGTGCTCAGTAGAAAAAGGTTAACACTGTAAAAATAAAGTCCAGTGGAAACTGTGCCTTGAATATTGCAATTGCTTTTCTTGATAGCAATCAGAATTTTATGCTGTGGAATAAAAAAATTACAACCTCACCAATTTTCCTGAGATGTAGAACTAGTACAAGTCTGGCAAATTGCAAGAACACCCTTAAAAGCAGAGAGGCATCAGTGGTTACAGTGAACCCAGTTAAGAGAAATGCTGGTTTGAATTTCCTATTTCTAATTTGAAATTCATTTAGTGCTTCAACCACTCTTTGAAATCCAGTACAACATGTTAGACTCATGGTGAAATCCTATGTTGCTAGGCATCCTTTGAAACATAACCACATCCTAGCAAAGTAAAATACTATCATTACTGTTTAAACACTAAGTTTGAAATTCACCACCACTTCTTTTCTGTATCAATAGATTCCCTGCATATGATGAGCAGTCTAGGAAAAAGGCAGGAAAAGATTAAAGCATTGGCTGTCAGGGGAATTAACAAGTCTTGCTTCTTTTTGCAAGGCAGAGATTCAAAACTAATTTCTCAGACAGCAGATCAAACTAATTTTTAATTAATTTTAGTTCTTTTATTTAGCTTTTTTATATTTATGTTTTTGTTCAGCATTTTTTCTTCTGTATTTGTATAAAACTTGTTCTTTTAAGGCTCTAAGGCTCAAAGCAGTCAAAAATGATGGTCGATTACAGAAAGGAGCCCAACGTATTTGGAATTTTCTGCATTTTGAATTCGTAATTCAGCTGATTGTCACTAATCCAGAAAGTCAGATTGCTCCAGTATAATACACAGAGATGACAAATTTTAAACAGATGAGAATGTGGATATAATCTTTCATACCAAAATGCCAACTAAGCAAACCACTGAACTATGCCAGACTACATATGCATACCTCGAACAGCCAAGAACATCAAAAAAACACATTTGCTTTGAAGCTGGGCATCCTCCTCTCCCATCAAGCTTTTTCTCTCATCTAAAATTTAGCTATGTATCCACTCCTGAAGTTTAAGAAATCATACGTGATCCAGATTTCTTTTTATTGGTTAAAAAAATATAATCACAAACCACATGCAAGCAATGTGAAATACAGCTGTATTATGGTATCACTTTGTCACTCCAGCTCTTTACAGGAGAACAAGTTGTACAAAGTGGAGAAATATTTTACCTTACTGCTTTGAAACCAAGTAAACCAGACTTGAAACAAACAGCAGCCCTCAGGCTTCTTCATATAACAGATTTTTAAAAGAAAAGATTGTTTTATAAAACTCGCTTCTTTAGAAATGTATCATTAATTGACAGGCTAAAAAGAAATTCTGCAAATGTGCAGAATTTAGGTTTCCTGCAACTTCTTCCGAAATATTTCATAATGGCAATTCTAAAAAAAAAAATAAATAAATGTTGTACAACAGATCACTGGCCTGATGCTGTGTCCCTACCTCTCCAATTTTAGTAGCATGCAGTTTATCGGAATTTTAGCAAAGGATACGAAGGGGTAGTTACTCTCACTTGAACACTCGTGTTGTTGCAATAACAAATAAGGAAGCTTAAATTTGAAGGAAACAAACAAAAATTCAATTTTTTAAATGAAACCACCAGCATGGAAGTTAAAAAAGGTTCACATAGAGAATTGATTTTGACCAAGCCCTTATTGACCCTTGCTTAGAATAACATACGTAATTTACTCTATGCTATATCCCTTGTAAAGCAATACAACCGTATCCTTTTAATCTGCACTAAAGGTTATTTTTAGACTACTAAATACACTTCAACCCCATGGCCACTCCAAGCTTATGGTTTAAATAATTCTACTTATTTCACCATAAAGCCTCCAGGTGCTTCCTTTTCAACACTTCCACTGAACACCTCTGTATTGGTAAACTCACAAAAAGCTTTGTTTTTCTCCTTAGAAGAGCTAAAACCAATACGTGCATGGGGAATCAAAAAACATCAGTGTCCTCTTAGAAAAAAAATCCAAACATGAATCAAATAGCAATTCTTCCATTCAGTGTTCAAGCTTCCCTTCTAAATTCCAGAACTACTACAGATGTCAATCTGTAGCATACCTTGAACAGTGAACTTCTGCATTTCCGCGGAGTCCTAATATTTGCAATGAGATTCTGCCTATCTGTGTCACAAAACACAGTTCTTCAACTTCAAAGACAAATTCTTCAAGCCTTCATTAATCACTCGTCATATACTTGGACAACCAACTTGGTATGATGCTTAAGCCCTTCCCACTGAGGGTCAAATGTCAGATTCTGGTTATGTACTCTGCTCATGTTTTACAGTTTTTCCTTATACCAACATCTGAAATACATGGTTACATCAGCATTCATTTCAGATTTTGATTCAGTTCCATTTTTTATTTACAAAGAGAAGCTAGATGAAAGGAGGTTTATGAATAGCTAGTATGAAGCAGATTGGCATTGTTAGGCCATCTGTCATTTCACTAGATGGACATCTAGTTCTAACCTCTGCAGCTGTACATAAGAATGGTTCTGATGAAACAAGTTTTTGAACCAGTTGGAGTTTGGAAGCTTGATCTTTAAGAACAGTTTAGCCTGAAGAAAGAAGTACTAACGATTCTTTCTTGATTATTCCTCCTTTTGAGACACTAATGAACTGGCATATAATTAAAGAGTATCATCCTATCACCTTTATTTATTATAAGACATCGTAGCCTTTTGTCTATTTATAACTCATAGATCAGCAAAACGGTTAAGTTGTGATAAAAAGAAAACATGCTGCTGATGCAAGTTTTACATCTCAATCTAAAACAAAGCAGGAAACTGCTCTATTAATATCTCCAGTCTACAAGTAACAGCTATACTCCATGAAGAAACAGTCCATGCACTGCATTCTAGGATATATTATCTACTTTCCAATGGTAACAGTTTATCAGAAAAACAGTGTTTTCCAACTCTATTTGCATAAGCTTTTTTTAAAACCTCTTCTATTTAGTACTTACATCCAAGGCTTGGCTATATATATATATATATATATATATATATAGTTACATTTATATGTATATATGGCGATATATATGGGCTAAGCTTCCGGTAGGAACCTCTCCTTCGTGATGTTTCTAATATCCCATCTTACTGCAGCAGGAAAAAGAAGCATCCACTTTTTTTTTTTTTTTTTTTTTTTTTTTAAATCTATAAAGCACTCTCAATTGTTATGAATGAAATTGATGAACACATTCAAGCTATGACTATTACTATCTTCAATACTACACTATCCAATGGAAAAACTCATTTTTATTGATGAATGCCTCAAGAAACATTGTCAAGGCCAGTTTTAAGTTTCACCACACGGGAGACGAAAAAGCAATTCACTGACAAAATTACTGTGTCAAAAGAGATGAAGCAACTTATGCCTACAGGAGTCTGATGACTGATGTTAACACTGGATAGAACCCAGTGTGTATTAGCCACAGTCCACAGTAACTGACTGTTCCTGTGCTGGCAGAAATGTAAGCAATAGTTGATTTCTAACATATTCGCTTTGCATCAAAGGATGAAAAGAGGAAACAGAAAAAAAACATCAAGAAAATATTTTAAATTGCAACATAAATATCAGAGGTCAATTTACACTGCACTGCTATTCTGCAGCTACAGACCTTGGAACCATCAAACAGTGCCAGAATTCTGGTGCAAAAATAACTGTTTCAATACAGGGTTGTGGATTTTTTTTTTCATTATTATTTTTGTTTGCAAAGGTGACTTTACTTTCAACCATGGCATTTGCTCAGCCAAAATCCACCTGTCTGCACTACAATTAAGAATTCACAGTGGGTCTGGAAACATACCGTGAGTCTTAAAAATACATATTCAGCTTAAAGGTAAATTCCATAAAATACTCACCTTTCTCTTCTGGTTTTCTCTAACTTGTCTTTCAAAATCATGATCTCCTTCTTGAGGGCCAGCTGCTGGCTCTCTGCATCCCGTAATTCTTTCTTCAGACTTTTTATCTCATTAGCATGCATTATTTCACGTTTAGATAGTTCTTCTTCATAGAAAACACTTTTCTTTTCCAGGTCTGCCTTTAATTTAGTGATCTCTTGCTGGTATTCTATATAGCTTACAGCAGGTGAGCGACCAACCTGTTTTTGCTAAAACAAACAGCTCCAAGTTAGCATTCAAGAATGCTGAAAGCGATGGTCAGCAGCAACTCAATATTCTTAAGTCTGTGTTTAGAAAACATCATATTACAGACTTCAGGTAAAAACATAAATCTAATTTTTTCTGAAAATGTGTTAATCACAAATCTGAATTGTACTCTTTTATCATTTTGTGATTTAAATGCAGTAATAGTTTTCACAATATTGAAAAATTGATCTTAATTTTAAACACCTCATGCTGCATTCTGACTCCCCTTACATGCAGTCAGAAAACGACCAGAGAATTAAAAGACTTTCATGCTCCCACTCATACAGTTGACAGCTTGACTTTGGACTATGATATATAGTCAATATACTTCAAAGCCCAAATAATTTGTGGAAAAACTATATATCTAGGCAAGCAGAAGCTAAATTTAAGGCTAAATTCTAGTTACAAAAAGATTATATGGATACCATAAGTGAGGAAAAACTGACCTATTTTACTTAAACTGACCACTTACATCATCATACTGGATTAACAGGAAAACAAGCTTTAAACAGTAAGAGTAATTACTTTACTTTTCACAGCTACAGCTGCATAGCTGCATCAAATGCTGCACTCACTAAAGACAATGTCCTGCCAAAAGCCAAGTATGGAAATACGTTTTAATGTAAATACATGAATAACCTGGTTAGATTTTTCTTCCTATTTTTAATATGGAATTAAATGTAGTCTAAATAAGTAAATAAAATACCTTAATAAAAAGACTGTGCTTCAAGAAGTACAGATAACTGAAAAACCTACTTCCTTAGGGCAATGCACCTTTAGGAGGATCTCACAGATCTAAGATATTTCGTTAATACTTCTATTTTTACCATAGATAACCAAGGCCTTGCATAGTTTCTTTTGCTTATGTATGAACAGGCTTTAAGAGCTAAATGTCATTGTAGAACATTCTGATGATTTGAGTTACTACCACGATGTATTCTGCAAGAAAAACGAGCCTTGCTGTTCATGTCAGCATTACAGTGTAAAACCCCTAAATGTACAAGCCAGATACATGCTGCTATCTCATCGTTTTCTGTAACTCCATCTCACACACACCAAAAAAAAAAAAAAAAAAAAAAAAAAAAAAAAAAAAAAAAAAAAAAGGAATAAAATCCTGCTGTTAGGATGCAGAATTGTAGATCAGAGGGAAAAAAGCGCCACACTAAGTAGAGATTGGTTTGGGAGGGAAGGGGGAAAGTAAGAATTTCCCTTTGTGCACAGGTAGTTAATTACTTAACTTGTTCATTACTGCCCAACATGATGAATTGCCTACACATACACTGCAGTGGAGCATGTGAAAAGCTTCTTTGCAACACCATGATTTTAATGTGTTGGTTTTTTTTTCATATTTTGTTTCATAACTAAAAATCGCAGAATCACAGAGAATCACAGAACGATCTAGGCTGGAAGAGACCTCAAGATCACCGAGTCTCTGACCTAACACTAACAGTCCTCCACTAAACCATATCCCTAAGCTCTACATCTAAACGTCTTTTAAAGACCTCCAGGGATGGTGACTCCACCACTTCCCTGGGCAGCCTGTTCCAATGCCTCACAACCCTTTCAGTGAAGAAGTTCTTCCTAACATCTAACTTAAAACTCCCCTGGCTCAACTTAAGCCCATTCCCCCTCGTCCTGTCACCAGGCACGTGGGAGAATAGGCCAATCCCCACCTTGCTACAGCCTCCTTTAAGGTACCTGTAGAGAGCAATAAGGTCGCCCCTGAGCCTCCTTTTCTCCAGGCTGAACAAGCCCAGCTCCCTCAGCCACCAGGAATGTTTCCAAGAGCTCCTTCTTGAGTTGTATTTGTCAGTCCCAAATCGGTAGTACGTAGCACGAGGTTAGATTATTCTTCCACTAATAACCATACGTTTTAGCTACAATGAAGCTCCTCTGACACCCTTGTACATAACATCACAACTTTCCATGACCCAAAGCATACACACTGTATTGTGAAATGTTGGTAAGAAAGCTACAATTCCACTTGCCTATTCTGATAATGCTACCTTGTTGTTACTAATCAGCTTACCATTTAATCTCAGTAAATCTCCAATACATTCCTCACGCCTCCTAAACTGTTATACAAACTCTTTGTTGATGGTGAAGATTCATGAAAGCAGAACAATCGCCTTAATTTTCAGATAAGAATCTGAATTCAGAGCATCAGAAGCTTTATAAATCCAAATTTCATGAGGAATGAATTTCTTTATTTTCATTTAAGGAAGGAAGGCAAAATAAAAGAATGCATGTTAAAGAAAAAACAAACCAAAACAACAAAAAAAAAACTTCTGTTAGTGACTTAATGTTGACAAACGTCCCAGAAAATTGGGAAAAATGACAAAACTGTTGTTCATGTGAATTAAGACCAGAATAGACCTAACCTGACATTTTGCACAAAATGTTTAGACTTATCCTACTGGACAAAACCCTGGGAACAGCATTTTGCTGTAAATGAAAAAAAGTCCGTAAGGAGAAACCAAAAAAACTCATCCCGTTTTTGAGAAAGTCTGTGTTCTTCAGAGCACCATATACAATGCTAAGGCATAGAATAAAATAACAGTTAATATTCTTGACTTAAATTTCTGTTTCTGAAAACACAAGCATGTGTGAACAATCTAATCAAAATTAATTCAACACTAAATACACTAAAACTTTTCCTTCATGGCTACATCAGTTGACTCCTACTTTGAAAAGAAAGATGGGTTTCTTCACTTACAATACAATACATAAAAAAACTACACAGAAACCCACACAGGCTGCAAGTGCATCTTAAATAGTCAGCTACCCTCCATTAAAAATGCTTTTACCAGGTAAACAAAGTAATAATGGAAGCAATTTGTTTCAAAAAATCGAGTATTGAGAAATATTTCAGTTGGCTGTAACACACAGGTCTGAAAGCTGCAACAGGCAAATATTCACTTTTCTGGACAATAACGCGATTCATGCTTGCATTAATATTCAGCATCAACTGGAGTGTCAAACTAACAATATCCTTTTGTCTTACATCTGAAAGCAATTCAATCAGATCCAGTCCTAGTTGACTAGCAAGTCTGCAGGTGCCAATACCTGAACACACTAACCTTTAGCCCTTCTACTTCACTTTCCAACTCTTTAGAGTACTGCTCGCTCTTCTCTCGCAATTTCCTGTCTTTGGATGCTTCAGCAGCTGCAGCTTCAGCTTGGACTTCCAGCTACAAAAATACACAATTTTTAATAGGCAGAATTCTTATATTTTATCAAAATCTATTGATGATTTTCAATAAGAAAGACAAATCTTCAGCACTAACCTGGACACTTCAAATTTTTAGAAAATAAAAATTGGTACTGTTTGAAATAACAAAGACATAAAGATTCACAGATAACATTCAAAAAATACATTTTTTGGAAAACCTTACATAAAACTACAATTTCATAGATTCTAAACAGTCTTCTCACTACTTACTTCTTTTTTAAGTCTCTCTGTTCTGCGTAACTCTTGCCTTAAACTTTCTACTTTTTGCATCACCACTTCCATTTCTTCCTCCTTATCTCGGAGCTGGCGGGCAAGTTTTTGTTTTTGAGAGTGCAAGTCTGTCAGCCGCTCGTTCATCTCTGAGAACTCCTGCATTGCCAATTTCCGCTGGCTGTGTGCATCTTTCAACTCTTTGGCTTGGGATTTTAATCTGTCACTAGACTCTGCCAGTTCCTACAGTTTAAAAAAAGAATTAAGTAATAAACCTAGAAAGCTGCAAGGCCAATTCTCTGGATGTGCATCTAAAACCTCCAGAGTGAACAGAAACTACATACTCATTTCTTTTGATAAATGCATCTACAATACAGATTGTATGCTTCTATAAATAAGGTAAGAGGCCAGGTTTTACTACTTAAGTCAGTTAAACTGCACAAACTTAATCGAAGTGTGAATTTGCTCTTCAATACAAAGGCTTTCAAGCACTCACATTAAAACATAAAAATACCTTGCTATCTTAAAAAATATCATTGACATAGTTTTTCATGATCTATGTAAATTAATAAAAATAATAGCATTCATCCCATTTTTTAAAAAAGGCTTCTGCATGAAGTGAATGGAGAACTCTGGTCTATGAAAATTTCTACTTTAAAAGCTTTTAAAAACTGACCTACACATTGGCAATCATTTCCACACACTACACCACAATATAAATTTTACAGAATGTTTCAGGCAACAAAACACTGTGTTTAACAATAATATACGATAATCATTCTTTTACAAGAACCCACATGAAAAACACAGCCAGTGCTGTGATACCCCTAGAGTGAAAAACCTTCACAAAGCTTGCTGTTGTCTTAGATCTGTTTTATTACACTATGAATGAAGGATCACAATAGTTAGTATGGTTTAATGATGTTCAGCCAAATTGGAGAAGAACAAAGAAGCAAAGAAAAGTAAGTCTAAAGATGAAAAGTGGCTGGAAGAATTAGTATTTAGCACTGTTGACATTATACAAATTTAAAAGCATTTTCTGATTTAAAAAAAAAAAAAAAAAAAAAAAAAAGATGTCCAAATCACTACAGGTTGTTTCAGAGTACAGATAGTCCTTCTTAGACAAACGGGCAGTTCTCAAGGTTTTTAAAACTTTATGAGTCAAAAGAAAAAGTGTTAAATACAGACGGCAGATAAACATTGAACGTGGACTCTACAATACTGTGCTAATACAAATAATGATGAGAAGCAAACTAACGTATTTTGCACAAAACTGTATTTTCAAATTCATTTAATCATGAAGGCAAAGTAGCCACAGAAATCAGTATTTTATTAAATAAGAAAATGAGGAATTAGGGAGATAGAGAAAACTAAAATCAGAAAAATAATTTTTCAGTCTTCATATTTGGGGTATTTTTCTACTTTTCACATCTCCCTTCTTGGGACATTTCCATGCCACACTCCTAATAGTAAATTCTGAACATTTTTTCCCTTTACAGTCTCACCCTTATTTCAGATTAATATAGTTGTCTGAAATAGTTCTTCTCTTCTCCATCTTCTAATCACTCTAATTATCATCTTAATCTGAGATTACAAAACTTTCTTTGCAACCATTCTGCAATTTGGATCATAGGGCAGTTTATTATCTGGAATTAGTCACTTAGGACCACCCAGCAATCCTACATATAATGCTTTAAATACTGTCCTTGTCTTAAAAAAAAAGTCAGAAAGCAAAGTAGGTCACATTAAACATTTGTTACCTACTCATTAATTTTACACTAAAAAGTTATTTTAAGCAAAATTAAAAAGTAAAAATAGTCTTTAGGATTTAGAATAGTCATTGACAAAACACTTTTACCTTATTAAGATCTTCCCTCTCTTGCTTCAGTGTTCTGACTTGTTTCTCAAAAGCCTTTATTTGTCTGGAAGCATCATCCAACTCCCGCCTTGCAGTGCTGGCTTCTTCAAGTTGCTGTTCTAGTTGATCAGAATCTAGAAAAAGCAGCATATTTCTAAATATATAAAGGAAAAAGTTATTCTAGAATAACATACTCTAGCTGTTCAGTAGCCTCTTCAGTATTTTGGTTTCAAATTAACACAAACCAATGCAGTTCTTACCTGGCTTTATAACAGGAATTAGGTGGTTTCAACTGCCATATCTGCTCTTAACAGAATAGAATAGGTCACAGCTTGATGCAACACAACGTAGAAAATGACAGCTTGCCTTTTCAGATTGTAATAATCACATCCTACACATAATTCTGTTCTGCATGCTGTAACATGACCTATACATTTGACTTGTGCACACCACAGAATCATAGAAACACAAGGCTGGAAAGGACCTACAAGATCATCTAGTCCAACCATCCTCCTATCACCAATACTACCCACTAAGCTACTAAATCTTATCTCGTAGCACCTTTTCCAGGCGCTTCTTGAATACCGTGAGGAATGGTGACTCCACCAGCTCCCTGGGCAGGCCGCTCCAGCGCCTGACCACTCTTTGAGAGAAAAAGTTTTTCCTGCTATCTAATCTAAATCTCCCCAGGTGCAACTTGTGGCCATTTCCTTGAGTCCTATCATTAGTTATCTGAGAGCAGAGGCCAACCTCTTCCTCATCACAGTCTCCTTTCAGGCACTTCCCAGCTCCCTCAGCCACTCCTCACAGGACTTGTGCTCCAGGCCCTTCACCAGCTTCATTGCCCCTCCAGGGCTTCAATGTCCTTCTTGTGGTGAGGGGCCCAAAGCTGAGCACAGTACTAGAGGTGCGGCCTCACCAGAGCAGAATACAATGGGACGATCAGCTCCCTGCTCCTGCTGGCTACGCTATTTCTAATACAGGCCAGGATGTCCTTGGCCTTCTTGACCACCTGGGCACACTGCCGGCTCATGTGCAGCTGAGCACTGATCAACACTCCCAGGTCCCTGTCCTCTTCACAGTCTTCTAACCACTCTGCCCCAAGCCTATAGCACTGCATGAGGTTGTTGTGACCAAAGTGCAGGACCAGGTGCTTGGCCTTGTTAAACCTCATCCCATTCACCTCAGCCCAGCAGTCCAGCCTATCCAGATCCCTCTGAACGGCCACCCTGCCCTCAGGCAGACCGACTCTACCTCCCAGTTTGGTGTCATCTTCAAACTTACTGCGGGTGCGCTCAATCCCCTCATCCAGGTCATCAATAAAGATATTGAAGAAGATAGACCCCAGTACCGACCCCTGGGGGACATCACTTGTAACGGGATGTCAGCTGGACTTAGCTCTATTAACCACAACCCGCTGGGCACGGCCCTCCAGCCAGTTATTTGCCCAGAGAAGAGCATACCTGTCCAGGCCACGGGCAGCCAGTTTCCCCAGGAAAATACTGTGGGAGACCGTGTCAAAGGCTTTGCTGAAGTCTAAGTAGACTACATCAACAGCCCTTCCCTCACCTAGTCTGGTCACACAGTCATAAAAGGAGACGGGGTTGGACAAGCACAACCTGCCTTTCGTGAACACGTGCTGGCTGGGCCAATGATACTTAATGATATCATGATACCTAATATATCTTTCCTTACAGCGTATCATAACTATAAAGAGTTTCCTTCTCCCCATGAATTCCCTCAGAAAGAATCAGCAAAAGTAACCAATGCAAGAGAGAGCTGGTAAACATTCTCTGTTCATACACTTAAAATTAACTCCAGAAGATTTTACTTACTTCTAGTATAAAAACCATTTGTGTTTATGTGACCTACTTTACTACTCTAAGTACAGAAAAACTACTACACCATTTTCTTACTGTCATTTATACAATGAAAGTACATTTCTATGACACAGCTAAATAATGTCATATTAATACTCTCAAATGCTTTAATATAAAAAGCTGGCAACCATAAAATATAACAGAAAACTGAAAATTTCTGGATAGTGTTTTCTTTCTAGCTTGTCACTTAAAAACACATATTTAAAGCAAGATATATGTGAAGGTGGGTTAATTCTGATTTCTAAAACCAAAGGCAAAATGCCTTGATATTTCATAGTTGTGGCAGGACTTCGGATTGTATGTATTTATCCACAGAACAAGGACCCATCCATACTCTTGATAGAGCCGTTTACAGCCTTTTCATAAATGCAACCCTAAGAGACTGACTCTTAGGGAAATCAAATAAAAAAATACATTTTGAGGAACTGTAATTTCTGAAACACAAGAATTTTATAAGTAAAAGAATACCATTACCTTGTACTCATACAAATATTCAGTACCATTTTAATTCATTAACTCTTGTTTAAAAATTTAAAGGAATGCATTTAAATAAGAGATGTAGCTCAAAGACATAAATTATTAACTGGCTGCCTTACATAGGCTACTCTGAAGTCACCAGCAAAAAGAAAGTTTATATATGGCTCTGCTGATCCAAGATAAATCTTTCCTCTGTGCATGAACTACTTTGTTCCATAGCTCTGTTTTTTTCTTCTGTTCCTGCCTTTTACATATTTGGCAACGTTAAAGATTCCTCAAAGATTTCTCCTATGTAACTTACAGAACAAAAATTACAACTTTGACCTCAACTAGTGAAAGCATATGCTAGCTTGTCATTACCCGAAAAAATAGGCAGACAAAAAAAAAAAATCATATTTTTCTAAGGTTCCCCTGGTTACACTCTTTAATTTGACACAATTTAACATTCATTTTTATTACCTTTTTATATGTGTGTTTACACTTAGAGTTCCAGAAGAGGCAGCAAAACAGGTTAAAGAATATAAAAGCTGGTTGTAACATGTGAGTAGTAAATGGTAATTTTCCTTCTGAGCACTCTAGCTGTTGCTCACATTTTAGCTAATATATGCAAACACTCACCGTAGGAAGTTACTGCATTACATTTAATTGCCCAAGAGATAAGCCAAAAGCATAACGTTCAGCTCTGCACCTGAACTGAACCTTCTTAAAAGTTCATCAGTTCTAGACTTGGAAATATAGATATTTTAAAGGTCATCCAGTAAGCTGGAAACTAGCTCCCCTAAATCTGCGTGCACTCAGACATGACCATCATCTGGTTTGTGCCTGTCTTATGTCAATAACTTAGTTTTAAAATCTATTTCTTAAAAAAACAAACAAACAAACAAAAAAAACCCCACACACATCAACCATAAGATCAAGTAAAATACAACATTCTCTCTTCCCAATTTTATGAAATTAACTTGGATTAGCTACAACTCAAGGCACATATGAGTGCCTTCTATTTAGTGACTGTAATGTCTGGACCTGGCAAGGTGTTCAAATATATACTGGGAAAGCTATGTGGTGACTAGGCATGAATTAGATGACTGTACGTCTTCCTTATTTGATCACATTTTTCACTTCCAACCCAAAAACCAAAAGTGCATGTTTATAGGAATAAATATATAAATATGTATGTGGCACGAAACAGAAAATTCTTACTGGTACTTAAGGGAAAATAATATTAATTAATATTCTCAATATTAGCTGCCTTTACCAGACACTGAATTCTTTTATAAATAGAAATGGATATCAGTTGTGTTGGAGAATGTTCCACACTGTTTTTTTTTGTTTTTTTTTTTTTTTTTTTTTTCTCAATACCGAAGAAAGAGAGTAATATTTGCAAGAATGCACTAAAATCTGAGCTGCAGCTCAGTAAGTCAAGAGGAAAATATGAGTTAAAACTGACTTTGTTGCTTTTCTATATATGCATGTTCTTATGAAAAAACTGTTCTAATGATTGTTGCTTTTCACTGGTCCCAAGGAACCAAAACCGGAGCTGAGTGTTGTTGCAGAACAGAGATTTCTGATCATGTCTTGCCTTTCCTCGTTACAGCAACAATTGGAAGGACATCTGGCTGGAGAACAGCTTCACAAAATCCTTTGTTCTGACACAGCACCAACAGGACATTACTCAGACTAGTGAGATCCTCCCTGAGCTACTTAAGCCACATTCACATCCAAAAAATAATGCTTATGATACAATGCAAAACTGCTACATCACGCCAGAGAAGCTGTCCAACTGTACATCTGTAACACAGACTTTTTCAGACCACACAATTTTAGCATAATATAATCTATGTGCTACAATCTGCAATTCATATATAGTGTGCTTCCGCCCTGTAACATAGCAGCAGAGTCTAAACACAGCAACTAAAATGTCTGGAAGTTAATTTCCAGTTATTCTTTCTATGGGTACCCCTGCTGGCATTCCTGAAGGAAGTGAATGACGCTTTTTCACAAATACAAACCAGAACAACTTTTTTTTTTTTCGTTTCTTTGACCCTTTTCTCACTGTATTTTCCCTCGCCACAGGTAACCTACAGTTATACAAGTAGATTTCAATCTACCGTATCTGGTTTTTCTCTCATAAAATGCACACTTTCTCCTGTTTGGGTTGACAAGAAAAATAGGATTTGTCCTCCTTCTTTCTACATTCCTAGTCTCAATACGTAACAATCTCCATCAGTCTTGTTAATTTTCCTAAATAAAATTCATCCTTACTCTAGAAATTCTTAAAATATGGTGAATCTGGGAGAGTAAGTATAACAAAGATAAATTGGGTATATTGAATTTCCTTGACTCTCCATTAATGTTTCCAGTAGCCTCTTTCAGAACACAGGATACTGCACTAGGTAGATCTTTGCTTTTAACCAGTTTGAGAGTTCTAAAAAATCATAACATGACATTAATTTAAGAAATTCAGCTCTTTACCTGCACAAATTTCAAAAATGCTTTTCAAGCTTAAAGTTCTTTCAAGCTTAAAGTACTTTTTTTTGTGTGTGAGTGTTGGCAGGGGTTGTTTTTCTTTCTTATTGAATTGTCCTTAAGTCAACCTTGAGTTCTTGCACTTGCCCATCTTCTTCCCCATCCCACTGTGGGCAGGAGGAGTGAGTAAACAGATGTGTGGCATTTAGCTGTCTACTGGGTTAAACCACAAACTAAATATTTTTCAGACTGTTAAAACTGCTAGACTGAAGTCTTCATCCCTCAAGTTTGTTTAGCCATGTAAGCAAGAATCAATACCTTCCTTCTTTCCAGTTTACTATCTATGTAACTGCACATAAAACGAGAAATACTAAGGTATGTTACAGTGGCTTGTAAACGACAGCAAAGTGACTTTGACTTGTAAAATGACAGCCATGAGTTTTGATAGAGCAAAAAATAACCAAGCAATTGCTCTATCTACACCTGCACTACATTCTTGGAAGGAAAAAAAAAAAAAACAAAACAAAAAGACACAAGGAATCACAGAGGAAATTTGTCATGGTTTCAGATTCTTAGGTAGAGCCTGATTTGCATCCATGTAAATTAGCAATACCACAATTTAAAACCAGTGGAACTTCACCACTAATGGTAATAGCAGAAGTCACTGAAATTTCCTTTCCCTTGCAACTGGAATTACTCAAGTACCAAGTACTAAGCTGCATTTGAAAAAAATGTTGCACCACAACTGAGAAGCAAACAATAAAATGAGAAGTAAAAATAGATTAGAAAATTCTTTAAAAGGAAAGCACTGGGGGAAAAAGATCTTGTCAAATTATTCTTTACTGTTACAGTTGTTACATTAATATTTATAACTTACCTGTTACCTGTTTCTTCAACTTTTCAATTTCTTCTTTTAAGCTTTTAATTTCTAAATCTTTGCTTGCTGTAATTGGGCCATCCACTGTTGAATACTGCAGAGCCTGGACTGTCTGGGTGGACTCTAAAAACAGATGTAAGAGAGAAGAACCAATCACAATGCCTGACATTTAGGTGGTCAGAAGGATATTACTGGTTAATTAAGACATGCCAAAAAGGCCCTCTACTGAGGCATTTTACATGTATGCACTTAAGGCCATATCCCAGACATTAACACCTAACACGCAGACTCAAAACCTTAAAGCAAAAACAGCACTGAGGTAGAAATTTAAATTACGATGAATATTTCAGAAAACTACAGTTGTAATTATTATTAAATGCCTCTACAGATCTAATGAAAAAACATGTTTCTTTTTTCCCCCAGAACAATAGAAAGCAACATACACCATTGAGAATTCAAGCACTGCATTAGGTTACACAGTCATTTATGTGTCAAAAATCTTTTCCAGTCTCCAGCAAGACCAAGTCTTACTCCTGTAAAAAAAAACTATACGTGTCTACAGATTAGGATGCTATGATTTATAATTTCTAATGGCTAATGGTCAATTTTTTCAGGATGCTATAATGCCAATTATTTTCAGGATGCCATGATATATAATTTCTGATGAGTAGGGACCGATTACTTTTGGCAACTGTCAACTGGACAAATTAAGTTCTTAGAGATTTTTACAATTAAATCTTTACACCAGAATGGTTATATAAGACATAGTGCAAGCAGTGTTAGCATGTTTTAAGAAGTTGCATACATAGGATATTTCAAGCATAAAGACTATTAGAAGTTTAATATGTCAACAGAAATAAGAGATTTTTTTTTCTTCTAGAAAGCATTCCATAAGTTATATTTTTTTTCTCCACTGAATAAACTGTGCTTCACATAACAGAAAGCTAATTAAGTCAAAATCATGACAGAAAGATTTTTCTACCTTGCAGTTTTCTACTAAGTTCAAGCTTTTCCTGTTCTAGACGTCTTATTCTCCTCTCATAAGCTTCTGTTGCTAAACTGTCCTCCAAAGTTCTTTGGATACTTGCATCAAGATCCATGGAGGGTGGTCCAGCTGTCAGTCTGAGACAGCTGCGGTCTGAAAGCACACTGGGAAAGAAAATAAAACAGTATTTGATTTTACAACAGGATGTGTTTAAAATTTAAAAAACAAAACAGTAAAGTTGTTTAAATTGTGAATAACTACATAAATCATTACACAATAAAATAATACTTTGTCAATATGTGCTTAAGAAAACTTGAATTCATTTCTACCTAGCATGACTGATATCCCCAGTACATTTTTAATAATATAAAAGTGAATAAACTCCTGATTAAAAATGACCATTACAGACAGTTCAAGTTAGCTTCCAGATAGCAAAAAGTGATTTTCTAAAGAGTAAGATTAGAGTAACAGTTTATTTTAAAATTATTCATCAAGTTTGCCAAATACTTTACTTATAACAACTACAACAAATGGTGTGAAATTATCACATGAAAATCAGAGCATCTATATATCAGAAATACTGTGAGGCCTTGGTTTTGTGTATACTCATTTACACATACTGCTACTTATGCAAATAATCCTTTTGAAATCTACAGGTCATCTCACATAACCAGTACTAAGCACGTTTGCAGAAACATGCCTGCCTTTTCAATAGTTGTAATCATTTATAAAAATAAGTAAATAATGATTAAGGAAGAGTACGTAGATTTTGTTGTTACTGTTTTACTTAGCAGTAGAGATGACCATGACAAATACCATGTTAATACAAAATATCAATTAAGAATAATTTTTTGTTTTTTCCATTCAAACTTACAAGAGTTTCAAAGGACTAGAAATAAAACAGTTTTTAAAGACTTATAGGCCAAGTTCTCTCTGGGTCCACATATCTAATCTTATCTTTGCCATAAGTGGTCAACTTCTTACACTGTCTGAAAAACACCATTTTCAACATAACACCCCTGAACACAGTTGGTGACCTTTAGATTGATGTAAATTTTACCTGCAGAAGGTTCACTGTTTTGGACATACAGCATTTTAGCTTATTCCCTGGTAATCTCCTCAGTATACCACATTCCTTTCTAATCTGTCTACTGTGGGTTTCAGAGAGAAACAGGATATTATGGAACTATCCTACTGACAATTTCAGAAATCTTACTTACCAGCTACTCGTATATGTGAAACCCACAAATGGTAAATGATGGCCAGAAAATGCAGTGTGTGATGGTGGAGGCATTGTCTCCTAGAAAAATAACACAACAGTTGAGCAAGTAATATCCCACTGGATTAGAAAAATAATAAAAAAAGAGTTTAATCATGTGTGAAATGTTAGCGACAATATCATATTAACTAGATTCTCAGTCATCCTTATGTACAGCTCAAATATGAAATGGCATCACCTAAATCTACCTATAATAGCTGGCAATATATAAAAATATAACACGCTGGCATAAAAATGTTTTTCTGATTAAACAGGCTATCACTGGAGGAAAGCGGAATATACTAAAGATTAAAAGACAATTGATTCCTTCCATTTTTCAAGAAGCTGTTAGCACACACAGTATTTTTCATTCCCTCTTTTACTCCTCTCTGCTCTTCAGTCAGCAGCGCTTTTGCCCATAGGTTTACCCCTTTTCTGAGTAGGCTCTCTCTATTTTGAGGGAACAATAGTTAGACATTTTCTAGAAAAAAGTATTATAAGAGGGTTTTCTAACCTCATTAGTATTTTGAACATTTTTATCATCGTTGTTCCTTTTCTCTGCCAGACAAATCAACAAACTACAGACAACTACAAATCAAGACAAATCTCTGAGTTTCTCTTCAGGCTAAAACAACCCTGTTGCTACATTTCTGGAACTCTTATGAGTTCTAATATTCTTAAGTATATTGTTAAAAGTTTCCTGTTTAATCCCAAGATGCAAGGTTTATGTTGTTACACTACAGGTTGCCGCCCAGTCTGTCTTGCATAATGCCTGCTTACATAATGGTCATCAAAGGCAACCCCCTGTGAAGAAGCTTGTGACCCTGAAAGTGATAAAGCATTTGAAATAAAAGAAAATTTAATGCTTTTTTTTTTTTTTTTTTTTTTCCCTGAAATCAAACAGAGAAAGAAGAAGAAATCCAAAATTACTTCTTTGGTGGTGACATCAACTATATTACTTCACAAATTTGACCTTAAAACCTAGCAGAAAAATGATCTTCATATCAAAAAAGGCCCCTAGACAGGAGAAGCTTAGACAGTGTGAATAAGGTACAAAAAGTAATCAAGTTTTACAAACACCTGCTACAGACAGAATCCATTTTTACCACCCAATCCTGACAGTTGTCCCTGGACAAAATAATATGCAAATGTATTGGAAGCTGGTATAAAAAAGTTGTAAGATAAAAATAGTTGTGAAGGGAAATGGGCAATACCAGATTCAAGTGGAAAACAACTGAGAATTAGGACTGCTTTACACACTGTAGCCACAGAATTTATTACTTTTCATATAGTTCAAGTTGAGAGTTTTTCCACCTCTTCCAGACATTTTGACATTCAGTATAAGAACTGATGAAAAAAACGTAAAAAATGCATGTTGTTCTTATGTAGCTAGACTGATTCGCCTGATCTGTCTGCTTGAAAGGTGTTCCATACCACATACCTCTACCACTGGATTTCATCTGGTTTTACTGTGCTGTTGGAGGAAGGGGAATGCAAACAACAGTCACATCCTGCCTATATCAAGTCATGTTGACTAAAGCTTATTTGTGGGTCCAGGAAGCTCAATGGAACTGAGAAGCATAAGCAGTTCAGAAAACAAAAGCAAAAGCAGTGCAAATGCTTCACCTCACATGCAAACAACAGATTTCTGCACCTTTCAATAAATAAAAATGCATTTCCAAAGAGATGACACAAGGCATTTCTCTGATGCTAGGATCCCTATCATCTGTCAAAGGTCCTGTTTAATAGCATAGAAACACTAAGATTGTTAAAAATCATCAGCTGCAAGCTTTTTAGCAAAGGCAAAATTATTTATTTCTCACTAAGATTGCTCCTGAAAAAAACAGCTGTAACATTTTTCCTAAATTTTCTAAAGCTCAACTTAAGTCAGAAAAGAAGCTTGAAAAATTTTAGTCAGAATGAACTGAGATTTGGCAGAGATACAAGCAATTACTAATACAGCACTACAACTAAATGCATTATGCAAACTTAATACAAAAACCAACAATGTTCTATTAGAAATCGTGGCTTGCAAACTATCTACATATCAATATATTATTATTTATAAAACCTGGACATTAAGAAGTTGTCACTACAAATAAGTCATAGTGTGAGTAAAGCATGTGAAGTTACAATGACTGTACAATATTTAACAGAAATTATCCCTACAGATATATACTTGGAAGATCAGACTACAAGCTACGAATTTATACCCCCCTGCAGGTTCTTCAAAGCTTCATTTATTTATTATTTGTGCAGAACATCATGAACACACAGAAATGAACTGCCATTTTGTCTTGTTGTAAAGTATAAAACAAAAACAGATTTGTCAAAATGTTAATTATATACTTACAGAATTTTTTAAGCAATCATCATCCACGTCAAAGTTTGAGGTATCAGTGGGGCTGCTGACTTCTGGGATGTAAGGTGCGTCACAGTTTTTAATGTTATCCCAATCAATTCCAGCAAAAAATGGATGGTTCTTAAAGTCTTCTATCCCATTTTGCCCAAGTCGATGTTCTCTGCTACAAATGAGCCTTCGGATGAGGTCCTTTGCACTTTCAGAGACATCTGTCACTTGAGCAGGAAACTGAAACCTCTCCTTAAAAATTAAGATAAGAGCAAACAGTTTGTTACCACCAAAAAGTTGGAGAAATCACTCTTCTGAGTGAAAACTATTATGTAGAAAAACAAATGTGCAAATACGCATGTTCTTAAATTTACATAGTAAGGTTTCTAGGAAAAAGACTTCTGACAAAAGATAGAACCTATTAAAAATGTATCTCCTAGATTTTCTTATTTGAATTTATCTTAAACTGTAGGATTCTGCACAAGTGGAAGAACACTTAAGAATCTGCTGTATAGGCCAACCAGTAGAACCAACAGAAGAAAGTAACACAAAAGGAGCAATACAACGTATCCAAGACTTGTTCCATAGAGCGAACTAGCAGCCATGTTTCCAAATCCACATTTTAGCTTTGAACTGCTTTATCCCAAAGCAAAGCCATCTGCAATCCATAACCATAAACTCTATACGGAAACATACTTTATGTTCTACATTTATAAACATTGACATAATCATTACATAAAACCTCATTTTTAAATACACCTCCAAGTTACTCCATTGCTTATTAAAATTAGCTGAGAGAGAGACAGAAAGAGAAAATGCACTAACTTTGTGGTTCATTATTTTCCCATAGGTCTCCACCAAGGACTCAGCATAAAAGGGTGTTTCTCCATAAAGCATTTCATACATGCAAACGCCCAGGGACCACCAGTCACACTCAGGCCCATACTTCCCTTTTCCATCTTCCATGGCCTGTAAGATTTCTGGAGAGATGTAGTCTGGCGTTCCAACGGCCACTGAAGATTGGACCTGTAGAAGTTACATTTGCAGGACTAAAATCAACTTCCATCATTACAGACACTGCAGCTTGTGGCACTGTGCATGTATATAAACTTAGCCTAGTTTAACCTAAACACAAAAAAAAGCTTCTAAATTTATAAAAGAACACTTAAGCATCCAAGTTACTTCATTAATAGGCATTCCAATGACATTTTTTGATAAACTCTTATGAATATTTAATAAAAGAGAAAGAAAAACTGCCAAAGGTTAGTCTAGAGTTGTTATTGATTAATTAGGTTTTAGGGCACATATCACGCCCTGGAGTGTTATATTTGAGAGAATATATATGATTACATATATTAACCAAAGCATTTTATGAACAGTAAGTCCAGACAGCATGCAGTAGTATTTTGAACTCAGGCTAGTTACATACCAATACCATTGCAATTCCATTTCATTTGACATAAGGCACCTTTTCTCTTTATTAACATATATTTTAGTGGCTAGCAAGGGACTGAGGAAAATGTGTTTATGAATATATCATTCTTTCTAATTTACCGTTCCATCTTCCATCAGTTTCAGACAAGAACCAAAATCTGCTAATCGAATATGTCCATTCATATCCATCAAAATGTTGTCTGGTTTAATATCCCTGCAAATGAAAAAAAAAAAAAACATTTCAGAATTAGTCCCCAAATGTATTGCATAACATATAGTCCAATCATTAACTCTGCAACACTCTTTATCATTGGAAAACATTAAAGATCAGTAGATGGGACACTATCACAAATCACATAACAAAATGTACACCAAGGGACATTTCATGACGGGCTGTACATCAAATCATACAACGTATATTGATTTTAGTAAGAATTGTGCAGTCAAACTCTTCTCACAGGTAGGTAGGAAAGGCAACTTTATTAGCTCTGAACTACAAGCATACAAAACTTTAAATCATCTGAAGAATTTTAGCGAAGTGCTCTGAAGTGAAAGATGAACACAAACACTGAAGACATAAAATGATCTCTAAGTTTTACTGTAGAACTGTAAGTTTTACTAGAGTGTTAATGAAACACTAAAATAACTAACAGATTATTAAAATTAATGTCTTTCGTCAGCATTTTTCTCTCAAATCTCAGCCCACTACGTACGTCTGTCATGCTGCTGAAATAGACCAACAAAGCCATTGTACAAACTGCTGCAGCTCTGCTTGGCCAAAATCTGCATCTGTCCCACTCAGGTCATGATACAAATGGAAAAATCCCTTCTAAACAGGCATCATAACAAACACTCCTTATTTTGCAAAATTGATGTTGTGTTTGTTTGTTTTTTTTGTCTCCTGTTTTACAGATACCCAAGTATACTGAAATATAGATAAAGTATAGCAGAGTAGAGGGGGAGAATCACCTCCCTTGACCTGCTGGCCAAGCTTCTTTTGATGCCACACAGGATACAATTGGCTTTCTGGGCTGCAAGTGCACCCTGCCAGCTCATGTTGTTGTTCTAAACATTGCTTATTGTGAATTTATAATGGCAAAATTAGAAAGCCATCTTGAGTGGCATTATGGAAGCAACTGTGCAAAGCTCTCACTCTGTTACACCCAGTTATACACTGTTATACGCAGTCACTGATAATTAATAGAGTACCATCACGTCGTTTTGACACAAGAGTATTTTGTGAATTAGGGTTATCATGTATCAGTAAAGCCATCGGTTTTGTATCAGGCTTTTACTCCAATAAATATTTTCACATGGATATATATATGCAATAATTCACGTGTTGCACCTGGCTTTATAAACAACCTTTTATAAACATCCATTTACTGCAACTAACTTCAATCCTGATTCACTCACAACTTTAAAAAATTAATTCACAAAAGCAGAAACATTATTACAATTTACTTTTTTTTTTTTTTTTTTTTTTTTTTTTTCCAGGTCTTTTCAAAGCAGTATTTGTATTTTAACTAAAATTGGCACAGGCACCTGACCACCCATGGTTTAAATGCAGCTGGCTTACCACAAAACCCTGTTTACTCCCGAAGCTGCAATCCTCCCATTCTTCAGGCCCGCTGCTGACCCAGTCACCAGAAGTGACAGCAGCAAAAGCCAAAGAGAAGTGAGAAGCAGAGCTAGAACCTGCCAGCAGATCCCAGGTACCAACCGATGTGCAATTCTGCAGCTCTCCGGGGTCCCTGGGGTCACAGCAGTGACAGCACGGCTACTGATTTAATGCCTAACAGCTTGTGTCTTGTGACTTGAACAACAGATATTACAGAGCACGAAGAGCAGTGCTGGTATTGCCTCCAGGGCACTCAATCTCTTCATTTTAAGTATAGATAATATTGCTGGTATCTCAGATTCCCCGTGTAACCAGCCCGACTCTCATGCAAGCAAAGCCACACCATTAACTTGAATGACACTCAGAAATCAGTTTCTGTTCTACCGTATCTTGGGAACCAAACAGATTGGCACACAAACCTTAGAAGACCTTACAGCATAAAAACACAAGGTAAAAGTTCAATTTCAAAACTCAAAGTGGCCCACGTTGAAAATAAATTTTAGCTGTCTTACAAAAACGTTTATAAAATAACAACTAAACTCTATGTGAAATTAAACTTTTTGCATCACGTGACATAGCATAATGAAGACATTTCATTACAAAGCAAATCATAAAAATTCACCAATCCCATTCTCTGAATAACATTCTCCCTCTTGAATTTTGCTGACTTGGAATACGCCAAAGAATTGCAACCTGCAGACTGCAGAAATAGTTTTATTTATTTTACAGTGACCCACCAAAACCATGTTCCTAACTGAAAACAAACACATGCTATGGAGGCCTCTGGAAATGTAACTTCAGTATAAAACACTTTGCAAAAGCATGCAAGTTCCTCTTAGAAGCTGGCCCTAGTTCAAGCTAAACAAAAACATGAGTCACCTCGAGACTCCATTTTTCCATGTTTTATCTTTTAGTATGTTCCTAAGAGAAATAATAAGAATAATTAGTATAATAAAACCAAACTGACCTCCTCCACCCCGTCTCACAAAATAGCGGAAAACATGAAAAAGCTCACTCTGTTTTCTGCACTATGCTAAAACAGACCTGCAAACCTTGAAAGCACTCAGAGGAACAAGTACTTCTTGCACAGTGAAGCTTGTGAGGCTCAGAAATAACTTTACATGAGGAATTTTTACAGTTAAGGAAAAAGAAGCCAACTTCATGTATGTTATGGGGAAAAATAATGTCATAAACCTCGCATCTCTGCTGAGCACTTTTTAGATTCCATTAAAATTAAGAGCTTTACTCCAGGTTTTTGTTTTGAAGATGTTTTGAAGAAGTTTACTCCTTTGGTGATCAGAACTGATTTTTCTTCTCTTCTAAACACAGCATGGTCTTCCCCATATTCCTTGGCTCATCCCAGTTCCCTTGGTGTATGCACTGGACCCCTGCTTCCATCTCAGCTGTAATTCTATTCCTATCACCTCGAAAGCTCACCTCAGAAATTGAGATGTCCAATCTTCCACAGCCCATCAAACCTGTATCACCTCCATTCTGATTTCATTCTTTCACTATCAGCTTCTTCTCTTTAATCCTAGTTTCCCTGCCTGTACATATGTAAACTTTTTTCTCCTAAGTTCTCAGCAGCCAGTATTTCCCTGTGGTCACTTCCCAGATTCCACTCCCACTCCCACTGGTTTCTTATTCCTCCAGTCCATACTTCCTCTGTCCTCTTGCTTCATTAACCTTTTGTTCTGCTACACATAAATATTCTCTGGTACTGCAAGGTAGAGCACTATTATCAGAGTATCCACGCTGTCTCTAGAGTACTATTTACCATCATCTCCTGAAACTGCAGTGAAAGTCCCTTCGTTCTCAGAGCTCTGAAACAGAGCAAACCTGCAGAAGAAAACTGCAAGGAACATAGGAGGCAATGGGTACAGGCTGTTAGAGACAGACCCAGCACAAAGCAAATCTGTTTTGAACTGAACAAGTTCTTTGCAAAGTACACCACAGTGTATTAACGGGGCATGGGTACCCACCATACCCAAAGAAGTACAAACCTTCCTTATATTGACTTCTACTCAGTACTGTCACCAGAGGTGGTGATCTAAGCACAGACTGCTGTTCTGTTTTTTTGTTTGTTTGTATGAGTGACATACCAGCCTCACAGGACCCAGAAGTCTCAAGCAAAGAAACTTCTTAAAACACACATTTGGCCATTTAAACCATGTCAGAGGACAGCCATGGGAATGACTTCTATTTCTTTCAGTTGCTTTAGCCTTGATTATAGGGGAAAATCAGTACTCAACAGCAGATTGGACAAAGTGATGCAATTTGTATTTGTATTTTGCAGACTTTATTATTTGCTCCTGTTCAGCTGAGGAATGCCACAAGAACAACCAGTTTGTGTGACGCTGGCAACTTCACTTGTGCAGAAAACAGAAGCGTGAAGGCTTCTAACAAAAACTGAAAAAATATTTAAAGAATCATTTTTCAAAATTCAGAATACTTCTTAGTTTAATGTGGGGAGCTGTTCATGCTTCAGATTGGCTTGTTTATCCAGATCACTTCACTCAACTCTCTTTAAAATAAGTTTACCTTCTTAAGCCATAGTTAAAACCCAAACATTTTACATACAAACTGTGTTAATATAAACAAAATTCTGCAAAGAGAGTACAGCAGACATTTGGATTATTGCCATATATTTTGATTTCTCTGTTAATGAGCCAGAGTAGAATTTCATTTGTTCGGTAAGACTCGAGAAAAAGTATTCCCTCTGAGACATCCTAAACCCATGCATAGCACATTCCAGTTGCAAAACAAATACTTGTGAATCATTTTTTTTTCATGGATTAATTTCCGATACTGAATGAAACTTTACAAATTGTGAGGTCTTGCATATTGAAATTTGGGCTAGCTGATCTCCTGAAGTTCCTTGAATTACAAAACATGAACTATCTGATGATTTTATGATTTCAAAGTGTACCTGTTCCTGAGGTTCATCTACATCATTCTTTGCATCACTGAATCGATGTTATTCAGTTATTTGCAAGACAACAAGCAGTTCTGCAGGTCTACAGCACAGGAAGCAGTGATTCCAGAAGAATCGTGACTTAATTCAAACTAGACACCAGGAAAAATTTCTTTACCATGAAGGTGGTCAACACTGAAACAGGCATCCTAGCAAAGTGGATAATGACCTCAGTAAGGTGCTTTAGCTCTCAGTTAGCCCTGAAGAGGTCAGGCAGTTGTCTTAGATGATCTTTGAATGTCCCTTCCAACTGAACTATTCTACTCTGATATTTTTTTCTTGGGCAATCTCATGGAGGCAGAGGAAGAGATAAATAGAAAGGAAGACACTTCTTTCTTCCCTGTGAGGGTGACAGAGCACTGGGACAGGTTGCCCAGAGAGGCTGTGGAGTCTCCTTCTCTGGAGATATATTCCAAACCTGCCTGGATGCCATCCTGAGCGATGTGCTGCAGGTGACCCTGCTTGGCAGGGGGGTTGGACTGGGTGATCTTCAGAGGTCCCTGCCAACCTGTGGCTCTGTGATATGTCACCATTGGACTACACGTTTCAGGTATTAATAGACTGTCCTCACAAACACAGCTGAGATTTTCAAAAAGCGGCAGAACTGAAACGACAGTAGAGGTTCATAGGGTTCTAGATTCAACAACTGCAATGTCAGCTGAGCCTGAAGAAAGAAATGCACCTGTCTGAAATCAAAGGAGCAATTTAATAGCAGAGCTACCAGTTTGTTTTAGTCCCATGGATAAGAAAGTGATAATTTGGAGAACATCACTCTTTCAGACAGGTCACACACCCCAAGACATGCTGACCTTGAGAAACAAAGTGAATAAGTTATATTAAATTATTTTTCATATGAACAGCATTTTGTTAATGCTATCACCAGTGCCAATTAAAATACCATCAGATGAAAAAAATAAATTAGTTCCTGGACTAACTGCTGGCAGAGAAAGACTGATGCAGACAACTTAATACTAATTGAGGATATCACAGTATATTATTTACTCATTAAACGTACAAGAGGATTCCCCAAAGGCATAAGCAAAAAAAGTTAAAAGCAGACACCAATGGTTATAATTATCCACTCTTACAAATAGAAACATCATTGTTTGCCAAGTTACCTCCTCAAAAAAAAAAAAAAAAAAGAATATAACCAAGATCTTGTCAGAATGCCTGGACTTTTTATCCAAAATTCCTTGAAAACACAGGGCTAACCCTAGTCAGAACATAAGTTCTGCAGTTTATTTCACTCCCTTCTGTAGTTTCAGGAAGATTTTTCTTCCACACACCTCCTCTTCTCACACAGAAATACTGCAACCACAATAACAAAAAAGGAAAACATTTGGTTTTGGCAGCATCCCAATGAAATGAGAAAATTTGGCATCTGTAAAGTTTTTGTGAAGGTATTCAGCAATGCCATACTGACAGCCTGCTTTAGATATGCAGAGTGAAACAGCTGGTGACCTGCCATCAAGAACCCTAGTCAATTAATTGCTTCATTTTTATTTTTTTTTTTCAGTCAAATCTACAGGCAGTAATGTCCAGGAGCTTCTTTCTTTCATCTATTACTCTCTGCCAGATTATATCAAAGTTGCCATATTCTACCAACGAAATTTTATCCAAATTCTAGTGAGCAGAACTAGAAATATGTTCCACCTGGCAATGTGAACTGAGACAAATTAGATTGAACTGCTGGCAGTTATTCTTTAGTAATCTCAGTAAGATTGCACAAGAGAACAGCCTAAGAAAACTGGAATATGTTGTACCTCATTAACCATTCCTCTTATCAAGACTCCGCTGTGTGCCTTCTCCTAAACAGATACCCCTCCAGCTTTGGGTGGAATCCTGAATGTTATTATTTCTATTGAATTCAAAATAACGTAAGTAATTTTGATCACAACCTTATTGTTTACATAGCACTCAAACAGCTGTATCATGTTTTTTATAGTAAACTAAACCTGCTTCCTGTAAAGCTGACAAACTAAACCTGGGAATTTAAAAAGATGTAGTAGCCATGCACATCGCCTTGAAAACTATAGGAATAGTCAGATTAAACGCTTTAAGATTTAAGTCTTAATAAGCAAAGAAAGTACATGAAAAAAGAAGAAGAAATGCTATAAACAATCTTATTTTGAACTTGCAATGATGTGGTTCAGGGTTTGTTTTTTTTTTCTTAAGCAGTATCTTAATACTGTAAAATGCCTTTGTTTTCTCATTAAGTTTTGATAATAAGTAATTATGTATGCATTGTTCCAGGAACATCCAGTAATTTACCTCTGCTAAAGGAATCTCACTACTCTCAGCGGGAGATGATTCAGCCCAATCTCATTAAAGTCAGTGGACAGACTCCCATCAATTACTAGGACAGCTGAACTAAACCGATATGATAGAAGTTTATATCTGACATACAGCCATACTTACCGATCAGTGTGTGCAGTTTTACATTTATACTGCTGCACACCCTAACCAACATTTATTCTTAGTAATATTACAAAACTAAATGATAGACAATGTAGAAATTAAAGTTACATGTACTAGATGCAGAACGTTCACTAGCAAAAAAACTTAATTGACAACACATGTGAAGAAATTGTACAAGCATGCCTACTTCAGCAACTCATTGTTTCATCAACCATCACAGACAGAATCAGGTACTGAACCCGAACTTACTTAGTTTCAGAGTATGTTTTGTGACAAAGAATATTTTTCAAATCTTTAAACCACCTTGAGAGAAATTACCTTACTTTTGGTGAGCACAGAGGTTGCTGCTTTCCTCTTTTACTGCAAAGAATTTGCACCCCAGACTTGAAGTGTAACAAACAAAAAGAAGGCAGATTGCTATCCACACTGAGCGTGGGCAGCACAAGTAGTATTTCAATGAAAGATCCTTAGATTAGACATTAGGAAACACTTTCATAATAATGACAATACCACACTGTAACAAATTGATTAGGGAAGTTTCACCATATCCATCACAGTATTTTTTTTAAGAACTGGTTAGACAAATATCTACCAAGAGTGGTTTTGCTATAGCTTCATCTTGCCTTGCAGCAGAGGAAAAGTATCAGACTGACCTCTCAAAGTAACCTTCCAGGCCTTTTCTCTACAGATGACATTGCTCCAAGTTCTGCCACTCTGACAAGTCTTCTGGATGCAGTATTTACTTTACTGTGTTTATTCAGTATATACCTCATTGTATCCATTACCCTTTATGAATTTCAAATGCTAATAAAGGAAATAATAACAAACAACAGGGAATGAGTACATCAGCCAACAAATATAGATCTTGAGTTTGTTCAGGCACTGATACTCATTCCTAAATGCTTGAACTGAGTGGAGTTACTGGCATATAAATATATGCTCCACCACATAGCATTACAATGTCCTAACATTTTTAACCTAGAAAAAAATATCTCCCTGTGACCTTTATATATATGCATTTGCTTTAAAATAATGCATATCTCAAAAATGATAACAGCTCTAAAATATAGATAATTGTTTTGAAAAGCTGCCTCTATCAAACTGTTTTTCTTCTTCTCAGAAAGAAAAAGTCATTTGAAATATTCTTTTTGATTAGTACTTGGCAGCTACATACTTCCCATAGTACTATCATCCAAAATGCTAAGCAGCTATCGGAACCAGATACCCAGGGAGAAAATTCACATCCAGTTAGGCACCCTAGTCAAGTATTTTGAAGAGGTGTCAGGGTAAAGTCACCTGCATGTCTATTATTTCTATTTCTTGTCAGCTTTATAAACTAAAGCAAGAAAGACGGTAGGTCATTTTAGAAACATTTTCAATTTAGTACCTTACAATGCTGATTTACAGATGTTGTTTTAAACATCTATGAAACAAAACTGTAAGAGTCATAGGCATTAGCAGAATGCCAATTCCTTATGGCAGACAAGCAAGGGCCCAACAGGAACTGATATCCAATGCATCCTGAAACCGGCCAAACTTCATACAAAAGAACACAGAAGCCAAGAAACTTCCTAAAAGTTGTGTGGTTGATCAAAAAACTTGTTGGGGTTAAAACACATATAGAATTTAATGTTTAATTCATTGATCTTGTAAATAATAGTGTTGTTAAGTAGTAACTCATGCATAAAAACACGAGAGCTTTGCACTGTAATTTTCAGGGAATTTTAATAGTTTAAAATAGCTTTTTCTGAGGATCTTTCAGGATGCAGAAAATTCCAGGCACAAGCACAGGAGTTCTGAAAGATGTGCAAACAAAACATGGAAGAAAAAACAAGACTTTCATTTTTTTTAAATCACCAAGATGCTAAATATTCAACCATAGCAAGACATGTACTTCCCAGTTCTAGTGGCTCAAGATACTTTATCCTCAGTTTTAGCATCTTTAGCCTCAGTTTTAGTAACTTGAGCATTTTTGCACTGGAAATTCCAATTCATAAAACAAATATTGGCAAAGCATTTCTCTCTCTCTAAATTCTGCAAGGATATGACAGGTAAAAAGACAAAATTGTTTTGATCATGCCTTAACATTTAATAGTAGACAAGCTTATAGAAGTAGTTCAAATGAAAAACTTCCTTTTGCTGCTCCAAAGCCTAACAAACACACAGCCCCTTCTTATCGCAGAATGCTCAGCAACCAAGGTCAGTCTTTGACACTGATGACACTGTGAAGATAAATGCTGGCAAGACTGGCCTCAAGCCATCAGATAATACCAAAGGAGTTGCCTTCCATACCACTGCTCTTTTGCACATACTTTCTCTGCGGAAGAATTGTACCACAGGGGACTCATCTCCTCATACTTCAGCTCAGGAGTCTGCAGCTGCAGCAGGGCAGAGCTCCCAGGTCTCCCTTTTGCATCTCAGAAGTAAGCACCAGCACTATTGCTCTGTTACCCCAAAACAAGGGTCTTTATTTAACACAGGCATTTCAGGAAGACTCGACACTTGGTACCAGACCACATTAAGGGATCAGCTAGCTGCTTTATTCTGTTGAAACATAGCATCGTCATATTGTTAGTCTATGGCATCAGCTACAGCCACAGCCTCCCCCGATCTCTCTTATTTTTCTTAACGGAGGACTCTGTCCTTTAACCTGGCTAAACAGTTAGTCCTATTGAGACTCACTGAGTCAACTTAATGAGCAAAGGAAAACAAGAAAAGCTCTTTGGTTTTTGTTTATTTAAAAACAAAAACAAACAAAACAAACAAAAAAACAGTAGCAATGTAAAACTTAGAGTGAGGTAATAAAAGAGGTGGAGTTTGTGGAAAATGCGAACTAGGCACTATTCTGGCCTGGACTACTTATCTGAACCGTGTATTCAAGTGCATGGCCTACATTTCTCACCCAAAATAACACACTCCTTAGTTAAACTGCCCTATATGTGTCCTAAACTGTAACTATATGTGTCCTATTTATTATTATTATAAACAAGCTTAGGAATAGCCAGGCAACAGAACCGCGTACATAAATACATCCAGTAAGAAAAGGATTTAAGTCAGGTTTGTTCGCTTATTGATGGTTTTGCAGAACCCACTTCCCAGCAGGAGGTTGCAAAGTGGGAGTTTAAATCATACCTTTGTGCAACTAAACAACTTCGCCTATGCTGAAAATGCAACAACAACTTGAAATCGAGGAACCTCTGGGAGGAAAAAGTGATGGGAGGGAGCAGACTGGCATCTAGCATGCTGCCTACAGGTGTAGGGCCCTGAAGAAAAAAGCTGTTTAAAATGGGCTGTGAACCACAAGTTTTGCCACAGTGGGCTACATACTATTTGCGAAGGAGAAGCTGGAAACCTTGAATTTACACAGCATTTAGAAAACAAAACAAACAAAGGTTTGATTTCTCCATCTCTAACTGTTGTTCTTCCAGTTTTCTAATAAACTACTACTACACGCAGTGGAGTACCTAGCTGAGGGCACTCAGGATTTTTGCATCTCTAATCTGCCCAGCTGTCACAATGCTTTTTTTGGATCTAGTCATTCTGCTAATAGTTTCACATTCCTCAACAGAAACTGCACACCAGTGACATTCATCAGAGAGGAGGACCATTTGAGTCAACACTTGAGAGAATGATACCCTTCACCTTTGAATCCAAAGCTGCATGGATATGGAGGTGTAACACTGGTCATTTAATAGAGAAATAACTATCACACCAAGCATATTCAATAATATTTAACACAGCTTGCTCTTTTGGTGACAGTCTATTAGGTGGATACTTAAACATACTTAGTAAATACAAGCTGCTTTGCATGAATGGATAGAAAGAATTTTCATTGACCACCAAACTTGAAATATTAAGGTTTATTCCCTTAAGATTTCAATGTAATTGCAATGGAATACTAAGCAGCTTGCTTGGATTCTGTGAGCTTCAGTTGACAGAGCTATTTCTGAGTTGCTGAACCATATCCTTTTGTATCATTCTACACTTTTCTTCCAAAATGTAGAAATAAAAATAAAACTACAATTTTAAAATATCTGGAAAAGACTGTATTTTTTCCACATTTTGCCATCTCCACTTTATTGAATTCCATTTTGGCTCCTAAGAACGTAAGTAAACAGATTAAGAACTCCGCAACCACAGCCAAGCAGCATATTCTAAAGATTAAAAAATTAAAGTCTGCTAAGTAAGGCTAATTCATGTCAAAGCTTTTAGATTTCTAATAGTATCATGAGTTACTGGAGGGTAAAGGAGTAGAAGAAGTAAGCTCCTTAAGAATGTTATGTCCATCTGTGAGTGCCATCTGTCAAAGACATCCTGAAAGGGGAGGCTGCAGAGGAATCCAGAATATCCCCAGCTGTTATACTGCAAATTACTACCTATGCTAGAATATGTTGATACATATTTCTAGGCAGATAAATGCTTTCTTTCCTTTTGATGCTCATTTTGGATTCATGATCTCTGCTCTCTGCATTTCAGTACGAGCACACATCATCTCTGAATCATCTGATCATATTAAATAATTCTAAGAATAAACCAGACAACCGAAACTCAGGACGTTATTGTTTTTCACAATGACACTCCAAAAACATTTTTCATGTATTTTTAAAAATGCACTGATGATACTAAGAAAGTAATTAACTGAAGAAATCTCACTCAAAAGCTGTTAGGACAATATAACAATTTTTAATATAGATCTTTATAAATACGTATCTGTATTGAGAAATATGTGGTGGCTTTGTTTTTATTTTTAATTATCACAGATACCTGTAAGTACCCGGAGCTGAAGCAAGCTGCTAGCTGCAAATCACTAGAAAATTTCTGGAACTGATAAGAAACAAAATACCTGCTGGGTCCATACTGCATCCCACAGCAAACCAAAAGTTTTTCTATCTTCCTCCAGGAATAAACACACAGGTATAAATACATCAAGAATTATGGAAAATGGGGTAAAGGGAGGTCTGTACAGAAATGAGTTTTGAGATCACTGAATGCCTTTCATTTTCCCAAAGGAAGAATATACAGCCTTAATATAAGGTTGATCTGATCCCTCTCCTCTCCATTTACTTGATCAGCAATAAAAATTGCAATGAAGCTATAAAAACATATTAAAGGGGAGTAACTGTTTCTTAGCCTTGAATTATGCAACGTAAACCCTGGATGCTAAAAAAAACACTTTGTTTTACAATGAGAAGAAAACCAATTCCATCCTGAAAGAATACATATATAAATCACACATTTGCCATTGCTGTTAGAAGTATGTGAAGAAGCAGTTATATGCTATACATTCTACTGCTCTTACCCCAGGCCACTATGGCTTTAGATTTCACATATTTCACAAATTTTTGAAGGACTGCCTAGCACAAAGAAGGATGTTTCAGAAAACACCACCACTATGCAACTATTTGAATGTGCTGCACAGACCTCTTGTTTTCCTCTTTCTTCATCCAATAAGGATTTGCTCAGTAGTTAAAGACATACCCACGATTCCTCTTTCTCAACACAAGCCAGTGGTGTTCAAAATAGCTACCTAGAAAAAAAGGGGGGTGAGAGGAAAAGCCACAAAAAAATAAAAGACAAAACATGGCTTTTCCAAACACGTCTTCTACTTAACCGTGCCCTAAATTAACAGTATATAGGTTAAGTGCTAACAGGAAAGAAGATTCCTTCTGAGTGAGCAAGTAAAAAGTAGAACAGTGTGGAGCAACGAAGCTACTACTGCTGAAATAATAATTCCTATTGCTCCCCCACAACTTCCTTATGTTCTTTACTGTATTGCAAGTATGGCACTATATTTATTACCTTCTACTTATCTGTAAAAAATAAAGTGTTTGAGGAATTCTACTTACAAGTTGTTAAAAACAACAAAACATGCTGCAGTTAAATACAAGAAATGTGAAGTGACTTGTTTTTAAGTACAGATAAAGAGAGCGAAGAGCACATGTGAATGCAAGCTTACACGTTGTGTGTGGAAAGAAGAAAAGAGAGACTGGTAAGGAATCTTCTCACTCAAAAGTCCTACCCTGACAGGTGATACAGAGTATTTTTACATTATTTGACACGAGTCTTCCAGCTCTGCAGAGCTAATTAAATGAGAAAAGTGTGCAGTTTTATTTTTTTCCCAGGGGGATCCTGAAGTAGGAACAGAAGACTCACTCCCTAGAAGTCTCCTGTGCCAGTCTGAAAAACAATTTTACCACTTCTTGATTTTTTTTCTCTTATTTTGCTAATTTGAGACAGTGTGGGTGCTTTCATTTTGACAATAAAACTGCATTCAAAGTAACAGACCTTTATGATTTAGATTTCACTTTATCTCCTCACACTCATGGTCTGTTCCACCCTGTCTGCTTCTCACACTTCTTTTCAATCTCTTTTGTATGAGACTGAGGCAAAGATTCATCTGACTAGGGTAGATCAAGCAAAATGGGATTGCCTTTCTGTTATCTCAAGCAACTCCCATGCTGGGTCAGTTGTTTTCCCTTCAGAATGTTCCTTGCACTGAGTGGTAGTGGCATAATGCACCTGCACCCCAAGTTTCACGACTAAATAAATTGTTGTGTTTATTTTTTCCCTTAGAAAGACCAATTCCCTAATTTTTCTTTGCTCTACAGAACAAACACATATGGAAGCAGAATGAATAGAGGGCATAAAACAGTAAATGAGAGGCTGTGACCCACTGGAGAGATGTGTTTTAAATTCCTACCCAGACTGTTGACAAAATTATTTTAATAACAATTTGATTAATATTTTTTCTACCATGTTTTTTCATATTCAGTGCCATAAAAGCCACTAACTGCCTAAGTAAGAAGTTTGACAGAAGAATTTTGAAGCCTTTAAAATGCTGAAAAGAAGCATCCTGTGCAGCCAGCTGAATGGTGAAGTGATAAAAGATTGAACCAAATTTGCTGGAGCACAAAGGAAAATCAGAAGCCCGCAGCTCAGTGATAACTATGGAAACTGATACATGGTCCGTCATCTGTAGATCAACAGAATATGTATTCAGAAGTTACAGTGAGAAAATATAGTAGGAAACAATACACTTCATAGCACAGCTGATTTTCTTTTCATTATTAGATTAAAACATTATTGATTTGATACACCTAAATTACGCGTGTCGTATTAAAGATATTCAAATAAATAACTGCTGCTACTAAATGAAAGCTGTGGTTGAATTCATATTTTTAAAAGGAAGTCAGAGAATATCGACTTCAAACTGACAGCTATTCAGGAATACTCAAAACTACTAAAAAGAAAAAAAACACACCACCACAACTCTCAGAAGTCACTTGTATTTTCAACCCTTTTTTGCTTCCCTCACTCTAATGCTTGTTTACCTTCTCATATCCTCCTCCACTTAAATAGCTAGTCACTTGAGGATCAAAGTTGCTATTTTCAGACACTTAACCTGCAGTTAATCTCACTGTTGCTTGTCTTTTAAGTGGAGTTAGATGTCTACTGTGCACCTATGGGCTAGCAAGGAGAATGGCAGTAAGTCCTTGTTTATATGTAACGTTACAGAAAGTTCATGCCAGTTCTGAAATACACAAGTAGGTTTAGCTAGTTTTGACATTTGTTTTTTATAGAGTGGATTGATATTTTAACTTATGGGACTTGATTAATGTCTGTATTAATCATTCTTCTCTGGCTGAGACTCAGGCACTGCTTTCCTCTCTCTGGAAAACAAATTGAAGCACAAATTCTTTAGAACAGGGAACAGCAGTTCAGGACTTAAACTTATTAAAACTGCACGTAAGCAGAGCTAATCAAAAGCCTTCCTCGGACATATGTGATGTATCTGAACTGCTTCAGGTACAAGTCTGAGTATAAAACAACACATCTTAATAATTACAAACCAAACATCCTGGAAGACTTTTCTTACTTTCAAAAGCATGGAGTCAAAGATCATTCCTAATTGGTGCCTGTGCCTCAGCTCTAAGCAGAAAGGGGTTTTCTCATGTCACCAGCCACACAGCTTCCAGCAGGGTGTCTATTTTAACAACAGGAAAGTTTTTCCACAGTTCTCAACATTATCAACATCATTACCAAAACATTCTGAGAAAACAATACTTCCTGCAAAAGTTCGCAGAGTTACATCCATGCCTAATGCTATTTTTTTTGTTGTTTTCACAGATTTAAAGAAAAATATTGGAAAGCAAAGGATGCTGTTTAAATATTGAAATTTTAGTACTCCAGATGATCTGTTACAAAAAATATAAACTGGATATTTGATTCCTTCAATATATGAAAAAGCTGCCTAAAATGTCTACCTAAATTATCTTCTTTCTTCTCATGTGTCTGGAGCTGAAGAGTATACAGCCTACATAGTACTAGGACGTGTAGTAGTCCTGCTATAGTGTAGTAGTAAATGCCTGACATTTAATTTCTTCTATATAATAATAATTTAAAAAAAAAACAACAACAAACAAACACATTGATATTTGAATGGAAACACAGGGAAACAGTCTCAAATTGTGGCAGGGAGGGTTAGATCGCACATTAGGAAGAATTTCTTCACAGAGAGGGTAGCCAGGTACTGGAATGGGCTGCCCAAGGAAGCGAAGAAGTCCCCACCCCTGGAGGTATTGAAGAGAGGTGTGGACATGGCACTAAGGGAGACGGTTTAGTGCTGGAACTCAGCAGGTCATGCTGATTTAATGAAATTGAATTGAATTTATTGAAAATCAGTGAGTTACAATGGCAGTAATACCACTATTTCCTACTGCATGTGGAAATGTTAAGGATATCCCCCAAGAGCTAATAAAGAAATCCTGAACAGCATGAACATCACAGCACCTGAATCAATAAAGGTTTTTATACAACTTTTCAGATAAAACTCCACACGTTCCTGCTTCCCTAACCCCAGCCATGAAGCCGTCCACAACTGAACGAAGCATGACCACACTCAAGCATTTGCTTCGTAAACAGTGTTCTAATTTGCAGGATCTTAAGTGACCTATTTTTTCCTCAAGTAAGAAGTTAAAAGCTAGTAACAGTTTGTCATTATTGCGAAGGAGCTTGGGGTAGAATCTTCTAACAAAAGAACAGCTCTTCTGAAAATGTACCATCAGGGAAACGCTTACTGTAGAACAGCATCAATGTACGTAAGGTTATTTGGACCAATTCTTCCTTAAAAGCCATTTCAGGAATCAGACTTCACGCAAGGATATTTTCATTTACTAAGAAGAAAAGGTAAAGAAGGATACCGCATAGAGTATTAGTAAATGAAAATTCAAGGCACTGTGAAAGGAGATAGTATGAAATAAATACCGTGCTCACAAAAAGAGACAAAAACAAAATAGAAAGTTTGTAGAATACAAAAGATTAGGCAGTTAGTCTACTTCTAATAAAACAAAAGACTTGAGAATAAGGAAGACTCCCTCCATCACACAACTGTCATCCTCATTTCTGCCTGCATCATTCTTAGCTTTCTAAGCAAGGACAAAGTAACTGACAGCATTAGTCACTAAATCTATATCCTAAGTCACCAAGCAATTAATTAATTACACCCTCCAAACCACAGTCACCAGGACTAAAAATTCAGAATCAAGAAAAATGTTTTTGTCCTACTTTCCTGCTGTTGATTCTGGATATCACAGCATGTAGGTGTAGAAAATATTTCTAGGTCAGAAATACTCAGAAAAGAATGAGTGTAAAATTACTGCTTTTTTCTCTCTCTCTACTTGTACAGCTTACCAACAGGAATCTTTGCCTTCAAAAGAAGTTTATCAAATTCTGAAAACACCTCCAACTTTGTAAGACACTGGAACAGACCTCAAATTAGAGCTACGTTAATTCTATTGCAGACAGTTTTCTTCTGCAAATACCACAAAGGTCAAATAAATTTTTATGCTGAAGGTAGTAAGCAGTATCTCTTGGGAAGTTCCACCACTTGGTAATCACTGAGCCTTGCTATAAACATTACTACTTGGAAGGCAAGGTTTTCAGGTTTTGTTTGTTTGCTTTTTAATATGGAGTAATTCAGTGGAAGAAATTTGGCTTTAAGAATTTTCCCACTAAGACACAAAGTTAAAAAGGACCATTTTCAATCCAACTTTTTCTGTCCATCTCTCTCATTTTCACTTTTAGCAGGGTTTTATACACTTTGACTTTGAAGCAACTGCAACCAGAAGATATACTAATCTACATTAAAAAAAAAAGAAAAAATCTTCATCTAAACATTTCTGATTTTTGTATGAGTCTTTTCCTCTAATAAAGGCATAATTGTCAAGCTAAAAGACCTATGGGCACTCATCAGAAAAACAAAACAAAACAGAAATAAAAAACAACAACAACAGAGGGATAAGCTCCTTGCATTACTGGCCTTCCTCAAGTGGTAATAACCACAAATGTCCTTCCTTAGCAGGTAAATATCACACATGGAAGGGGAAGGGTTTATTTCTGGGGGTTCTGTGGCTATGTACATTTAAAATAACTACCTTTAAGATACTCTAGCTCCAGGATCTTTATGTGTCCTTTTTTTATTTTTATTTTTTAAATCTTAAAATTCAACAAATCTTCAGATATCTCAAGTAGCACTCATTGATTGCGCAGAAAAAAGAGTTGTTGTGTTATCACAGATTTTACTGGCAAGTCCAGCTTAAAATGATTCCCTCCTATTCTCTTTCTCTATCAGAGAGAGCGGAGGATTGACCCAGATTACAATGCAATGTTACTTACAGCTTGGACTGATGTCCTCATTCAGCACACTGCACAGCCCCACAGCCCTTTGTTTCAGCAGAGCAGGAACTTGGGGCTTGGGGAGAATGGAACAACAGGAGAAAAAAAGCTGAAGGTTTGTAGAAGTGCCTCTGCTGAAAGGATCACTCAGGACTACTACCACTTAAGGCCTGGTTTCTAAATTCCTTCCACTCGAGTAACACAGAATGCGGGCCTACACTAGCACATGCGTCCATTACACAGATTTCACTTAAATTAATCCCATTAGACACAAAACTAAGAAACTGTTTAACTTCTACGTGATAGCACATGCAGCCTGACCCACTAGCCCTTTGCACATACACAGGTCTTTTACTTCAAATACTTCTCGTTCATCACAGTCTCCTCAGGAAGTCCTACCAACACATTCCAGTCAAATAACATTAGCCTCACAGTCCTCACCACAGACTGGGTGCTACCCTGAAGGGGTACTACGGGATTTTTGGGGTGTCATGGGACAAAATGAAAGCCCAATAGTCTGTGGAGATGGCCTTTGTTTCCAGCCCCTCCTTGGTGAAGAAATGGAGAGGAAACAGCCCAGACTCGTGGAGCTCTCCTACCTCTGTAAGCAAATACCTTACAAAGGAGCATGAGCTTACCAAATACTTACTAAAATAACTTTCTGTCCTGCAGTTTTCCATCCAAAACTGAACTGCAAAAATTCAAAGCAATGCATTCTAAGTAGACTATCAAAATACTCTGATGTTATTTTTTCCTTATTTTTCTAGCTTTTCCTTATTTTCCTAGCTTTCTCAGCACTTTGTAAGGACATCTTCATGGGTGTGTTTGACATTATGTCTGCTGCAAAGTTTGGTAAACACTTAAAATACGTTGGTGCTCTCTTTCAAACCCACAATTAGTGCTCACTTTACCAAGGCCAGAACGCTTGGCACATCGCTGTGCCAACTCAACTCCGACCAAATGCGCAATGCAGCTAACTCCATAGACGTGCTTTCCATCTCCACATTTTCCACTTCAGCAAATGACTGATCGGGAAAGATGGGATACACCCAAAACACAGAAAACCACTCATTCAGCAGCTCAAAAATGGATATGCTGGCACTGAAACTTATAGTTGAATGTGAAATGCATCCCCCCCAAAATCCTGGATTTCAGCTAACTATAGTAAATATTTCAAGAATGTCCCTAAGATGAATTTTAGCGACGACACACAGTAACTTGTTAGAAGTAAAACAAAGGCTGGCTTGATAGGGAATAGACAGTACTTTTACCCCCCTACTGCATTTATCCCCTTATGTTCAGTGTTTTCCAGAAAGGATGTCACTTCCACGGAGAATTCAGTTGCTCTACATTTTAAGAGCTCAAATGTTCCAGTGAAGCCTGACATATTTCAGATATTGATACAAAAAAAATGGAAAGAAAAGAAAAATAAATTTCTGGTGACTTAGGATGCTAAAATACTTCCCACTAAAAGACAGCAACAACTAGAAAACTAGAAAATTACTTCCAGTAGCAGCCAAGCCTTCTAAAGTCTTTTATACTTAAAAAGATTTAGGAAAGAATAAGCATTTACCATCTTGATTTCCACTTTTAAATAAACAGAGAGAAAACCTGCCTTGCCATTCAAATAAGAATTGAGTTTAAAAAAAAAATCTCCATTGTAGGAAAAAAATATTCCATTTGAAGTAAGTCCATATGCCTAAAGTAAGAGTAACTACCTAGATGAGAGAGTTTTACTTCATGTAAAACTAGTGCATGCAAATATAAAAACTTTTAACATATACCATAAGGAATTAAGCATTCCTAGTAACAACAAAACCTTGAAGCTGAAATTAGTGTTAATGCATGTAGAGTTTGAGGTGTGTTTGTTTTTGTTTTTGTTTTTTTTTTTCAGATGAAAATCAAAATATGGTGCTACAAATCTGTAAAAATAAAAGACAAATTGATGTTGATTCCAAATAAAAGTAACTTATTACCTTGTACAACACTACAATTTGCAGAAAACTAGCACAACATAATATTTAACCTTGGCCTACAAGCAGGCATGATTTCATTATTTCAGCTTAGTTATTTAAGGTATCAGGGATGGTTAGAAACCTATCAAAGAAACTCCCAAGGAAGTCCTGCACTTGTGAGAGCTACACTGAAGTTCTTTCAATCTTGTTGTGAACACCTGCACATATACTTGGATGCGGTTACTTTCTACAACTAGTCTTGGAGCTGTCAATGTCCTATGGCAATGTCAATACTGGTGAATTTATCACAACAGGAAAAGCTAAGAAATACATTAAAGAAAACGTTGTTTTAACATCCTAAGCCATCGTTTAACTATCAAGTAAATTACTACATGATCTGCTCGCAGAAATTAATTGATCAGAAATTAATAATTATCAATGTTTCATGTTACGATTGACTTTATCTCAAAAACATTATGATTTATTTAAACTATTTATTTAAAAACCAGAGTAAAAAAAAAAAAAAAAAAAAAAAGAATATCCCAGTGCTGATGTTATTTTCAGCTAGCTACTTTTCCCCTTGGTTCATTAGGTATCAGGAGACAGCTTCAAAAGCAATTTTTCTGTGCAATTCCACTAATACGTAGATTTTCATCTCCTTTCCATTGTCAATTCATCGCATAATCCCACAGAGCTAGTGCAGAAATGGCATTCAAATTTACAACTCCAAAACCTGAAACACAATTGAAGCAATTTTGTTTCATAATGCTGAGGTTGCTTGCATTTGAGGTTTGGTCAGTGTGTTTTAGGAAAGAAAAGTATCTTGCAGCATGTGACATCAGAGCAGTCTGCACACCAACTACCACTGCATTCAGTACTGCTCCCTGACAAAACAACCTGAAACAAAGAAGCGTTTAACAACTGAACAGAGCAAAAGGTTGCACACTGCATAAGCAGAAATACATTTTTTAAAGCTATTAAAGTATTCAGAGTAAAGGAAAACTATCATCGAAGTACAACAGCGTATGGCTAACGTGAAAAATCTATCCTGAAAGAACTGGAACACTACAGAAAACAAAACAGCCTCTCTCACTGTATGAAAGGAAAAAAAAATCACTTGAAAGAAAAGTTCATTACCTCCAATTCAGCTCAAATCCTGATGTATATTGACTACTCATTACAATTACCACTACTACCATTATCCCTTGTTTTTAATAGTGTTTTCCTTCTACTTCTCCTATGTCCTTCTCTGTGTGCAACAGGCTCCCAAGAAGGCTGTGGCCACCACACCTAAACTTTCACTACAATAGCATTTGTGAAATTTAGATGTTTTCTTTTCTTTTCTTTTCATTTGCTTTAACAGTTGCAAACATCCTACTAATAGCGCAATGTGTCACATTTCAAAGGCTGATCATCTAACATATACTCAAATCCCCTTTACATTTTTTATTTTTGCAAAACATTCCCTTTTAAACAGGCATTGTGTTACAACGGTATTAGTGATGAAACATGCCAACTGCCTGTGCCAAGTGCTGAAGGGGCATTTTTTTGGTTTATAAATATGGGAACCTCACTGGCAAAGCTGCAAATCAAGCAACAAAGGACTGAGAATTCATAGGGACTTTTTTTTTGTGAAACATTCAATAATAATAAATATGCAGGCATAATAGTATGTTGTTTTGAACCACAATGCTTCTTAACACTCTATCAGAACTTTACACCAACACCTATTTCACCTTGAGGACATTAACTATTTGAGGATGGAAGTATCATATCTACCACAGGTACAAAATATAGCAGTCTATGTACGTAGTACACGGGGTACACTTCACCTGGTAACAGAAGAGACAGTATCTCAACAGTTCACCCACAGACACATTTTAAAAGCTAGATGCAAAATAAAATTGAATACAAAAGCCTTTCACATTAGGTTCTAACTGAAGAAACGGTTTATCAGAAATATACATTTGAAATGTTCAAGATTCAAGAAAAACTTGAGGGAAAATATTCTGCTTAGGCTTTTCCACAAGGCATTATCACAAAGAACTCTTTATCAGGTCACCAGTTCTTCAACAGAACTAGCAGACTTCAAAATATTCCAGCAGAGCAATTTGCAGTTTAGCACCATCCCATATTAAAGCATTCTAATTATAGCTCTTTCATGAAAAGCCACAATCTCAAAGGAGAGAAAACACAACTCAGTAACAAACCAAAGTCAACTACAATACATCTTTTGGACAAAAACAAACTAACAAAACACACACACCAAAAAAAAACAACACAAAGTAACACCAATCAGACAAATGAGAACAGGAAAAGAAGGAATGGCCAGTACAGACTCTGATTAAGGAGAATAAATGGACATATCAGAAGAGTTCATTCTGCCTGGTTAATGAACCAGCTTAAACAATTGTGAGTTATTCTCCTGGTTTCTGCCAGAACAAAATAAATTTATTCAGAGTATATTTAAAATTTTAGCCTCTTATAAGGTAATCTTTGCTCTGCACACAAGAATCACCACAGAATTCTGCAGAGATGACGCACTAAAGAAAAGATGATGCGAGCCTTATGGAAAAAGCAATTATGGCCTCCAAATATGCTAGACACGAATAACGTAACATTTTCCTTTGAACAAAATATATTATTTTCTGATATACCAATGTAAATATAAAGTACCACAATTTAAGTACCTATTTAGAAAAATGTTATCACTTTGTTTTAAAGATAATTTGATCAAGTCCAAAAGAAAATGGTGGGGGGAGGGAGGGGGGGAAGAGAGGGGAGAATCCACAGCAGAACACACAATGGTGTGTTGGTGTGTTTTCAACTTTTTTATAGATTGAACCAATTTAACTAAGAAATAGAACCTGACCCTTAAATAAACCTGTTCAAAAATGGTCACGTTTCAGGAAGAGGTTTCTAGTCTTGCTGTTATAAATGATGGATCATTTACTCTAACACGTGCCAATGCATAAGATTTAGCAAACACATTTGGATATTCATAAATGTCCTCATTCATGTCTTTGATCAGATGGTACAAGGTTATCAACAATACTCAACAACCACAAGATGGAGGCAGATATGTTCCACCATGCTTACTATCATGGCAAATACTTGTTACTAGCATTAACTTTTTAATAGGAATTACCATTCCAAGTAACTCTCCCTAATTCCACCAGGAATCTGGAGCTCAAATTGCTTACCTGTGGACATAATGCAGCTGATGAACAGAATCAATAGCTATCACCATTTCAGCCAAATAGAAACGAGCCATATCTTCAGGTAGTCTGTCCTCAAACTTGCTGAGCAATGTAAGCAGGTCTCCTCCAACATAGTAATCCATAACCAGGTACTACGGAGTGGAAATGATGAGAAAACAAATGGGAAGAAAAACATATTGAGTGATTTTAGGACTTAAAAACTAATTGAAACATAAAAGATAACTTATTGCAAAAATTATCATGGGCATTACAAATGCTGAGATGCTCAGATGTTCCAAGAAGAGTAGCGGTTTTAACCTCATTTAAATATTTAACCTACTTGAGTATTTTTTCTTATTTATACGTATCCAAACAGTCAGCCTCATGACAAAACATTATCAGCTTCATTCACTGTCCCATCATCAAACAGTTATATTTAGATACTCAAAATGCCCTTTTAAAAACAGTATCCTTCAACTAAATGCAAAAGGCATAAAGGATTAAAGCACACACCTATGATAACCTCTGTTAATTAGGGATCTCATTTAGGAAATACAATATTCCAGGTTTCCCCTTCCCTTCTACTTACCATCTTCTTTTCCTATTATATAAATGATTTTGGAAAGTAAAATTTTTTTTAGACTACTCATCGATTAAAGCAAAAAGGGAGAGAATTCCAGTGGCTTATAGCATAATTCAGATACTATCGGCACTGCACACAATACAGGATCTGCCAACATATGATGGAAGACGTCACCTTCTCTAACTGATATCATGGAAGTAAACACTTTTGATTTCTGCTTTATTAATGAAGCATATAATGAAGCATGTCTGCCATTGGATCAGATGCAAAGACTTAAAAGAGCTCACAATCTTGCTCCGTTTTACTGTATTATGACAGAATGAACCCCCACGTCCTTTACAGACATGGTCAAAATGACTGGAAAGAAAAGTAGGAGCTCACAATGAGTATCTTTTTTATTTTAATTGTGGAACAGCAGCTGGAAAAGTAAATGAGAAAAAAAAATATAACAAACTAAAATAAGATCGTTCTCTCAAGAGGGCCTGGTGAGAGTCGAGTGGAGTGAGCTGACTGCACAGCCAGTTCAGAACGGCAGCCAGCCACTAATAACTGCGTGATGGCAGTGCGAGCAGCAGTCAGCTCCTGTGCTGAGAAGAGCACGAGGCTTGTGAGGTCCCAGGAAGAGTCTGAGGGGATTTCTGAGCCCCAACACTCTCAGGCTGTGCCTCATGTGTTGTATTTGTGTAGGTGCTGGCCAGCAGGCAAACAGTCTCACCAGAGGGCCCAGCGATAGCCGGGCAAAGACAACTGATGGTATAAAATGGCAGGAAGCCGCATATAACCTATCCCTGGGAAGTGCCAGGGACCAGAGCCACAAGTGTGGACTTGTAAGACTATTTTTTTTTAATTTTATTTTAATTTTCTTTTAGTAAAAAGCATATATAGAAGTTGCAAGCATATAGAGAAGTTGCAAGACTATGTCCTATTAGCAGACAGGAGATTCATTAGAAGATAAAGAACAGAAGCTGCTCAGTGCTCAGCAAAAATAGGAAAACCTGCAAGATTACAACAAATTCTAGCAGGCTGCTGCTGAATATATCATATTTTCTTTGTAACACTATTGATAGTTAAGACCAAAATTACGTAAAACATGAGATCTTATTTACTGTTCAAATTAATGAAGAATGAAACAGGTTGGGAGGTTTTTAGGACAACAGCTAGGCTCATAAATGCAGAGCCCTGTTTCTATATGAACTCCAGCAAAATCCATGGATCTCCAAAAGCATGGGAACTGATAGAACAGAAAGCAATATAGTGGCCAAAAAAATTTACAATTCTCCGTGATTCTGATAGCATGTTTTTATTGTAATAAATAAAAAAATTATGACTACACGTTAGATTTTTAAGAAAACATTAGAACTTACTAACAGTACAGATTCAAAAGCACAAAGCAATAAAAACCAAATAAACAAAATCTATCAATGTATAGTTGTTTACCTTTAGGGGCATAAGTATTACCAGAACTTTAATAACACAGTGAAAATATTTTGGTTGAGAAAGATTTCACAGAAAAACATGTTTTCTCTTATTACCTTCTTTTTGCAAGTCTGTCAAAATACTTGAAAAATAAGCAACATTAACTATGAAAGAGATACTTTCATCTACAGCTACAGCTTCCAAATCTTACATATTAAGACTTAGTGGCATTCTTCCATGTTGGAAGAACATTTGCTTTATTACATCTTAGTGGTTTTAAATCTTCAAAAAAGCAAAGACCAATCAAAATGAATTTTTATTTCAAAAATCGGACAATTCTGTATTTTAACTGTAAAGCTCCAATCAGTAATGTTAATCACATAAATAGAAAGTTTATGTCAGTAAACACACTTTCATTAACTCAATTAAACTAGAGGGGCAAATTATAAAAGAAAGTGCAGATAGATCCAGGTTTATCAATAAATGCAGAAACTTATCAATAAATGCAAAACAGTTTAGAAAACAAAATTGTATTCCTGAGATAGTAATTGCTAAAGTTTAAGTGTGTGACCACCCTCCATCCTTCATTATCTTATGCACAAACTTATAGGCGCTCACAAGGTTCAGAATACACAATTAACGAGCTATGTTTGTCTCTCATACCACAACTAAGAATCTGAATTTCTATTCATATATACGTAAGAGCAACACTCACTAAATAGTTTTCATCCTGGAATGCATAATGTAACGTTGTGATCCACTGGTTATCTCCGTTCACTAATACATCTCTCTCTTCTCGAAAACATGCTGTCTGAAGGGGAGAAAAATAATTATTATAGGCTTTAAATAAAACAAACAAAAGCAAACACGTTTTGCAATCTGGCTATTTAATTTTTAACATCACATTTGGAAAACAAATTCAAATCTCTCTCTCAGTTAAGAAGTCATTTCCTACAATCTCCAAACATGCCAAAATCTATGAAAAATTAGGTATCAGAAGAGTTCTAGGGGAACTATAGAGGAAGGACAACAGACATCATCTACCTGGACTTGTGCAAAGCACTTGACACTGACCCACATTATACCCTTTTCTCTAAATTGGAGAAATATGGATTTAATGGATGGACCACTCAGTGGGTAAGGTAGATGGTCACTTCCAAGAGTTGTGGGTCAACGGCTCAGTGTCCAAGTGGAGCTCCTCAGAAGTCCGTATTAGGACTGGCACTATTTACCATCTTTGTTGGTGACATGGACAGTGGGATCAAGTGCAGCTTCAGCAAGTTTGCTTATAACTCCAAGCTGCGTGGTGCAGTCCACACACTGGAAGGAAAGGATGCCATCCAGACAGACCTTCACAGGCTTGAGAGGTGGGCCCATGCAAACCTCGTGAAGTTCAACAAGACCAAGTGTGACGTCCTGCACCTGGGTCAGAGCAATCCCCAACACAAATACAAGCTGGGCAGAGAATGGATTGAAGGCAGCCCTGAGGCAGCCAACATACTGCTTGCACTGTCCAAACTAAAGAAGAGACCATGGTCAAACAACTTTGTTGATTTTACTGAGTTTTAGTTTTAGGAGTCTACTTTAGGTAGTTCGTTTTTAGCATGCAAAGATTAAGAAGTTCAAATAAATTAAAGAGTTAGATACATGTTCCATTTAAAACAAATATACCAATCCTCATGTGAGACTGCATTTTTTTTTCTTTCCACAGGAATCCATGGAAAGGTACTGTGAATTCAATGAAAGGTGAAATCACACAATACAAGTAGGAACCCAAAGTAAAGCAGCACCAGCCAAAGAGTTTTTTCAGAACACAGAATAGATTTATGCTTTAGCAATGAACTTTCTGTCACAGATTTTTGCAAATGGGACTTTTTAATGAAGCATGCTCTCAAATTTGAAACTTTTATCTCTCTAATTTTTCTATCAAAAAATTGGACCTTGACTAAATTCTAAATACTGACAAACTAATACACATGGTGAGTTAAAGCTCACTAATTTCCTTATACCACAGAAAATATACTTGCTAAAGACTACTGAAATAAATACACTATAAGATTGCTTGTATAGTGCATAATTCTTGGCCAGTTACAGAAACAGGGTACTGTATAAAACATTCAGCCCCACCTAACCCCAGTCACCATGCCACTTGACCCTTCCCATGAACTGCTTTAAGCTTATTTTGATATTAATCTTCATATTGTCAATAAGTACTGAAGCACCTCCTCAATTCGAATATACCCAGAGTCTTCTCATGGAAAAAGAAGTAACAATTCCTTAGAGTAAGAGGGGATGTGATTATAGAAAAAAGTGTTATCTTACTTCAGCTCTCTTCAGCATCTCCCACTTATTAAGTATCTTCATGGCAAAAACCTTATCTGCATTTTTCAGTTTTACTACTGCAACCTGGAAAAGATGAACAAAAGGTAAGCCTAAACATTAAAAGACATTTTGTTTTCTTTTAATGAAGCCTTGCAATTATTTTTTTCTTCAGTGTTTTGGAAACAACTTTACTATCCATGCATGTGACCATACCATCACTATCCAGACAGAGTAACATCACAACAGTACGAGATATTTATTCTGCAAAAGCACCAAGTCTATTTTAAGCTTTCATTATGTATCACACTTTCACTACGCATCATTTTTCTAGGTGACTAGATGAATGGTATTTTCTTACTATCACATTTCTTGCTCTATCATCTGTATGAAGCTGTCACTGGCTGTATACTTGATATTCTTGGACTCACCCTTCCAGTATTACACAGTAATTTAATTTACAGACCCACCAAGAAAAGACAACAACTTAGTAGTCAGTTTCTAAAACCAAGAAACAATTTATTCTAGGTTCTAGACACAAATTATTACTGTAGATTTGCTATGAGGTAATTTCTACTCTTTCAAAAAAAATGCACTAAAATATATGGTAAAGTATTACTTCATATTTTTCCACTTGAAGTGCAATGAACCCTTTTACCATGCCTCTTGTCAGGGGCAGGGAAATGCTGAAATTCACAATTTCTAGAAAAGTAAACGTAAGGAAACACAAGCTTTACTCCCCTTCACTGTTTGTTAAACATGAGATACCGTAGGCCCATCTAATAATGCATTAGCAAAGCGTACTGATATAGTCTTTTTCTGAGAATATTATAGTTTTGTGAATTTATTTTAAAAGCTAAAATGGAATATTTTTACAAAAGGGGAAGGGAAGAATTTTACATAAATGTGTTTTCACAGTTCAGGATTCCCTGGGTACAGAACGCTAAGTGTCTTAAACAAATTGGCCATCAATCTGACACACACTCAGATCAAAATGAGACCAGACCATTGTATTACCATACCAGTGATGGAAAAGTTCAACTATCCAAACACTACATTTTAATGACCATTCACCAACTAACCCATTCTGCCTCCTCCCTTTCAAATAGTCCCTAAGGCTTAAGGAGATGCATTTATTTCTGTGTGCACTCGGTTACAAACCAGCATGCTGTCACCCAGATTATCACCATCTTCATCCTGCAGGCCAGTGACAAAAAAAAAAAAAATACTAAGGTTGGTTCCTACGTTCCTTCTGCCTCTTTCACAATCAGTAAACTAGCCATGTGTGAAGACAACTATAAGAGAAAATACAAGATCAGAGAGTTTGAAGAACGCGTAATGCAAACATCTTTCAACCATCTTCAAATGTGTCATCAGCTGCAGCAGCTTCACACATATGGCAAAAGTACACGTTGAAGGATTGCAATACTGAGATGTCTAAACTTCAGCGTATCTAAAAGCGTAGCTCTTACTTAGCTACAGATTCCCAGACAAAGCAGCTGTCGCTTCCCATTTGTGCAGCAATACATTACCGGCCCTGCTGGTGATACTGCTGCCTGTGGGGTGAGGGGGAGGAATAAAAAAAGGGAAGAAGACAGAAAGGTAGGAGATCTACGTGTTTAACCCCGTTTATGAACCCAAATTTTTAGAGATTGCTTCATGCATAAAAACTGAGGCTAAAGTCCAGACCTTGAAGGTACTTTAAAATTTGAAACACAAAAAGAGATTGCTTAGACTGCCGTTTTATTTCATAAATAACATCCACTATTCTGCATGTGGTATCCCAAGACCAAGCAACACAATTTTCCATAGAAGGAAATCCTCCGTGGTAATACATAACCCACAATGCCCATCTGAAACTTGAGTTTCCTTTTATTCTTCTGGCTAAAACTCTAACAAGCTGTATCTGTATTGGTGTTTTTAAATGAGAAACAGTGGGAAGAGAAAACCTTACCATTGAACCTAGTCAGCACTGGAATTGTATCATCGCTTGGATGACAGGGACAGCTTCTGCATAATGCAGTCTGGGACATAAAGCTACTGGGTAATTCTGCCTTCAACACTTGTAAGGATTTTGCCATTGTTGTGGACATAAATAAAAAAGCTGGCCATAGAGTTGACTAGATTGCTGTTGCTGAGTGTAGTTTTACCAACCCCACAACCCCACCATTACCACTGTAGGACTGGCAGCCAGACGTGTGAGCGGAACACAATATTTCTACTCCAACTTCAGGGCTTCATTTGTTGCTCTTCACATGCTCAGTAAAAGGCCATTTCGCTTTTGTTTGGTCTCGGTTTCTTTGGTTGTTGTTGGGGTGTGTTTTTTTTGGACCCCCACCCAGATTTCTTAATGACATGCGCTAATTGCACAGCTGCCTAATTTTGTAGTCTCCTATACAGCATTTATTGGACACAGCTGAAAGAGACACAGCACTGCCTTTGCTTAACAGCTGGAGAGTAGGCTTTGTAATAATTGAGGGCTTGGTGCTTTCTGTGAATGTCTACCAGAACTGAAGAGTGACTAAAGGACAAAAATAGACTCGTGTTTACCAGCTGCATTTACAATCAGGAACAGCCTTTTAGTCTGTCAGAGGCATTCGTGTTATTCCATATCCATCCCTAGCCCACATCACCCCTACCCCACCCCACACACACAAGACCACAATGAAAACAGCCTCGTTTTCCTGCAATCACAGCATCTTTTTGCATGTCTCAGGGCTTCGTGGAAGTAATTTTTACAATGCTTATTTCAGGATTTGACTGTGAAACAAAAACCTGACACTTCAGCAGTGAACGATCTGAGGCGGTTTCTACTTGCAGCAAAAAATTCTGAAACATGATGACAGAGCCAGGCAGTGTTTACATATGCATGCACACACACACGTCTCTATGCTATGAGTATGAATGCTCAAGTACATCGAGTGCTGTTTTCCCTTCCCCAGTGAAGTTATCAAGACAGAAGAAAGGATGATCGTTCCTATGTAGTTATCCTGAAGTGCCTTGCTACTGGAATTTATTAAAATTAGACATAGTTTTTTCTTTGTTGTGGTGTTTTTTGTTTGTTTGTTGCTTTTTTAAATTATATTTTCCTGTGAGCAGCTCAACAAAAATTACTGGTATGTGTTGATGTAAACATTTTGGTTGAGTCAGATGCTTTTTCCTCATTCTTCCAACAGTTCTCTGTGTTTCTCACAGGGGGAAAGATGAAAAAGATGGGAAAGACAGTTAAGAAAAGGGGTGGGGGGGAAAAGGGCAATACTGCTTTTTCAAAAGTAGCCAGCCCACCAGAAACAAGCTCCGAGTTTCAAAGTAACATACAGTGAACTAACAGCCCCATATCTGTTGAATAACTAACGCGATCTGACCACAACACTCCTTTGGCTTTTCTTATAAAGTCTTAGCTCTTATGACCAACCTCTGGATTGAAAGGGGTGGGGAGGTGTTACTGTTCATACCTAGATGCCAAAATTCAGGAATGCTTAGTTCTCAAAGCTACAAACATCATCTTCAAAATATCAACAACATAAATACTCATATTTGCTTGCACAACCAAGCAGTGAACATTTTTTTTAAAGCAGAAATAGAAGGAACTGAAAAATTAAATATTATTTAGAGTCTTAAATCAGCCACATTTTTATCCTGCAGTGACGTACCAATGAGAACTGTTGCCTACTGGAATCAACAGTGGTCCCTCATTTTTCCTAGCAGCCTCCTTCAACTTCCAAGTTTAAAGTCTTCTTGTTTAGGGTTGTCTGTTAAAGTTTTTCCAACCATGTGCCTGAAGCCAGCAAAATGAAAACCCTTGATGTCCACATCATCAATTTCACTGGGATAATCCTCCTCCCAAGGAAAACATTTGTGTTATGTAAAGGCAGCACTCTTTTACTCTACATTTTAAATAGGTACGTGTATGCGTGGAGAGGGAAGGGAAAAGGAAGCATTCTCAGAGTGACAGCAAGCAGGGTAAGGACTTCAAGGGAAAAGGAAAACCAAGAACCTCTTACAGTTATAAGCAATACTTGAACTGTTTTTTTTGTCTACATCAAACTTTCATAAACAAAAAGGGAAATATTTATTAACTACGCAAATTAAAAACACTGAGTAGTGTAAAATCAAAATCAAAACAAGTCTGAGACTATGCTAATGAAAGCTTGCACTAAAACTTCATAGTCTATGGAATTTCAGAATTATGCTGCTTCAGAAGATGAAAATTAACCTTTCCAAAAACCTAGAGAAACTTTGGTCTCATTTACAGTTTGCTGGAAAGAAACCATCTTCTGCTTAATCTGTCTCTGCAAACTACTATTATCTACTGAATAATAAGTATTTTGCAGCTTAATATCATTATGGTGCTTGGTGGCTAAAGTAGCAGCAACATTTGGCAGTCCTTTTTTAAACCTTGCTTATATACTTACTAGTTATTTGGAAATAAAACTCTTAATTTCATACAGAATTTGTTTTCCTAAACAAATGCCTAAGTAGGACTTTAAACTTGTATTTAAACTAGTCAGTAGACTTAACATATATGCTTGCAAATATTTTAGAAATCCCACTTTAAGAATGTATAAAGTCAAATATTTTCATTGAAAGAATTTCAGTTTTCCCCTTACTGAAGATTTTGATGATTAAGTGGTCATGCTGTCTTTCTCAGGTAGGGCATTACAAAGAAACACTGTTCCTAAAAGCCAACTACCACGTTGTGTGGACTGTTCCCAGAAGAGGATGGGGCAAGTTAGGCTCTCACTATCCATGGTATGATTCATCGCAAAGAAGCTTCCTTCGAAAGTACTACAGGGGTGGGTGGGTGTGGGAATTAGCTGCTCTGGAGTTTGATGCTGATTCAGCAGACTAAAAGGACCTCTTTTTGAAAGTGTAATATAAGGCAGGTTTCATGCATGATTCTTCTGACAAGAAAGTACTCACACAGTGATTTTTCTTACATCCTGTATGATTTGTGCATGAACTGAGCTGCAACTACTATGGCAACACTGAGAAAGTCTCTGATCTGTGCAGAAACATTTGCATCAAGACAGTGAATGCAGCATTTCCTCTGTGGCAAAGGTCAAGACTGAAGATGGATTATCCACGAGTGGATACTACATTACAGTAAAAATTCCTGTTCCTTAAGTACTACCTACAGAATTTTGTTCTTCCATAATCAGTCTAGTAAAGCCTAATCTTTCACATTAAGCAAATACATAAGCAAACCTGAAAACTCATCCTGATCTGCCATCAAAGCCCCCAGAGATGCTTTTATATCAGTGAAAATGTAACAGTCTGAAAAACATTTCCCATTCCAGAAGAAATTAAGACATTGCTCAGAATCTTTTCCTTGTACTTTGGATTTCAGCACTCAGATTTTTTTTTTTTTTTTAAATTTTTGAGGCAATAAGGAATAACTTCTGAAGAAGCTTTGCGTATTATTCCCATTTGCAGCACATTTGGCCATCAAAAAATTCTAGGCATTGTTACACATTACGTTGCTCCTTCTGTATAAATAGTGACTTAAGTGACGAACAAAGCACATTCTTAATATAACTTAAGAAGGGGGGCAGAAAGCTAGGGTTTATTCATTCCAGTTTCCTCAGCCTGTGTATTCTGACATCCCTGGTGGCCATAAGACTTAGTGGTGAACAGCCTTGCTTGAAACTTGAAATAAAAGATGGTTTAATCAGAAGCAGCAATTTTTTTTTTTTTTATAGTTTGACAGTAGTAGGCGACAACTAAAACAGAACCTAACATTTGGTAAGATCCTTACAAGAAATATAGGAAAAAAATCAAACATTAATTTTAGGAAACAAAGCAACAAGAATAGAGATATTTCTCTGTGTTCCTAGTATGTCAGTATCAGTATCTGGCAATTCAAGTTCTTGAAAACTACTTTCAGGCAATTCGGTTATTAGGATGATTGGAAAAGACTAGATCTTCACACCATCAGTAACTCAGTGGTCTCTATCTGCTGACTCAAAGAACTATAGTCAAGTAAATGACTTATCAGATGGCTGAAATACGGTCTTTTAGCCCATGTGAACTTGCCTTCTCTCAAAAGTTAAGAGATTAAAAAGAGCTGTAAAGGGCTGCCGGAGAAGGTATAAAACAAAATAAACTTGCATCAAGCATTAGGTTGGCCTAAAATATCCTTTATGCCTGAATAATGTAAAACTTGTGCATTGTTATGTGGCTATGAACTGTCTCTCCTCAGTGAGGCAGATCAGCAAGTATATTCAAATCCTTCATTTTTCACATACATACCTCACCAAAGGCTCCTCGCCCAATCACCTTCAGGATCTCAAAGTCTTCTTTATGTAGTCGCATCTGTTTCACTTTAGATGTAAACGGTTTTGCTGAAACAAGGAAAATATCAACCATTAAAAAACAAACAAACAAAAAAAAAACACACAATGAAACATAAAATATATGTAATCAGAGTCCTGAAAACAACAGACCATTTTGCTTATATACCTATATTCTCTAATGTAATGTAACAAAGTTTAAAGATGGAAATAACAGGCAGTAGAACTAAGATGAAACTGCTGTAAGAAAAAAAATTGATTTTACCTTTAAAGAAAAGGAAAAAAAAAGTCCAATGATACAGTCTTTTGAGATCATAGACATCCACTGCCATTTGTGTTTTATGTGATCTGTGATCACAAAAGGAAGGGATAATATAATGAGAAGTTCACTTTGGACAATATGATTTTCTCTGACAAACAGCAAAACAGTATTGTATTTGATATAAAATCAAAAGGCTGATGCAAGATGACCAGAAGGATAATACTGACCTCATTAATGAATCATGCACTATTTTTTATAGACCACTTCTTCAAGAGAGAGGACACTTATGAGTTAATTCTTTGCTACTGGAAGCAAGAACAGTTGTACTCAGAGGACATTATTAACACATTCAATGGAAAATACCCTACCTGTATAAAGTGGGTTCATCAAAAGAATAAAAGAACCCAAAATAAAAAAGAAGAACCTGTTCCCCCTACATCCCCTTCCTAAATCCAAACTCCCACCCCCCATAAAAAGAAAAAACAAAACAAAACAAACAAACAAAAAACACAGAGGGTGAGAGGGGAACAACAACAACCAGACTTTACTTTTTTTTTATGCTCCATTACAAGAATAGCATTAAAAAAATTAAGAAATTCAAACCACCACATTTCAAGTTCACATTTCCAAGGTTTGGGTGGGAAGAGAATTAAACACACAACATTCAACTTAATTCTCATGCTAAGAGATGATATAGGAATTACTTAACACCAGGTTGGATGCTCTCATCCAAATGGAACGATACATTGTAAAGTCAAAGATTTAATACTTACTATGTTTCAGACAAAAGAAGTTCTTTACAGTTATTGTGCCTATAAATAATAGCATTCTTTTCCCCTACGCTTTGTTTCTCTGAAGCACAAAGGGTTCAGTACTTCCCTCTTACTCTTGCAAACAATTCCACTACAGTAAATACACAACTTTATGAGGTTGACTTACTAAATTTATATTCTTAAATTGAGAGATTTAGACTAATTTAAAATAAAGCAAAAGACAGTATGTGTGTGTGTATATATATATATATGTATATATATACATTTAGCACTGTTTGTATCCAAATACAAGTTGAAAACAAAATTTAACTCAAAAAATGCATTACCTTGCCAGAGTCCATGAACTGAAAGACCAAGCACCCAGCTTGTCATTGTAGGTTTGAAATGACTTGACAAGGAGAAATGGCAGGCTGAACTATTTACAGATAAACCCTCTCCATAGGCAGCTAATGAATTTGGAAACAAGTTTTTTCTTGATTATCATATGATTTGACCGTACAAGCCACTGATAACAACAATTGATATTTTTGCCCTGAAGAAGTAACATTTATTTTTAATTTTTATTTTTCTTATCAGCCTTAACGCGTTCAATTTTTCTAAGATTCTTCAGATGCAAGGAATCTAACATGAGTTACATTTGTTATAACTCTAGGAACATCAGTTTTTGCCTAAATAAATGAACAGACAAGTAGGTTTTAGGTCCAAATAGTAATGATATAGCCATAAGACACCAAGATTTGCACTCATTTTAGTGATATTTTTACCTTCAATTTATACTTGTTTTATTCAATATATTTAATTGTACAATTAAAGTGCAGGGTATTCTTTTAAAATGTAATTCAACTGAAGTATTTTGCTCAAGCTCACTGAGATCCCAAACTTTCAACCAATTTAAAAAAAAAAAAAAAAGAAAAGAAAAAACAAAAACAAAACAAAACAAAAAAACACAGGACTTTTTTTTTTTTTTTTTTTAATAATGTAAAAAAAAGTCTTGCAATAAGCAAAATAAGTGACAGCAAAATGTACTGCCTTACTGGGACAGCAAAAGCTGTGCTGTTCCAAGTAATTTAATACAAATATTAACACTACTGATATATATAACTGAACAAATTAGAACATCCTATTCAAGTCTTTTAACTTGAAAAACAACTGATTGAAAACAAACGTGTAGTTCTTGACTTCGACTTGTTTTTTGGACCATTGTAGGCCTGGATAGCATACAAGGCAAAATATCTTGTTAACAAGCAACAGCATAGCTATTTAAACCACAAAACTCTTCCTCACTTTATATTGTAAGGAAAGGCCTGTCATTCTTTAATTATTACATTTTAGATTCTTCCAGGGTTCCCATAGGGACACTGGAAAAATAAACATCATTAAAACTACTTCAGTAAAATACAACAGGCAAGAATACGTTTGGGTACAGTTTAATGATTTGTAGCATCAGTGTTAGTGGAAATGTTCGTAAACCCTAGCATATATATATATTTTAATCATCTGTAGCATTAGAAATGTCGATGTATAGTCAAGCAGTTCTATGATGGAAGATATAGTCCAAGAAAAGAAAAGAAAGAGGAAAAAAAAAGATCTGCTCTGGGAATGTACTCTAAATAGCTCGTTCCAAAACAAAAAAGAAAGGTCAATTTGCTTTATCATCTATGTTGTTTGTCTGCTGTACAAACATCTGCTGTTCTTGTGGCAACAGCCATCTCTCGCACGGAAAGTTTGGCCTAGGCGAGGGTCTTGGAAGGCAGCTCTTCAGACAGCAATTTCATACTCCAGGCTTTCCAGACTATGAGGTTCACAGGCAACTGATTTGGCAACGCCACACGAAGACAGCAAACCTCCTGGTCAGAGAAGGGTTTTCCAAATGCAATATGCTCAAAGGGGCCCCTGCAACACCGCTCTATTAAATTATACGGGTACACAACACCCCAACCCCAGGTAACTCCCCCTTTCTGTTAACAGATTCATAAGGTACAGTTAGAAAATAATGCTCTTTTTCAAAAAGAGCTGCAGTTTCCGTGACTGGTGATAGCGCCTGTCTGCAGCAGTTTGAGGACACTTACTAGCATTACTTGCAGTATATTTAATACCAAGGGATTTAATTTTTAAACTCATGAGGATAAAAGTCCATCTCTCCTTCTCCCTTCCTCACTGCAGAGAACCAGAGCTGCTGTATGCACGGGGTTAAATTCAATCAAGGTGAGATGAGGATCACAAACTGCTTAGAGAAAGCATTTGCAGGCTTGGAGCAGCAATTTAAAATGTGCACTCACAGTTGATTTAAAAATAAAACAAAACAGAACAGAACAATATTAAGGAATTCTAAAATTCTAAAATTTTAAAAAAGATTTAGAAACTTAAAGCTGAATCCACCACAACTGTTAAAACCAATGGTGAAAGTTCATTGTAACAGAAACAGGGAATTGAAAAGGAAAACAGCCTATGTCCATCTGCTAGTTTTCTATCTCAAGAGAAAACCCCTTTCCTTCATCAGTTAAAAATAATTATAAATCATATGAAAGATTCATAGAATGGCTTGGGTTGGAAGGGACTTTAAAGATCACCTAGTTCCAACATCTCCGACAGCTCCCACCGGACCAGGTTGCCCAAAGCCCCATCCAGCCTGGCCTTCAACACCTCCAGGGATGGGGCACCCACTGCTTCTCTGGGCAGCCTGTGCCAGTGCCTCACCACCTTCTGAAGAATTTCCTCCTAACCTCCAATCTAAATCTCCCCTCTTTTAGTTTAAAACCATTCCCCTTGTCCTGTCGTTATCTGCCTGAAAAAATGCCACTCTCCATCTTTTTTATAAGCCCCCTCTTCAGTATTGAAAGGCTGCAATGGGGTCTCCCCAGAGCCTTTTCTTCTCTATCAGCCTTTCTTCACAGGAGAGGTGCATCACCTTGCACTTGGCTTTGTAGAACCTCATTAGGTTCACGTGGGCCCACTTGAAAAAAATAATATAAAAATACACACAGAGCTTTCCCTTGCAAAGGAGAAAAAACACTTGACCTAAGAAACTGTCACTCATACTACCAAAAGTTTCTGCAATTCCTACTAACACCGTCCTCACAAACACAAAAACAAAACAAAAAAGAAGAAAGCAAAATACAATGCACTGATGGACATGTTTTTAAAGGCATTCCGCAGTTTTGAAATTTCTGCTGAATTCCTGAAAGTAATTGAACAAGTGTTTTTATTTTACAGGTTCAGTCCAAATCCAAACTATTTTCAATTGGCTTTTATCCACTGTGATTATGAAATGTGTACATAGCATTTCTGAGTTAAGACAGACCACAAGTGGATGTTTCAAAAATCTCCAGAAAGGAGGTGTGAGAGAAAGTTCCTCCCAAAATAAACGTTACTACTGAAAAGAAAGGAGAAATAATTGGCAGTCATCAAGACAGAGCTGTTTAAAGACTTATTTAATTGAAAGGAGACAAAAGTCTCCTTTTATCTCTACCCACCTAAGATTGGCAAAACAGCACAAGAAAGCTTCCTTGAAGTTTCTTGTCTCTTTAGAGGAAACCAGGGACAACACACAATAGTTGACAGCGATAACAGCTGAACGTTATTTAAGGCAAAGTAAAAAATTTAAGCCACAAATACCCTTTTCAGTTTTAGCAGTTAAGATTCAGTTTTCATTCAGAACATTTTTAACATGTTTTCCTGATGAACAATTAATTGCCAACATCTGTCTGTACAGTTTAAGAATCTGTTGTTTTCCAAAAATCAGAAGTACGTCCACAAATTCCCTTACAGTTGTACATGCAGACACAATATTTTGAATCCTATTCATCCTTATTAATAAATAATAATAATAATAATAATAATAATAATAATAATAATAATAATAATAATAATAATAATAATAATAATAATAATAATCAGTTCTCTTCTAGGTCAACTGGAGACCATCCAGCCATTTTTGGCTATAGCTACCGCAGAAGATTCAACAGGAATTGTAAAATCAGAGAGAGAAATAAAATATCTTTCCCAAACATACACGACAGTTCTGTTCCTCCCCCAAGACTCAGATGAAAAGTAATACCTGCATTCGTTAAACCCTCACTGCAGATCTGGGCAACGCTTCCACACTACATCAAAATATGGCTATTATTTTTCATGTCACCATTCTTTCTCATCACAAGAGTCTCAGTGAACCACCCCATGTTTTAATACTATCAGAAAAAATGAAATGTTGAACTTCACTTCATCCTGCTATGTAATTCTGATGCAATTCTTGTAGCACTGGCAGTAAAATCTTTACCATAGGACTCCTGCTTCACCTAGTAAAGGGGGTGGAAATGCTCTAGGAGCAAAACAAGAGTAGACAAAAAAAAAAAAAATCAGGTATTTAGAAAACCTGAAAGGCTAACAAAGGAGAAAAAAGGTGGTCATATGCTTATAAAGCTGAATGCTGCTTAGAGTCCATCCTTCATGCTGCCACAGAGCTGGAACCAAGACAACAGAAATCACATTTCTGACAGACAAGATCAAACTTTGCATTCCTTACTATTTCACATACAACTCAAAATGCTGTTACTTGACTGCCAAAAAACATTGGATGCTTGCACCATGTTTAGAATTAACTAAAATTTATCAGGCCTGTGTTTAGAATTACTAAATGTTCTGAAGAATCAAAATATATTCTTTTTTGATTCCTGTTTAAGTAAAATTCAGTCTCTCAGGGCCTTAATTTTATCACGTAAAATTAAGATGTTGCCATTTGATCTGATTGCACTCTTAAAAAAAAAAAAAACAAAAAAACAAAAAAACAAAAAAACAACTATCTTACTGTTTGTGAAAGATTATGGGCTGATGACTACCAGAGACAAATGTGGATATTATGCAAGAAACAAAGCATGCAACCACAGAGCAAATTTTTAGAAGGGGGAAAAAACAAAGGAAAGAATGACCACCTGTCAAGTAACAGCTCTGCCTTCTGCAGAACACATATTTGGTAACCGCAGACTGTAAGACATCCTCTCAGGGGAGCTGTGGAGGCATCGTTAATTCTGCTATTTCCTTTGCTCTGTATGCATGGTTTTTCATCCTTAATACATGATTTAAATATTCTCCTCATCTGAAAATAATAATGACCTCTAGAAGTTCTGCTGCATACCATAAGAATATGAGTGTTTCACCACAATAAAGCCAGTGACTTCGCTCCTCCAAACGCAGGCATCTAACACTTACTCCTCACCAAGTAAAGGACCGGTGCTGCCAGCTACCATTCACACCATGGATCAGCACTGAAGAAGCCCCCTGCTCAGTGGCCAAGGTATTTCACAGCACTTTAGGAGTCTCCTGTTCCATTTCCGAAGCTAGAAAATGAAAAATTTGAAGGATTTTACTCAAACAGATCTAATATTGCAACTTTGGTTGGACTACCTTCTCTTGCCTCTCACAAATAGGTGATCCAACTCCAGCTCTTCCCTCCTGTGACTCTTCATCCCAGTGCTTTCCTTCCCAGCTGTTCAGTTCTAGCTTCTACCACAAAAACCATTGTCCAGTTTTGTCCCCACGTTCTTTTGCCACATCACCTGATGGTTTCTCCCACAGCCACCTCACAGCTTTGTCCACATCTGTACCTCACCCACTTCCTAAATCCATCTGCTCATGGCTGTCTCTGTTTACGACCACATCCTTATAGCCTTGTCCTGCCAGCCACAGAAGCCTCCATCTGAACCTAATTCTTTCTCTAACCATCCCTTACTGCTAATTCTGTCTCCTGCTTTTCCTTCCAAACACTGGTGTGTCTATCTGAAGTCCCTCTGTCACCAAAGTCCCATTTAGTTTTGGCAATGAACACTTGCCAGCGCCCTTTCACAAATTCCCTGAGCTATTTCCTTTCTCCTTTTACCACCACAAGTAGTCTTGAGGCTTTGCTCCAACTTATCTTTCATTAAATTGCAGGTGACTGACATCAGGTACTTGAGCTACACAACAATCTGCCTTCCTTTTACTTTACAATTTTAATTAAAAGACTGTTTTTGCAGTTATCTATACAAAGCAAAAAAGCTGTAAAAACTCAAAATGCAAACCATTTTAATCTCTTCTATAGGTTACGCTCTAAAGCTTGTGAGGAGTAGGGTCAAGCAGATCCTCCACAAACCCTCCTCCTCTAAAATGACTCAAGTTGTGTAGCTACATATTTTTAGCGTGTACTTCCCACTTCCAACGTGTGCTCAGTGTGTGCAATTTGGCAGGTGTGTCTTTTGCCATGAATCACTTGAATCCCGTCTCTGACTCCTCCCTCGTGGTGCTGTTACCCCAAAGCACTCACTGCATGTTATCGCTGACTTTTCCTAGCAAACTGTGAGAGCCTCAGAACAGCTGGGGCAGCAGGCAAACTCTTCTCCAGGAGGTCACAGGCAAGCACCAACCATCTGAACTGATGGATCACCTAACAAAATACCTTGCTTCCTCCTCAATCCTATACAGGGTATTTCACTGATACTCTTATTCATATTTGCATCGAATACGCATTGTTCTTGAAAGTCCCACTCACAACTGGGGAACTCCTGGAGGTGAATACCATACAAATGCACACAGCTACAATCCTAATTCTGCCTTCATGGACAACCTTTCTGATCTGTGCCTCACAACAAATGGAAGTTCAGACATTAAAAGTTTAAAACATATAAAAGCAAGAATTCCTCTGATGTATCTCATGTGAAATGGAAATATTACAGAGTGCACGCAATAGGAACTTAATATCATGAGAAGGAATTTTGCCAAGATTAAAATAATACACACATTACAGCTAGGTTTTTATTATTTCTTCAGAATTTACCGCTTGTTGTCATTAGAGATACTGAGTTTTGAACACTGCCTGCATTAGTTTTACACTGTCCTATGGGCTTTTCCTTCTGTAAAAATAAGAAATATAGGAATGCATAGGAAAGCAGTACAACTATGTTATTAGTAAAAATGAAGATTATTAAAAAAGAAGGACCAAACATATATTTGGAATTAGTTATATCTGAAGAAAGAGTACCCTTCCACATAATTCTCAAACAGAGTTTGTTATTTTTAAACCATTCTTGACAAACAGTCAAGTCCTAGGGTCAAACACAGATTACTTCCATAACAACGCACTGCAGTCCCTAACAATTAAGGAAAACTTTACAACTTCATCATTTTTATTCTACCCTCCAAACACGACTTTTTTTCTGATCTCAAATCCTTAGAAAAAAATAGCAATACCTATTAATAATGGCCAGGAGTTTTAAGATTGTTAGAGGTTGTTAGTATGCATTTACTGAGAACCTACAGAAGGAATGGGAAAAAAAAAGAAAAAACACCATTAGTTTTAGCTTGGCTTCACAGAAAAAAACAAACCACCACCACAAAAACACAATTTGTTCCTCTTTCTCGGATTCCCTAGTTATCACCTAGGAAATGAAACTGATTACTGAAACTAAGCGCAATATTCTGAGGACTACAAACATAAGGAGAAAAAAATGCAACATGCAGACATGACACATACATGAAAATTCAAAATGTATTTTCCCATTATCTATTCAGAAAACAAATCTATTCAACAGCTCATACTTATCCATGCCTTGCCAACTTTCCTCTACTCTACAATACAGAAACTCCTTTCCACCTAAACTTTCTGTACTTCCCATAAAAAGGTAGTATTCAACTGACTGTGTTCCTTATTTATAGATGATTTTTTTTTTTTTTTAATTTCTTTGAGATAAACTAAACATATTTAAATATTTTTCCATTTCTGGAGAGTCAGAATTCAGTCCAGAAGTACTACTTGCTGTAAACAACTTCAGCAATATTCATTCTGAGGAAATGGGCTGCTTATCTAACTGCTTAAGTGGAAAGGACTCTTCAGTACAATTAAGTATTTTGGGATTACTTTTTTGTTATTTTTTCAAGTAATGATAGCACATAAATAAATAAAAAAAAAAAATCCTACAGAAGCAAAAAAAAAGGATGGGTGGTATTTGCAATAGCCATCACGGATATTTATTTGTTTTTTTACAGCTAGTCTGTAAGAAAGAGACCAGGACAGAACTCAGATCTTCAGACATGAGGTAGTATTCAGAAATACTTGTTTTCATCCCCTAGACTTATAATTGCTCTCAGACTAGATTTGTTTTTAAATTAATAATTTTGTTGGTGATTATGCTTAGTCAGAAGAATCTTTTTGTTTACATACAAAAGATAAAAATCTTATCTTTACACATAAGAACACGTGAATCACCGTCAGGAGAGTGACACAAGCAAGTGACAGAAGCGGAGCCGCCACATTTCCATGGCATGCCTTAATCCGTGTCTCCTCATACCTCCAACCTATCACCTGACCTGAACCGAGCATGACTCTATGCAGATGTTTCAAAAGCAATTTATTTGTTGCATGCTCTGCAAAATCAGATTGCTGGCAGAAGAGACTAAGCCCACGCAGCCTCCAACTCCTCCCTTTTGCTTCTTAGGTGGAGGAAAGACTCTCTGGATCCAGACAGAGGCATGGGAGTAAACGCCCTCCTGTACAGGTGTTATAAGTACAACTAAACCTTTAATTGGGGACTCCAAATCAGCCACAAGGCACAACTAACAGGAACTCAAGGTGTTGTTTGTTTTTTTTAAAGTCTTTTCTGCTCATGAAATTACCTTTGGAGGTCTGTTGTCTACTGCAATGATGTCTTGAGCCCAGATCATGAGAGGAATGCAGACATTTAACTTCCACTGATACCAACAGAACATGTGTGTGGCTACTCAACTCTGCCAAACCTGATGTAAACTGACAGCTTCAGAGAAGACAACTACAGCATAGTAATACATGTATTTGTTTGCATACACAAGGATTCATTAAAAAAGAGCAAATGGAAGTTGGGTGGGAACGTTGACCTGCTTGAGGGTAGAAAGGCTTTGCAGGGGGATCTGGATAGGCTGGATTGATGGGCCCGGTCACACTGCATGACATCCAGCAAGGCTAAATGCCAGGTGCTGCACTTGAGTTGTAATAACCCCATGCATTGGTATGTGTTTGATGGTGAGTGCCTGACAGCTGTCACATGGAGAAGGACCTGAGAGGGCTGGTCTAGAGACAGGTGAATATGAGCTGGCAGCGGGCCCAGGTGGCCAAGAAGGTCAATGGCATCCTGACCTGTACCAGCAGCAGTGTGCTCGTCAGGGCTAGGGAAGTGACTGTCCTCTGTACTGGGCAGTGGTGAGGCCGCACCTCGAGTACTGTGTTCAGCTTTGGGCCCCTCACTACAAGAAGGACATCGAGGCCCTGGAGCGTGTCCAGAGCAGGGCTATGAAGCTGGTGAAGGGCCTGGAGCACAAGTCCTGTGAGGAGCGGCTGAGGGAGCTGGGGATGTTTGGTCTGGAGAAGAGGAGGCTCAGGGGACACCTCATTGCTCTCTGCAACTACCTGAAAGGAGGTCAGCCTCTATATTGAACTATAAATTCAATAGGTGAAATGAAAGCCAGGAAGATTCACAAAAATATTGGCGGGTGGAGGGTGGGGGGGAGGAAATCTAGCTTTATGGACAACTGAATAGTGGAACAAGATACACACAGTAAGCTGTACGATTCAGATCTCTTAAGGCTTTTAAGAAATGGTAACACCATCACTATGAACATGAAAAAAGCTCATCATCTTCACTACTCTGCATGTATGCTTGCTGTCTTTGGCAAGGGTGCACATACAGCTTTCAACTTCTGAACTGCTCCACAAAACGAATTTGAACTTCTTGTAAAAGGTTCTTATCTGACACAGAAGAAAATTCCTACACATCTTAGTACAAGCACACAACCAGATGGAGATACTTGGACACAAGTTACAGAATCCTCTCTGGAGGCTGAAAACAAACATGCAAACAAAACAAAACAAAAACCAAAACCAAAACAAAAAAAAAAAAAAAGAGAGAAAATAGATGTCTGAGCAGACCTAAGGGTGAGGGCAACTTCCAAGGAAGTGCTCTGCTCTGTACATAGAGCTCATGACTTTGTAAGGCCCTGGCAGATTTTCTGAAACCGAGCACCAGAATCAGTCGATTTTGAAGCACTCAGAAGGAGCCATCTCCCTTTCAGGCTTCCTAACCCAGAGTGGGGAGCACAGGAGGTATAACATTTATCTCGGACCCATGCCAAGTCTCGTGGCCCAGGCCCCATGTGGAGATCGGGCAGCACCATCAGACCAAATCAAACGAAGCCAACACCAAGCAAACATGGTTGAACACCTTCTGGCCCCAAACTCGGCAGACAGGGACAGTCCTGAGATATTGGTAAAACAAGAAAAAAAATCCTTTTGTGCACAGTGTTAAAACTGCATGCCCTGTTTGGCAGACAATGTCACTGTACCTCCATACAAGATGGGAATCAGGTCTCCTCTGCTGCACAACTACGGGAAAAGACTAAATGAAATTATGATCTGAGATTCTTGCATGTATCTGTTTCTGTCGGTAAGTTTGGAATAGTGAGCAAAAAGTTGAGGAAATACTAAACCAGAACAACAAGCTTACAACTGAGCACCTGAATTTGCTTCTTAATCCTGAAGAAAGCAGGAACCAGAGGTTCACCAAAGCATTTTTCTTCTATTTAAATATGCAACTTCTTTTTTTTTTTTTTTTTCTGGACACCATAAATACATTTCAGTGTCAACACTCATGACTTACATCTGTTATCAGAGGAACTAGCACTTGAAATTCTGCCACATCTTGTAGTAGGAAAGAAAAAATATACATATAAACGAAGAGACACGCAGCTTTCAGAAAATACAGCATCAGTACAGGACCTTAGAAGACTGTGCAATTAGAAACAAAAGAGTACTATAATGCCATTATGCTTAAAAAGGAAAAACAAAACTCCGACGTGTATTAGAGGTGTAATAAGGCCCAATGAATATGGGCCTTGGGTAATAATGAATGTAATAAGGCCCAATGAAAAAAAAAAAGAACAGTCTAGGCCACTGTGCTACATCTAAGTTCTGGAAAAAAATATACAACTATAAGGAAAATATTAATTCGGTTGGGCTCCATCTTTTTGCTGCAGCAGAACAACAGACAGACTTTCCTAAGACTATCTTGCTACATCTGAAAGAAAGACTTCTGCTACATACTCTTACCACTTTTTCTAGATTTAAAGAAAAGTCCGTAAGTCAGTTTTTTTTTCCTGAAAGCTTCACAACTATCCTTGAAAATACAATCCACTGAAATATCAGAGTGCACCAAGTGATTTTTTTTAAAAAAGTAAATTATCACTGCCCAGACCTCATGCACGACTTCCTGATTACTAGTAATAAGTTTCCATTCATTCCAAAGACTGACCACTTGAGAATTTGACTAGTAAATTAACCAAAACCATCTCTCTGTACAAACAGAAAACCATATTTCTCTACGCAAAAATTTCAGTCATCCCAGTGAAACTTTCCTATTACCCTACTGCAAAAGGGACGGTTAGAATCTATCACGCTGTATTCACAAAGGGCAGAACTACAAATTTAAGAAACAAACAAACAAACACCTTAAGCTTAACAACAACCCTCCTATGTTGCAAGAAACATTTTTGCTATTCTTACCTACTTTGGGGAAGAGATTTCAAAATATAAACATAATGTTGGGAAACAACATAAAGTTATATTAGTTTCCTGAAATAAAAAGTATATTCAGCCAACTAAATTGTTCACTAGAACAAAAATCAGAAGATAAGTAGACACAGACACAATAAAAAAAAATTCCCATTGCAGAAAATGAGCCCTCTCTGACAAGCAGCGTGAGCTCTTGAACAGGTTACGTAAATGACAAGATTTCTTCTTGAAATCTTCTGATACAGCTGCCAGCATAACCATTGAGTTTCTTGAATGAGACAAGAATGTTCCTCTCTATTTTGGAAAACCAAAGAGTTAAAAACACCACAGAAACAAGGCGGCTGTTATTTCAGCAATAACATTAGGTGACTGTTATCGACACGATTGGCCTGATTTCCTCACAAAGCAAATAAGAAAGCCATCTAAAAGGAGGTTCAGGTTTTTCTATCCTTTTCTTTCCCCTTCTCTTCCAGTGAGTGACTTCTGCTATTCTTTCAAAGTCACCCTTTTTAATTTAAAAGCAAAAAAAGTACCTACTTGCTAATATAACTACGTCAGACTGCAAGCAGGGTGGCAAAACTACTGCACTGTTCTTTCACAGCACTGCCTTTAGGAACATTTTTGCCCAAACCAGCCTCAATGACAGAGAGATCATCCTTAAGAGAACACTACAGAAAAAGTAAACTGGTTTTTCCCAGTCCTGCTTATAAGCAAAACTGTGGAGTGCCCTGAGACTAGAAAAAACCCTCCAACAAGGACTTCACTGTTACGGTATGAGAGTGGGAGGCACTGGGGAAGAAGGGCTTTATCTTGTCTATTTACATTCTGCTACTCCATCCTAGAGATAAGTTTTAGTAATACAAATAAAACATTTTCCTTGCTCTGGAGGCAGCAAAAAGACAAAAGACTTCTCTGCCCACTGTCATTCTTAACTAGAGATGGCAGAATTTCCACACAGCTTCAAAAGAGCTGCACGTCCCAGTTAGTTTTTCAAGTCCACAGTGTCATACAGCACAATTCTCTGGAATAATCTTTTGGGCCCCCAGAGAAAGCGAGGAGATACAAACAACAAACCAACACTTTATAGAGGTGCAACACTCGTGCCAAGTAACCACTTGTGAACACAGTGGGTAGTAAGAGAGAAAAATTATAGAACACCCCTTAGCCAACAAGTCCTTAGCAGTCTGATCTAGCTAACAACTCAGGCCTGCAGGAAAGCATCTACTTCACGGAGAGCATCTATCAGCATGCTACACATCCAGGCATCGAATGAGTGTCTGATCACTGACAGACCTGGGAAGACTGTTAGCTTGGAGACATGAACAAAGTTGCTAACTATTTGTAATAAAAAGCATTAAAATCTGCTGACCCTTAGACTGAGTTACACAGATCAAACAGAACAAATGCATACACATACTTCTGCCTCATGCAAAATGAGAGGACACCTGCCACAGGAATCACCAGCAGGGGAAAACCAAGACGCCCCTATAGCTGGGTTTACTCCCTACCACTGCAGTACTGCATCAGACAAGCCCCAGCCAGGGAGGTTATGCCATCGTGCAAGAATAACCAGGGGTGACGAGGAATTCATCCGGATGGTCTGCACTCAGCTCTCAGCATGTCCCAGCCATTCCCAAGTAAGCAGAAAAATAAGAGAGGATTCAGCTTTCCTTGCTGATGGGTCTAAACTGTGAGTTTGTCTACACCGAAGGCAAAGATGTGGGAAAACACTACTAGGAGTGCTCGAGCCATGAGGACACAGAGCTGTCCCCCTCTAACTCTAGCAGGCATGGAGGGCTAGGATGAAGCTGGGAGCACAGGATCCTGTATTTCTATAAGGCTATTTCTCCTTACACAATCACCTCTGCCTTTGGAGATTTTCTCCTGACTTTTAAATCCAGGCATCCCTTCCACCATCCTTGTTTACTTCTCACTCAGTTGATCACTGTGCAAACACAGTTTCACTTTGCCTCACTCCTACCCTGATGCTATTTGCAGTTGGCTGTCATAGTAGGTGACTTGGAACAAGAGAATACACACACATTTGTTAAAGTAGCCTGATTCAGTTAGTAAAAAGAGCTATTTACTCGTGTAAAGGACAGACTGGCCTGAGGCAAACACAAAGTTGAACCAAACAGTTATTTACATTTTTGTTAACCTGCAAAAATGCAACACAGGGCACACTTGTGAAAGCAGCAACTCCTCCAGTGATCTTCAGTGCATGTTCAGAACTGAGCATCACTTGAAAGAACCGAAGGAAAGGTCCTGTTATGCATCAAGACCAGATAAAAATACGGATACATCAAGGATTTAAACTACTCCAAGTTTCCTCAAGATTATAGGCTTAATGCCTAGGAGTTGCCTGTGATGATCCTTATGGGTCCCTTCCAACTCGGGATATTCTATGATTCTAATGCTTTCGACTACTTGTGTTTTGTTTATTTTTCTCGGTTTTGTGTTTTTTAATTGTAATGTGACTGACTCCATGAAGGAACTCTTCCAGCAGCACGTTATTCCTTGGGCACTGGAAGGACCTCTCGTCTTCCTTCCTGCCTTCTACAAGATCTCACAATTTAAGCTGGGTGGCTGACCTGGGAAAATTCTGCCTCACACGGTAACACATGAAATTTCAAAAAAGACACAAGAGCTAAGCACACCAGCCTTCTTTAAAAACAAAACCAACCAACAAAACCCACAAGAACACAGAACTCTTGGAACAGGTTTTGTTGTTCTAACAGGAGTTAAAATGCACAGAGTTGTGGGAGCAAGCCTTTTTCCTCATCTCAACTCACTCAGCTGGCACAGGATCCCTTTCCCTCTTTCCCAGTACCTTGGGTCCCTACAAACCCAGACCAAAACAGGACCCACCTGTCTCGGGCTCCTTGGTGAAGCCCAGTCAATTACAGCTGCAAGGCAGAACATTTCCTGGCAAAACTTGCCTCTGGGATACTTCCTCACAGGAACAAAACGTACAGACTGATGGGGTACATTCACCCACAGCACAGCTGTGGTACGCTTATTAAACACATCAGTATATTTAAGCTGCGTGGTACCTACATAAGAAAGTGCTCCATAGTTACAACTTTAATTAAGCACCAGAAATGAACTAAGAGAGGAAACATTAACAGCAAAGAAATCGCGAAGATGGAGCTGTCCTGGCCACCAAAGAGCACGAGAAGATCCTTCTGCTACTCAAAGGCCTGAATGCCAGATAATATAATCCAGATATTGATTAGAGATACCTACATATCCCACTTGGCCATGCTGAGCTTGTGATTGCATGTTCAGGGTGAGTGAACGTGGGCATAAACACATAAAACAGTTGGGTTAAGTTGGGGGATCTCACTGGGGAATGCTTCTTTGGACTTCAAAAATGTTGCCTATTTCGTCTTTGTAGCAGTTTTTTTCCACTGGATAAAGGAATATCCACAATGGTCCAGAGCTCCGGAGTAAAACTCTCAGAACGTACCTGTTTGTCTGGGACCGTACAAGAGAATGCTGTCCAAAATCCAAGCAACAGTAGCATGTGATAAAATGTTTCCAACTACAGAGTATCTCCAGTTATTTGAGTCAAAACAAAGAGAAAAAAAAACTTCAGCCCTTTACTACTGCACTCCTGTCTGCAGACCGCTTCGAGCACTGTCAGAGTTGGAGACTGTTCCTACAAACCTTCTTTAGTTCAGCTCCATAATAGCCACGAACAAAACACGAACCGACAAGATGCGCCACCTCTCTTTCCCCCCTTCCTTCCCCCAGCAGGTCAGATGAGTCTGCCAGCTCACCAGTCTTTAACCTCTGGCTTGGAAGCTCTCTGGAGCCTCCAAGAGGTCACGAGTAACTAGAAAAAAACGTCTGTATTTCTAACTTCAATGTTCTGCACAGAAGTCCCTAATTTCCATGGAATACATTTTGAGTCAAGAAGGCAGAAAGCTGTTACTGAGGCACTCGAATGCTGCTTGTATGACCACGATAACTGGAACTTGTTCAAGACCTGTAATCAGACAGATCTGATTTACTGTCCTTCATACCTATGTAATTAAAGCCCCTGGTAAAAGACTGGCTTTGTAAAATTTTACATGTTTCCACCATGCTCATTCAATACGTTAACCTCCTAAGAGTTTGCTAACGCATGTTGACAAAGATGTAGCATAACAGAAAATCAATGCCACCTCCAAATTATTATATAGTAAAATAAGCTTCTTTGAACGGAATGTTTGGCTACAGCTAAGATTCATAGCTGTCTGGAATTCACTTTTACTGAAAACCTCACAATTTTGTAAACTGCGATTGTGCCAACGTTGTGAGAAGTGCTCACACTGGTATAGTTCCACATTTTCCATGGGCATGCACCACACAGAAGTATTTTTAAACTAGCATTATTTTCATGCTGAGATTTGGACTACTTTAATTTCATCAGGAGAGTTAAGGTTCTATAACGCATGCATGAATAACCAAAGCCAAAGGCAATTTCTCAAATCTTGTTTGGGAAAAAATAATAATAATAATAATTCTCTCATCCTTCACTGCTGCACAAATGAAATACGCAATGCATTCACATTTAGGGAAACATTTAGCTCAGTAAGAAAGAGTAATGCTTGCTTTAAAGCTACAGAGGGATTATGGATCTTCAGCCCATTTGAAGTAGTATAAAGATTACACAATCAACTTAATATATGAAGAGGTGCACGCTAACAGCTTTATTAACATACAAAGTCAATACGCTTTCAGTTCATTGATCAGAAACATTTTGCTCCACTAAATACTCACAAAACACTTTATTTTAGGAAGAGCTGTATAAATTTATCTTGATTTTAGGTATCTCATGCATACGTGTTGGGTTTTGTTTTTGTTTTTTTTCTCTCTCAACTCAGCTATTTTGAGTATAGACAAGTATGAATGTTTATTTTCAGACTGTTTGGATATGATCACTCCAATTTAGTACATTGGAATAGACCAACAAATGTTCTAGGAATTTAGCATAAGTCTCATCTCACGTATAGTCAAGAACTCCTCACTCTTTGCTCTGCCTGGTCTCCGCTCCCTCATCTATTGTTCATTAACATCTTCTGCAACGTTGCTGCAAATAGGAACTTTATCTTTCCAAGGAATGATTTCTCCCTCCTCCACCAGAAGAAAAAATCAAACTGTCCAAAAAGCCAACTCAAGATGAAAGTATGCATTGGAAGAATGTGCTCTTACCTAACTTATTCCTCCCTAGCTACCTATATAACCTTGAAAGAGATGAGAATAGTGTTTGGGGGTTTGGGTCTTTGTTTCATGCTAGTATTTGTGCGGTAATATTGCTTCTACGTGTGCTGCATTAGTATCTCCTTATGGAATGAAATAAAAACACAACCAGCAAATCGTTTCTAGTCAAATACTGAGCCAGATCTCCAGCTGACATAAACCAAGTTTCATCAGTTTTCAACTCTCACACATCTCAAACTTGGCAATATTCATTAAAGGTCACTGTGGTCAAACTGTTTTTTTTTTGTTGTTGTTGTTTTATTATTATTATTATTATTTGATTTTGTTTACTTGTTATTGCTGTTGTTGGGTGATGTCTTCGTACGACCACAGAGTATATACTGTGATTAAATTAGGAAAGCCTTAACATTTCTCAGAAGATATACATATGAGAGACAAATACAGCAGAGGGCCAGCTCTTCAAAGCTTTAAACTACACTGGATGCCAGAATTTCTTTAGCTTTTCTGTCACTTTGAACTGCATGTAATCAAATGCCATTTCTTGCATTTTCTCCCTCCCCAATCTTCAGATCTTGGGCACAACGCAACATGAAAACATGGCTCAATTGAGATTTTACAGAAACATTGTTTCTGTAAACAAGTTGTTAAGCAAGTTCAAAGAAAGAAAACAAACAAACAACAACAACAAAAAAACTTTCTAGACTGCTTCTCTAGGTAAATTTCACAGGTGCATTCCACTGACCCAAGCAGTCTGGCAGACCAACCCCACCCCTCAGCACTGACTTCTGAATTAGACAATCAGTCGCACTAAATCTGCTAGCAGACAGCAAGCTTCTTCCCCATATTTGTTAATGATGACAACAAATTACTGTTATGTTACCGAGTGTCCTTGATGCTTCAAGCAGTGAAAGAAATTAAGTGAACTGAGCCCAGATTCTGCAGTCAATCGTCTTCTGACTACTAATTTTTAAATGTTACTGCTACTGCTTCCAAAACACCACTTTCCACAAGTTATTCCAGATAGTTTTTTTAGATATTATCAACCTCTGTCATTTCCATGATTTATGGCCTTTAAATTTAATTTAAGATCTGAAAAGCAGTGAATTCAAGACATACATATATATATATATATGTACACATGTTTCTGAGCTCCATCTGTAATATTTCTGTTGGATCTATTGAAAACTCTACGTACTGGTCTCTAAGAGAATATAACAGAGTGACTGGAACAGAATTTAAAGGGAAAAAAATGAAATTTAGATTATATCAGCATTTCCCAAACTACTGTGCTTAGTATTGCTATCCCAATTTATCTCTGCTGTTACTGCCTCCTCCAGTCTTCACTCCTGCTTCCCAGAGAAAGCACTGTCCTCAGGAGGCTTCAGAGGTACATGCTAAGCAGCCAAGCAGATCAATAGTGCCACAGTTATCCACATCTCACCCAGCTGCCAGGGATCAATACCCACTGCTGCACTACTTCATGACACAGGACAGCAACAGAAAAGCATGGTTTCCTGCCCAGGTTCAGCAACATTGGCATCACATAGCCCCAAGGCTGTAAACATCCAAAAGTAAACAGCCAGAAGCAATATCAGGTGGTTGTTGCCCAGTCTAGGAGCTAAGGACTACGCATTTCAAAGACGCCAAGAACTTGGGGCTCTGCATCTCAGCATTTCCTGACCCTTCTTTCAAAATCCACTTGGTTTGCAAGCCATCTGCTTTTATTCTGGAAATGTTTTATCCCTAAGATAAAAAGGCAAGGGAAGGATACATTTATTTCCTCAATTTATAAATAAAAAGTTGTAACGCTAACAGCACATGCAGGGAAGAAAGCAGATATATGACAAATTTTGTATCTTTCAGTAGTTTTACTTAGCATGACAACAAATTCTTTTAAAATAGCTAAAGATGGAAGAAAAAAACATGCAGTTGTATTGAAAAGTTCATCTTCCTGTTTCTTCAGAAAAATTATATACATAAAAGCCCTGATTTCCAACAATGCTATTAGTGTGTCTCGAAGCCACAGAAAAGCTGGTTGTAACCAAAATTTGAAATAATTAGAATTTTGCACGTTGTTATATCCTTAAAGTATGGGCCTCAAGACAGGGCATGAACTATTCTTGCTTAAGAAGAGGATGCAGTTTTATCACCAATTTAAAGCAGTGTAGGTGTGTGGTGTTCCCCGAAAAGATGGCATTGCTCTCCTGGCATAGCCTTTCTTTTCTACAAGCGTTAGGGCTTGTGTAGCTGAACCAGCTGCCTGCTCCAGATCTAGGAGCAACGAGCAGGAGGTTCTCCATGCACCTCTTACCTCTCAAACCTCCAACTTTAGGTGGTTTGAAAGGTAAGCTTGGAGGTTTCAAAGTTAAGTTTGAATGGTAACTTCCCACCGTTGACAAATTTCCACCCACAAATTCTCATCAGCAGTATTTCTATTTCTTTTAGATACTTGGTAAAATATCTGCCATCTCAAGAAGTGTGCCACATTCTGTTTGTATGTTGCAATAAGCACCACCTTTTAGAAGTCAAAATACAATGTTGTCCTAACTGAAACACAGCATCTTGTAAATAGAAAGTTATTATCAAAAGTAAGTAGAGAACTAAACTGGTTTCAGCCACAGGGCTTCCTGTGGTTGTATCATTGTTCTTCACTCACACAATCAATTAACTGCGGCTTCCTACGACAACACAGGAGGAAACCACAAGCAACTTACCCATTTGTCAAACGGTATTATGCGAAGAAAGTACACTAAGTCGCAGTGCTGTCAGAGATCATAAATAACCCACATATTTCCAAAAAGAATGCTTAGAGCTAGTGCAAGTAGAAAATTAGAGATTAGAAGATTAATTACTGATGAACGTCTATGCAGTAATAAAGCAGATGTGATTTGTTCCTACTATATTGTGAGAGATAAGGTCTAACACGAGGCTTCTTTCCATTTAGATGATTTAATCAATACACATAAAATAAACTGAAGTTGCATAATCTGTATACTTTGAACTTGAAGCTCTGATATGATCTCAACAAATAGAAAAATGACCCTAGTAAGCACCAAGTTGGCAGCATGCATAAAGTTACACGCTTTGTAGGTTCACCAAGTAATCATGAAAGCCAAGATTTCAACCTAAAGAAAAATCAACACAGATACCTTACAGGTAGTTGTAACTTGTTCTCGGTTGCTGTATAAGGTATAATGCAAAACACGAGGTACGAAGGAGAAGAGGAGAAAGCAAAGGCTATGGAAATGTTTTCCAATAAGTATGTCACAAGATATTAGTATATAACCTGCATTTAGATGCAAATAGGTATTTGGAAAAAACAGAAGTTAAAGACAGTGTAAATAGCTACAAGTATCTTAAGCAAGGTGTAAAAGAGTGGCCTTCAGGCACTGCAATACAATTGCTGTATTACTTGAATATGATTTTAACAAAAATCAGTCAATATACAAGCATCTAGTAGGAGTGTCAGTAAACATTCTCTATGAAACACCTACCATTACTCACCCAAAGAAACGTTAGCCTGTTATTTAAAAAATGATTATTAATACTAGACACATGGCACTTCGTGTCTTTCAAAAAAAAAAAAAAAACACCTTAAAATAAACAGCAAACAAGCTGTTTATTACCATACACATGTCAAACTGTTTTGGTTACAATAAATGAAGAGTTACAGATCTGCAAACCACAAAGTATCATCAGTAATAGAGTTCCATTCAATTCCACAACTCATTACCTGAAATAGATGATTAAAACTAGTATCAGCCAGATTTTCTACTAACAATGCTTCACCAAACTGTATTTCAAAATCATGTAATCCTGATTTCTGGACAGCAAATCATTTACATTACATTAGCTATATATTAACAATATTTAAACATAGCCTGTAGCATTATCCTTACCATCCATTCTTTTGAAGGGACATGAAACTTCTAAAGCAAGATACTTTGTCTAAACCAACACAAAACACTGTTGATACCATGTTATAGTGCTTTGATCCACTAAATTTCATTAACAGGCCCCAAAAGAAGTTTCTATCCAGTTCTTCTCTGGCAAAATGTTGGTGGGTACCCACAAGGAACTTCAGAAGAAAGAAGCAAAAGGTAGAAAGGAACTGGTGAAAATCCCTCAGTGTCAAGCACATCTACTGGACAGTTTAATCCTAACAGGTTTTTTTCCCCACTTCTGATTCCTACAATCCAAGGTAAATGAAAACGTTTTGTCAGAGATGAACAAAATCATCAGAGTGACCAAGAAGGAAGAAAAAATTAAATATAAATTATCTACTAGTATAGGTTCTTTTACATAACTTAATGAAAGAACACGTGTAAGATGTCACGTCCTCTACTGGAATGTATTATAACTACCCTGCCAGACTGAAGTGCTCTGAGAAGAACTCACCAAAATGTCCAGTTCTTTGATCAGCTCAGGACTCTGTGAAGTATCATTTAATTACCAGAAAAAATCAGTTTTGTAAATTTAATTCTGCCTACTGGAATACACACGGTCCTATCCACAATGAAAGCTGTACGTAGATAGACACACAAGTGCCTTACAGTGGCTCCTCTTTCTGTCCCCTCCAAAACTTCCTCCTGCTGAATTCTCTGCTAGAGTTGTTTTCTTATTTATCTCAAGCTTCGGATCTGTTGTTGTTTGCATTGTTTTTTTGGTTGATCAACAGGAATAAGCATCTGGAAACTACTTATTTTGTAATATACTTTCTAGTATCTAAAAATGTAATTATAATTACAAGTGCACAGCTTATCTCCTTATCTCAGTCCCAAGTCAAAGAGCAGCATGAGCTTTGAACCAGACTCAGGAAAGCATGTGGTAAGTACATCCTTATACTCAGGAAAGCACTTCATGATGTGCATAACAGCATCCCCTGATTACGCCTCATTTTTGCCTTTCTTGAAAAGAACAAGTATTTTTAACTTGTAACTTGGGACATTTTCTTCCTCTTCTTGCTGACCACAATCTAACCAATCCAGATGAAACTGATTTCTTCCTTTTCTACATTAACACATTGCAACAGTACCTAAAGATGGTGCTGTGCAAGAAACTACCCTTGACAGCTGTTTCAGAGAACAGAATAGCTAGCACATCTTCAATGCCTGGTGTTGACAGGGTTTACTTATAAACAACCACACCAGAAGAAATTGTTCCGCAGGCTACTCCTCAGCAGCGTTTTCAGGAATACAGCAGTTGTCAGAGCAAGCGCTAATTTGTATTTCAAAACAGTGAGTCCAGTAACTACAGCAAACTTCTAACATCTGGGATTTCAGAATACTGCATTTATCTACTATCACCCATGTTGGAAAGGTAATTCCAGCTTTCTGAGCACATAAATTTCAAGCCTGTGGTAAACTGAAGACTGATCATTAACCAGAATAGAATAATGTATAAGACCACGAGCATTTCATGAGTATTTTCTGTATTTCCTTATTTAAACTAGAAAAAAATTGAAAATACAATTATTGAGGAGAAAGAGGGTTTGTTTTTTTTGTACATTGCTTACAGTCAAAAAAGACCATGGCCACTACAAGCTAATTTTGCTCAATTTGTGGGCAAGTCAGGAACAGTTTACACGCCAGCACTGTCCCTAAAGGGATTTTAATGCAACACGCACTTCACAGAACAAAACCAAGTGTTGTGTAACTAGTAGACCACTTCCTATCAGAAATATTCCCTGGTCTCAAATGATCAAATTAAAAGCTCCCTTACGGATCTGAAAAATAGAAAAGCCAGTGAGAAATCCACACACTGTTCTAAATCCAACAGATTACTTATGGACTATTAATATTCTCACATAATATCCTGAGTAGTCTCTTATCAGTAACAGAGTTAGAGAAAAAGGTTGACAAACATGGGAATGTTCTTATAATTAATATTGTTACTTAACATTTTATGAGCTGCTGCTGGTTATGAGCAGGATAGTGCTCTACAGGCAATGGTTGGTGATTACCACTGCTGGTTAATTTGCACCCAAAGAACTGTTGTTTTTATCTTCTAACGAGACAATGGCAGAACCGACAGAATTACACAATGGCCTGGATACAACACAAAAATTATTTGTACCATGCCAATTTCAGCCCAGTGTGGGCTGTTGAAGCCACTATGACCCTAAAACTTAGTTTGTAACTCCTACACAACTTGACAAGTTGAAAGCAATACTGACAAACTTTAACCTTTATCGATAATTACTGAAAACCTGTTGGTTTGAAGTAAAAGATAAATAAAATTTTCAACTATAATTGGAAAATGTCATAAAAATGAAAATCAGAAACACATCTTTCATTTGTTTGAATTAATTAGATAATATTTTTTTTTAGAATAGAATAGTTCAGTTGGAAGGAGCCTTCAAAGATCATCCAGTCCAACCACCTGATCTCTTCAGCGATAACCAAAACGTTAAACCATACGATTGAGGACGTTATCCAAATGTCTCTCGATCTCTGACAGGCACCTTCCTTCTCTGGAGCTGGTCAGCATGGGTGCATTTTTATGTTAGATCCTTCTCACAGAACTAAGCTGGCAGCAACACTGCACAATAATATAAACAATATAAACTTCTGGGTAAAAGATGAGTAGTGCATAAGTAAAAATAGGTGAAATGGGTCTGGACAGCTCTAAATGGATTAGCTCTTCCATATGCACACAGTTTAGTTCCCCACAAACACACAGTATACGGGCAAACTCACAGCTTTGTTAGTTCTAAGGACGCTTTGTTCCCCTGAGACTGGCGATGGAGAAAGGTACAACAAAGATTCCAATTACATTATTAGTTTATTGCCTTCGATACCAAACATTATATTGCCATGTAACTTCTCCACAGCCCACCACATACTACGCTTCAGAAAGTCTCGGGACTGCTGAGAGGCACATGTCCACTGTTGCCTACGTTTTGCAATAAAGGAACAGAGAAAGTAATACCAGGAATGTGATTAGAATCAAACGTGAGGACTGGTTCTGTTACAGAGCACTGCAGAAAATCAAATACAAACCTGTGCCACTTCTTTTCTCCTTCTGGTAAATTGATATGCTTATGCCATGAAAATTCACCCTTCCCAAGACACCGTGATAAGGGGTCCTGGACATAATTCCTCCATACTCTGCAAATCTTCTGTGAGGCTGCAGGGAAGTATCACTTTTGCACATTTCAGACGACTTCTATGGCTCCATCAGAAAAATCATACTCGTTCACCAATAAAACGTCTTTTTTACCTAGTGATTTACATCATTCTGTACAAATTAGCAAGGTTCAGCAACCATTTTGCCTCCTCTATAACCGCACCATTCCCATCACAGTTCCAGGTACAGCACTACCTCTGCGCTGAGCACAGGCAGGCTGCCAGGAATTCTACGGACTGAGTATCCAACACTTGCATTCATTAACTTCAAGTATGCTGATAAGACAAATTTTATGCAAAGAGACCTCAAATATAGTATGCAGTGTGTGGTGGGTAAGTTCCCAAGTTTAGGCAAAGAGAACTTAAAGTAAGAGAGACTGATGAAGCAGTAGTGACACAGAGAGAGAAGAGGGGCTCAATGCCCACATCCCTGTCCATACAAAGTTTTTTCCTAAACCAGATAGGCAGCACAAGGGCAGCAGCACAGCTTTATACATTTTTGTCATTAACTAAGAAGCAGCCTTCTTTGTTTTTTTTTTGTTTGTTTGTTTTGTTTTTTTTTTTTTTAATTTTCATTTTTTATTTCTGTTCTGTACTAAAAGCAACACTATGGATTTTGGAAACACAGCCAGTGTTACACCTCCTCTTAATTTAAGACTTGTAAAAGTATGTTTCCACTCTTAAATCTACCACTTGAGAAGGAAAACACAGTGCTCTCTTCCCAAAAATGGTTAAGCAGAAGAGATGCAGGATGTCCTTTCTCTTTGGACCTGGATACTATCATCTAGCTACAAGTGACTAGAGCTGGAAGTGAAATACTGGCTTCCTTCCCTACCGACTGAGGTATTTTGCTTTAAACAATAAAGCATCTTGCAGCTGTAGCTTCTCGAGGATCACCCCTCCCTCCCTCAAACGAGTAAGAAAAAAATATTTTGGACTATGACTACAGAGTTACCTTTGGTCATTCAAAGATACAGCACCACCACCAAAGCATACATCAAGAAAACAGGGAGATGCAATATGTAAAAGTTGAACTGTATTCTCCTAAACACCGAAAGGGAAGCCTCTAATTTAGGCAGCCAGGATCCCTCTCTGGAAGCCTTTAAATACATTTATGTACCCTCACTGAATCTTCAGGAATTTTAAACATGTGCTCTGAAATGCACTTTCTGCTGTTACACAGTACGCCTCCTCCCTGAACTATCTGAAAAACAGTGACAGTGAGACTAAGCCAAACTAAACTTTTTACCACTTTTTAAAATAGATTTTTCCCTTTCCTCATCTACCAGTAGCTCCAGCACACTTCATTTTAATTCAGAAAAATTCTATCAATCTCTTCCAAAACAGAAGTTTCCAAAAATGGTATAAGCTATGTCCAGAGAAACTGCCTGTTCTGATCAACAACAGCTGCAACAATAAAGGAGGTAGAGTAAATACATGATTTCCATACATGCCTTGTAACGTAACGTTTATAAACTAAACAGTTAGTTAAAAAAAAAAAGCAAGAGGACTACTCATTGCAATGTGATGATGTCTGGACAAAGATGAGTCAAAGAAACAAAATAGGACTTGGCTGAGAAGTCAGTGCTGAAGAAGATAAAAGTTTAGAGGTGACAAATCAGGGGGCATCGGCATAAGAATGATGACAGCCTGTGTATGACCTTCTCAGTACTCTGATAAGAAATATTCAGGTGGTTCGTGGATGGTTCAGCGTATTTTGCTGTGAGATTTGTGATTTCTCACAAAATTTGTTAAACGTCCTCTTCATGGCAGTATCCTTAATCATGAAGACAAAGAGGATTGAGACACAATAAATGAAGGGGGAAAGTGGTCGTCCAATATTAATCGGTAATTTTACAATTCCCCATACAAACTTTTTAGAGTACGCAGCACTTTAGGGTGCTTTAGAGCTGAAAGCTGAGCTCCAACTGATTTCGTGACAGCTGAGAGTTCTCCACACCTCCGTACATCAAACCACAGGAAGCCAACTAACTGAGCCAGATGGTGATGCATGCGCAAGGAGTGGATGCATACAAAGTATCTGGGTAAGTAACCTAGCCAGCATCACATAAACTCTGTAGCTGTCAGCAAGAGAATAATCATATTCTCCACCATACCATTCAAATTCCCACAAAAAAAAAAAAAAAAAAAAAGAAAAAAAAAAGCACATTTTCCTTTTTCGGAAACCACAGCTTCATTCACTACTTAAATGCTGACTTCCATAGTTTACAACATACTCATAATGAATTTCCACGTCCCCATTGTCCCATGCAGTAGGGAAAAAAGGTGTGAGGCAGGGTGGGGGGAAGGAGGCAGGCAGGGAAAACACCACAGACTAAGACGCACGGACACAGTCATATTGTTAGTTCTGTCAGTTTACATTTTTGTTTGAATGACTTTTTATTTCCACCATAAATGTGTACTAGGAGAATATTCCAAACACTAAAGAAAAAAAAATTCTCAGAAATGTTTACTGTATTCCTGAATCAGTTAATAATCACTTAAACTTCAAATTTTCACCCCAAATCCCTAACGTTCTCAATAGGTTTACATGAAAGCGGCCTTCAAGTTGCTCCTAAACCCAATTCCTACCAGCCCTTTGAACTCCCAGGCCTAGCACCAGGCAGAAACCCTGGAAGGTGTGGTGAGCATCCTTATTCCTCTCTGCTCTGCAGCAGGTTTTAAACTTACCCCATGTCAGAGCCTCCGGAGAGACTGCCTGCCTACAGCTCCTTCTTCCTGATGCTTCAAATTCTACACTCAAGTGCCCACAAGTAGAGAAAAATATAGAAATGAACACCATTAACATGAGAAGCACATCCCAGAAAGACTCCCATTGCAGTGAGGAACATATCTTACTTTCCCATTTGAGAGTAAAGTACAACCTGAGCTATTTTGGCTATATCTATAAATAGTACTCACACTTCCTTTCCTTCAGACTAGAAGGAGGAATTCCCTAACCAGGATTAGCTCAAATCCAGGAATTAGCAGAGCCAGGATTAGCTCAAGCCTTTATGCAGCCAAATACTTCACAGATGCACAGAGAACACGTACATTTCTTTGTAGCACCAACACTGTCATGCCTTACTCCCTTCTTAGGATCCCTTAGGGTTCAGTGCCATATTTCTGGGAGAGAGAAATCAAAACGTGTCTTACTGAGCACTCTGGGCAGCCACAGAATATATCTTCTTCAACTTCTTAAGCTAGTTTTGCTGCAATCATTGACAGATTTTACCCTTCAATAAGTTCCTTGCCCTGAGGTATGAAGATGTCAGACTGCGAAGCTGAGCTGTAAATCTCTATCATTGAAACTGTAACCAGTAACATAGGTAAAAAATGCTTGACATTCAGTAAGTGTGAGGAGAACCTACTTCTAAAAGTGCCTTTAAAATATCAGCTGATATAAACGAAAAAGGCAGAAACATTCATGAAACGGGCTCTGCATTTCCAAATGACAGGTAGAACTGCTGCTTGCTCTTACTGGAGACTGCTTCACATTGAGAGATTCGCCAGGCAGAGGGCAAGCTCTTCCACATATAATACAAACGTCCTAAATACAGGAGAAATGGCATCCCAAGACAAATCCTAAAGACAATCCTTGCATAACTTTCTAGTCATACTCAATGCAAAAGACATTTTACTCCTACCCTTGGGATAATTCTAAGAATTAGGTAAGCAAGACTTGGTCCCACACACCCGATCATTGATCTGAAACCGTCCAAAGTCAAGGTGCAGGCATTGGGGGAAGAGGCACTTTGGGCTTCACGTGTAGCTCACACCAACCTGCTAAGGTTTTGGAAGGAGTTATAAATCTTAGCCACCATGGAACAGGTCTGAAATGCGATCTATTTGTTCTGTAGAAGCTAAGTAGAGGGCAGTGCCCTGAAAGCAAGCAGAATGCCGGTGCTCTCCCATACCACTGAAACGGTACAGATGAAATTCTCTTATTGTAAGGTTTCCTTCCTGAACTATCAGCCTTGAAAGCAAAAGAAAGGAAAAATAGCATGTTAACTTCTCTTGTATTTTTCTTTCTCTTAGCAACATCAAAGAGGAAAACTATTAGTGGATTACTTCAAGTACTTAAGTTTTCAATCCTACCTACTCTTCTCAGCTAATAATCCCCCAAATGATGCACAGTATACAGTTAATGAAGTCACAGGGGACAAACACTCCTCTTGTTTTCCAATGCAACCGCCTGCAGTAGTGTTTTTGAGGAATTAAATCAACCCACAGTAAAAGTATTATCATTCTTGTAGCCAAGCAGTACTTTAGAATAGAGCTTATCTTGGCTGTGATAATAAAGCCTAGAATTTTCTTGAACACATAATTCAGAGTCTTAGCTACAAGTTAAAGCACAGAAAGCAAAAGGAAAAGGCATCCAAAGGGATAAGTGAAGGAAATACTCTCCATTTAATCCACAGCTCACCTACTCCGGTACTGACCCCACAAAACGGAAGGGAGCAGAAGAATGTTATACGAGTAGATAAAAGAAGGCTGCCTGTGCTACATGGGATGGCAAAGAGAAGCCGGAAGAAACCAAGAGCCTTCAGGAGAAGGAAAGATTCCCCCGTGCAAGTTGAGACTTAGCTCAAGCAATCCACGAGCAACTGTCCCCGCACCCTTCCTCACCAGTTCAGAGAGACGGCGAGACAGCAGCAGCAAAGACAGAGAATGAAATCCTTCAGCAGAAGCTGGGAAGACGGGATAGCTGCGTTATTTACAAGCGGCAAAACCACAAATGAACTACTGAAGCTCTCCAAAACAAATAGTGATGGAGGCTCTGGTTTTGCACTAGTTTGCACTTGATGCAGATATTATTGTTCTGTACCAAGAAATAAGCAAGCCCTCCCTACTTTTCTGACTGCCTTTGATTTTACACAGGTGTGCAGGACAATCCATCATTTCAGATGTCAGGTGGCTACGATGAAGTCTAATATTGAATTGACACTTCTTCCAAGAAAGTTCACTTAAAACCATCAAAGTTATTAGAAGTTACTCTTTTCTGTCCATCTGCTAACAAAGCCAAAACTGGACTAAAATCCCAAACCCTACTTTTAACAGACCAACATGAAAATTCAGTTCAGTACAGCCTGTGACTTCAGATTACACTTGCATTCATGACCTTCCACATCTGACTGCAGAAGAAGGAATAGGAGGAACATTTTTCAAGTCCTGGTATATGAAATCACGAGTCAGAACCCTCAGTCACAGTCCTTTTGTAAATATTACATATGCAACAGGAAAGTAGAGAAAAAGCTATTCCTTCTTCATATTCAGAAAGTGTTTGCAAGGGCTGCTATAGGCCATGCAAATCCAACCCTTACCATGCTTACAAAGAACTCAAAGGATTTGAACGTCTGCTCCTTGATTCTTCTAGTCTAGGTACATAAGTAACTACGTTGGGACAGTTTGAGAACTTTTGTCATTTGAAACTGGCAGAGCAAAAAGATAAATGATAGTGATTTGTATAATTTAGTTTACTTCATGTTTTGTTTGTGCCAGAAACAAACAGCTAGTAATGAAACAGTAAAATCACTCAAGAATACCCTTATTGATCAAAGTTTCCCCATATATAAAACGTGCTTAGTCACTACGTAAAGCATTACATATTACAGAAATTACATTGTGCCTGGAAGGTAGCTGCTGAATGTGAAGTAATAGCTCAACAACAGCTCTTCGATTGTTCTTTTACAGTACTGTTTAAGATGAGAAAATTTCAGCATTTATGTTCTGGCATGTTATGACTCTGTTGCTGTAAAAAAAACAGACCAACCAGCCTCTGGGAACCATACAGAACATGTCCAGCAGTCCTTAAGCACCAGAACAAAATTAACAAAAAACGTAGACCATCCATTCTTAGTGGAAAGTCCTCTAGAGCCAAGAAATGGAGTCATTTTGCACAGTTGCTTTAAAAATCAACTCCTTGCAAGGAGGTCCAGAATGAAGTAATGACTAGGGAGTGATTTCCTGATCCACTGAAGTAACAGTACAGTGAAATTACCTACCTATGCTTTTTCACTTGAACTGACAACTACTCGACAAGGTCATTAGAAGACTTGTTTCATCCTTCAGCTACAACTTTTTTGAGAAATACCCGTGCACATAATGCTTTTCAGGTGGTACCTCCAAGCGTTAGCTGCATTATAATATGATTATAAGAGTTTCTGCTTATCACTCATGCCATGCAACTTGACCTCCTGACAGCACATCAAGTTTTAAGGGAAAAGCTTCTAGTATACCAATGTTCATTTTCTCCTCTTTGAGCTTAATTAAGTCTAACAGTTACTTGCTCCTACACCACCAATAGTTTTCCCCGAAGTCCCCTCAGGCTAAGTAACGCTTATGCAGAGGAGGGATTAGCACAGGGCTATTTAGTAAATATTAAATTAATAATGTAATAAATATTTAATAAGTATGATGCTAGATTTCAACATACACTTGCATTCCATATGAGATACTAAGACGCTTTGGAAAAATTTGACTGAAATACCAGAGGCATGCACACATTTTGTGGGGCTGCAGAAGGGATTCTGAAAAAGCAAGGTACAAACTGCTCTACTAGTTAAAAGAAACCTAGCTTTTTACGGAGCCCTGAATTCGTACTACATGAACAGTCCTTCAGAACACAATTTCTGGCACACATTCACCTGAGCACTTCCCTTATGAGAAATAAACCAATTGCCACTGTTCTCAGGCGCACCACGCTAAAGTCAGAGGAGAGAAAGAAAAGCAGAGATGACAGAAACAGGATCACAAGAAGAAAATTCCACGCTTTCTGAAGAAACTACACCTACAACAACAGCATCCAAACAGTACACTGAAAACTTAAAATAAATAAATAAATAAATAAAATGAATAAAGCACTTAAACACACAGAAGTTACAAACCACCCACACTTCCAGGAATTTCTACAGTAAATGTTACAAAAACTTTGGACAAAATTTTGGAAGGAACTTACTTATCAACCTACTAGAAACTACTTTTCCGGTAAGTTTTTAAACGGCCTTCAATGGATCACAGCCATGCCTCTATTTCTTTGCAGAGATGTTTAAGATGCTAATAACTGTCCCTTCCCCTCCCCTTTCTCAGACTTTTACAATCTACACTAGTGCCCAGTATCACTGTGAGTGACTTTCTCTCCAGGAATCATACTACTGAAAGGAAAAAGAACATTTACAACCCTCCCAGCTTGGAAAGAAATAAAAGCATACTTGCAAAACATGTAAGAACTACACCGAAATAAATGTTCTCTCTCTGGGTATCTAGAAAAAGCTACGGTATTTGAGCTTGAAAACTAGAGCTCATACATAATTAACCAGTTAACCCTCTCAAGTAAGTGACTTAACTTTCTTTAAAAGCTCGGCAACAAACGGGAACTGCTTTAACACTGTATGGGAATTAACTTCACATTCACATCCATTAAATGAGGAGAATTTGGCTTGCAGATGCTTACTGTTATCACATACACGGCTGAATACATTTACTGACAGCGTAACCTACACAACCAAGAGAAAGCAAAACACCTCTAGACCAAACTGCTCTATTACGAAGAAAACAATGTGCTTTAATTTTGCCATTACGTTAACTACTGATTACATGGAGAATTTTTAGATGAGACCCCATTCTTCTGGCAGTGCCACGCATTACAAGGAGAATGTATTACCATCAGTAAACACAGAGTAATTCCATTAAATAATCTCAGTTGTGGATAAAAAGTCATCTACAAAAGCCACGTACAAGTGCGAGAAGAGTGCAGCTACCCAGCACATCAGCAACTTCTTGCCCCTCTGCTCCCTTTCTTTCCACTGCCCAACAGTAACGCACGAGGCTACGACCGATAAGATCAGATGACAGCTCTGACAAAGAAGAGACTTTTCAGGTTAACAGCTGAAACATGAGTTCAAGCAGCATATATACAGTCACATACCTGTACAAGTACTCACTCAAGGAGCTAAGAAACAATGGCACTAGAAGCAAGCCACTAGCTCCTAGATCATCATATCTTAAAACAAAGGATTACTAGCGGAACAAGTTAACCAAGAATTACCAGATTAATGAACTAACAGACACCAACCAGGGTAATATACATCATAACAGTTTTCTCTTAGTAACTGTAACTCGATTCAGACTTTGCTTTTTGAGAGTCTGTGTTACCATCAGTAGAGTTTGGTCATTCCTCGTTTTCAGAGAAGATAACATTTCAGAGAAGATAAGCATTGAGAAAACAAAAAAGATAACCTTCCAAATATTTACATCCAGAAGATAATATTTGCCTCAATCTGTTCCTGTTAATGACTTTTGCAAAGATACAGAAGTTTAGAAATGTATTTTTTTTGTTAGCCAAAGGTGATTTCTAGCTATGAAGGTAAAAATAGTCAATATGCTGAGTGAGGGGGCCACAGGCATCAAAATAAAGTGTCCCACAACACAAGCTACAGCTAAATGATACGAACTTTCTCAGCAAATTTCTGTTGGCTGCTTCTGTAATTTCCTTCTGTCTTATCACATCAAAACCAAGTCTTTATTGTCAGTCCTTATGAAAATTATAAAAGTACCCTTTTACATTATCACAAAACAGCACAACACTGTGCTCAACAAGTGTTTTCTAAAAGTTAGGGGAAACAGAACATAACTATTCCACAGTTGTTAAAACAAAACTCTTGGTCTTTCAGATACAAAATACAGAAGGAAAACATACTGAACAGCAATACTGTGCCAAATACCAAAGAACACAGAGGAAATTATTTTTTTTTCACCTAAGGAGTTGCCCTCGTCAAAATCAGAGAACCATTTTAACGACTCCTCTTCACAACTGGGAATTCATGCATTGCGAGAGGAGTCTTGGAAACTGTTATTGGAAACAGAAAAGCTCACAGAACTTCTACATCAAACACCTGTTAGATGGTAACATCAATATTCAGGTCCAAATTGTAGGCTCCTTGCATGCTCCTGGGAATCTTAGGAGCAGCCTCAGAACGTGGACTGCAGAAACCAGAGTACGTAAAGCCACTGTGAGGCTGTGCTGTCACAGTCCTGTCCACCTCTTTGGTACAAACACTGGTATAATCTCCTCAACTTTCCTACCCTTCATATTATTTCTTCATATTTGTTTAGGGTATTAAAATGATACACTCTCTCACTTAAGTCTCTTAGCATTTATACCACAGAAGTAAAAAAAAAAAAAACAAACAGCTTCTTAATAACCACCAGAACAAACAGCCCAAGTCCCCTGCTCTACAAGAGTTTAATACTGCGGATCACTCATGTTTGTAAATTAATTGACAAGTACCAGATCAAATGGAAAATACACAGCGTGTTCACTGAAAATGCTTTGTGGGTGCACCTATAACAAAGAATTACATAAGAAATAGGAACATTTTTTTGCAACAGTTCTCTACACACAATCTCTGCGTTATGAGCCTGACCAACAAAACAGAGCAAGTTCAGAGATGAAAGAAAGGAAAGGAAAAAGAAAAAGAAAATCCAGAACCTGTGATTCTGGCCAAGGACGTTTCAGACAGAGACATGGGTATCTGCATCACATTGGAAAGACAAACTGACATTTTGCTCAGATAAAACGCAACAGAATAGACGCCGGGAAGAAGAGATGGCAGCCTCAGCTTAGCGAGGACAACCTAGAGCTCTGTTTTGGAATAACATTACCCATTAAAAATGCATAGAAAGGAAAGAAGGAAGAACTCAAAAATGGATACCCCAAGGGTCCTGCACCACATGTGGAACAGAATTACGATCCACAGCAACAGTCAGAGGGATAAGAGGACAACAAAGGGAACTATCACAAAATCCCCAAATAAAGAAGGATTTTAAGATTAAAAGGATGAACGCAACGACAACAGTGAGAGGAAATACTTTTTTTAAAATCTCACTTCATACAGAAAAAATGCTCACGTTTCCTCCACCCTGACAATTAAGAGCTTCCAAGCTCCCAAGCTAAGTCAAAACAGGACTGCTGAGACCAGAGAGAAAGCTACCAAAACAGCAATAAAGCATTGGAGGTGTAGCCAACAAAGTTTGAACAAAATGAGAGTATATAGTCATTAGCACCTGACATACTTTTTCCCTTCCATTCAGAAGGCCACTAAAAACTCGCCAATGTCTTTCCAGTAAAATAATTACCATCTATTTCTACTACATTTCTGAGCAAAATAAATTATCTGTTATTATTAAGTTTATGTCAAACCTTGTGCTTAACAGAAGAAGTTTGCACACGATTGACCTAATTCACTCACTGTTTTTAAAAGATTTTCACCCACATTAGCAGCATTCCTAAGCTTAACGAGGATTTCAGAAAAATAGTACGTGGAGGTGAGTTAGACCAGAGTTGTTCAGCCAGAAAAAGAGAAAATCAAATTAAACAAGTACAAACACTCATGGAAGATATCACTGATTTCCCAAAAGATAAGAGTCTAGCTGGTCAATTTTTTTAATTCTGTCCCAACCATTCTTTGTACCTTTTTTAGTCAGGTTTTACAGCTTGGCGATGGTAGCTAATTGGTTTAGAAGTTTACTGTGCCAATGGGCAATAGAGATAGGAAAAGTAAAGGGTTGCTATGAATGGATGAATATATTGCAAAGATACATCTAGTGTAACTTGCACTGTCCATCTTCAGAAAATAACATGGGAAAAAACTGCTGGGGTAGTTACCTGCATCCACTTTGTTGCTGGAAATTTTGTATTTGCAATTTAATTGCAACAGAATATCAAGAAACCAGCACTTGACTATTCAGCTGCAGGTATGAATCAAATAAAAAATTCTGCTATTTAATGCTGCAATTCAGAATTCAAGCACTAATCTATGGACATAAGATAAAGTTGCAGAAATGAAGGCATTTTCTCTCCGTCTTTGTATATATTTATATATATATATATTTGCATGTATATATCCTGAAGTATGAAACTGTATCGAAACAAATAGGCTCACTGTTCTTACAGCACAATATCCTTCTTTCAGTCAACTGTGAACCAGTAATACGCTAGAGGTTATAAAAAGAGTATGTCAGTAAAATTCAAGAGAAAGGCGAGAGATGAGGAAGGACTTCAAACACGTACAAGCACAGCGTCCCACGCCGCACAAAGGTTACGAATCCAAACACACCTTCAGTCTATTCCAGCAGTACATTTTACAATTATGATCATCCCACAAATAAGCCATTGGATTAACACTAAGATAAAATAGCTTAGTAACAGCTAGTTTATGGTTTGTCGTAAGGTTTATAACGCGCACTGAGCAGACCAGCTCAAATTATTGTATTTCTCCGTTTGTCTATGTTAGACCACAGCATGCTAGGAATTTCTGTACAGAATAAAGGCATTCCTAAAATTCCTGAAAATGTAGCATTAGATGGCTTTCTACCTCAGCAAGCGGCACTCCTCTGCAATAAAAAGAACGTCACTGACAGAATTCAGTCAACCTAAGGACATCAATCCCAAAAGCCATGAGGCAGCCTCTGAATACATCCAAACTTCCTCATTCCAAATGAACAAAACCCGCCAAAAAGAACAACTGTCAAAAACTTATTTTTAAGTAGAAAGAGGTGTAAAATCATTCAGTGTACTGTAAACAAGTTTAGAAAACAAATTTGTCACAATGGGTTAATGGCTTACTTCTCTGGAAACTGGCTTTGACCGTAGTGAAAAACAAGCAGAATTAACTGGATGCTCTCACGGACCATTTGATCACATCACAACTGTTGACTGACTTATAGTAATTAGTTTCCCCTGTACAAAACAAAAATCAGAACTGAAATGTGCATGTGGTCACAATTATAAAGGTCCAAAGGGTAAACACAGAGCTACCTAACATACCTAACAGTGAGGCGTGCACGGAGAACTGTTCTACTTACTGTCCTCTAATGTCTTTTTCTATAAAGTAATTTGGTATAAAACTGCATCCCCATACATGCTGCTCAGACAATGTTCTGAAACACAGATTTGAAGGTCATTTCTATTTGACAGCACTGAAGACCCCATACGTCCATATACCTTGAGCATAAGCAATGGAATGACTCACTTTTAAAGGTAGGGATGTACGTATGCGCATTAAGTGGCCTTGACAAGCAAGATGCTCGTTCTTTCATGAATAGAATTTAATAACTTACATCACTGAGAGCAAGAGACATTCCCAGTTTTATGAATATAATAAGAAAGCAACAATGTCAACTCCTAAAATGCAATTTCCCGGCAAAATATCTTTTAAATTGGTAAGACAGTACTAAGCACTACTTTAAAAAAAAAAAAAAAAAAAAAAAAAAAGGAACAGGTAAAGAAGTAAAGAAGTTGAAGCTTATGTCTTATGCTGCTGTCTCTGTGAAGAAAAGGATCTAGATGAAGGATTTTTCTAACCAGCCTGTTCTAAAAACAACATGGAAACAAATTGTATCTGAAAACACCTGTGATTTCTTTCACGATTTACAAACAGGTGAATAACACAGAAGAGATGCAGAAGTCCACAGGCAAGAACTTATTTTCTTTTGTTAATAATATTTAAAAACAAACCTAACCAGAAAATGGACGCACCATTTTTAAGTCAGTGGGAGGGAAAGAAGGAGAGAGAGAGCTCCCCAAAGAAAACACAAGCAAACTCTCTACACCTCCTTCTTGAAAAAATAGTTTATGGTGATAGAGCCATTATCAATGACCAGAAGAGATGTGGTACAGACAAATGACAAGTATAAGAGCGATGCCAGCAGTCCAGTCTGGGACCGTACCAGCAGTGCCTACACATCACAACACTTCAGTTCTGCTAGAGATGAAATGAAAACAGAGAAATTCATATAACAGAGGAAGAGAAGACACCAAGAAATAAACATGCTAAAGGACTGCTGACATTTTACCTGCAAGAGAACAGACACGATTGGGTCACTGACCTCCTGCTACTCACAGTTCCCTCCTCTGTCTCTTTGCATATGGTGAAGAGTTCTCTCTACTTCTCCATTAATGGAGAACTAAAGTAATATTGTTCCAGTTTCCTCTCAAAGTCATTTCAAATTGGTGCCATTGTAAAGGGAGTTTTCATATATCAATTTTTTTCTGAAGCTTCTTTCCATCACTATGTTCTTCTTCTAGGCTGAGTTCAGCACCATGCATTTATCCCCTCACACACCTGAGTAACAGGGGCAAATCCCACACACATAGGAAAGGAAAAGCAAAATGCCTGGAATACAGCACAGATTCCTTGTGCTAAGCTCCAGTCGCTAAAATTAGCTGGTCCCATTTCCAAATCATGAATGCAACTGTCAATAGAGATAAAAATTAAAACTACCGTCAAACACATACAACACACCTAGTCCAGCTGTTTGGTTTCTTTCCCATCATCTCAAGACATGCCCTGACTAACACTCAGAGCTCAAATACACCGTCTGTCTCTGCAGGCATCTCTCCACCGAGAACTCACAGAATCAGAGAACAGCACTGGGAGGGACCTTAAAGATCCTCCAATCCCAGTCCCCTGCCATGGGCACGCACACCAGAAGAACATCCTACACACGATAAACAACATCAAATCATTAGCATGTCAGAGAACAAGTCAGGTATAAAAACAGTTAAACTAAAAACATACTGACTTCACGTGAAAAAAAGAATGTCTAAAATTAATGCAGATTATAACCCACAAAGGAATCAAGCTGATACTCCACACTCATTTCAAGCATTTCAAGAAGACGGAAAACCTCCAAAAAGTCAAGCGCAGTCACGTGGCAGAAACTTCACTTTCACCACTTGCTGAGTTTGGCTTGCAACAGCAACCCAAAACAAAATACCTAAAACCAGTGCAGACGCCCACCTGTTTTACCCTGCTTATTCTTTTTAATACATTATAGGACTACTTCTAGAACTAGTCATAAAACAGTCTTAAAAAGATGCAAGGCCTACAGCACAAAACATCTTCATTCCCCTCAATCCAGCAGCAGTCAGGTGGCTACTGCACTAACCCCATATCAGCTTTTCCGTGCTAGGGGAGCTCCTAACCCCCTGCGCCCAAAAATTCACCTTGTGCTATGAACATCCAGTCTCACAAGAAACAACACATGGAACATCTAAGGCCTAGAACAGCTGAAAAACATACAGCCACTAGAACAAAAACATACATCCACTAACAAAAAGAATACATCCAAAAGCTCCGCAAAACCAAAACAGCCCTACCTCTACACTGCACCAGTGACAAGTACCAATACACCATTTGTCACTGCATTCAACAGTGTATGGTCGCCAAAGAGCTACGTATTACACATTAAAAAAAAAAAAAAAAAAAAGAATAAAATCACTCTTTTAAAAAAGCAGTTTAAGCTTAAGAAGACTAACAGTTCTTAGGGGTAAATTTCTATTCTGTCATCTATAAAACCACAAACATCCAAGTTCCTATCATTTCAAGATCAATTCCAATACACTCAAAGACAACTCCTCATAGCAGTAACACAGATGTGTGTTTGGCATAAACTCGCATCGGTCCAGAACAGCGAGTGACACCCACCAGAATATTCCAAGTTTTAGTTCACTGATAAGAGAAATAAACTAATACAGCACATTCAAAACTTAAGAGGTTTCAGAACTCCCTGGGGGTAAAACTGGCATTATTTTCCCTACTGCTCAAGTAGGGAAGTTGGAAAAAAATAAACAAATACGAGCTGAAAGCACTGAGACTGATGGAGGTGAGGACAGAAACTACAACTTCTGGCTGCCAGCCTCCCGCTTCCACCGCTGCTCGCTGTGATTCTGACTTGAAAACCACATCTCGCCTCTTTGTCATCAACCACTTCCACCAGTTCCCCTTTGGGGAAAAGAAACGCGTGGTGAGGTTACGGTTACACCAGGGAACAGGATGCCCTTCGTAGGTTCACTGCACCCACGAGCTGAAGCATAACAACTCCTGTAGGAACCTCGCTTTGCCAAGACCCGCATCTCAACAGGAACGCCAAGGGTGCTGGTTTCACCAGGAGCGCTGGCAGGCAGCAGAGACAGCTCGGGAGCATTTGCAAGATAACAACACCGTTCATGTGACACTTCCAAAGGCAGCCACTAGAAACCGTTGCTCCTACATTTCACCTCACAACCCCTCTCCAACATCTCAAGTTAAAAATCTGAAGAGTAAAACTGGCAACAGACAGAGGGCTCTGACAGTGCTTCCGTGAAAGCAGGAGGAACTGCTCTGACTTGAAGCTGGAGTCCTGCTAAGGAACAGCTGCAAGCGGGAGAGCAAAAAGTTACAGAAAGAGGCCAGCAAGAAACACTATTTTGGAAAGGCCAAAATAAGGTATTATTTCCATTAGTGCTCTGTAAGACTTGTTACAGACAGCTTCAGGCACTGGCAGAACCTTGGAAGGATCCATTCTTTCCATCAGACGTTAGAATTTACCAGCACTCAACACGATGTGCTCCAAACACATGTATTCTAACGGTATGATTTTACTTGATTTTTTTTTAATAATTATTATCAGGGTATCAGATGGCCAACTCCTCTACAGACTACACTCTCACATTCAAATAATCCTGTGAGCCAACGTATTTTCCAAGCCTTTCATACCTTCCGTATAACACAACAGTTTTAGGGTGAAGATCCTTCAGAATTACCTTTAATTACTATTTCTTCCTTAGCTAGAATGTATTAATTACAGACCATTCCCTTAAATAAGAAGAAAACAAAAAGCAATGCACTACAAACAGTGTAAGAAACGTAATTACAGAGTCAGATGTCCTTTAGATGTCACTGTGACTCCATTAAGGAGCAGGCACACAACACACACACGCCTCGTGTTGTCAGATCAGTTATCAAAACAACGTCTTTCCTCGGTGACTTCATTACACGGGACTCAAACAGCCCATTCATCAAATGCCTGCTATGGTGGGAAAACGGGCTTTTTAAGAAAACGTCGCCTTCCAGATGCATTTATTACAAACCAGACGCGAGAAATACTTCTGAAAGGAAACGCAGAAGTACAGCAAGACTTGAAGTTTGAAGGTCACATACAGTAAGGGTTAGCATCAAGGCTCTTATGGCAGACTGCTACTTCTCTTTGCCAGCTATATGTAGAAGGAGGAGAAGAATCAGAATAAAAAAATAAAGCCAGCCAGGTCTGTGACAACTTCAGAAGAACTGGACTGCCGTCATTCAACCATTCTTATTTAGAACTTGCAAAATACCGTGATGTTGCACTAAAACTAAGGAAGAGAATGGAATGGAGGATGGGGAGGACACCATTTCATTCTGATTTTCAACTTCACCTCCTTAAGTCAGCAATGCTACTACGTTAAAGAAAACTAAGTATTTATCCCCATTTTCACTCCAGACAACAAACCAAGGATTGCCTACTGAGCTGCTGGTCTCCAAATATCACAGAATCGGTCCCTCATCCTTCTCTATTCCCACTACCTTCAGGACACAAACCCCAACACCTGGGTATATACACTTCATGGACCAGGATGTGAACCACGTTAAGATCATGAGGTCTATTTTACACACATATCTCAAAGACAAATAACCAATACGGATCTGTAGTCAGCACCACTGCCATCACGTTTACATACACTTCAGCTGACAACATTTCACAGGAACACACCGTTAGACTCAATCCCCTCTCACCCATCAATACCAAACACAAAGCAGACACCAACACGGGCACACGCACCCAAACCAAACCTATTCCAACTTACCCCATTCCAGATACTCGAGGATGTTCTTCTCTCTTCTCAGCGGGGAGTTATTGCACTCATCGTACAGGCAGATGAGGATATCCAGCAAGGTCTCCACGCTGAAGCACTGCCCGTTGCTTTGGGTCGGCCCATCCAGAATGAACTGCTCCAGCTGCTTCAGGCGCACTTCTCCAGACATGGCTGTTTCGCTTTGCATTGGGGGGGCTTTTTTAAGTATACTTCATCCAAAAAAAAAGAAAAAAAAAAAGGAAATGTCAACCGGATTTTTAATAAAATTGTGGTTGTGCTTCATTTTTAGGTGCCTTCAGCATTTCCAGCTTGAAAGTGAAGCCCAGGAAGTTTCAGACACGGATGCATAGAGCGCGTGTCTGCGTGCATCGTTTTTAAGAAGAGAAAAATCACTTAACGTGTGGTTAGCGATGAAAAATATCTGTCTGTTTCTGACACGTCAATGGTAACAGCTACCCTGAAATTCAACCACGGCTGCGTGGAGCCGATCTCACCACCCCGGCCACCTCAGACTGAGCCGTTTGCACACTGAGGCGGCTCTCCCCCTCCATCCACCATTCGGGTCACGCAGGACGAGCCCCAGCGGGGTCCCACCGCATCCCTAGGGCCTCGGGTCCCCGTGCAGCCCTCACCAGGCCTGCTGAAGGCACAGCCCCGTCCCGCGGAGCCTCGCCCTTCCTCCGCCTGCCCCCGCTGCTTACCGGCTGTCCTCCCGAGGCCTCTCAGCGCTCCAGGGCAGCCGACGGCTTCATCGCCCCCCGCTCCTCCGATGCAGCGCCAAGGGGCGGCCCCGGCACGGCGCAGGGGAGCGCTGGGCGCCCTGTCAGAGCCTCCCCATGGCCGCGGCGCCGCCGCCACCCTCCTCCCTCCCTCTCCCTGCTCTCCGCGGCTGCTGCTGCTGCTGCTGCGCGTCCCGCGAGGCCCCGGCAGCGGCTTCACTCCCGGCGGGGCGGCGCTGCCCCGGCCTCGCTCCCCCAGGCCAAGGGCATCGCTCCCCGGGGCGGGCGTCCCCCCCTCAGCCCGGCGCCCTGCGGCCCGGCCCGGCCTCGCTCAGACGCGGGAGCCGCCGCCGAGCTCGCGGCAGCCCAACATGGCGGCGCGGCTGGGGAGGGGGGAGCCGCCGCCGAGCGCCGCCGCAGCGCGGGGAGCCGAGCCCGGGAGCCGCCGCTACTGCTGGGATTGAGGGGAGGAGGCTGCCGGGGGCGGGGGGGCTGCAGCAGGGAATGCAGGGAGACGGGCGGGACCGGCACCGGGACCGGCCCCGGGGAGGGGAGGCTGAGGGCAGCGCGGCCCCGCCTCGGCCCCGGCTCCACACGGGGCTCGCCCCTCGCCTCGGGACGGCGGGGCGCGGGCAGGCGCTGAGGCGCGGCTCCCTCGCCCGCCTCGTGTGCTGTGGAGAAGGAAAATGGATGGGCTGTGCTTCGGGGAGGAGCAGCGCGCTGCCTGTTTGGTAAGCACGGGAATGACAGCCGAGGGTTTGGACAACGTCTTGTGGAAGATAGAAACTCTCCTACCAACTCATGATGGATGACAAAATGTGCGGAGAATTTGACTCCCAAAACTTTCTACACAGAAACCCTCCATGAAATGTCTTTGGAACTGCTGAAAATGTAGGTGATCTTGTCAGAGGTAGAAGAATTAACGTTAAGCTATGACATTGGGGACAAGGCAAGGGTTTTCTTCCTATTGGCAGCCGCATTGAAGACAATGACGATACTCGTATTGCCATAATTAGGAAAAGTCTTAATTCAAACATATTTTAAAGCTTCAGCACAGCCCTTTCAGGGAGAGAGCAGGGAATGATCAGCCCTCTCCCACTGCACATCTTGGGTCTTGTCACCACAGCACAGAGCAAAGTTTCCTCCTGCACTCTACAGGTGGAGTTGGACTTGGTGGACCTGCTTCAGGTGTTGCAGATGGCAGAGCAGAGAGGATGCTCCACAATCCTGCTGCATTCAGCATGCTCAGTTGCCTCTTCCCAAGCATCATACACGGTGCTCCTAACCCCAGAGTTGTATCCTTATCCTCTCCTTATCTCTGGACACAAATTGGCGGCACTTTCCAGGGGATGAGAAAAGCTCTATAGGAAAGAGCATAAATGCAGCAGCTGGGAATTGTTGGAGAGGAAAAGAAACACTAACTGCATGTCTGGATCTGCGTGGGTGCCAGTACAAAAGCTGTAGTGAGAGCTCCCCTGTCATACTGACAGTGTACCTCACAATAGGAGGGAAACCCTTGCCTTGTCCCCAGCGTCATAGCTTAATGTCAATTCTCCTACCTCTGACAAGCTCACCTATATTTTCAGCAGTTCCAAAGACATTTCGTGGAGGGTTTCTGTGTAGAAAGTTTTTGGAGTCAAATTCTCCACACATTTTTTCATCCATCATGAGTTGGTAGGAGAGTCTCTTCCTTCCACAAGACGTTGTCCAAACCCTTGGATGTCATTCCCGTGCTTACCAGTCAGTGCACTCCTCCTCCCTGAAGAACACTCCATCCATTTTTCCTTCTCAACAGCACAAGACGAGAGTCGCTGCCCTGTGCCTAACTTCACCCCAGTGAGTTTACACGCAGTTCAGAGATCCTGAACATCACTTTTCTATAAATCTAAGCAAACTGCGTGGGACTTGTGTTTACTCCTGATGCCGCGTTTCATCTTCATCTAGATGGGTACTTCAGAGTGCTTGCGTATTATATACCTCAGTGAAGAAAAGTGAAAAAAATATATAAGGGTGCTTGTTATAGCGAAAACAAACAAAAAACATCAAACGCTGAGAGTCTTGTGCCGGTTACCGAGCTGAGGGCACACGCCTCAGCGCCTCAGCGCCTGCCCGCGCCCCGCCGTCCCGAGGCGAGGGGCGAGCCCCGTGTGGAGCCGGGGCCGAGGCGGGGCCGCGCTGCCCTCAGCCTCCCCTCCCCGGGGCCGGTCCCGGTGCCGGTCCCGCCCGTCTCCCTGCATTCCCTGCTGCAGCCCCCCCGCCCCCGGCAGCCTCCTCCCCTCAATCCCAGCAGTAGCGGCGGCTCCCGGGCTCGGCTCCCCGCGCTGCGGCGGCGCTCGGCGGCGGCTCCCCCCTCCCCAGCCGCGCCGCCATGTTGGGCTGCCGCGAGCTCGGCGGCGGCTCCCGCGTCTGAGCGAGGCCGGGCCGGGCCGCAGGGCGCCGGGCTGAGGGTGGCGGCGATGAGGGAGGGAGGGATGGTGCCCGCCGCCCCTTGGCGCAGCATCGCAGGAGCGTGTGGAGATTAAACCTTCGCCTTCCCTGAAGCGCTGACAAGCCTCGGGAGGAGACCCGATGAGCATCAGGAGCAGGAGGAGGAAAGGCAAAGCTCCCCACGACGGCACGAAGTAATTTTTGAACGAAGTAATGCTTAAAACAGACCCCCCAATGCAAAGCGAAACAGCCATGTCTGGAGAAGTGCGCCTGAAGCAGCTGGAGCAGTTCATTCTGGATGGGCCGACCCAAAGCAACGGGCAGTGCTTCAGCGTGGAGACCTTGCTGGATATCCTCATCTGCCTGTACGATGAGTGCAATAACTCCCCGCTGAGAAGAGAGAAGAACATCCTCGAGTATCTGGAATGGGGTAAGTTGGAATAGGTTTGGTTTGGGTGCGTGTGCCCGTGTTGGTGTCTGCTTTGTGTTTGGTATTGATGGGTGAGAGGGGATTGAGTCTAACGGTGTGTTCCTGTGAAATGTTGTCAGCTGAAGTGTATGTAAACGTGATGGCAGTGGTGCTGACTACAGATCCGTATTGGTTATTTGTCTTTGAGATATGTGTGTAAAATAGACCTCATGATCTTAACGTGGTTCACATCCTGGTCCATGAAGTGTATATACCCAGGTGTTGGGGTTTGTGTCCTGAAGGTAGTGGGAATAGAAAAGGATGAGGGACCAATTCTGTGATATTTGGAGACCAACAGCTCAGTAGGCAATCCTTGGTTTGTTGTCTGGAGTGAAAATGGGGATAAATGTGTTCTTGTCTTTAACATAGTAGCATTGCTGACTTAAGGAGGTGAAGTTGAAAATCAGAATGAAATGGTGTCCTCCCCATCCTCCATTCCATTCTCTTCCTTAGTTTTAGTGCAACATCACGGTATTTTGCAAGTTCTAAATAAGAATGGTTGAATGACGGCAGTCCAGTTCTTCTGAAGTTATCACAGAACTGGCTGGCTTTATTTTTTTATTCTGATTCTTCTTCTCCTTCTACATATAGCTGGCAAAGAGAAGTAGCAGTCTGCCATAAGAGCCTTGATGCTAACCCTTACTGTATGTGACCTTCAAACTTCAAGTCTTGCTGTACTTCTGCGTTTCCTTTCAGAAGTATTTCTCGCGTCTGGTTTGTAATAAATGCATCTGGAAGGCGACGTTTTCTTAAAAAGCCCATTTTCCCACCATAGCAGGCATTTGATGAATGGGCTGTTTGAGTCGTGTGTAATGAAGTCACCGAGGAAAGTCGTTGTTTTGATAACTGATCTGACAACACGAGGCGTGTGTGTGTTGTGTGCCTGCTCCTTAATGGAGTCACAGTGACATCTAAAGGACATCTGACTCTGTAATTACGTTTCTTACACTGTTTGTAGTGCATTGCTTTTTGTTTTCTTCCTATTTAAGGGAATGGTCTGTAATTAATACATTCTAGCTAAGGAGGAAGTAGTAATAAAGGTACTTCTGCAGAATCTCCATACACAAACTGTTGTGTTATACGGAAGGTATGAAAGGCTTGGAAAATACGTTGGCTGACAGGATTATTTGAATGTGAGAGTGTAGTCTGTAGAGGAGTTGGCCATCTGACTAGCCTGTTCCCTGGTGTAATCATAACCTCACCACGCATCTCTTTTCCCCAAAGGGGAACTGGTGGAAGTGGTTGATGACAAAGAGGCGAGATGTGGTTTTCAAGTCAGAATCACAGCGAGCAGCGGTGGAAGCGGGAGGCTGGCAGCCAGAAGTTGTAGTTTCTGTCCTCACCTCTGTCAGTCTCAGTGCTTTCAGCTCGTATTAGTTTGTTTATTTTTTCCAACTCCCTACTTGAGAAGTAGGGAAAATAATGCCAGCTTTACCCCAGCGAGTTCTGAAAACTCGTAGTTTTGAATGTAGTTTATTAATTGTTTTCTCCTGTCAGTGAACTAAAACTTGGAATATTCTGGTGGGTGTCACTCGCCGTTCTGGACCAATATGAGTTTATGCCAAACACTAACACGTGTGTTATTGCTATGAGGAGTTGTCTTTGAATGTATTGGAATTGTACTTGGATGTTTGTGGATTTACAGGTGACAGAATAGAAATTTACCCCTGAGAACTGTTAATCTTCTTAAGCTTAAACTGCTTTTATAAAAGAGTGATTTTATTCTTTTTTTTTTCTTTTTTTTTTTCATGTCTAATACGTAGCTCTTTGGCGACCATACACTGTTGAATGAAGTGGCAAATGGTGTATTGGTACTTGTCACTGATGCAGTGTGGAGGTAGGGCTGTTTTGGTTTTGCGGAGCTTTTGGATTTCTTTTTTTTGTTAGTGGATGTATGTTTTTGTTTCAGCTGTCCTGGGTCTTAGATATTACATGACTCATTTCTTGTGAGACTGGATGTTTGTAGCACAAGGTGAATTTTTGGGCACAGTGGGTTAGGAGCTCCCCTAGCACGGAAAAGCTGATGTGGTCTTCTTGTAATAGCCACCTGGCTGCTGCTGGATTGAGGGGAACCAAGACGTTTTGTGTTGTAGGCCTTGCATCTTTGAAAGACTGTTTTATGACTAGCTCTAGAAGTAGTCCTATAATGTATTAAAAAGAATAAGCAGGGTAAAACAGGTGGGCATCTGCACTGGTTTTAGGTATTTTGTTTTGGGTTGCTGTTGCAAGTTTAACTCAGCAAGTGGCGAAAGTGAAGTTTCTGCCACGTGACTGCGCTTGACTTTCTGGAGGTTTTCCGTCTTCTTGAAATGCTTGAAATGACTTTGAATTATCAGGTTGATTGCTTTGTGGTTTATAGTCCGCATTGATTTTAGAAATCCTTTTTTGATGTAAAGTCATACTTACTTTAGCTGTCTTTATTCCTGATTTGTTCTGTGACATACTGCTGATTTGATATTGTTTATCATGTGTAGGATTTTTTCGGAGTCCCTGCTCATGACAGGGGGTTGGAATTAGCTGATCTTTAAGGTTCCTCCCAGTGCTGTTCTGTGGTTCTATGCATGTTAGATGTGAAGATGCCTGCAAAGATTGCCCATGTGTTTGAGCTCTGAGAGTTAGTCAGGGAGACTGTGTCTTGAGACATTGTGAAAGGAACCCAACCCCTAGTCCTGGCTTGTACATGTTTGATGGTAGTTCTCACTTTTATCTCTATTCACAGTTGTGTTTGTGATTTGGAAATGGGACTGGCTAATTTTAGTGACTGGAGCTTACTGCAAGAAGCTATTCTGTGTTCCAGGCGTTTTGCTTTTCCTTTCCTGTGTGTGGGGTTTGCCCTTGTTACTCAGGTGTGTGAGGGGGTAAATGCATGGTGCTGAACTCAGCCTGAAAGAAGAACACCGTGATGGAAAGGAGCTGCAGAAATATTTTTGATCTAAGAAGACTCCCAAACTCCCTTTACAATGGCACTGATTTGAAAAGACTTTAAAAAGAATCAAGAACAATATTGCTCAGTTTTCCATCAATGGAGAAGTGGAGAGAACTCTTCACCATATGTGAAGAGATGGAGTAGGGAAGGTGGAGGCCACTGTGAGTAGTGGGAGATCAGTGACTTGGTTGCGTCTGTTTTCTTGTAGGTAAAATGTCAGCAGTCCTTTAGCACGTTTATTTCTTTGCGTTTTCTCCTCCTCTGGTATATGAATTTCACTGCTCTTGTTTCATCTCTATCAAAACTGAAATTTTTTGGTGGTACTGCTGGTATGGTCCCGGACTGGACTGCTGGCATTGCTCTTACACTTCTGTCATTCGTCTGCACCACATCTCTTCTGGCCATTGAAATTGCGTTAACAAACTCTTAGGAGGTTAACGTATTGAATGAGCATGGTGGAAACGTAATATTTTACAAAGCCAGTCTTTTACCAGGGGCTTTAATTACATAGGTATGAAGGACAGTAAATCAGATCTGTCTGATTACAGGTCTTGAACAAGTTCCAGTTATCGTGGTCATACAAGCAGCATTCGAGTGCCTCAGTAACAGCTTTCTGCCTTCTTGACTCAAAATGTATTCCATGGAAATTAGGGACTTCTGTGCAGAACATTGAAGTTAGAAATACAGACGTTTTTTTCCAGTTACTCATGACCTCTTGCAGGCTCCAGAGAGCTCCCATGCCAGAGGTTAAAGACTGGTGAGCTGGCAGACTCATCTGACCTGCTGGTGGAAGGAAGGGGGGAAAGAGAGGTGGCGCATCTTGTCGGTTCGTGTTTTGTTCGTGGCTATTATGGAGCTGAACTAAAGAAGGTTTGTAGGAACAGTCTCCAACTCTGACAGTGCTCGAAGCGGTCTGCAGACAGGAGTGCAGTAGTAAAGGGCTGAAGTTTTTTTTTCTCTTTGTTTTGACTCAAATAACTGGAGATACTCTGTAGTTGGAAACGCTTTATCACGTATTGCTGTTGCTTGGATTTTGGACAGTGTTCTCTTGTATGGTCCCAGACAAACAGGTACGTTCTGAGAGTTTTACTCCGGAGCTCTGGACCATTGTGGATATTCCTTTATCCAGTGGAAAAAAAAACTCCTACAAAGACGAAATAGGCAACATTTTTGAAGTCCAAAGAAGCATTCCCCAGTGAGATCCCCCAACTTAACCCAACTGTTTTATGTGTTTATGCCCACGTTCACTCACCCTGAACATGCAATCACAAGCTCAGCATGGCCAAGTGGGATATGCAGGTATCTCTAATCAATATCTGGATTATATTATCTGGCTTTCAGGCCTTTGAGTAGCAGAAGGATCTTCTCATGCTCTTTGGTGGCCAGGACAGCTCCATCTTTGTGATTTCTTTGCTGTTAATGTTTCCTCTCTTAGTTCATTTCTGGTGCTTAATTAAAGTTGTAACTATGGAGCACTTTCTTATGTAGGTACCACGCAGCTTAAATATACTGATGTGTTTAATAAGCGTACCACAGCTGTGCTGTGGGTGAATGTACCCGATCGGTCTGTACGTTTTGTTCCTGTGAGGAAGTATCCCAGAGGCAAGTTTTGCCAGGAAATGTTCTGCCTTGCAGCTGTAATTGACTGGGCTTCACCAAGGAGCCCGAGACAGGTGGGTCCTGTTTTGGTCTGGGTTTGTAGGGACCCAAGGTACTGGGAGAAAGGGAAAGGGATCCTGTGCCAGCTGGGTGAGTTGAGATGAGGAAAAAGGCTTGCTCCCACAACTCTGTGCATTTTAACTCCTGTTAGAACAACAAATCCTGTTCCAAGAGTTCTGTGTTCTTGTGGGTTTTGTTGGTTGGTTTTGTTTTTAAAGAAGGCTGGTGTGCTTAGCTCTTGTGTCTTTTTTGAAATTTCATGCGTTACCGTGTGAGGCAGAATTTTCCCAGGTCAGCCACCCAGCTTAAATTGTGAGATCTTGTAGAAGGCAGGAAGGAAGACGAGAGGTCCTTACAGTGCGCAAGGAATAACGTGCTGCTGGAAGAGTTCCTTCATGGGGTCAGTCACATTACAATTAAAAACGAAAACTGGAAGAAAACACAATCAGTTGAAAGCATTATGACTAGAAACCTGAGTAAAGTTTGAGTAGTTTAAATCCTTGATGTATCTGTATTTTAATCTGGTCTTGATGCATAACAGGACCTTTCCTTTCGTTCTTTGAAGTGATGCTCAGTTTTGAACGTGCCCTTAACATCACTGGAGGAGTTGCTGCTTTCACAAGTGTGCCCTGTGTTGCATTTTTGCAGGTTAACACAAATGTAAATAACTGTTTGGTTCAACTTTGTGTTTGCCTCAGGCCAGTCTGTCCTTTACACGAGTAAATAGCTCTTTTTACTAACTGAATCAGGCTATTTTAACAAATATGTGTGTATTCTCTTGTTCCAAGTCACCTACTATGACAGCCAACTGCAAATAGTATCAGGGTAGGAGTGAGGCAAAGTGAAACTGTGTTTGCACAGTGATCAACTGAGTGAGAAGTAAACAAGGATGGTGGAAGGGATGCCTGGATTTAAAAGTCAGGAGAAAATCTCCAAAGGCAGAGGTGATCGTACAAGGAGAAATAGCCTGTCTGTGCTCTAGTATGAACGATGGGATCCTGTGCTCCCAGCTTCATCCTAGCCCTCCATCCTTGCTAGAGTTAGAGGGGGACAGGTCTGTGTCCTCGTGGCTCGAGCACTCCTAGTACTGTTTTCCCACATCGTTGCCAGCAGTGTAGACAAACTCACAGTTTAGACCCATCAGCAAGGAAAGCTGAATCCTCTCTTATTTTTCTGCTTACTTGGGAATGGCTGGGACATGCTGAGAGCTGAGTGCAGACCATCCGGATGAATTCCTCGTCACCCCTGGTTATTCTTGCGTGATGGCATAACCTCCCTGGCTGGGGTTTGTCTGATGCAGTATTGCAGTGGTAGGGAGTAAACCCAGCTATAGGGGCGTCTTGGTTTTCCCCTGCTGGTGATTCCTGTGGCAGGTGTCCTCTCATTTTGCATGAGGCAGAAGTATGTGTATGCATTTGTTCTGTTTGATCTGTGTAACTCAGTCTAAGGGTCAGCAGATTTTAATGCTTTTTATTACAAATAGTTAGCAACTTTGTTCATGTCTCCAAGCTAACAGTCTTCCCAGGTCTGTCAGTGATCGGACGCTCATTCGATGCCTGAATGTGTAGCATGCTGATAGATGCTCTCCGTGAAGTAGTTGCTTTCCTGCAGGCCTGAGTTGTTAGCTAGATCAGACTGCTAAGGACTTGTTGGCTAAGGGGTGTTCTATAATTTTTCTCTCTTACTACCTACTGTGTTCACAAGTGGTTACTTGGCACGAGTGTTGCACCTCTATAAAGTGTTGGTTTGTTGTTTGTATCTCCTCGCTTTCTCTGGGCGCTCAAAAGATTTTTCCAGAGAATTGTGCTGTTTGGGGCTGTTCTTGCAAATAACCTTCTATTTGATGATGACTCATTCATATATAAACAGGAGAAAAAAAAAAAAAAAAAACAATTAGTATGAGCTTCATCAATATTGAATTGTGGATGAAATGGATAAAATGTCTTGAAAAATTAACTCAGACGTGCAGCTCTTTTGAAGCTGTGTGGAAATTCTGCCACCTTTAGTTAAGAACGACAGTGGGCAGAGAAGTCTTTTGTCTTTTTGCTGCCTCCAGAGCAAGGAAAATGTTTTATTTGTATTACTAAAACTTATCTCTAGGATGGAGTAGCAGAATGTAAATAGACAAGATAAAGCCCTTCTTCCCCAGTGCCTCCCACTCTCATACCGTAACAGTGAACTCCTTGTTGGAGGGTTTTTTCTAGTCTCAGGGCACTCCACAGTTTTGCTTATAAGCAGGACTGGGAAAAACCAGTTTACTTTTTCTGTAGTGTTCTCTTAAGGATGATCTCTCTGTCATTGAGGCTGGTTTGGGCAAAAAGGTTCCTAAAGGCAGTGCTGTGAAAGAACAGTGCAGTAGTTTTGCCACCCTGCTTGCAGTCTGACGTAGTTATATTAGCAAGTAGGTACTTTTTTTGCTTTTAAATTAAAAAGGGTGACTTTGAAAGAATAGCAGAAGTCACTCACTGGAAGAGAAGAGGAAAGAAATGTAGATTCAGGTTTTTCTATCCTTTTAGATGGCTTTCTTATTTGCTTTGTGAGGAAATCAGGCCAATCGTGTCGATAACAGTCACCTAATGTTATTGCTGAAATAACAGCCGCCTTGTTTCTGTGGTGTTTTTAACTCTTTGGTTTTCCAAAATAGAGAGGAACGTTCTTGTCTCATTCAAGAAACTCAATGGTTATGCTGGCAGCTGTATCAGAAGATTTCAAGAAGAAATCTTGTCATTTACATAACCTGTTCAAGAGCTCACGCTGCTTGTCAGAGAGGGCTCATTTTCTGCAATGGGAATTTTTTTTTATTGTGTCTGTGTCTACTTATCTTCTGATTTTTGTTCTAGTGAACAATTTAGTTGGCTGAATATACTTTTTATTTCAGGAAACTAATATAACTTTATGTTGTTTCCCAACATTATGTTTATATTTTGCAATGTCTTCACAAAGTATGTAGGAATAGCAAAAATATTTCTTGCAACATAGGAGGGTTGCTGTTAAACTTGCTGGTAAGGTGTTTGCTTGTTTGTTTCTTTCTTAAATATGTAGTTCTGCACTTTGTGAATACAGCGTCATAGATTCTAACCGTCCCTTTTGCAGTAGGGTAATAGGAAAGTTTCACTGGGATGACTGAAATTTTTGTGTAGAGAAATATGGTTTTCTGTTTGTACAGAGAGATGGTTTTGGTTAATTTACTAGTCAAATTCTCAAGTGGTCAGTCTTTGGAATGAATGAAGACTTATTACTAGTAATCAGGAAGTCGTGCATGAGGTCTGGGCAGTGATTTTTAGTTATAAGCTGCTTATCAGGGAGAGAATTCATCTGGTAAATTGAAGGGACTAAAAATTTACCTTTCTTCGGAAACTGTGTTTTTCAATGCTTTTAATCTCTTCATGTTTTATCTAACTTGAGAAAATAATGCTTCAGACAAAATTCCTGCGTGCTGTGATATTTAAAATTAAACACTATTTGTAATCAATTGTTAAAGTTTCCTTGGTCCACTTCTTGTTTGTCTTTTTTTTTTTTTTTTCTACCAGAAACGAATTCTGGAGATTGTTCCCAGATGAATGATTACCTACTTAAATCTCTTAGTGCTGCCTTGTCACCAAATTACCATACCACTGTTTCCAGGAGATCCATGAGGACTTCCTGATACACTTTTCAAAGTTGCTCTCATCTTATTTTAAAATAATCTTCTATTTAATTCTTCAGGTACAAATAGTTTCACAGAGGAGAACTATGAAAGACTGGAAGCTTTTCCAACACTAAATTTCTTTGCCTCTCCTGCCATCTTGTGGGATTTCGGAGAACATTCACTGTGCTTATTGATACCTAAGATAGTGTTTTTTTTTGTGGTCCCACTAACTGCTGAGCAAAGGAAACACTGAGTCTAGCTGTACGCTGTCCTCTGCAACATGAGTTTGCCCAAGGGTAAGTGATTTAAACCAGCTCTGCTATACATGTTGCCTTACTGGCAAAATCAGGTTTGTTTGCAAGCTGTTTTTGTAGGAAGTGATTTATAGTTGTGAAAGATGGAAGATTTTCCTAAGCAAATCTGGGTCCAAGGCAAACTTTGACTTTCTTTGTAGAAAATGCTCTTCTAAATTTCCTCTAATAAAAGTAACCCCCCAAAAAACAAACAAACAAAAAAACAAAAACATTAAAAGTAATATTTTAGAGAGCATGCTCTATGACTAGCAGCTGAATCTGTATAAAAATCTCAGTAGAAATATTTCTTTCAATCCAAGTGCAAGCTAAGCTAGGCTGAGAGGTCCTTCTGTTAACTGGCTTTTGAAGTTGGGCTGCTGAACAGTTTGGGAGAGCAGTGGTGGAGACGTTCGTAGATGAGCCACAACAAGATGCTGAGAGAGAGTAACTCTGGCCAGTATGGCACACTCGCTCTTCTCCTTTGATTCACCTGCTGCAGCAATCCTGTTACCTGTCCACAACAGTTATTGTAACAGAAGTTTTTCATGGATGTGATTTGTTGACACTGTCATGACACTTCATTAATGGAGGAAGGAAATAAACTCAAAACTGTCTTAAATTGTTTCAGATTACAGTTGACTCTGCAC